>NW_027205071.1:600000-1167939 GCF_024711535.1 Dipodomys merriami | reverse complement strand
GGTTAGGGTGAGGGTTAGGTTGAGGGTGAGATTAATGTTAAGTGTGAGGGTTAGGATTATGGGTTAGGGTGAGGGTTAGGTTTAGGTTTACAGTAAGGGTGAGGGTTAGGGTGAGTGTTTGGTTTGGGGTTAGGGTTAGGGTGAGGGTGAGATTGAGGGTTGGGAATAGGGTGAGGGTTAGGTTTAGGGTGAGGGTTAGGATTAGGATTAGGTTTAGGGTGAGGGCTAGGGTGAGGGTGAGTGTTAGGGTTAGGGATAGGGTTAGGTTGAGGGTTAGGGTTAGGCTGAGGATTAGGGTTAGTGTAATGGCTAGTTTTAGGTTTAGGGTTAGTGTTAGGGTGAGACTAAGTTTTAGGGTTAGGTTTAGGGTTACGGTCAGGTTGATGGTTAGGTTAAGGGTGAGGGTTAGGGTTAGGGTGAGGGTGAAGTTGAGGGTTAGGATAAGGGTGAAGGTGAGGGTTAGGATAAGGGTTAGGATTAGGGTTATTTTTAGGTTTACGGTTAGGTTTATGGTTACGTTGAGGGTGAGGGTGAAGGTGAGGGTTAGGGTTAGTGTGAGGTTTAGGGTTAGGGTTAGGTTTAGGGTTAGGTTTAGGATGAGGTTTAGGGTGAGGGGTAGGGTTAAGGTTAGGGTGAGGGTTAGGGTTAGTGTGAAGGTTAGGGATAGGGTTAGGATGAGGTTTAGGTTGGGGTTGAGGGTTAGGGTTAGTGTTAGTTTGAGGTGAAGGTTTCGGTTGAGGTTAGGTTAGGGTTTAGATTAGGGTTAGGGTGAGAGTGAGGGTTAGGGTGACGTTAAGGCTTAGCTTATGTTTACGGTTAGGGTGAGGGTAAGGGTTAGGGTTAGGGTTAGGCTTAGGGTGAGGTTTAGGGTGAGGTTGAGGATTAGGGTTACTGTTAGGTTGAGGTGAAGGTTTAGGTTGAGGGTGTGTGTTAGGGTTAGCATTAGGGTTAGGGTGAGGTTTAGTGTGAGTGTTTTGGTTAGTTTAGGGTGAGGTTTTGGGTTAGTGTGAGGGTTAGGGTGAGGGTAAGGTAAGGGTAAGGGTGAGGTTTTTGGTGAGGGTGAGGGTTACGGAACGGGAGAGGGTTAGGGTTAGTGTGAGGGTTAGAGTTAGGGTTAGGAAAAGGGTTAGTGTGAGGGATAAGGTGAGGGTGAGGATTAGGGTTAGGGTTAGATTTAGGTTGAGGGTTAGGTTTAGGCTGAGGGTTAGGATTAGTGTGAGTGTTGGTGTTAGGTTTAGGCTTAGTATTAGGGTGAGGGTAACGTTTAGGGTGAGGGTTAGGTTTAGGGTGAGGGTTAGGGTTTGGGTGAGGGTTAGGGTTAGGGTGAGGGTAAGGGTTAAGGTTAGGTCTAGGTTTAGGGTAATTGTGGGTTTTGTTGAGGTTTAGGTTTAGAGTTAGTGTACGGGTTAGGGTTAGGATTAGTGTGAGGATTAGGTTGACGGTTGGCTTGATGGTTAGGGTTAGTGTGAGGGTTAGGTTAGGCTGAGGGTGAGGGTGAAGTTGAGAGTTAGGGTTAGGATTAGGGTTAGGGAGAGGTTTTGGGTTTGGTTTAGGGTTAGGATGAGTGTTAGGGTGAGGGGAAAGTTTAGGTTTAGAGTGAGGTTAGATTTATTGTGAGGGTTAACGTTAGGGTTAGGGTCAGGGTGAGGGTGAGGATATGGTTTAGGATGCGGGTTAGAGTGAGGGTTAGGGTTAGGGATAGGGTTAGTTTTAGGGTGACTGTAAGCTTGAGGGTTTGGTTTAGGTTTAGGGTTAAGGTTTCTGGTGAGGGTTCGGGTTCAGTTTAGGGTTAGGTTAAGGGTTTCGTGGTTGGGTTACTGTTAGGGTTAAGGTGAGGTTTATGGTGAGGGTGAGGGTTAGGGTTAGGTTTAGGTTTATGGTGTGTTTAAGTGATAGCGTGAGGGTTAGGGTGAGTTTTAGAGTTATTAGTAGGGTTTGGGTGAGGGTGAGGGTGAGGGTTAGGGTTAGGGTTAGCGTGAGAGTGAGGGTGAGGGTGACCGTTAGGGTTAGAGTTCGGGTGAGGGTTAGGTTTAGTGTGAGGTTTAGGGTGAGGATGAGGTTAAGGGTTAGGGTGAGGCTTAAGGTAAAGGTGAGGGTTAGGGTTAGGGTTAGTGTTAGGGTGAGGGTTAGGGTTAGGTTTAGGGTTAGGGTGACGGGGAGGGTTAGGTTTAGGGTTAGGGTGAGGGCTAGGGTGCGGGTTAGGGTTAGGGTGAGGGTTAGGCTTAGGGTGAGGTTTAGGGTTAGGGTTAGTTTGTGGGTGGTGTGAGTGTGAGGTTTAGGATGATGGTTAGGATTAGGGTGAGGGCTAAGGTGAGGGTTAGGGTTAGCATTAGGGTGAGGGTCAGGGTTAGGTTTAGGGTGAGGTTTGGGGTGAGGGGTAGGGTTAGGTTTAGGGTGAGGTTTAGGTTTAGTGAGAGCATTACAGTTAGGCATAGGGTGAGTGTGGGGTAAGAGTTATGGTGAGGGTTATGATGGGTTGATGGTTAGGGTTAGGATTAGGGGTAGGGTTAGGGTAAGGCTGAGCATGAAGGTGAGGGGGCGGGTGAGGTTTACGGGAAGGGTTACGTTTAGGGTGAGTGCTAGGGTGAGGGTGAGGGTTAGGGTGAAGGTGAGGGTGAGGGCCTTTTTAGATAATTGTTAGGGTTAGGGTGAGGATTAAGTGAGGTTGAGGGTGAGGGTGAGCTTTAGGGTTAGGGTGTGGGTTAGTGTTAGGTTTAGGGTGAGGGTTCAGGTGATGGTGAATGTTAGGGTAAGGTTGAGATTTAGGGTTAGGTGAGGGTTAGGTTTAGGGTTAGGGTTAGAGTTAGGATGAGGGTTTGGGTGAGGGGTACTATTAAGGTTAGGGTGAGAATTAGGGTTAATGTGAGGGTTATGGATAGGGTGAGGATAATATTAGGGTGACGGTTAGGGTGAGAGTGAGGGTTAGGGTTACTGTTAGGGTGAGGGTTAGGGTTAGCTTTAGTGTTAAGTTGAGGGTGAGGGTGAGGGTTAGGGTTAGGCTTAAGGTTAAGGTGAGGGTGAGGGTGAGGATGAGGGTTAGCTTGAGGTTTAGGGTTAAGTTGAGGGTTAGGTTTACGATTAGGGTTATTGTTAGGATTAGGTTTAGGGTGAGGGTGAGGATGAGGGTGAGGGTGAGGGTGTGGGATAGGGTTAGGGTTAGGTTTAGGGTGAGCATGAGGGTTAGGGTTAGGGTGAGGGGTAGGGTTAAGTTTAGGGTGAGGGTTAGGGTTAGTGTGAATGTTAAGGTTAGGGTTAGGGTGAGGTTTAGGCTGAGGGTTAGGGTGTGGATTAGGGATAGCTTGAGGGTGAGGGTTAGGGTGAGGTTTATGGTTAGCTTAGGGTTAGGTTTAGGGTGAGGGTTAGGGTGAGGGTAAGGATTAGGGTGAGGGTTAGGGTTAGGGTGAGGTTTAGGGTGAGGTTGTGGGTTTGGCGTTAGGGTTAGAGTGAGTTTCAGGTTTAGGGTGAGGGTTAGGGTGAGGGTGAGTGTTAGGGTTAGCATTAGGGTTAGGGTGATGTTTAGTGTGAGTGTTTTTATTAGGTTAGGTTGAGGTTTTGGGTAAGTGTGAGGGTTAGGGTGAGGTTAAGGTAAGGGTAAGGGTCAGGTTTTTTGTGAGGGTGAGAGTTATGGAAAGGGTGAGGGTTAGGGTTAGGGTTAGGGTTAGGGTTAGGGATAGAAAAAGGGTTAGTGTGAGGGATAAGTTGAGGGTGAGGGTTTGGGTTAGGGTTAGGTTTAGGTTGTGGGTTAGGTTTAGGCTGAGGGTTAGGGTTAGTGTGAGGGTTTGTGTTAGGGTTAGGCTTAGTGTTAGGGTGAAGGTTAGGGTTGGGTGAGTGTTAGGGTTAGGGTGAGGGTAATGGTTAGGGTTAGGACTAGGTTTAGGGTTATTGAGGATTTTGGTGATGTTTAGGTTTAGGGTTAGTGTAAGGGTTAGGGTGAGGGTAAGGGTTAGGGTTAGGACTAGGTTTAGGGTTATTGAGGATTTTGGTGATGTTTAGGGTTAGGTTTAGTGTAAGGGTTACGGTTAGGGTTAGTGTTGAGGATTAGTTTGAGGGTTAGCGTGATGGTTAGGGTTAGTGTGAGGGTCAGGGTTAGGCTGAGGGTGAGGGTGAGGGTGAGAGTTAGTGTTAGGGATAGGGTTAGTTATAATGAGGGTGAGGGTTAGGGTTAGGATTAGGGTTAGGGATAGGTTTTGAGTAGGTTTAGGGTTAGGATGAGGGTTAGGGTGAGGGGTAAGAGGTTTAGCGTACGGGTTAGAGTTATTGTAAGCGTCAGCTTTAGTGTTAGGGTTAGGGTGAGGGTGAGTATAAGGTTTAGGGTGATGGTTAGAGTGAGGGTTAGGGTTTGGGATAGGGTTAGGGATAGGGTGACACTTAGCTTGAGGGTTAGGTTTAGGGATAGGGTTAAGGTTTCGGGTGAGGGTTAGGGTTCAGGTTAGGGTTAGGGTTTCGTATTTCGGTTAGGGTTAAGTTTAGGGTGAGATTTAGGGTGAGGGTGAGGGTGAGGGTTATGTTTAGGTTTATGGTGTGGGTAAGTGATAGAGTGAGGGTTAGGGTGAGTGTTAGAGGTAGCAGTAGGTTTGGGTGATTGTGAGGGTTAGGCTTAGGGTTAGGGTGAGTTTTAGGGTTAGGGTGAGGGTTAGGGTTAGGGTTAGCATGAGGGTGAGGGTGAGGGTGACGGTTAGGGATAGAGTTTGGGTGAGGTTTAGGTTTAGTGTGAGGTTTAGGGTGATGATGAGGTTAAGGGTTAAGGTGAGGGTTAAGGTAGTGGTGAGGGTTAGGGTTAGGGTCAGTGTTAGGGTGAGGGTTAGGGTTAGGGTTAAGGTTAGGGTTAGGGTGAGGGGTAGGGTTAGGGTTAGGTTTAAGGTGAGGGCTAGTGTGCGGGTTAGGGTTAGGGTTAGGGAGAGGGTTAGGGTTAGGGTTAGTTTGAGGGTGGTGTGAGGGTGAAGTTTAAGATGAGGGTTAGGATTAGGGTGAAGGCTAGGGTGAGGGTGAGGGTTAGCATTAGGGTGAGGGTTGGGTTTAGGTTGAGGTTTGGGGTGAGGGGTAGGGTTAGGTTTAGGGTGAGGGTTAGGTTTAGTGTGAGGGTTAAAGTTAAGGATATTGTGAGGGTGAGGGTAAGGGTTATGGTGAGTGTTATGATCAGGTTGAGCGTTAGGGTTAGGATTAGGTGTAGGGTTAGTGTAAGGCTGAGCATGAGGGTGAGGGTGCGGGTGAGGTTTAGAGTTAGGGTTACATTTAGGGTGAGGGATAGGGTGAGTGTGAGGCTTAGGGTGAAGGTTAGGGTGAGGGTGAGAGTGAGGGTCTTTGTTAGATAATGGTTAAGGTTAGGGTGAGGATAAGGTGAGGGTTAGGGTTAGGGTGAGCTTGAGGGTTAGGGTGTGGGTGAGTGTTAGGGTTAGGGTGAGAGTTCGGGTGATGGTGAGGGTTAGGGTAACGTTGACAATTAGGGTTAAGTTTAGATGAGGGTTAGGTTTAGGGTTAGGATTAGAGTTAGGGTGAGGGTTCGCGTGAGGTGTACTGTTAAGGTTAGGTTGAGCATTTGGATTAATTTGAGGGTTAGGGATAGGGTGAGGATAAAGTTCGGGTGACGGTTAGGTTTAGAGTTAGGCTTAGGATTAAGGTTAGGGTGATGGTGAGGATGAGGGTTAGAGTGAGGGTTAGGGTTAGGGTGAGGGTTAGGTTTAGGGTTAGGGTTAGGGTTATTGTTAGGGTCAGATTTAAGGTGAGGGTGAGGATGAGGGTGAGGGTGAGGGTGTGGGTTAGGGTTAGGGTTAGGTTTCGGGTGATGGTGAGGGTTAGGGTTAGGGTTAATGTTAGGCTTAGGGTGATTGTTAGGCTTAGTGTGAGGCTTAGTGTTAGGGTTAGGGTTACTGTTAGGGTGATTGTAACTTTTAGGGTGAGGGTTAGGGTTAGGGTGAGGGTTAGGATTAGGGTTCTGGTTAAGGTGAGAGTGAGGGTGATGCTTAGGGTTAGGGTTAGGTTGAGGGATAGGGTGAGGGTTAATTTTAGGGTAAGGGTTAGGGTTAGGGTGAAAGTTAGCCTTAGTGTTAATTTGAGGGTGGGGTGAGGGTCAGGTTTAGGGTGTGGGTGAGGGTTAGGGTGATGGCTAGATTAGGATGATGATTAGGGTTAGGGTGAGGGTTAAGGTTAGGTTTAGGGTGAGGGATACGGTGTGGGTTAGGGTTAGGTTTAGGGTGAGGGTTAGGTTTATTGTGAGGTTTACAGTTAGGGTTAGGGTGAGGGTGAGGGTAAGGGTTTAGGGTGAGCGTTAGGGTTATGCTGAGGGTTATGTTTAGGATTAGCTTTAGAGTTAGGGTTAGGCTGAGGGTGAGGGTGAGGGTGAGTTTGAGGTTTAGGATTAGGGGTAGGGTTAGGGTGAGGGGTAGTGTGAGGGTGAGTGTTAGGTTAAAGATGAGGGCGAGGTTGAGGGTGAGGGTCTCGGTTAGGTAGAGGTTAGGGTTAGGGTGAGGATTAGGTGAGAGTTAGGGTGAGGGTGAGGGTTAGGGTTAGGGTTAGAGAGAGGGTTAGGTTAGTGGTTAAGGTTAGAATTAGGGTGAGGGTTAGGGTGAAGAGTAGGGTTAGGGTTAGGGTGAGCATAAAGGTTAATGTGAGGGTTAGGTTTAGGGTGAGGATAAAGAAAGGGTGAAGGTTAGGGTTACTGTTAGGGTGAGGTTTAGGGTTACGACTAGTGTTAAGGTGAGTGTAAGGGTGAGGGTTAGGGTTAGGCTTAGGATTAAGATGAGGGTGAGGGTGAGGGCGAGGGTTAGCGTGAGGTTTATGGTTAGGTTGAGGGTTGGGTTCAGGGTTAGGGTTAGGGTTATTGTTAGGGTTAAAGTTCGGGTGAGGGTGAGGATAAGGTTGAGTGTGAGGGTTAGGATTAGGATTGGGGTTACGGTGAGCCTGAGGGTGACTGTGAGGGTTAGGGTGAGGGTTAGACTAAGGCTTACGGTGAGGCTTAGGTTTAGTGTGATGTTTAGGGTGAGGGTGATATTTAGGGTGAGAGTGAGGGTGAGGTTTTGGTTGAGGGTTTGGGTTAGGTTCAGGGTGAGGGTGAGTGTGAGGGTTAGGGTTAGTGTTAATATTAGGCTTAGGTTTAGGCTGAGGGTGAGGGTGAGTGTGAGAGTTAGGGTTAGGGTGAGTGTGAGTTTTAGGTTTAGAGTTAGGGTGAGGGTTAAGGTGAGGGTTAGTGTTAGGATTAGGGTTCGGGTTAGGCTGAGGGTGAGGGTGAGGGTGAGGGTTAGGGTTACTGTGAGGCTTAGGCTTAGGGTGAGGGTGACCGTTAGGGATAGGTTGATGGTTAGGGTGAGGGTGAGTGTTAGGGTGAGGGTTAGGGTGAGTGTTATGGTGCGGGTGAGGTTAAGGGTTAGGTTTAGGGTTAGGATTAGTTTTAGGGTGAGGGTGAGTGTAAGGGTTAGGGTTAGCTTTATTGTTAGGCTTAGGATTAAGCTGAGGGTGAGGGTGAGTATGAGGCTTAGCGTTATGTTGAGTGTGAGCATTAGGGTTAGGGTTAGGGTTATTGTTAGGGTGAGGGTTAGAGTTAGGGTTAGGATTAGGGTTAGGTTTAGGCTGAGGGTGAGGGTGAGGGTGAGGGTGAGGGTTATGATTAGGGTGAGTGTTAATCTTAGGGTTAGGGTGAGGGTTAGGGATAGGGTGATGGTTAGGGTGGGTGTGAGGGTGAGGCTTAGGGTGAGTGTGAGGGTGAGTGTTAGGGTGCGGGTAAGTTTTAGGGTTAGATTTAGGGTTAGGGTGAGGGTTAGGATGATGGTTACGATGAGGGGCAGGGTTAGGGTTATGGTGAGGTTCAGGGTTAGTTTGAGGGTTAACGTTACGGTTGGGTTTAGGGTGAAGGTTAAGGTGAGGGTTAGAGTTAGGTTTAGGGTTAGGCTGAGGGTTAGGGTGAGGGTAAGGTTTAGGGTGAGGGTTAGGGTGAGTGTGAGGGTTAGGTTTAGGGAGAGGTTTAGGGTTATGGAGAGGATTAGGGATCGGTTTAGGGTGAAGGTGAAGGTGATGGTGTGGGTTAGGGTAAGGATTAGGTTTAGGGTTAGGGTTAGGGTTATTGTTAGGGTTAGGGTTAGGTTTACGGTTAAGGTGAGGTTGCGTGTGAGGTGAGGTTTAGCGTTACGGTTAGCGTTAGAGTGAGGGTTTTGGTGAAGGTAAGTGTTGGGGTGAGGGTTAGGGTTATGGTGAGGTTGAGGGTGAGGTTGAGAGTTAGTGTTAGGGTTAGGGTTAAGGTGAGGTTTAGGGTGAGGTTGAGGGTTAGTGTTAGGGTTAGGTTTAGGGTGCGATTAAGGGATAGGTTGAGGGTTAGGGTGAGTGTTAGGGTTATGTTAGGGTGAGGATTAGGGTTAGGGTGAAGTTTAGGGTTAGTGAGGGTTAGTGTTAGGGTTAGGCTTAGTGTTAGGTTGAGGGTAATGTTTAGATTGAGGTTTAGGTTTAGGGTGAGGGTTAGGGTTAAGGTGATGGTTAGGGTAAGGGTGAGGATTAGGGTGAGGTTTAGGTTTAGGGTGATGTTTAGGGTGAGGGTTAGGGTGAGGTTGAGGGTGAGGGTTGGTTTGAGGGTATGGGTTAGAGTTAGGGTGAGGTTGAGGGTGAGGGTGAGAATGAGGCTTAGGGTTAGGGTGAGGGTGAGTGTGAGGGTTAGGGTTAGGGTTAGGCTTAGGCTTTGGGTTAGGCTGAGGTTGGGGGTGAGTGTGAGGGTTAGGGTTAGGGTGAGGGTTAGGGTTAGGGTTAGGGATAGGGTGATGTTTAGGTTGAGGGTTATTGTCAGAATTAGTGTTAGGGTTTCGCTTAGTGTTAGGGTGAGTGTAAGGTTTAGGTTGAGGGTTAGCATTAGGGTGAGGGTTAGGGTTAGTGTGAGGGTTAGGGTTTTGGTAAGGGTGAGGTTGAGGGTGAAGGTGAGGCTTAGGGTTAGGGTTTGTGTGAGGGTGAGTGTGAGTGTTAAGGTTAGGTTTAGGCTTAGGCTGAGGGTTAGGCTGAGGGTGATGGTGAGGGTGTGGGTGAGGATTAGAGTTAGGGTGAGTGTTAGGGTTAAGGTTAGCGTGAGGGTATGGGTTAGGCTTAAGTTTAGGAAGAGGGTTAGGTTGAGGGGTACGGTTATGGTTAGTGTGAGCGTTAGGGTTAGCGTTAGGGTTAGGGATAGGTTTAGGGTTAGGGTGAGGTTTAGGATGAGGTTTAGGGTTACGGTAAAGGTTAGGGTTAGGGTTATGATGAGGGTTAGGGAGAAGGTTAGGATGAGGGTTAGGGTGAGGGTTCGGTTTAGGGTTCGGGTTAGGGTTATGGTGAGGATGGGGGTGAGGGTGAGAGTGAAGGTTAGGGTTAGAGTTAGGATGCGGGTGAGGATTAAGGTTAGGGTTAGGTTTAGGCTGAGGATGTGGCTGAGAGTGTGGGTGAGGATTAGGGTTAGGTTGAGTGTTAGGGTTAGTGTTAACGTAAGGGTTTGGGTTAGGGTTAAGTTTAGGATGAGAGTTAGTTTGACGGGTACGGTTACAGTTAGATTGAGCATTAGGGTTAGCTTTAGGGTAGGGATAGAGTTAGGGTTAGGGTGAGGTTTAGGATGAGGGTTAGGGTTAGGGTGAGGGTTAGGGTGAGGGTTAGGGTGAAGGTTATGGTTAGGGTTAGGGTTAGGGTAAGGGATAGGGTCAGTGCGAGGGTTAGGGGTAGGGTTAGATTTATGATGAGAGTAAGTGTTAGCGTGAGTTTTAGCATGAGAGGGTTAGAGTTACATAAGGCTTAGGGTAGGTTTAGTTTGAGGGTTAGGGTTAGGTTTAGGGTTAGGGTGAGGTGAGAGTGAGGATGATTATGAGGTTTATTTTTAGGGTGAGGGATAGGTTTTAGGTGAGGGTTAGGTTTAAGGTGAAGGTGAGCGTGAGGGTGACAGTGAGGCTTAGGGTGAGGGACAGGGTGAGTGTGAGGGTTAGGATTAGGTTTAGGTTTAGGGTGAGGGTTAGTGTGAGGGTAAAGGTGAAGGTTACTGTTAGGACTAAGTTTATGTTTAAAGTTAGGGTGAGCGTGAGGGTGATGGTTAGGGTTAGGGTTAGGTTGAGGGTTAGAGTTAGTGTGAGGGTTAGGCTGAGGGTAAGGTTAAAGGTTAGGGTGAAGGTTAGGGTTAGGTTTAGGGTGAGGATTAGGGGTAGGGTTACGGTTAGGGTTAGGGTGAGGGTGAGGGTTAGGGTGAGGGTAAGGGTGAGTGTTAGGGTGAGGGTTAGGATTTGGATTAGGTTTCAGGTGAATGCTAGGTTGTCAGTGATGGTTAGGGTTAGAGTGAAGGTGAGGGTTAGGTTTAGGGTTAAGTTGAGGGTTTGGGTGAGGTATAGGTTTAGAGTTAGGCTGAGTGTGAGGGTGAGGGTGAACGTGACTGATAGGGTTATGGTTAGGGTGAGGGTTAGGGTGAGGATGAGGGTAACTGTTAGAGTGAGGCTTAGGGTTCGGGAGAGTATGAGGGTTAGGGTTTGGGTAAGGGTTAAGGTTGGGTGAGTGTTAGGATGATGGTGAGGTTGAGGGTTAGGGTTGGGTTTAGGGTCAGAGTGAGGGTTAGGGTGAGGGGTAGTGTTAGGTTTAGGGTGAGGGTTAGGGTTAGGGTGAGGTTTACTGTTACTGTGAGGTTTCATGTTAGGGTTAGGCTTAGTGTTAGGGTAAGAATAAGGGTTAGGTTGAGGGTTAGGTTCATGGTGAGGTTTAGGTGTAGTATGTGGGTTAGGGCTAGGGTGAGGGCAATGGTGAGGGTTAGGGTTAGGGTGATGTTTATGGTGAGGGTGAGTATTAGGGTGAGGGTGAAGGAGAGGGTTCAGTTGTGGGTTTGGGTTAGGGTTAGGGTGAGGTTGAGGGTGAAGGTGAGACTTAGGGTTAGGTTTAGGGTGACGGTGAATGTGAGGATTAGGGATAGGGTTAGGCTTAGGTTTAGGGTTAGGCTGAGGGTGACTGTGAGCGTGAGGGTTAGGTTTAGGTTGAGGGTTAGAGTTAGGGTGAGGGTTAGGTTGAGGGTGAGGGTTAGGGTTAGGATTAAGTTTAGGGTGAGCCTGTGGGTGAGGGTGAGGGTGAGGGTTAGGGTTAGGGTGAGGGTTAGGCTAAGGTTTAGGGTGAGGGTTAGGTTTAGGGTGATGTTTAGGTTGAGGGTTTTGGTTAGGGTTAGGGTGAGATTGAGACTTAGGTTTAGGTTTAGGGTGAGGGTGAGTGTGAGGTTTAGGGATAGGGTTAGGCTTAGGTTTAGGGTTAGGCTGAGGGTGAATATGAGCCTGAGGTTTAGGGTTATGGTGAGCATTAGGGTTGGGGTTAGGGTGAGGGTAAGTGTTTGGGTGAGTGTTAGGGTTTGGGTGAGTGTTAGCGTTAGGTTTAGGGTTAGGGTTAGGTTGGAGGTTAGGGTTAGGGTGAGGGTTAGCGTTAGGATAATGGTTAGGTTGAGCGTGAGGGTGAGGGTTAGGATTAGGTTTAAGGTGAGCCTGAGGGTGAGGGTGAGGGTGAGGGTTAGGGTTAGGGTGAGGGTTAAGCTAAGGGTTAGGGTGAGGGTTAGGTTTAGGGTGATGTTTAGGTTGAGGGTTTGGGTTAGGGTTAGGGTGAGTGTGAGGGTGAGTGAGAGGGTTAGGATTAGTGTCAGGGTTAGGTTTAGGGTGAGGGTGAGTGTGAGGGTTAGGTTTCGGGTTATTGTTAGGCTTAGGTTTAAGCTGAGGGTGAGGGTGAGTGTGAGGGTTAGGGTTATGTTGAGTGTGAGCATTAGGGTTAGGTTTACCGTGAGGGTGAGGTTGAGGGTTAGGGTTTGGGTTAGGGTGAGGGTTAGATGAGGGTAAGGGTTAGGGTTAGGGTGAGGGTTAGGGTTAGGGTGAGGGTGAGGATTAGCGTTATGGTGAGGGTTAGTGTTCTGGTGCGGATTAGGGTGAGGGTTAGGGTAAGGGTGATGTTTAGGGTAAGCGTGAGGTTGGTTTGAGGGTTTGCATTAGGTTTAGTGTGAGGTTGAGGGTGAGGGTGAGGCTTAGAGTTAGGGTTAGGGTGAGGGTGACTGTGAGGGTTAGGGTTAGGGTTAGGCTTTACACTGAGGGTTAGGCTGAAGGTGAGGGTGAGTGTGATGTTTAGAGTTAGGGTGAGGGTTAGGGTTAGCGTTAGAGTGAGGGTTAGGGATAGTGTGAGGGTTAGGTTTAGGGTTACTGTGAGGGTTCATGTTAGGTTTAGACTTAGTGTTAGGGAGAGGGTAAGGGTTAGGTTGATGGTCAGTTTTAGGGTGAAGTTCAGGGTTAGTATGAGGTTTAGGGCTAAGGTGAGGGTAAGGGTGAGGGTTAGGTTTAGGGTGATGTTTAGGGTGAGGGTGAGGCTTAGGGTGAGGGTGAGGGTGAGAGTTCAGTTGAGGGTTTGGGTTAGTGTTAGGGTGAGGTTGAGTGTGAGGTTTAGGGATAGGGTTAGGCTTAGTTTCGGGTTAGGCTGAGGTTGACTGTGAGCTTGAGGGTTAGTATTATGGTGAGCATTAGGGTTGGGGTTAGGGTGAGGTAAGTGTTGGGGTGAGTGTTAGGGTTTAGGTGAGGGTTAGCGTTAGGTTTAGGGTTAGGGTTAGGTTGGAGGTTAGGTTAGGGTGAGGGTTAGCGTTAGAGGTAGGGTTAGGTTGAGCTTGAGAGTGAGGGTTAGGGTAAGGATTAGGTTTAAGGTGAGCCTGAGGGTGAGGGTGCGGGTGAGGGTTAGGGTTAGGGTGAGGGTTAGGCTAAGGGTTAGGGTGAGGGTTAGGTTTAAGGTGATGTTTAGGTTGAGGGTTAGGGTTAGGCTGAGGGTGAGGTTGAGTGAGAGGGTTAGGTTTAGGGTTAGGATTAGGTTTAGGGTGAGGGTGAGTGTGAGAGTTAGGGTTAGGGTTATTGTTAGGCTTAGGTTTAAGCTGAGGATGAGGGTGAGTGTGAGGGTTAGGGTTAAGTTGAGTGTGAGCATTAGGGTTAGGTTGAGGTTGAGGGTTAGGGAGAGGGTTAGGGTTTGGGTTAGGGTGAAGATTAGATGAGGGTGAGGGTTAGGGTTAAGGTGACGGTTCGGGTTAGGGTGACGGTGAGGGTTAGCGTTAGGGTGAGGGTTAGGGTTATGGTGCAGATTATGGTGAGTGTTAGGGTTACTCTGATGTTTATGGTGAGGGTGAGGTTTGGTTTGAGGGTTTGCATTAGTTTTAGGTTGAGGTTGGGGGTGAGGGTGAGAGTGACTCTGAGGGTTAAGGTTAGGGTTAGGCTTAAGCTGTTGGTTAGGTTGAGGGTGAGGGTGAGGGTTAGTTTTAGGATTAGGGTTAATGATAGGGTGATATTTAGGGTGAGGATTAGTGTGAGAGTTAGTGTTAGGGTTAGGCTTAGTGTTAGAGTGAGTGTAAGGGTTAGGTTGAGGGTTAGGGTTAGGGATTGGGTGAGGGTTGTGATGAGAGTTAGGGTGAGGGTAAGGTTTAAGGTGAGGGTTATGGTGAGTGTGAGGGTTAGGGTTAGGGTTAGGGTGAGGGTGAGGGTGAGGGTGAGGATTCAGTTGAGGGTTTGTGTTAGGGTTAGGGTGAGGTTAAGGGTGAGGGTGAGACTCAGGGTTAGGTTTAGGGTGATGGTGAGTGTGAGGATTAGGGATAGGGTTAGGCTTAGGTTTAGAGTTAGGCTGAACTTGACTGTGAGCGTGAGGGTTAGGGTTAGATTGAGGGTTAGGTTTAGATTGAGGGTTAGCGTTAGGGTTAGGGTTAGGGTTAGGTTGGAGGTTAGGTTTAGGGTGAGGGTTAGCGTTAGGGGTAGGGTTATGTTGAGGGGGAGAGGGAGGGCTAGGGTTAGGATTAGGTTTAGGGTGAGCCTGTGGGTGAGGGTGAGGGTGAGGGTTAGGGTTAGGGTGAGGGTTAGGCTAAGGGTTAGGGTGAAGGTTAGGTTTAGGGTGATGTTTAGGTTGAGAGTTTGGGTTAGGGTTAGGGTGAGTGTGAGGGTGAGTTAGAGGGTTAGGATTAGGGTTAGGATTAGGTTTAGGGTGAGGGTGAGTGTGAGGGTTAGGGTTTGGGTTATTGTTAGGCTTAGGTTTAAGCTGAGAGTGAGGGTGAGAGTGAGGGTTAGGGTTATGTTGAGTGTGAGCATTAGGGTTAGGTTTAGGGTGAGGGTGAAGTTGAGGGTTAGTTTGAGGGTTAGTGTTAGGGTGAAGGTGACGGTTAGCGTTAGGGTGAGGGTTAGGTTTATGGTGCGGATTAAGGTGAGTGTTAGGGTTACGGTGATGTTTATGGTGAGGGTGAGGGTTGGTTTGAGGGTTTGCGTTAGGTTTAGGGTGAGGTTGAGGGTGAGGGTGAAGCTTAGGGTTAGGGTTAGGGTGAGGGTGACTCTGAGGGTCAGGGTTAGGGATAGGCTTTAGGCTGAGGGTTAGCCTGAGGGTGAGGGTGAGGGTTAGGGATAGGGTTAGGGTTAATGATAGGGTGATATTTAGGGTGAGGATTAGTGTGAGAGTTAGTGTTAGGGTTAGGCTTAGTGTTAGAGTGAGTGTAAGTGTTAGATTGAGGGTTAGGATTAGGGATAGGGTGAGGGTTGGGATCAGGGTTAGGGTGAGGTTAAGGTTGAAGTTGAGGGTTATGGTGAGTGTGAGAGTTAGGGTTAGGGTGTGTGTTAGGGTGAAGGTGAGGGTTCAGTTGAGGGATTGGTTTAGGGTTAGGGTGAGGTTGAGGGTTCAGGGTGAGACTTAGGGTTAGGTTTAGGGTGATGGTGAGTGTGAGGATTAAGGATAGGGTTAGGCTTAGCTTTAGGGTTAGGCTGAGGGTGACTGTGAGGTTGAGGGTTAGGGTTAGGATGAGGGTTAGGTTTAGGGTGAGGCTTAGTGGTAGGGTTAGGTTTAGGGTTAGGTTGGAGTTTAGGTTTAGGGTGAGGGTTAGCGTTAGGGGTAGGGTTAGGTTGAGTGAGGGCTAGGGTTAGGATTAGGTTTAGGGTGAGGGTTACGGTCAGAGTGAGGGTTAGGTTTAGGTTTAGGGTTAGGGTGAGGTGAGGGTGAGGGCGATTGTGAGGCTTAGGTTGTGGGTGAGGGTGAGTGTGATGGTTAGGCTTAGGGTTAGGGTTAGGGTTAGTGTGAGGGTGAAGTTGAGGGTTAGTGTTAGGAGTAGCGTTAGGTTTAAAGTTAGGCTGAGGGTGAGCGTGAGGATGAGGGTGACGGTTAGGGTTAGGGTTAGGGTGAGGGTTAGGTTTAGTGTGAGGGTTAGGGTGAGGTTAAGGCTAAAGGTTAGGGAGAAGGTGAGGGTTAGGTTTAGGGTTAGGGTGAGGGTTAGGGTGAGGTTCAGGGTTAGGGTTATGGTTAGCGTTAAGATGAGGGTGAGGGTTAGGGTGAGGTTGAGGTTGAAGGTTAGTGTGAGGGTTAGGGTTAGTGTGAGGGTTATTGTTAGGGTTAGTGTTAGGGTTAAGGTTAAGGTGAAGTTGCGGGTGAAGTGAGGTTTAGCGTTAGGGTTAGCGTTAGGATGAGAGTTAGGGTGAGGGTAAGTGTTGGGGTGAGGGTTAGGGTTTGGCTGAGGTTTAGGGTGAGGTTGAGGGTTAGTGTTAGGGTTATGGTTAGTGTGAGTTTAATGGTTAGGTTGAAGGGTTAGTGTGAGGGTGAGGGTTAGGGTTAGCATTAGGGCTAGTGTGAGGGTTAGGGTGAGTGTTAGGGTTAGGTTAGGGTGAGGGTTAGGGTTAGGGTGAGGGTTAGGATGAGGGTTAGGGTTGGGTTAGGGTGAGGGTTAGATGAGTGTGAGGGTTAGGGTTAGGTTGAGGTTTAGGTTTAGGGTGAGGGTTATGGTTAGGATTAGGGTTAGCATTAGGGTTAGTGTGAGGGTTAGGATGAGTGGTAGGGTTTGTTTAGTGTGAGGGTTAGGCTTAAGGTGAGGGTTAAGGTCAGGGTTAGGGTTGGGTTAGGGTGAGGGTTAGATGAGGGTGAGGGTTAGGGTTAGGATGAGAGTTAGGTTTAGGGTGAGGGTTAGGGTTAGGATTAGGGTTAGGGTGAGGTCTATGGTGAGGGTGAGGGTTAGGGTGAGGGTTAGGGTTAGGGTGAGGGTTAGGGTTAGTGTGAGGGTTAGGGTGAGGGTAAGGTTAAAGGTTAGATTGAGGGTGAGTGTTAGGGTTAGGGTTAGGGTGAGGTTTAGGGTTAGAGTTATGGTTAGGTTTAGGGTGAGGGTGAGTGTGATTGTGAAAGTGAGGCTTGAGGGTGAGTGTTAGGGTTAGGGTTAGGGTGAGGTTTAGGGTTAGAGTTATGGTTAGGTTTAGGGTGAGGGTGAGTGTGATTGTGAAAGTGAGGCTAAGGGTCAGGGTGATGGTGATGGTGAGTGTGAGGCTTAGACTTAGGGTTAGGTTTAGGATTAGGGTTAGTGTGAGGGTGAAGGTGAATGTTAGTGTTAGGAGTAGGGTTAGGTTTACAGTTAGGCTGAGGGTGAGCGTGAGGGTGAGGGTGACGGTTAGAGTTAGGGTTAGGTTGAGGGTTAGGGTTTGTGTGAGGGTTAGGCTGAGGGTAATGTTAAAGGTTAGCGTGATGGTGAGGGTTAGGCATAGGGTTAGGGTGAGGATTAGGGTGAGATTTAGTGTTAGGGTTATGGTTAGTGTTAGGTTGAGGGTGAGGGTTAGGTTGAGGGTAAGGGTGAGGTTAGGGTGAGGGTTAGGGTTAGGGTGAGGATGAGTGTGAGTGATAGTGTGAGGCTTAGGGTTCGGGAGAGTATGAGGGTTAGGGTTTGGTTGAGTGTTATGGTTGGGTGAGTGTTAGGGTGAGGGTGAGTGTGAGGGTTAGGGTTGGGTTTAGCGTTAGAGTGAGGGGTAGGGTGAAGGGTAAGTTTAGTGTTAGCGTTAGGGTGAGGGTTAGGGTTAGTGTGAGGGTTAGGGTTAGGCTGAGGTTTAGGGTTACTTTGAGGGTTTATGTTAGGTTTAGTCTTAGTGTTAAGGTTAGGGTTAGGGTTAGGTTGAGGTTTAGGTTTAGGGTGAGGTTTAGGGTTAGTATGAGGGTTAGGGCTAGGGTGAGGGAAAGGGTGAGTATTAGGGTTAGGGTGATGTTCAGGTTGAGGGTGAGGGTTAGGGTTAGTGTGAGGGTGAGGGTTAAGTTGAGGGTTTGGGTTAGCGTTAGGGTGAGGTTGAGGGATACTTTGAGGGTTTATGTTAGGTTTAGTCTTAGTGTTAGGGTTAGGGTTAGGGTTAGGTTGAGGTTTAGGTTTAGGTTGAGGTTTAGGGTTAGTATGAGGGTTAGGGCTACGGTGAGGGAAAGGGTGAGTATTAGGGTTAGGGTGATGTTCAGGGTGAGGTTGAGGGTTAGGGTTAGTGTGAGGTTGAGGGTTAAGTTGAGGGTTTGGGTTAGCGTTAGGGTGAGGTTGAGGGTGAGGGTGAGTCGTAGGGTTAGGTTTAGTGTGAGGGTGTGTGTGAGGGTTTGGGATGGCATTAGGCTTAAGTTTAGGGTTAGGCTGAAGGTGTCTGTGAGCATGAGAGTTAGGGTTAGGGTGAGGTTTAGGGTTACGGTGAAGGTAATGGTTGGGTTGAGTGTTAGGGTTAGGGTGAGGGTTCACGTTAGGGTTAGGGTGAGCGTTAGCGTTAGGTTAGGGTTAGGGATCGGATTAGGTTGGAGATTAGGGTTAGGATGTGTGTTAGCGTTAGGGGTAGGGTTAGTTTGAGGGTTAGGGTGAGGGTTAGGGTTAGGTTGAAGGTGAGGGTGAGGGTTCGGTTGAGGGTTTCGGTTAGGGTTAGAGTGAGGGTGAGGGTGAGTGTGAGGGTTAAGTTTATGGTTAGGTTTAGGTTTAGGGTGAAGGTGAGTGTGAGGTTTAGGGTTAGGGTTATTTTTAGGCTTATGTTTTAGCTGAGGGTGAGTGTGAGTGTGACCGTTATGGTTATGTTGAGTTTGAGAATTAGGGTTAGGTTTAAGGTGAGGGTGAGGTTGAGGGTTAGGGTGAGGTTTAGTTTGAGGGTTAGTGTGAGAGTTAGGTTTAGGGTTAGTGTTAGGGTTAGGGCTGTGGTTAGGGATAGGCTTAGTGTTAGGCAGAAGGTGAAGGTGAGGGTGAGGGTTAGGGTTTGGGTGAGGATGAGGTTTAGGGTTAGAATTAGCATTAGGGTGAGGGTTAGTGTTAGGGTTAGGGTTAGTGTTACAATTAGGTTTAGGATGAGGGTGAGTGTGAGGGTTAGGGTTAGGATTAGACTTAGGGTGAGGGTGAGAGTGAGGGTAAGGGTGAGGGTTAGGTTTAGGCTTAGGGTTCGAGTATTGGCTAAGGTGAGGGTGAGGGTTAGTGTTAGGGTTGGGGTGAGGGTTAGGGTGAGTGTGAGGTTTATGGTTAGTCTTTTTCTTAGGCTTAGGCTTAGACCGAGGATGAGTGTGAGGGGGAGAGTGTTAGGGTTAGGATGAGGGTTAGGGTTTTAGGGTTAGGGTGAGGGTTAGGATGAGGTTTAGGGTTATGATTAGGGTTAAGTGAGGGCTACAGTGAGGGTGAGGGTTAGGGTTAGCGTTAGGTTGAGGTTTAGGGTTAGGGTTACATTGAGGGTGAGGGTTAGGGTTAGGGTGAGCGTTAGGGTTAGGGTTAGGGTGATGGTGAGGTTTAGGATTAGGTTTAGGGTTAGGGTTAGGTTTAGGATTAGGGTTACAGTGAGGGTGAGTGTGTGGATTAGGGTTAGGGTTAGGCTTAGGCTTAGGATTAGGCTGAGGGTGATAATGGGGATGAGAATTCGCTTTTGAGTGATGGTTGGGGTTATGGTTAGGTTGAGGGTTAGGATGAGGGTTAGGGTTAGGATTAGGGTTAGGGTGAGGGCTAGGATGAGGGTGATGTTTAGGGTTAGGGTTAGGCTTAGGCTTAGGGATAGGCTGAGGTTGAAGGTGAGGGTGAGGGTTACGGTTAGGGTGATGGTTAGGGTTACAGTTAGGGTGAGTGTTAGAATGATGATTACGGTTAGGGTGAGGGTTAGTGTGAGGGTGACAGTAAGGGTAAAGGTGAGGGTTAGTCTGAGGGTGAGTGTTATGGTAATGGTGAAGGTTAAGGGTTAGGGTGAGGGTTAGGTGAGGGTTAGGGATAGGGTTAGTGTTAGCGTTAGGGTGAGGGTTAGTGTGAGGGTTACGGTTAGGGTTAGAGTTACGATTAGGGTTAGGGTGAGGGTGAGTGTGAGGGTTCGGGTTAGTCTTAGGCTTATGCTTAGGCTTAGGCCCAGCTTGAGGTTGAGGGTGGGGGTTACGGTTAGGGTGAGTGATAGGGTTAGGGTAATGGTTAGGGTTAGGGCAAGGTTGAAGTTTAGGGTTAGGGTTAGGGTGAGTTTTAAGTTTAGGGTGATGGTTAGGGTTAGTGTGAGGGTTAATGTTCGGGTTAAGGTGAGTTTTAGTGTGAAGGTAAGTGTTAGGGTGAGGTTTAGGGTTAAGGTGAGGTTTAGGGTTAGAGTTAGTGTAGGGTGAAGGTTAGGGTTATGGTTAGTGTTAGGGTTAGGGTTAGCGTGAGGTTTAGGGTGGGGGTGAGTGTTAGGGTTAGGGTTAGGATTAAGATTAGGGTTAAGGTGAGGGTGAGTGTGAGGGTTAGGGTTAGGGTTAAGGTTAGGATTAGAGTTATGGTGAGGGTGAGGTGAGGGTTAGGGTTAGGGTGAGGGTTGGGGTTAGGGTTAGAGTGAGGTTTAGGGTGAGGGTTAGGTTTAGGCTTAGGGTTAGGGTATGGGCTAAGGTGAGGGTGAGGGTTACGGTCAGGGTTAGAGTGAGGGTTAGGGTGAGGGTTAGGTTTAGGGTTAGTTTTAGTGTTAGGGTTGGGGTTAGGGATAGTCTTAGTGTTAGGCGGAGGGTGAGGGTGAGGGTGAGGGTTAGGGTTGGGGTTTGGGTGAGGTTTATGGTTAGTGTTACTGTTACGGTGAGAGTTAGTGTGAGGTTTAGGGTTAGGGTGACTGTTACTTTTATGGTTAGGGTGAGGGTCTCTGTGAGTGTAAGGGTTAGTTTTAGTCTTAGGCTTAGGCTTAGTCCGAGACTAAGGGAGAGGGTGAGGGTTAGGGTTAGGGTCAGGGTTAGGGTTAGTATGAGGGTTATGGACAGGGTGAGGTTTAGGGTCAGGGTTAGGGTTAGAGTGAGGGTTAGGTTGACGGATAGGGTTAGGGTTAGTGTGAGGGTTAGGGTTAATGTGAGGTTTAGGGTTAGGGTGAGTTTTAGGGATAGTGCGAGGGTTCATGTTAGGTTTAGGCTTAGTGTTAGGGTGAGGGTAAGTGTTAGGTTGAGTGTTAGGTTTAGGGTGAGGTTTAGGGTTAGTATGAGGGTTAGGGCTAGGGTGAGGGTAAGGGTGAGTGTTAGGGTTAGGGTGATGTTAGGGTGAGGGTGAGACTTAGGGTTGGGTTCAGGGTGAGGGTGAGGGTTAATTTGAGGGTTTGGGTTAGGGTTAGGCTTAGGTTTAGTGTTAGGCCGAGGGTGACTGTGAGCATGAGGTTTAGGGTTAGGGTGAGGTTTAGGGTTAGGTTGAGGGTTAGGTTAAGGGTGAGGTTTAGGGTTAGGTTGGAGGCTAGGTTTAGAGTGAGGGTTAGCATTAGGGGTAGGGTTAGGTTGAGGATGAGAGTGAGTTTTAGGGTTAGGAATAGGTGTAGTGTGAGCCTGTTGATGAGGGTGAGGGTGAGGGTTAGGGTTAGGGTGAGGGTTAGGCTAAGGGGTAGGGTGAGGGTTAGGTTTAGGTTGATGTTTAGGTTGAGGGTTTGGGTTTGGGTTAGGATGAGTCTGAGGGTGAGTGAGAGGGTTAGGATTAGGGTTAGGGTTAGGTTTAGGGTGTGGTTGAGTGTGAGGCTTAGGGTTAGGGTTATTGTTTGGCTTAGGTTTAAGCTTAGGGTTAGGGTGAGTGTGAGGGTTAGGGTTATGTTGAGTGTGAGCATTACGGTTAGTTTTATGGTGAGGTTGAGGTTGAGGGTTAGGGAGAGGTTTAGGGTTTGGGTTAGGGTGAGGGTTAGATGACGATGAGGGTTAGGATTAGGGTGAGGGTTAGGGTTAGGGTGAGGGTGAGGGTTATCGTTAGGTGAGGGTTATGGTTTTGGTGCCGATTAGGGTGAGTGTTAGGTTTACGTTGATGTTTATGGTGAGGGTGAGAGTTGGTTTGAGGGTTTGCGTTAGGTTTAGGGTGAGGTTGAGAGTGAGGGTGACGCTTAGGGTTAGGGTTAGGGTGAGGTTGATTGTGAGGGTTAGGGTTAGGCTTTAGGCAGAGGGTTAGGGTGAGAGTGAGGGTGAGGGTGATGATTAGGGTTAGGGTGAGGGTTAGGTTAGGGTTAGGGTGAGGGTAAGGGAGACTGTGAGGGTTAGGGTTAGGCTGAGGTTTAGGGTTACTGTAAGGGCTCATGTTAGGTTTAGGCTTAGTGTTAGGGTGAGGGTAAGGGTTAGGTTGAGGGTTACGTTAGGGTGAGGTTTAGGGTTAGTATGAGGGTTAGGGCTAGGGTGAGGGTAAGGTTGAGGGTTAGGGTTAGGGTGATGTTTACGTTGAGGGTTAGGGTGAGGGAGAAGGTGAGGGTGAGGGTTCAGTTGAATATTTGGGTTAGGGTTAGGGTGAGGTTGAGGCTTAGGGTTAGGTTGAGGGTGAGGGTGAGTGTTAGGGTTAGGGTTAGGGTTAGTGTTATTGTTAGGGTTAGGGTTAGAATAACGTTGAGGGTGAGGATTAGGGTTAGGGTTAGGGTGAGATTTAGGCTTAATGTTAGTGATTGTGTTAGGGTTAGGGTTAGGGTGAGAGTTAGGAGGAGGGTTATGGTTAGGGTTAGGATTAGGGTTAGGGTGAGGGTGAGTGTGAGGTTTAGGGATAGGGTTAGGCTTATGTTTAGGGTTATGCTGAGGGTGACTGTGAGCTTGAGTGTTAGGGTTATGGTGACCATTAGGTTTGGGATTAGGGTGAGGGTAAGGGTTGGTGTGAGTGTTAGGGTTTGGGTGAGGGTTAGCGTTAGGTTTAGGGTTAGGGTTAGTTTGGAGGTTAGTGTTAGGGTGAGGGTTAGCGTTAGGGGTAGGTTTAAGTTGAGGGTGAGGGTGAAGGTTAGGGTTAGGATTAGGTTTAAGGTGAGCCTGAGGGTGAGGGTGAGGGTGAGGGTTAGGTTTAGGGTGAGGGTTAGGCTAAGGTTTAGGGTGAGGGTTAGGTTTAGGGTGATGTTTAGGTTGAGCGTGAGGGTTAGGGTTAGGGTTAGGGTGAAGTTTCATTTGATGGTTTGGGTTAGGGTTAGGTTGAGGGTGAGGGTGAGTGAGTGGGTTAGGTTTAGGGTTAGGATTCGGTTTAGGGTGAGTTTGAGTTTGAGTGTTAGGGTTAGGTTTATTGTTAGGCTTAGGTTTAAGCTGAGGGTGAGGGTGAGTGTGAGGTTTAGGGTTATGTTTAGTGTGAGAATTAGGGTTAGGATTATGGTGAGTGTGTGGTTGAGGGTAAGGGTGAGGGTAGGGTTTGGGTTAGGGTGAGGGTTAGATGAGGGTGAGGGTTAGGGTTAGGGTAAGGGTTAGGGTTAGGGTGAGGTTGAGGGTTACATTAGGGTGAGGGTTCGGGTTATGGTGCGGATTTGGGTGAGTGTTAGGGTTACGGTGATGTTTATGGTGAGGGTGAGGGTTGGTTTGAGGGTTTGCGTTAGGTTTAGGGTGAGGTTGAGGGTGAGTGTGAGGCTTAGGTTTAGGGTTAGGGTGAGGGTGACTGTGAGGGTTAGGGTTAGGGTTAGGCTTTAGGCTGAGGGTTAGGCTGAGGGTGAGGGTTAGGGTTACGGTGAGTTTTAGGGTTAGGGTTAATGATAGGGTGATATTTAGGGTGAGGTTTGGTGTGAGAGTTATTGTTAGGGTTAGGCTTAGTGTTAGAGTGAGTGTAAGGGTTAGCTTGAGGGTTAGTGTTAGGGATAGTGTGAGGGTTGGGATGAGGGTTAGGGTGAGGGTAAGGTTTAGGGTGAGGATTATGGTGAGTGTGAGGGTTAGGGTTAGGGTTAGGGTGAGGGTGAGGTTTAGGGTCATGTAATGGCTAAGGTTAGGGTTAGGATGAGGGTTAAGGAGAGGGTTAGGATGAGAGTTAGGGTGAGGATTCGGGTTAGGGTTCGGTTTAGGGTTATGGTGAGGGTTAGGGTTAGGTTTAGGGTCAGGGTGAGGGTGAGGTTGAGGGTTATGGTAAGGGCTAGGGTTAGGGTTAAGATGAGGGTTAGGGAGAGGGTTAGGATGAGGGTTAGGTTGAGGGTTCGGTTTAGGGTTCGGGTTAGGGTTAGGGTGAGGGTGGGAGTGAGGGTGAGAGTGAAGGTTAGGGTTAGAGTTAGGATGAGGGTGAAGTTTAGGGTTAGGATTAGGGTTAGGGTTAGGTTTAGGTTGAGGATGAGGCTGAGGGTGTGGGTGAGGATTAGGGTTAGGTTGAAAGTTAGGGTTAGGGTTAGGGTGAGGGTTTGGGTTAGGGTTAAGTTTAGGATGAGAGTTAGTTTGAGGGGTATGGTTATGGTTAAGATGAGCGTTACGGTTAGCGTTAGGGTTATGGTTATGTTTAGGGTTAGGGTGAGGGTTAGGGTCAGTGTGAGGGTTGGGGTTAGTGTTAGCTTTATGGTGAGAGTAAGGGTTAGCGTGAGGTTCAGGGTGAGTGTGAGGGTTAGAGTTAGCATTAGGCTTAGGGTGAGGTTTAGGGTGAGGGTTAGGGTGAGGTTTAGGGTTAGGGTGAGGTGAAGGTGAGGGTGATTGTTAGGTTTATGGTTAGGGTGAGAGATAGGTTTAGCGTGAGGGTTCGGGTTAGGGTTACAGTGAGTGTGAGCGTTAGGGTGACACTGAGTCTTAGGGTGTGGGTGAGGGTGAGTGTGAGGGTTAGGTTTAGGGTTAGGGTTAGTGTGAGCATGAACTTGAGGGTTAGTTTTAGGAGTAGCATTAGGTTTAAATTTAGGCTGAGGGTGGGCGTGAGGGTGAGGGTGACGGTTAGGGTTAGGGTTCGGGCTAGGTTGAGGGTTAGGGTTAGTGTGAGGGTTATGGTGAGGGTAAGGCTAAAAGTTAAGTTTAGGGTTACAGTGAGGGTTAGGGTTAAGGTTAGGGTTATTGTTAGTGTTAGGTTAGTGTTACATTTGCGGTGAGGGTGAGGCTGAGGCTGAAGTTTATGGTTAGGTTTAGGGTTAGGGTTATTGTTAGGGTTAAGGTTATGGTGAGGTTTAAGGTGAGGGTTAGGGTTAGGGTTAAGATTAGTGTTATGGTGTGGGTGAGGGTGAGGGTTAAGTTTAGGGTGAGTGTTGGGGTTAGGGTTAGAGTTAGCGTTAGGGTGAGGGTTAGGATTAGGCTTAGGGTTAGGGTATGGGCTAGGGTGAGGGTGAGGGTTAGGGTGAGGGTTAGGTTTAGGGTTAGTGTTAGGTTTAGGGTTGGTGTGAGGGATAAGCTTAGTGTGAAGCGGTGGGTGAGGTTGAAGGTGAGGGTTAGGGTTAGGGTGCGGGTGAGGTTTAGGTTTAGTGTTAGCATTAGGGTGAGGGTTAGTGTAAGGGTTAGGGTTAGGGTGAGTGTTACTGTTAGGGTTAGGGTGAGGGTGAGTGTAAGGGTAAGGGTTAGTCTTAGGCTTAAGCTTAGGTTTAAGCTGAGCCTAAGAGTGAGCGTGAGGGTTAGGGTTAGGGTGAGGGTTATGGACAAGGTGAGGGCTAGCGTTAGTGTTAGGGTTATTGGTAGGATTAGGTTTAGGTTTAAAGTTACTGTGACGGTGAGGGTTAGGGATAGGGATAGTGTGAGGTTTAGGTTTAGGGATAGGGTTAGAGTTAAGGTTAGGGTAAGGGTGAGGTTTGGGGTTAGATTTAGTGTTAGTGTTAGGGTTAGGGTTAGGGTGAGGGTTAGTGTGAGTTTTAGGGTTAGGCTTAGGCTTAGGCTTAGGCTTAGGCCTAGCATGAGGGAGAGTTTTAGGGTTAGGGTTAGTGTGAGGGTTAGCGTTAGGGTGAAATTGAGTGTGAGGGTTAGGGTTAGTCTTAGGCTTAGGCTTAGGCCGAGCATATGGGTGAGGGTGAGGGTTAGGGTTAGGGTCAGGGTTAGGGTGAGATTTAGTGTGAGGGTTAGGTTTAAGGTTAGTGTTAGGGTTAATGTTGGGGTTAGGGATAGTCTTATTGTTAAGCGGAGGCTGAGGGTGAGGGTGAGAGTTAGGGTTAGGGTTAGGGTTTGGGTGTTAGGATTTGGGTGAGGGTTAGGATGAGGTTCAGGGTTAGGATTAGGGTTCGGGTGAGGGCTAGTGTGAGGATGAGGATTAGGGTTAGCATTAGGGTGAAGTTAGGGTTAGGGTTAGGGTTACATTGAGGATGAGTTTTAGGGTTAGGGTGAGGGTTAGGGTTAGGGTTAGGGTGATGGTGAGGGTTAGAATTAGGGATATGGTTAGGGTTATTGTTAGTGTTATGGTTAGGGTTAAGCTTATGTTGAGGGTGAGGCTGAGGGTGAGCTTTAGGGTTAGGGTTAGGGTGACGTTTAGGGTTAGGGTTAGGGTTAGGGTTAGGAGGAGGGTTTGGTTTAAGGTGAGGGTGAGGGTTAGGGTTAGGGTTAGGGTTAGTGTTATCGTTAGGGTTAGGGTTAGAATAACAGTGAGGGTGAGGATTAGGGTTAGGGTTAGGATGAGGTTAAGGGTTAGTGTTAGTGTTAGGGTTAAGGTTAGGGTTAGGGTGAGAGTTAGGAGGAGGGTTAGGGTTAGGATTAGGGTTAGGGTGAGGGTGAGGGTGTGGTTTAGGGTTAGGATTGGGGTTAGGCTTAGGCTTAGGCTGAGGGTGAGGTTGAGGGTGATGGTTAGGGTTAGGGTGAGGCTGAGGGTGAGGGTTATGGTTAGGCTTAGTGTTAGAGTTAGAGTTAGGGTGAGGGTGAGTGTTAAGATTAGGGTTAGGATTAGGGTTAGTGTGAGTTGAGGTTTAGGGTTTGTGTTAGGGTTAGGCTTAAGTTTAGGCTGAGGGTGAGGGTTAGGGTGAGGGTTAAGATTAGGTTTAGGGTTAAGGTATGGGCTAGGGTGAGGGTGAGGGTTAGGGTCAGGTTTAGGGTAAGGATTAGTGTGAGGCTTAGGTTTAGGGTTAGTGTTAGGGTTAGGGTTGGGATTAGGGATAGCCTTAGTGTTAGGCGGAGGGTGAGGTTGAGGGTGAGGGTTAGGGTTAGGGTGAGGTTTAGGGTTAATGTGAGGGTTCATGTTAGGTTTAGCCTTAGAGTTAGGGTGAGGGTAAGGGTTAGGTTGAGGGTTAGGTTAGGGTGAGGTTTAGGGTTAGTATGAGGGTTAGGGCTAGGTTGACGGTAAGGGTGAGGGTTATGGTTATGGTGATGTTTAGGGTGAGGATGAGGGTTAGGGTAATAGTGAGGGTGAGCATTCAGTTCAGGGTTTGGGTTAGGGTTAGGGTGAGCTTGAGACTTAGGGTTAGGTTTAGGGTAAGGTTGAGGTTTAGGGTTAGGGTTAGGGTGAGGGTTCAGTTGTGGGTTTGGGTTAGCGTTAGGGTGAGGTTGAGACAGCGTTAGGGTTAGGGTGAGGGTGAGGGTTAGGGTAAAGGTTAGGGTTAGTGTTATCGTTAGGGTTAGGGTTAGAATAACGGTGAGGGTGAGGATTAAGGTTAGGGTTAGGGTGAGGTTTACGGTTAAGGTTAGTGATAGTGTTAGGGTTAGGTTTAGGGTGAGAGTTAGGAGGAGGTTTAGGGTTAGCGTTAGGGTTACGATTAGGGTTTGGGTGAGGGTGAGTGTGAGGTTTAGGGATAGGGTTAGGATTAGGTTTAGGGATAGGCTGAGGGTGACTGTGAGCTTGAGTGTTAGGGTTATGGTGAGCATTAAGTTTGGGGTTAGGGTGAGGGTAAGGGTTGGGGTGAGTGTTAGGGTTTGGGTGAGTGTTAGCGTTAGGTTTAGGGTTAGGTTTAGGTAGGAGGTTAGTGTTAGTGTGAGGGTTAGCGTTAGGGGTATGTTTAGGTTGAGGGTGAGGGTGAGGGTTAGGGTTAGGATTAGGTTTAAGGTGAGCCTGAGGGTGAAGGTGAGGGTGAGGGTTAGGTTTAAGGGGTGGGTTAGGCTAAGGGTTAGGGTGAGTGTTAGGTATAGGGTGATGTTTAGGTTGAGGGTGAGGGTTAGGGTTAGTGTGAGGGTGAAGTTTCGGTTGAGGGTTTGGGTTAGGTTTAGGTTGAGGGTGAGGGTGAGTGAGAGGGTTAGGTTTAGGGTTAGGATTAGGTTTAGGGTGAGGGTGAGTGTGAGGGTTAGGGTTAGGTTTATTGTTAGGCTTAGGTTTAAGCTGAGGGTGAGGGTGAGTGTGAGGTTTAGGGTTATGTTGAGTGTGAGCATTAGGGTTAGGTTTAGGGTGAGGGTGTGGTTGAGGGTTAGGGTGAGGGTTAGGGTGAGGGTTAGATGAGGGTGATAGTTAGGCTTAGGGTGAGTGTTAGGGTTAGGGTTAAGGTGAGGGTTAGGGAGAGTGTGAGGGTTAGGGTTAGGCTGAGGTTTAGGGTTACTGTGAGGGTTCATGTTATGTTTAGCCTTAGTGTTAGGGTGAGGGTAAGCGTTAGGTTCAGGATTAGGTTAGGGTGAGGTTTAGGGTTAGTATGAGGGTTAGGGCTAGGGTGAGGGTAAGGGTGAGGGTTAGGGTTAGGGTGATGTTTAGTGTGAGGGTGAGCGTTAGGGTGATGGTGAGTGTGAGGGTTCAGTTGAGGGTTTGGTTTAGGTTTAGGGTGAGCTTGAGACTTAGGGATAGGTTTAGGGTGAGGGTGAGGTTTAGGGTTAGGGTGAGGGTTAGTGTTATCCTTAGGGTTAGAGTTAGAATCAGGGTGAGGGTGAGAATTAGGTTAGGGTTAAGGTGAGTTTTAGGATAATGTTAGTGATAGTATTAGGGTTAGAGTTAGGGTGAGAGTTAGGAGGAGGGTTAGGGTTAGGGTTAGGGTTACGATTAGGGTTAGGGTGAGCGTGAGTGTGAGGTTTAGGGATAGGGTTAGGATTAGGTTTAGGGTTAGGCTGAGGGTGACTGTGAGCTTGAGTGTTAGGGTTATGGTGAGCATTAAGTTTGGGGTTAGGGTGAGGGTAAGGGTTGGGGTGAGTGTTAGGGTTTGGGTGAGGGTTAGTGTTAGGTTTAGGGTTAGGTTTAGGTAGGAGGTTAGTGTTAGGGTGCTGGTTAGCGTTAGGGGTATGGTTAGGTTGAGGATGAGGTTGAGGATTAGGGTTAGGATTATGTTTAAGGTGAGCGTGAGGGTGAGGGTGAGGGTGAGGGTTAGGTTTAGGGGGTGGGTTAGGCTAAGGGTTAGGGTGAGTGTTAGTTATAGGGTGATGTTTAGGTTGAGGGTGAGGGTTAGGGTTAGGGTGAGGGTGAAGGTTCGGTTGAGGGTTTGGTTTAGGTTTCAGTTGAGGGTGAGGGTGAGTGGGATGGTTAGGTTTAGGGTTAGGATTAGGTTTAGGGTGAGGGTGAGTGTGAGGGTTAGGGTTAGGTTTATTGTTAGGCTTAGGTTTAAGCTGAGGGTGAGGGTGAGTGTGAGGTTTAGGGTTATGTTGAGTGTGAGCATTAGGGTTAGGTTTAGGGTGAGGGTGTGGTTGAGGGTTAGGGTGAGGGTTAGGGTGAGGGTTAGATGAGGGTGAGAGTTAGGGTTAGGGTGAGTGTTAGGGTTAGGGTGAGGGTAAGGGAGAGTGTGAGGGTTAGGGTTAGGCTGAGGTTTAGGGTTACTGTGAGGGTTCATGTTATGTTTAGCCTTAGTGTTAGGGTGAGGGTAAGCGTTAGGTTGAGGATTAGGTTAGGGTGAGGTTTAGGGTTAGTATGAGGGTTAGGGCTAGGGTGAGGGTAAGGGTGAGGGTTATGGTTTAGGTGATGTTTAGTGTGTGGGTGAGCGTTAGGGTGACGGTGAGTGTGAGGGTTCAGTTGAGGGTTTAGGTTAGGGTTAGGGTGAGCTTGAGACTTAGGGATAGGTTTCTGGTGAGGGTGAGGTTTAGGGTTAGGATGAGGGTTAGTGTTATCGTTAGGGTTAGAGTTAGAATCAGGGTGAGAGTGAGGATTAGGTTAGGGTTAGGGTGAGTTTTAGGATAATTTTAGTGATAGTATTAGGGTTAGAGTTAGGGTGAGAGTTAGGAGGAGGGTTAGGGTTAGGGATAGGTTTACGATTAGGGTTAGGGTGAGGGTGAGTGTGAGGTTTAGGAATAGGGTTAGGCTTAGGTTTAGGGTTAGGCTGAGGGTGACTGTGAGCTTGAGGGTTAGGGTTATGGTGAGCATTAAGTTTGGGGTTAGGGTGAGAGTAAGGGTTGGGGTGAGTGTTAGGGTTTGGGTCAGGGTTAGGTTTCGGTTTAGGGTTAGGTTTAGTTTGGAGGTTAGTGTTAGGGTGAGGGTTAGCGTTAGGGGTAGGGTTAGGTTGAGGGTGAGGGTGAGGGTTAGGGTTAGGATTAGGATGAAGTTGAGCCTGAGAGTGAGGGTGAGGGTGAGGGTTAGGTTTAGGGTGAGGGTTAAGCTAAGGGTTAGGGTGAGTGTTAGGTTTAGGGTGATGTTTAGGTTGAGGGTGAGGGTTAGGGTTAGTGTGAGGGTGAAGTTTTGGTTGAGGGTTTGTGTTAGGGTTAGGTTGAGGGTGAGGGTGAGTGAGAGTGTTAGGTTTAGGGTTAGTATTAGGTTTAGGGTGAGGGTGAGTGTGAGGGTTAGGGTTAGGTTTATTGTTAGGCTTAGATTTAAGCTGAGGGTGGGGGTGAGTGTGATGTTTAGGGTTATATTGAGTGTGAGCATTAGGGTTAGGTTTAGGGTGAGGGTGTGGTTGATGGTTAGATTGAGGGTTAGGGTTTGGTTTGGGGTGAGGGTTAGATGAGGGTTAGGGTTAGGGTTAGGGTGAGGGTTAGGGTTAGGGTGAGGGTGAGGGTTAGCGTTAGGGTGAGGGTTCGGGTTATGGTGCAGATTACAGTGAGTGTTAGGGTTACAGTGATGTTTATGGTGAGGGTAAGGGTTAGTTTGAGTGTTTGTGTTAGGTTTAGGGTGAGGTTGAGGGTGAGGGTGAGGCTTAGGGTTAGGGTGAGGGTGAGGTTGACACTGAGGGTTAGGGTTAGGGTTAAGGTTTAGGCTGAGTTTTAGGCTGAGGGTGAGGGTGAGGTTTAGGGTTAGGGTGAGTGTTAGAATTAGGCTCAATGATAGGGTGATATTTAAGGTGAGGGTTAGTGTGAGAGTTAGTGGTAGGGTTAGGCTTAGTGTTAAAGTGAGTGTAAGTGTTAGGTTGAGGGTTAGGGTTAGGGATATGTTGAGGGTTGGGATGAGGGTTAGGGTGAGGGTAAGTTTTAGGATGAGGGTTATGGTGAGTGTGAGAGTTAGGGTTAGGGTTAGGTTTAGGGTGAGGGTGAGGTTTAGGGTTATGGTAAGGGTTAGGTTTAGGGTAAGGATGAGGGTTTGGGAGAGCATTAGGATGAGGGTTAGGGTGAGGGTTCGGGTTAGGGTTCGGGTTAGGGTTCGGTTGAGGGTGGGGGTGAGGTTTAGAGTGAAGGTTAGGGTTAGGATGAGGGTGAGGATTAGTTTAAGGTTAGGGTTATGGTTAGGTTTAGGCTGAGGATGAGTCTGAGGTTTTGGGTGAGGATTAGGGTTAGGTTGAGTTTTATGGTTAAGGTTAGGGTGAGGGTTTTTGTTAGGGTTAACTTTAGGATGAGAGTTAGTTTGAGGGGTACGGTTATGGTTAAGATGAGCGTTAGGGTTAACGTTAGGGATAGGGATAGGGTTAGGGTTAGGGTGAGGTTTAGGATGAGAGTTAGCGTTAGGGTTAGGGTAAGGGTCAGGGTTCGGGTGAAGGTTATGGTTAGGGTTAGGGTTAGGGTGAGGTTTAGGGTCAGGCTGAGGGTTAGGGTTAGTGTTAGATTTATGGTGAGAGTAAGGTTTAACATGAGGTTTAAGATGAGTGTGAGGTTTACAGTTAGGATTAGGGTTAGGGTGAGGTTTAGTGTGAGGGTTAGTTTTAGGTTTATGGTTAGGGTGAGGTGAGGGTGAGGGTGATTGTGAGGTTTATGGTTAGGGTGAGAGATAGGTTTAAGGTGAGGGTGAGGGTTAGGGTTAGGGTGAGGGTGAGCATGAGGGTGACAGTGAGGCTTAGGGTGTGGGTGAGGGTGAGTGTGAGGGTTAGGGTTAGGGTTAGGTTTAGGGTTAGTGTGAGGGTGAAGTTGAGGGTTAGTGTTTGGAGTAGCGTTAGGTTTAAATTTAGACTGAAGGTGAGCATGAGGGTGAGGGTGACAGTTAGGGTTAGGGTTAGGTTGAGGGTTAGGGTTATTGTGAGGGTTATGGTGAGGGTAAGTCTAAAGGTTAAGGTTAGGAGTTAAGGTTAGGGTTACAGTGAGGGTTAGGTTTAGGGTTAGGGTTATTGTTAGTGTTAGGTTAGTGTTAATTTTATGGTGAGGGTGAGGCTTAGGGTTAGGTTTATGGTTAGGTTTAGGGTTAGGGTTACGGTTAGGGTTAGGATTAGGTTTAGGGTTAAGTTATGGGCTAGGGTGAAGGTGAGGTTTAGGGTGAGGGTTAGGTTTCGGGTTAGTGTTAAGTTTAGGGTTGGGGTTAGGGATAGGCTTAGTGTTAGGCAGAGGGTGAAGGTGAGGGTGAGGGTTAGGGTTAGGGAGAGTGTTACTGTTAGGGTTAGGGTGAGGGTGAGTGTGAGGGTAAGGTTTAGTCTTAGGCTTAGGCTTAGGTTTAGGCTGAGCCTAAGCGTGAGGGTGAGGGTTAGGGTTAGGGTGAGGGTTATGGACAGGGTGAGGGGTAGCATTAGGGTTAGGGTTATTGGTAGGATTAGGGTTAGGTTGAAAGTTACTGTGAGGATGAGGGTTAGGGTTAGGGTTAGGGTAAAGTTTAGGTTTAGGGATAGGGTTAGAGTTAGGGTTAGGGTAAGGGTGAAGTTTAGGGTTAGAGTTAGGTTTAGTGTTAGGGTTAGGGTTAGGGTGAGGATGAGTGTGAGGGTGACAGTGAGTCTTAGGGTGTGGGTGAGGGTGAGTGTGAGGGTTAGACTTAGGGTTAGGGTTAGGGTTAGTGTGAGGGTGAAGTTGAAGGTTAGTGTTAGGAGTAGCGTTAGGTTCAAAGTTAGGCTGAGGGTGAGCGTGGGGATGAGAGTTACGCTTAGGGATAGGGTTAGGTTGAGGGTTAGGGTTATTGTGAGGGTTATGGTGAGGGTAAGACTAAAGGTTAAGGTTAGGGTTACAGTGAGGGTTAGGGTTAGAGTTAAGGTTATTGTTAGTGTTAGGTTAGTGTTAAGTTTACAGTGAGGGTGAGACTGAGGGTGAGGTTTATGGTTAGGTTTAGGGTTAGGTTTAGTGTTAGGGTTAGGGTTAGGATTAGGCTTAGGGTTAGGGTATGGGCTAGGATGAGGTTGAGGGTTAGGATGAGGGTTAGGTTTCGGGTTAGTGTTAAGTTTAGGGTTGGGGTTAAGGATAGGATTAGTGTTAGGCGGAGGGTGAGGGTGAGGGTTAGGGTTAGGGTGAGGGTGCGGGTGAGGGTTATTGTTAGGGTGCGGGTGAGGTTTAGGGTTAGTGTTAGAATTAGATTGAGCGTTAGTGTGAGGGTTAGGGTTAGGGTGAGTGTTACTCTTAGGGTTAGGGTGAGGGTGAGTGTGAGGGTAAAGGTTAGTCTTAGGCTTAGGCTTAGGTTTAGGCTGAGCCTAAGTGTGAGGTTTAGGGGTAGGGTTAGGTTTAGGGTTATGGACAGGGTGAAGGTTAGCATTAGGGTTAGGGTTAAGGATTAGGGTTAGGTTGAAAGTTACTGTGAGGGTGAGGGTTAGGGTTAGGGATAGGGTGAGGCTTAGCTTTAGGAATAGGGTTAGAGTTAGTGTTAGGGTAAGGGTGAGGTTTAGGGTTAGAGTTAGGGTTAGTGTTAGGGTTAGGGTGAGGGTTAGGGTGAGGGTTAGGGTTAGACTTAATCTTAGGCTTAGGCTTAGGCCGAGCATGAGGGTGAGTTTTACGGTTAGGGTTAGTGTGAGGGTTAGGGTTAGGGTTAGTGTTATGTTTAGGGTTAGGCTGAAGGTGAGTGTGAGGGTTAGGGTTAGTCTTAGGCTTAGACTTAGGCTTAGGCCGAGCTTAAGGGTGAGGGTGAGGGTTAGGGTAAGTGTGAGGGTTAGGATGTTAGGGTTTGGGTGAGGGTTAGGATGAGGTTTATGGTTAGGATTAGGGTTACGGTGAGGGCTAGAGTGAGGGTGAGGGTTAGGGTTAGCATTAGGGTGAAGTTAGGGTTAGGGTTAGGGTTACAATGAGGGTGAGGTTTAGGGTTAGGTTGAGGGTTAGGGTTAGGGTTAGGGTGATGGTGAGGGTTAGGATTAGGGATATGGTTAGGGTTATTGTTAGTGTTATGTTTAGCGTTAATCTTATGTTGAGGGTGAGGCTGAGGGTGAGGGTTAGGCTTATTGTTAGGGTGACGTTTAGGGTTAGGGTTAGGGTTAGGGTTAGGAGGAGGGTTTGGGTTACGGGGAAGGTGAGGGTTAGGGTTAGTGTTAGGGTTAGTGTTATGGTTAGGGTTAGGGTTAGAATAACCGTGAGGGTGAGTATTAGGGTTAGGGTTAGGGTTAGGGTTAGGGTTAGGCCTAGGGTGAGAGTTAGCAGGAGGTTAGGGTTAGGGTTAGGGTTAGGATTAGGGTTAGGGAGAGTGTGAGGGTGTGGTTTAGGGTTAGGGTTGAGGTTAGGCTTAGGGTTAGGCTGAGGGTGAGTTTGAGTGTGAGTGTGAGGGTTAGGGTGAAGCTGAGGGTGAGGGTTAGGGTTAGTGTTATCATTAGGTTTAGGGTTAGAATAACGGTGAGTGTGAGGAGTATGGTTAGGTTTAGGATGAGGTTAAGGGTTAGTGTTCCTATTAGTGTTAGGGTTAGGGTTATGGTGAGAGTTAGGAGGAGGGTTAGGGCTAGGGTTAAGGTTAGATTTAGGGTTAGGGTGAGGGTGAGGGCGTGGTTTAGGGTTAGGTTTGGAGTTAGGCTTAGAGTTAGGCTGAGGGTGAGGTTGAGGGTGAGGTTTAGGGTTAGGGTGAGGCTGAGGGTGAGGGTTAGGGTTAGGCTTAGTGTTAGAGGTAGGGTTAGGGTGAGGGTGAGTGTTAAGTTTAGGGTTAGGATTAGGGTTAGGGTGAGTGTGATGTTTAGGGTTAGGGTTAGGGTTAGGCTTAGGTTAAGGTTGAGGGTGAGGGTCAGGGTGAGGGTTAGGGTTAGGGTTAGGATTAGAGAGGGTCAGGGTGAGGGTTAGGATTAGGCTTAGGGTTAAGTTATGGGCTAGGGTGAGGGTGAGGTTTAGGGTCATGGTTAGGGTGAGGGTTAGTGTGAGGGTTAGGTTTAGGGTTAGTGTTAGGGTTAGGTTTGGGTTTAGGGATAGTCTTAGTGTTAGGTGGAGGTTGAGGGTGAGGGTGAGGGTTAGGGTTAGGGTGAGGATGAGGTTTAGGGTTAGAGTTAGCATTAGGGTGAGGGTTAGTTTTAGGGTTAGGGTTAGTGTTACAGTTAGGGTTAGGGTGAGGGTGAGTGTGAGGGTTAGGGTTATGTTTAGACTTAGGGTGAGGGTGAGGGTTAGGGTGAGGGTGAGGGTTAGGGTGAGAGTTAGGCTTAGACTTAGGGTTAGATTATAGGCTAGGGTGAGGGTGAGGGTTAGTGTTATGGTTAGGGTGAGGGTTAAGGTGAGTGTGAGGTTTACGGTTAGACTTACTCTTAGGCTTACGCTTAGGCCGAGCATGAGTGTGAGGGAGAGGGTTAGGGTTAGGATGAGGATTAGGGTTTAAGGGTTAGGGTGTGGGTTATGATGAGGGTGAGTGTTAGAGTTAGCGTTAGGTTGAGGTTTAGGGTTAGGGTTAGGGTTACTTTGAGGGTGAGGGTTACGATTAGTGTGAGGGTTAGTTTTAGGGTTAGGGTGAGGGTGAGGGTTAAGATTAGTTTTAGGGTTAGGTTTATTGTTAGTTTTATGTTTAGGGTTAAGTTTACAGTGAGGGTGAGGCTGAGGGTGAGGGTTAGGATTAGGGTTAGGTTTAGGGTGTGGGTTAGGGTGAGGGTTAGAGTTAGGCTGAGGGTGAGTTTGGGGATGTGGATTAGCTTTTGAGTGATGGTTAGGGTTATGGTTAGGTTGAGGGTTAGGATGAGGGTTAGGGTTGGGATTAGGGTTAGGGTGAGGGCTAGGATGAGGGTGAGTGTTAGGGTTAGGGTGAGGGTTAGGGTTAGGGTAAGGGTGAGGGTTAGGGATAGTGTGAGGGTTAGGGTTAGGGTGAGGTTTAGGGTTACTGTGAGGTTTCATGTTAAGTTTAGGCTTAGTGTGATGGTGAGGGTAAGGGTTAGGTTGAGGGTTAGGTTAGGGTGAGGTTTAGGGTTAGTTTTAGGGTTAGGGCTAGTGTGAGGGTAAGTGTGAGTGTTAGAGTTAGGGTGATGTTTAGGGTGAGGGTGAGTGTTATGGTGAGTGTGAGGGTGAGGGTTCAGTTGAGGGTTTTGGTTAGGGTTAGGGTGAGGTTGAGACCTAGTGTTAGGTTGAGGGTTAGGATGAGGGTTAGGGTTAGGATTAGGGTTAGGGTGAGGGCTAGGATGAGGTTGATGTTTAGGGTTAAGGTTAGGCTTAGGTTTAGTGTTAGGCTGAGGCTGAAGGTGAGGGTGAGGGTTAGGGTTAGGGTGATGTTTAGGGTTACAGTTAGGGTGAGGGTAAGGGTGAGGGGGACAGAAAGGGTTAAGGTGAGGGTTAGGCTGAGGGTGAGTGTTATGGTAATGTTGAACGTTAGGGTTAGGGTGACAGTTAGGTGAGGGTTAGGTTTAGGTTTAGGGTTAGGGTTAGGGTTAGCGTTAGGGTGCGGGTTAGTGTGAGGGTTAGGGTTAGGGTTAGGGTTACGGTTAGGGTTAGGGTGAGGGTGATTGTGAGGGTTAGGGTTAGTCTTAGGCTTATGCTTAGACTAAGGCCCAGCTTGATGGTGACGGTGGGGGTTACGGTTAGGGTGAAGGTTAGGGTTAGGGTAATAGTTAGTGTTAGAGCGAGGTTGAGGGTTAGGGTTAGGGTTAGGGTGAGTTTTAAGTTTAGGGTGATGGTTAGGGTTAGTGTGAGGGTTAGTGTTCGGGTTAAGTTTAGTTTTAGTGTGAAGGTAAGTGTTAGGTTGAGGTTTAGGGTTAGGGTGACCTTTAGGTTTCGAGTTAGTGTTAGGGTGCGGGTTAGGGTTAGGTTTAGGGTGAGGTTTAGGCTGGGGGTGAGTGTTAGTGTTAAGGTTAGGATTAGGATTAGGGTTAAGGTGAGGGTGAGTGTGAGGGTTAGGTTTAGGGTTAGGTTTAGGATTATAGTTATGGTGAGGGTGAGCTGAGGGTTAGGGTTAGGGTGAGGGTTGGGTTAGGGTTAGAGTGATGGTTAGGGTGAGGGTTAGGATTAGGCTTAGGGTTAGGGTCTGGGCTAGGGTGAGGGTGATAGTTAGGGTCATGGTTAGAGTGAGGGTTAGGGTGAGGTTTAGGTTTAGGGTTAGTTTTAGGGTTAGGGTTGGTGTTAGGTATATTCTTAGTGTTAGGCGGAGGGTGAGGGTTAGGGTGAGGTTTAGGGTTAGGGTTTGGGAGAGGTTTATGGTTAGTGTTAGTGTAAGGGTGAGGGTTAGTGTGAGGGTTAGGGTTAGGGTGAGTGTTACTTTTAGGTTTAGGGTGAGGGTGAGTGGTAGGGTAAGGTTTAGTCTTAGTCTTTGTCTTAGGCTTAGACCGAGCCTAAGGGTGAGGGTGAGGGTTAGGGTGAGGGTTAGGTTTAGGGTGAGGGTTATGGAAAGGGTGAGGGTTAGGGTTAGCGTTGGGGTTATTGTTAGGATTAGGTTTAGGTGTAAAGTTCCTATGAGGGTGAGGGTTTGGGTTACGGTTAGGGTTAGAGTGAGAGTTAGGGTTAGGGTGAGGGTTAAGGTTAGGGTGAGGTTTAGGGTTACTGTGAGGGTTCATGTTAGGTTTAGGCTTAGTGTTAGGGTGAGGGTAAGGGTTAGGTTGAGAGTTAGGTTTAGGGTAGGTTTTGGGTTAGTATGATGTTTAGGGATATGGTGAGGTTAAGGGTGAGGGTTAGGGTTAGGGTGATGTTTAGGGTGAGGATGAGGGTTAGGGTGAGATTGAGGGTGAGGCTTCAGTTGAAGGTTTGTGTTAGGGTTAGGGTGAGGTTGAGGGTGAGGATGAGACTTAGGGTTAGGTTTAGGGTGATGGTTAGCGTGAGGATTAGGGATAGGGTTAGGCTTAGTTTTAGGTTTAGGCTGAGGGTGACTGTGAGCATGAGGGTTAGGGTTAGGATGAGGTTTATTGTTAGGTTGAGGGTAAGTTTTAGGGTGAGGTTTAGGGTTAGGTTGGAGTTTAGGTTTAGGGTGAGGGTTAGCGTTAGGGGTAGGGTTATGTTGAGGGTGAGGGTGAGGGTTATTGTTAGGATTAGGTTTAGAGTGAGCCTGTTGGTGAGGGTGAGGATGAGGGTTAGGGTTAGGGTGAGGGTTAGGCTAAGGGTTAGGTTGAGGGTTAGGTTTAGGGTGATGTTTAGGTTGAGGGTTTGTGTTAGGGTTAGGGGGAGTGTGAGGGTGAGTGAGAGGATTAGGATTAGGTTAGGGTTAGTTTTAGGATGAGGGTGAGTTTGAGGTTTAGGGTTTGGGTTATTGTTAGGCTTAGATTTAAGCTGAGGGAGAGGGTGAGAGTGAGGGTTAGGGTTAGGTTGTGTGTGAGCATTAGGATTAGGTTTAGGTTGAGGGTGAGGTTGAGGGTTAGGGTGAGGTTTAGGATGTGGGTTAGGCTGAGGGTTAGATGAGGGTGAGGGTTAGGATTAGGGTGAGGGTTAGGGTTAGGGTGAGGGTGAGGGTTAGCGTTAGGGTGAGGGTTAGGGTTTTGGTATGGATTAGAGTGAGGGTTAGGGTAAGGGTGATGTGTAGGGTGAGGGTGAGTGTTGGTTTGAGGGTTTGCTTTAGGTTTAGGGTGAGGTTGAGTGTTAGGGTGAGGCTTAGGTTTAAGGTTAGGGTGAGGGTGACTGTGAGGTTTAGGGTTAGGGTTAGGCTTTAGACTGAGGTTTAGGCTGAAGGTGAGGGTGAGGGTGATGATTAGGGTTACGGTGAGGTTTAGGGTTAGGTTTAGGTTGAGGGTTAGGGATATTGTGAGGGTTAGGGTTAAGGTGAGGTTTAGGGTTACTGTGAGGGTTCATGTTAGATTTAGGCTTAGTGTTAGGGTGAGGATAAGGGATAGGTTGAGGGTTAGGTTAGCTGAGGTTTAGGGTTAGTATGAGGGTTAGGGATAGGATGACGGTAAGGGTGAGGGTTAGGGTTAGGGTGATGTTTAGGTTGAGGGTGAGGATTAGGGTGAGGGTGAGTGTCAAGGTTCAGTAGAGCGTTTGGATTAGGGTTAGGGTAAGGTTGAGACTTGGGGTTAGGTTTAGGGTGAAGGTGAGGGTTAGGTTTAGGTTGATGTTTAGGTTGAGGGTGAGGGTTAGGGTTAGGGTTAGCTTTATTGTTAGGCTTAGGTTTAAGCTGAGGTTGAGGGTGAGTGTGAGGTTTAGGGTTATGTTGAGTGTGAGCATTAGGGTTAGGTTTAGGGTGAGGCTGTGGTTGAGGGTTAGTGTGAGGGTTAGGGTTTGGGTTAGAGTGACGGTTAGATGAGGGTGAGGGTTAGGTTTAAGGTTAGGGTTAGGGTTAGGGTGAGGGTGAGGGTTAGCTTTAGTGTGAGGGTTAGGGTTAGGGTTATGGTGCGGATTAGGGTGAGTGTTAGGGTTACGGTGATATTTATGATATTTATTTATTTATGATATTTATGATATTTATGAGGGTTTATATTTATGGTTTAAGGGTTTCTGTTAGGTTTAGGGTGAGGTTTAGGGTGAGGGTGAGGCTTTGGGTTATGGTCAGGTTGAGGGTGACTCTGAGGGTTATGGTTAGGGTTAGGCTTTAGGCTGAGGGTTAGGCTGAGGGTGAGGGTGAGGGTTAGGGTTAGGGTGAGGGTTAGGGTTAGGGTTAATGGTAGGGTGATATTTAGTGTGAGGTTTAGTGTGAGAGTTAGTGTTAGGGTTAGGCTTAGTGTTAGATTGAGTGTAAGGGTTCGGTTGAGGGTTAGGTTTAGGGGTAGGGTGAGGGTTAGGATGAGGGTTAGGGTGAGTGTAAGGTTTAGGGTGAGGGTTATGGTGAGTGTGAGGGTGAGGGTTAGTGTTAGGGTTAGAGTGAAGTTGAGGTTTAGGGTTATGATAAGGGTTAGGTTTAGGTTTAGGATGAGGGTTAGGGAGAGGTTTAGGATGAGGGTTAGTGTGAGGATTCGGGTTATGGTTCGGGTTAGGGTTAGGGTGAGGGTGGGGTTGAGGGTGAGATTGAAGTTTAGGGTTAGAGTTAGGATGAGGGTGAGGATTAGTTTTAGGATTAGGGTTAGGGTTAGGTTTAGGCTGAGGATGAGGCTGAGGTTGTGGGTGAGGATTAGGGTTAGGTTGAGTGTTAGGGTTAGGGTTAGGGTGAGGGTTTGGGTTAGGGTTAAGTTTAGGATGAGAGTTACTTTAAGGGGTACGGTTACGGTTAGGATGAGTGTTAGGTTAGTGTTAGGGTTAGGGATAGGGTTATGGTAGGGTGAGGTTTAGGATGAGGGTTAGGGTTAGGGTTAGGGTTAGGGTCAGGGTTCGGGTGAAGGTTATGGTTAGAGTTAGGGTTAGGGTGAGGTTTAGGGTCAGGGTGAGGGTTAGGTTTAGGGGTAGCTTTATGTTGTGAGTAAGGGTTAGCGTGAGGTTTAAGGTGAGTGTGAGGGTTAGAGTTAGCATTAGGGTTAGGGTGAGATTTAGGGTGAGGGTTAGGGTTAGATTTAGGGTTAGGGTTAAGGTGAGGGTGAGCGTGAGGGTGACAGTGAGGCTTAGGTTGTGGGTGAGGGTGAGTGTGAGGCTTAGTGTGAGGGTTAGGGTTAGGGTTAGTGTTACTTTTTGGGTTAGGTTGAGGTTGATTGTGAGGATAAGGGTTAATCTTAGTCTTAGGTTAGGCTTAGTCCGAGCCTAAGTGTGAGGGTGATAGTTAGGGTTAGGGTGAGGTTTAGGGTTAGAGTGAGGGTTATTGACAGGGTGAGGGTTAGTTTTAGGGTTAGGGTGATTGTTAGGATTAGGGTTAAATTTAAAGTTACTGTGAGAGTGATGGTTAGGGTTAGGGTTAGGTGAGGTTTAGGTTTAGGTTTAGGGTTAGAGTTAGGGTTAAGGCAATGGTGAGGTTTCGGGTTAGAGATAGGGTTATTGTTAGGGTTAGGGTTAGGGTGAGGGTTAGGGTTAGGCTTAGGATTAGGCTTAGGCTTAGGCCGAGCATGAGGGTGAGGGTTAGGGTTAGGGTTAGTGTGAGTGTTAGGGTAAGGGTTAGGGTGAGGGTTAGGCTGAGGTTTAGTTTTAGGGTAGGCGTAGGGTTAGGGTTAAGATAATGTTTAGATTTAGGGTTATGGTGAGAATTAGGGTTAGGTTTTGGTTTAAGGTGAGAGTAAGGGTGAGAATAAGGGTTAGGGTTAGGGTTAAGGTTAGTGTAAGTTTTAGGTTTACAGTTAGGGTTAGGGTTAAGGTTAGGGTTACAGTGTAGGTTAGGTTTAGGTTTAGGGTTATTGTCAGTGTTATTGTTAGGGTTAAGTTTGCGGTGAGGGTGAGGCTGAGGGTTAGGTTTATGTTTAGGTTTACTGTTAGGTTTAGTGTTAGGGTTAGGGTTAGGGTGAGGTTTAAGGTGATGATTAGGGTTAGGATTAGGATTAGAGTTATGGTGCTGGTGAGGGTGAGGGTTAGGGTTAGGGTGAGGGTTGGGGTTAGGGTTAGAATGAGGGTTAGGGTGAGTGTTAGGATTAGGTTTATAGTTAATGTATGGGCTAGGGTGAGGGTGAGGGTTAGGGTGAGGGTTAGGGTGAGGGCTAGGTTTAGGGTTAGGGTTAGGGTTGGGGTTAGGGATAGTCTTAGTGTTAGCTAGAGGGTGAGGGTGAGGGTGAGGGTGAGGGATAGGGTTAGGGTTAGTGTATGGGTTACGGTGAGGGTGAGGGTTATTGTTAGGTTTAGGGTGGGGGTTAGGGTGAGTGTAAGGGTTATGGTTAGTCTTAGGCTTAGGCTTAGGCTTAGGCCGAGCATGAGTGTGAGGGAGAGGGTTAGGGTTAGGATGAGGTTTAGGGTTTTAGTGTGAGGGTGAGGGTTAGGATGAGGTTTAGGGTTAGGATTAGGGTGAGGGTGAGGCCTAGAGTGAGGATGAGGGTTAGGGTTAGCGTTAGGATGAGGTTTAGGGTTAGGGTTAGGGTTACATTCAGGGTGAGGGTTAGGGTTAGGGTTACGGTTAGGGTGGGGTTGAGGGTTAGGATTAGGTTTAGGGTTAGGGTTATTGTTAGTTTTATGGTTAGGGTTAAGTTTACAGTGAAGTTGAGGCTGAAGGTGAACCTTATGGTTAGGGTTAGGTTGAGGTTTAGGGTTAGGCTTAGGGTTAGGGTGAGGGTGAGTGTTGGATTAAGGTTAGGGTCACGGTGAGGGTGAGGGTTAGGGTTAGGGTTAGGCTGAGGTTTAGGGTTAGGGTTAGGGTTAGGGTGAGGGTGAGTTTTAGGGTTAGAATTAGGGTTAGAGGAAGGGTTAGGGTTTGGTTTAGCATTAGGTTTACAGTGAGGGTGAGTGTGTGGATTAGGTTTAGGATTAGGCTTAAGATAGCATTAGGCTGAGGGTGATAGTGGGGATGAGGATTAGCTTTTGATTGATGGTTAGGTTTATGGTTAGGTTGAGGGTTAGGATGAGGGTTAGGGTTAGGATTAGTGTTAGGGTGAGGGCTAGGATGAGGGTGAGGTTTAGGGTTAGGCTTAGGCTTAGGCTTAGGGTTAGGCTGAGGCTGAAGGTGAGGGTGAGGGTTAGGGTTAGGGTGATAGAGTTACAGTTAGGGTAAGCTTTAGGATGTGGATTAGGGTAAGGGTGAGGGTTAGGGTGAGGGGGACAGTAAGAGTAAGCGTGAGGTTTAGGCTGAGGGTGAGTGTTATGGTAATGGTGAAGGTTAGGGTTAGGGTGCGGTTTAGGGTGAGGTTTAGGGTGAGGGTGAGGCTTACATTGAGGATTAGTGTTAGGGTTAGTGTGAGGTTTAGGGTGAGGATGAGAGTTAGGATTAGGGTGAGGCCTAGGGTGAGGGTGAGGTTTAGGGTTAGGGTGAGGTTTAGGGTTAGTGTGAGGGTTAGGATGAAGGTTAGGCTCAGTGTTAGTGTTAGGGTTAGGGTGAGGATTAGGGCGAGGGTGAGGTTTAAGGTGAGGGTTAGGGTTAGGATGATGACTAGGGTTAGGGTTAGGGTGAGGTTTATGATTAGGGTGATACTTAGGGTGAGGGTGAGGTTTAGTGTGAGGGTGATGGTGGAGGTGTAGTTGAGGGTTAGGGTTAGTGTGAGGGTTAGGGTGACGGTGACGGTGAGGGTTAGGGTGAAGTTGAGGGTTTGGGATAGGGTTAGTGTGCGGGTTAGGATTAGGGTTAGGGTTAGGGTGTGGGGTAGGGTGAGGGGTAGGGTTAGGGTTAGGGTGAGGGATAGGGTTAATGTGAGGATTATGGTTACGGTTAGGGTTAGTGTGAGGATAAGGTAAGCCTGAGGGTTAGGGTGAGAGTGAGGTTTAAGTGTTAGCGTTAGGGTTAGGGAGAGGGTTAGTGTGAAAGTTAAGGTGAGGGTTAGGGTTAGTATGAGGGTGAGGGTTAGAGTTAGGTTTAGATTGCGGGGTACGGTTAGGGTGAGGTTTAGGTTCTGGTTAGGGTTCGTGTTCGGGTTCGGGTTCGGGTGAGTTTTAGGGTGTGGTTGACGGTTAGGGTTAGGGTGAGGGTTAGGGTTACAGTGAGGATTAGTGTTAGTGTTAGGGTTAGGGTTATAGTGAGGGTAAGGGTTAGGATGAGGTTTAGGGTGAGGGTGAGTTTTAGGAATAGCGTTAGTGATAGGGTGAGGGTTAGGGTGAGGGTTAGGATCCAGGTTAGGTTAGGTGAGGGTGAGGGTTATCGTTAGGTTTAGGGTTAGGTTTAGGGTGAGGGTAAGGTTTAGGGTGAGCGTTAGTGTGATTGTGAGGGTTAGGGTTAAATTGAGGGTCAGGGTGAGCGTTAGGGTGAGATTTCAGTTGAGGGTTTGGGTTAGGGTTAGGGTGAGGTTGAGGGTGAGGGTGAGACTTAGGGTTAGATGTAGGGTGAGGATGAGGTTTAGGTTGAGGTTTAGTGTTTCTGTTAGGGTTAGGGTGAGGGTGAGGGTTAGGGTGATGGTAAGGGTTAGAGTGAGGTTTTCAGGGAAGGTGAGGGTTAGGGATAGCATTAGGGTAAAGGATAGGTTTAGGGTGAGGGTTAGGGTTAGGGTTAGGGTTACGGTGAGGGTGAGGGTTAGGGTTAGGATTAGGGTGAGGGTTAGGGTTAGGGTTAGGGTGACGGTGAGGGTAAGGGATAGGGTGAGGACTAGGGTTAGGGTTAGGGTTATGGTAATGTTTAGGTTGAGGGTGAGGGTGAGAGTGAGAGTTAGGTTTAGGATTAGGCTTAGGGTGAGGGTGAGGGTGAGTGTCAGAGTTAGATTTAGGGTGAGGGTTAGGATTAGTGTTAGGGTTACGGTGAGGGTGAGAGTTAGGTTTAGGGTGACGGTGAGGGTAAAGTTCAGCGTGAGGGCTTGGTTAAGGTTTAGGGTTGGGTTCAGGTTTAGGTTTATGGTGAGTGTGAGTTTGAGGGTTTGGTTTAGGATGCTTAGGTTCGGCTTAGGGTGAGGGTGAGGGTGAGTGTGAGAGTTAGGTTTAGGGTGAGGGTTTGGGTTATGGTTATTTTTAGGGTGAGGGTGAAGGTTAGGGTTAGTGTTTGGGTGAGGGTTAGGGTTAGGGTTAAGTTTAGGGTGAGGGTTTGGTTTAGTGTTAGTGTTAGGATGAGGATTAGGCTGAGGGTTAGGTTTAGGTTTAGGGTGAGGGTAAGTGTTAGGGTGAGGGTGAGGGTTAGGTTTAGGATTAGGGTTAGATTTAGGGTGAGGGTTAGGGATAGGGTTAGGATTAGGGTGAAGGTTTTGTTTAGGGTTAGGTTTAGAGTTAGAGTGAAGGTGAGGGTGAGGGTTAGCGTTTGGATTAGGGTTAGGGTTAGGCTGAGGTTGATGTTGAGCGTGAGGGTTAGGGTTAATGTGAGGGTTGGAGTTAGGGTTATCTTTAAGGTTAGGGTGAGGGTTAGGGTTAGGTTTAGGATGAGGGTAAGGGTTAGGGTAAGGCCTAGGGTGAGGGTGAGGGTTAGGGTTAGGCTTAGGGTTAGGGTGAGGTTTAGGGTGAGGGTTAGTGTTAGGGTTAGGGTTAGGGTTAGGGTGAGGGATAGGGTGAGGGTAAGGGTTAGGGTGAAGTTTTGGGTGAGGGTGACGGATAGGCTTAAGGTCAGGGGAAGGATTAGGGTCGAGGTTTCGGGTGAGGTTGAGGGTTAAAGTTAGCATTAGGTTTATGGTGAGTGTGAGGGTTAGGGTGAGAGTTAGGGTTATGTTTAGGGATATGGTGAGGATTAGGGTTAGGGTTAGGTTTCCAGTGAGGGGAAGGTTGAGGGGTAGGGTTAGGGTTACAGTTAGGGTGAGGGTTAGGGTGAGGGTGACAGTAAGGGTAAAGGAGAGGGTTAGGATGAGGATTAGGGTTAGGGTTAAGGTGAGGGTGAGGATTAGATTGAGGATTAGTGTTAAGTTTAGAGTGAGGTTTAGGGTGAGGATGAGGGTTAGGTTTAGGGTGAGGGCTAGGGTGAGGGTGAGGGTTAGGGATAGGGTTAGGTTGAGGTTTAGGGTTAAGGAGAAGGTTAGGGTTAGTGTGAGGGTTAGTGTTAGGACTAGGTTTACTTTTAGGGTGAGTGTAAATGTTAGAGTGAGGGTTAGCGTTAGGGTGAGGGTTATAGATAGGGTTAGTTATAGATAGTGTTAGGTTCAGGGTTATTGTTAGGGTTAGGTTTAGGGTTACAGTTACGGTGAGAATGAGGGTGAGGGTTAGGGTTTATGTGAGGGTTAGTGTTAGGGTGTGGGCTAAGGTTAGGTTTAGGGTTAGGGTGAGGTTTAGATTTAGTGTGAGGGTGAGGCTGAGGGTCAGAGTGAGTTTAGGGTGAGGGTTAGGTTTATGGATAGGGTTAGGGTGAGAATGAGGGTTAGGGTGAGGGTGATGGTGAGGGTGAGGGTGAGGGTTAGGTTTAGGGTGAGGGATAGGGTTATGGTTACGGTTAGGGTGAGTGTGAGGTTGTGGGTTATGGTGAGCGTGATGGTGAAGTTGAGGGTGAGGGTGAGGGTTAGGATTTGGGTGAAGGTTAAATTTAGGGTTTGGGTTAATGTTAGGTTGAGGGTTAGGGTTAGGGTTAGGATGAGGGTTATCCTGAGGGTTAGCTTTAGGGTTAGGGTGTGGGTAAGGGTTAGGGTGAGGGTGAGGGTTAGGATTAGGATTAGGGTTAGTTTTAGAGTGAGGGTTAGGGAGAGGGTTTGGTTAAGGTTAGGTTTAGAGTTAGGGTGAGGTTGAAAATTAGGGTTTGGTTTTGGATTAGGTTTAGGGTTAGGCTGAGTGTGAGGTTGAGGGTGAGGGTGACGGTTAGGGTGAATGTTAGGGCTAGGGTTAGTTTTAGGATGAGGGTTAGGCTGAGGGTTAGGTTAGGTTTCGTGTAAGGCTAAGGGTTCGGGTGAGAGTGAGGGTTAGGGCTAGGTTTAGGGTTAGGGTGACGTTTAGGGTGAGGTTTAGTTTTAGGGTTAGCGTTAGGGTTAGATTCAGCGTGAGGGCGTGGGTAAGGGTAAGGGTGAGGTTTAGGATGATGGTGAGGGATAGGGTTAAGGTGAGGGTAAGGGTTACGGCGAGGCATAGAGTGAGGCTGAGTGTTAATGTAGCATTAGGGGTACGGTGAGGATGAGGGTTAGGTTGAAGGTTAGGGTTAGGGTTAGGGATAGGGTGAGGATTAGGGTTAGGGTTAGGTTTAGGATTACGGTGAAGCTTAGGGGTTAGGGTTAGGGTGAGGTTGATGGTGAGGGTAAGGGTTAGGGTGAGGGTTATGGTGAGGTTGAGGTTTAGTGTTAGCATTAGGGTTAGGGTCAGGGTTTGGGTTAGGGTTAGGATTAGGGTTAGGGTGAGGGTGAGGGTTAGGATGAGGGTGAGTTTTAGGGTGTATGTGATGGTTAGGGTTAGGGTGAAGTTTAAGGTGATGGTGAGGGTTAGGGTGAGGGTGAGGGTTAGGGTAAGGGTGAGGGTTAAGTTTAGGGTGATGTTTAGGTTGATGATGAGGTTTAGGGTGAGGATTAGTGTAACGGGGAGGATTAGGGTTAGGGTTAGGGTGAGGGTTAGGTTTATGTTTAGGGTGAGGGTGAGGGTTAGGATGAGGGTGAGGGTATGGGTCAGGGGGGAGGTTTAGGTGAGGATTAGGGTTAGGGTTAATGTTAGGGTGAGGGTGAGGGTTAGAGTTAGGGTTAGGGACAGGGTTAGGGTTAGGGTGAGGTTTAGGGTTAGGGTTAGGGTGAGGGTGAGGGTGAGGGTTACGGTTACGATGAGCTTTAGTGTTATGGTTAGGGTGAGTTTATGTGTGAGGATTAGTGTTAGGTTTAGGGTTATGTTGAGGGTAAGGGTTAGGGTGAGGTTTAGGGTGAGAGTGAGGGTTAGGGTTAGCGTTAGGGTTAGGGTGAGGGTTAGAGTTAGGGTTAGGGTGAGGGTTAGAGTTAGGGTGATGTTTAGGCTGACGGTGATGTTTCGGCTGAGGATTAGGGTTAGGGTGAGTATTATGGTTAGGGTGAGTGTGAGGGTTAGGATTAGGGATATGTTTAGTGTGAGGGTAAGGGTTAGGGTGAGGGTTATCATGAGGTTGAGGTTTAAGGTTAGCATTAGGGTTAGTTTTAGGATTAGGGTTAGGGTTATTATTAGGGTTAGGGTGAGGGTGAGGGCTAGTGTCATCATTAGGGTTAGGGTTACGGTTAAGGTGAGGGTGAGGGATTTGTTTAGGAAAGGATTAGGGTTAGGGTTAGGGTGAGGATTAGGGTGAGGGTGAGGTTTAAGTTGAGGATTAGGGTTAGGGTGAGGATTAGGGTTAACGTTTGTGTTTGAGTTAGGGTTAGGGTGATGTTTATGGTGAGGGTGATGGTTAGGGTGGGGTGAGGCTGAGAGTGAGGGTGAGGGTGTAGGTGAGTGTTAGGTTGGTGGTGATGGTTGGGGTGACGGTGAGGGTTAGGGTAAAGGTGAGGGTGAGGGTTCAGTTAGGGTTAGGGTGAGGGTTAGGGTTAGGGTTACTGTGAGGATAAGGGTTAGGGTGAGGGTTAGGGTGAGAGTGAGGATTAGGGTTAGCATTAGGGTTAGGGTTAGGTTTAGGATGAGGGTTAAGGTGAGGTTTAGGGTTAATATGAGGGTGAGGGTTAGAGTTAGGTTTAGGGTGAGGGTTAGGGTTAGGGTTAGGGTTAGAGTGAAGGTTAGTGTGAGGGTTAGTGTGAGCATGAGGGTGAGGTTGAGGGTGAGGGTGAGGGTTAGGTTTTAGGAGAGGGTCAGGTTTACGCTTAGGGTTAAGATTAGGGTGACGGTTAGGGTTAGTGTTAGGGTTAGGATGAGGGTTAAACTGAGGGTTAAGTTTAGGTTTAGGGTGAGGGTAAGGTTTAGAGTGAGGGTGAGGGTTAGGTTTTGGATTAGGGTTAGGGTTAGGTTGAGGGTTTAGGGTTAGTGTTTGGATTAGGGTTAGGGTTAGGGTTAGGCTTAGGGTGAGGTTGAGGGTGAGGTTGAGGGTTAGGGTTAATGTGAGGGTTAGGGTTAGGATTAGCGTTAAGGTTATTGTGAGGGTTTGGTTTAGGGTTAGGGTTAGGATGAGGGTTAGTCTGAGGGTTAGGTTTAGGGTTCGGGTGAGGGTAAGGGTTAGGTTGAGGTTTAGGGTGAGTGTGAGGGTTAGGTTAAGGCTTAGGGTTAGGGTGAGGGTTAGGGTTAGGGTTAGAGTGAGAGTGAGGTTTAGGGTTAGGGTAAGGGTGAGGGTAAGTGATAGGGTTGGGGTTAGGGTCAGGGTCAAGGTTAGGGTTAGCGTTAGAGTTAGGGTGAGGATGAGTGTGAGGGTTAGGGTTAGGTTTAGGTTTAGGGTTAGGGTTAGGCTGAGGGTGAGGGTGAGGGTGAGTTTTAGGTTTAGGATGAGGGTTAGAGTTAGGGTTAGGGTTAGGGTTGGGTTTTGGGTTAGGGTTAGGGTTAGGAAGTGGGTTTGGCTAAGAGTTAGGGTTATGGTTAGGGTGAGGTTTAGGGTTAGTGTGAGGGTTAGGATGATGATTAGGCTGATTGTTAGGGTTAGTGTAAGGGTGAGGGTAAGGGTTTGGGTGAGGTTGAGGGTTAGGTTTAGGGTTAGGTTTAGGGTTAGGGTGAGGGTTAGGGATAGGGTTAGGATTAGGGTGAGGGTTACGGTGAGGGTTAGGGTTAGGGTTAGCGTTAGGGTGAGGTGTAGTTGAGGGTTAGGGTTAGGGTGAGGTTTAGGGTGACGGTGACGGTAAGGGTTAGGGTGAAATTTAGGGTTTGGGATAGGGTTACTGTCAGAGTTAGGCTTAGGGTTAGAGTTAGTGTGAAGTTTAAGTTGAGGTGTAGGGTTAGGGTTAGGGTGAGGTATAATGTTAATGTGAGGATTAGGGTTAGGGTTAGGGTTAGTGTGAGGGTAAGGATAAGAGTGAGGGTTAGGGTGAGAGTGAGGTTTAGGGTTAGCGTTAGGGTTAGGGTGAGGGTTAGGGTGAAGGTTAAGGTGAGGTTTTGGGTTAGTATGAGGGTGAGAGTTAGAGTTAGGTTTAGATTGAGGGTTAGGGTTAGGGTGAGGTTTAGGGTCGGGTTAGGGTTCGGGTTCGGGTTTGGGTTCGGGTGAGTTTTAGAGTGTGGGTGACGGTTTAGGTTAGGGTGAGGGTTAGGGTTATGGTGATGATTAGGGTTAGGGTTAGGGTTATAGTGAGGGTAAGGTTTAGGATGCGTTTTAGGGTGAGGGTGATGTTTAGGGATAGCATTAGAGTTAGGGTGAGGTTTAGGGTTAGGGTTAGGTTGAGGGGTAGGGTGAGGTGTAGGGTTAGGGTTAGTGTGAGGGTTAGGGTTAATGTGAGGATTAGGGTTAGGGTTAGGGTTGGTGTCAGGATAAGGATAAGTTTGAGGGTTAGGATGAGATTGAGGTTTAGTGTTAGCATTAGGGTTACGGTGAGATTTAGGGTGAGGGTTAAGGTGAGGTTTAGTGTTAGTATGAGGGTGAGGGTTATAGTTATGTTTACGGTGAGGGTTAGGTTTAGGGTGAGGTTTAGGGTCGGGTTAGGTTTCTGGTTCAGGTTCGGGTTCGGGTGAGTTTTAGGGTGTGGGTGAGTGTTAGGGTTAGTGTGAGGGTTAGGGTTATGGTGAGGATTAGGGTTAGGGTTAGGGTTATAGTCAGGGTAAGGGTTAGGATGAGGTTTAGGGTGAGGGTTAGGATCCAGGTTAGGTTAGGTGAGGGTGAGGGTTATCGTTAGTTTTAGGGTCAGGTTTAGGGTGAGGGTAAGGTTTAAGGTGAGCTTTAGGGTGAGGGTGAGTGTTAGGGTTAAGTTGCGTGTTAGGGTGAGCGTTAGGGTGAGGGTTCAGTTGAGGGTTTGGGTTAGGGTTAGGGTGAGGTTGAGGGAGAGGGTGAGACTTAGGGTTAGGTTTAGGGTGAGGATAGGGTTTAGGTTTAGTGTTAGGGTGAGGGTTAGGGTGAAGGATAGGGTGAGGGTAAGGGTTAGAGGGAGGTTTAGGGGAAGGTTTGGGTTAGGGATAGCATTAAGGTTAAGGATAGGTTTAGGGTGAGGGTTAGGTTTAGTGTTAGGGTTACGGTGAGGGTGAGGGTTAGGGTTAGGGTTAGGGTTAGGGTGAGGGTTAGGTTTAGGCTTAGGGTGACGGTGAGGGTAAAGGTTAGGGTGAGTACTAGGGTTAGGGTTAGGGTTAGGGTAAGGTTTAGGTTTAGGGTGAGGGTGAGAGTGAGAGTTAGTTTTAGGATTAGGCTTAGGTGTAGGGTTAGGCTTAGGGTGAAGGTGAGGGTGAGTGTTAGAGTTAGTTTTAGTGTGAGGGTTAGGGTTATGGTTATTTTTAGGGTGAGGGTTAGGGTGAGGGTGAGGTTGAGGTTGAGGGTGAGGTGGAGGGTTAAGGTTTGTGTGAGGGTTAGTTAAGGTTAGGGTGAGGGTTAGGTTTATGGTTAGTGTTAGGATGAGGGTTAGGTTTAGGGTTAGTGTGAGGGTAAGGTTTACGGTGAGCGTGAGGCTTAGGGTTAGGATTAGGGTTTGGGTTAGGGTGAAGGTCAGGGATAGGGTTTGGATTAGAGTGACGGTTTTGTTTAGGATTAGGTTTAGAGTTAGGGTGAGGGTGAGGGTGAGGCTTAGCGTTTGGATTAGGGTTAGGGTTAGGGTTAAGCTGATGTTGATGTTGAGGATGAGGGTTAAGGTTAATTTGAGGTTTAGCGTTAAGGTTAGGGTGAGGGTTAGTTTTAGGTTTAGGATGAGGATAAGGGTTAGGGTGAGGGCTAGGGTGAGGGTGAGAGTTCGGGATAGGGTTAGGTTGATGTTTAGTGTTAAGGTGATGGTTAGGGTTAGTGTGAGGGTTAGTGTTAGGACTAGGGTTAGTTTTAGGGTGAGGGTTAGTGTTAGGGTGAGTTATAGCGTTAGGGTGAGGGTTATGGTTAGGGTTAGGGTTAGTGTTAGCTTTAGGGTTATTGTTTGGGTTAGGGTTAAGCTTACGTTGATGGTGAGGGTGAGGGTAAGTGTTAGGGTGAAGGTTACCGTTAGGGTGAGGGTTACCGTTAGTGTGAGGGTTATGGTTAGGGTTAGGGTTAGGTTTAGGGTTATTGTTAGGGTTAGGGTTAGGGTTAAGGTTACGGTGAGGGTGAGGTTGAGGGTAAGGTTTAGGGTTAGGTTGAGGTTTATGTTTAGGGTTAGGGTTAGAGTTAGGGTTAGGGTGAGGGTGAGGTTTAGGTTTAGAGTTAGTGTTAAGGGGAGGGTTAGTTTGAGGGTGAGGGTTAGGGTTAGGGTTAGGGTTAGTGTTAGGATTAGGGTTAGGGTGAGGTTGAGTGTGAGGGTTAAGGTTAGGGTTAGTCTGAAGGTGAGGGTGAGGGTTAGGTTTAGAATTAGGGTGAGGTTTAGGATGAGGTTAAGGTTAGGATTAGGGTTAGGATGAGGGCATGGGTCAGGGTGAGGGTTAGGGTTAGCATTATGGTGAGGTTTAGGATTACTGTTAGGTTTATGGTTAGGGTGAGGGTTAGAGTTAGTGTTACAGTGAGGGTAGGTTTAGGGTTAGGGTGAGGGTTAGTGTTAGGGTTAGGGTGAGGGTGAGGTTTAGGGTTATAGTGAGGTTTAGTGTTAGGTTTAGGGTTAGGGTGAGGGTTAGAGTTCGGGTTAGGCTTAGGCTTAGGCCGATTGTGGTGGTGAGGGTTAGGGTTAGGGTTAGGGTGAAGGTTAGGGTTAGGATTAGGGTGAGGGTTAGGATGAGGTTTGTGGTTATGGTTATGGTTAGGGTTAGTTTTAGGGTTACGATTAGGGTTAGGTTTAGGGTTAGCGTTAGGTTGAGGGTTTCGGTTAGGTTTAGGGTTAAGTTTAGGATTAGGATTAGGGTTAGGGTTATTGTTAGTGTTATGGTTAGTGTTAAGTTTGCGGTGAGGTTAGGGTGAGGGTTAGGGTGAAGTTTAGGGTGAGGTTTAGGGTTAGGGTTAAGGTTAGATTTAGGGTGCTGGTGAGGTTTAGGGTTAGAGTTAGGGTGAGGGGCAGGGTTAGGGTGAGGGTTAGGGTTAGGGATAGATTGAGTGTTAGGGTGAGGGTGAAGGTAAGGGTAAATTGAGGGTTAGGCTGTGGGTGAGGGTTAAGATAAGGGTGAGTGTTAAGGTTAGGGTGAGGGTTAAGGTTTAAGGTTTTAGTGTTAGGGTTCGTGTTAGGGTTAGTATTATTGTTCGGGGTAGGGTTAGAGTGAGGGTGAGGGTTAGGGTGAGGTTTAGGGTGAGGTTTAGGGTTAGGGTTAAGGTTAGGTTTAGGGTGCTGTTGAGGTTTAGGGTTAGAGTTAGGGTGAGGGGCAGGGTTAGGGTGAGGGTTAGGGTTAGGTTTAGTGTTACCATTAGGGTGAGGGTGAGGGTTAGGTTGAGGTTTAGGGATAATTTTAGGGTTAGGATTAGGGTTAGGGTGAGGGTGAGGGTTAGGGTTAGGCTTAGGATTAGGGTTAGGCTGAGGGTGAGGCTGGGGGTGAGGATTAGGGTTAGGGTGATGGTTAGGGTTAGGGTTATTGTTATTGTTAGGGTTAGTGTTAGAGTTAACGTGAGGGTGAGGTTGCAGGTAGTGTTTTTGTTAGGGTTAAGCTGAGTTTTAGGGTCAGGTTTAGACATAGGGTTAGGGTGAGGGTGAGGTTTAGGTTTAAAATTAGGGTTAATGTTAAGGTTAGGCTTAGGGTTAGAATGATGCTGAGCTTGGGCATGAGGATTAGGGTTAGGGTTAGGGTTAGAGTTAGGGTTAGGGTTAGGGTTAGGGTTAGGGTTAGGCTAAGGGTTAATGTTAGTGTTATGGTTAGTGTTAGGTTTAAGTTTGCAGTGAGGTTGAGGCTGAGGGTGAGGTTTATAGTTAGGGTTAGGGTTATGGTTAGTGTTATTGTTAGGTTTAGGGTTAGAGTTACGGTTAGGGTGAGGGTGAGGGTTAGGGTTAGGTGAGATTTAGGGTGAGGTTTAGGGTTGGGGTTAGGTTGAGGGTGAGGATTATGTTTAGAGTCAGTATTAGTGGGAGGGTTAGGGTGAAGGTTAGGGTTAGGTTGATTTTTTGGCATAGGGTTAGAGTTAGGATTAGGGTTAGGGTGAGGGTGAGTGTGAGTGTTAGTGTTAGGGTTAGGCTTAGGTTTAGGGTTAGGCTGAGGGTGAGGGTGAGAGTGAGCATTTGAGTTACAGTGAGGGTGAGGATTAGAGTTAGGGTGAGGGTTAGGATGAGGGTTAGAGGTACAGTGAGGGTGAAGGTTAGGGTTAGGGTGAGGGTTAGGTTTAGGATTAGGGTTAGGGTGAGGGTGAGGGTTAGGATTAGGGTTAGAGTTAAGTTTATTGTTAGTGTTATGGTTAAGGTTACTTTTGGAGTGAGGGTGATGCTGAGGGTGAGGGTTAGGGTTAGGTTTAGAGTTAGGGTTAGGATTAGGGTTAGGGTGAGGGTGAGTTTGAGGGTAAAGTTTAGGGTTAGGTTGATGGTTAGTGTTACGGTTAGCTTGAAGGTTAGGATGAGGGTTAGGGATAGATTGAGTGTTAGGGTGAGGGTGAAGGAAGGGTAAATTGAGGGTTAGGCTGTGGGTGAGGGTTAAGATAAGGGTGAGTGTTAGGGTTCGGGTGAGGGTGAGGGTTAGATTGAGGATTAAGGTTAGGGTTAATGTGAGGTTTAGGGTGAGGATAAGGGTTTAGGTTTAGGTGAGGATAAGAGTTAGAATTAGGGTTAGGGTGAGGGCTAGGGTGAGGCTGAGGGTTAGTGTTAGGGTTAGGGTTAGGGTGCGGTTTAGGGTTAGGATGAATATTAGGGTTAGTGTGAGGGTTAGTGTTAGGGTTATGGTTAGTGTTAGGGTAGGGGTAAGTGTTAGGGTGATGGTTAAGGTTAGGGTGAGGGTTACAGTTAGGTTGAGGGTTAGGGTTCGTGTTAGGGTTATTTTTAATTTTAGGTTTAGGGTTACGTTGAGGGTGATGGTGAGGGTGAGGGTTAGGGTTATTGTGAGGTTTAGGGTTAGGATTTGGGTTAGAGTTAGGGTTAGGGTTATGGTGAGATTTAGGGTTAGATTTAGGCTTAGCGTGAGGGTTAGGTTGACGGTTCGGGTTAGGGTTAGTGTTAGTTTAGGGTTAGGGTGAGGGTTAGTTTGAGGGTTAGGGTTAGAGTTAGGGTTAGGTTTAGGATTTGGGTTAGGGTGAGGGTGAGTGTGTGGGTTAGGGTTAGGTTTAGGGTAAGGCTTAGGGTTAGGGTGAGGGTGAGTTTGAAGGTGAGGGTTAGGTTTAGGGTGAGTGTTAGGATTACGGTTAGGGTGAGGGTAAGGGTGAGGGTTAGGGTTAGGATTAGGGTTAGGCTGAGGGCTAGGGTGAGGGTGAGTTTTAGGTTTATGGTTAGTGGGAGGTTTAAGGTTAGGGTTAGGTTGAGGATGAGGTTTAATTTTAGAGTTAGTGTTAGGGTGAGTGTGAGTGTTAGGGTTAGTGTTAGGGTTAATGTTAGGGTTATTGTTAGGGTTAGGTTGAGGGTTAGTGTTATGGTTAGGATTAGGATTAGGGTTAATGTGACGGTGAGTGTGAGGGTTAGGGTGAGGGTTAGGTTGGGCTTAGGGTTAGGCTGAGGGTCATGGTGAGGGTTAGGGTTAGGGTTAGGGTGAGGGTGAGGTTTAAGGATAGAGTTAGTGTTAGTGTGAGGGTTAGTGTGAGAGTGAGTGTTAGGGTTAGGTTGTGGGTGAGGGTTAGGATTAAGTTGATGCTAAGGGTTATGGTCAGGGTGAGGGTTAGGATGAGGGTTAGGGATAGTGTGAGGATTAGGGTGAAGGTGACAGTACGGGTAAAGGTCAGGGTTAGGCTGAGAGTGAGGATTACTGTAAGGGTGAGGGTTAGGGCTAGGGTGAGGGTTAGGTTTAGGGTTAGGGTTAGGGAGTTCTTTAGATTGAGGATTTGTTTTTGGGGTTAGTGTGAGATTTAGGGTTAGTGTGAGGATGAGGGTTAGGGTTGGGTTGAGCGCTAGGGTGAGGATGAGGGTTAGGGTTAGGGTTAGGGTGAGTGTTGGGGTGAGGGTAAGTGTTAGGGTGAGGTTTAGGGTTAGGGTGAGAATTATGGTTAGAATGAGGGTTAGGGTTAAGTTTAGGGTTATTTTTAGGGTTATTGTTAGGGTTAGGATGAGGGTCAGGTTTAGGATTAGGGTTAGGGTGAGGGCTAGGGTGAGTGTGAGAATTAGGGTTACGGTTAGGCTTAGGCTTAGGGTTAGGCTTAGGCTGAGGGTGAGGTTGAGGGTGAGGGTTAGCATGATGGTTAGGGTCATGGTTAGAGTGAGGGTTAAAATGAGGGTTAGGTTTAGGGTGAGGGTGACAGTAAGGGTCAAGATGAGGGTTAGTGTGAGGACTAGGGTTAGGGTGAGGGGGAGGATAAGATTGAGGATAGTGTTAAGGTTAGAGTGACTTTTACGGTGATAATGAGGGTTAGGGTTAGGGTGAGGGCTAGGGAGAGGGTGAGGATTAGGGATAGGGTTAGGTTGAGGTTTAGGGTTAAGGTGATGGTTAGAGGGTTAGTGTGAGGGTTAGTGTTAGGACTAGGGTTAGTTTTAGGGTGAGGGTTAGTGTTAGGGTGAGTTATAGCGTTAGGGTAAGGGTTATGGTTAGGGTTAGGGTTAGTGTTAGCTTTAGGGTTATTGTTTGGGTTAGGGTTAAGCTTACGTTGAGGGTGAGGGTGAGGGTAATATTAGGGTGAGGGTTACCGTTAGGGTGAGGGTTAAGGTTAGGGTTAGGGTTAAGTGTTAGGTTTAGGGTTGTTTTTAGGGTTAGGGTTAGGGTTAAGTTTACGGTGAGGATGAGGGTGAAGGTAAGGTTTAGGTTTAGGTTGAGGTTGAGGTTTAGGGTTAGGGTTAGAGTTTGGGTTAGGGTGAGGGTGAGGTTTAGGTTTAGAGTTAGTGTTAGGGGTAGGTTTAGGGTGAGGGTTAGGGTTAGGGTTAGGGTTAGGGTTAGTGTTAGGATTAGGGTTAGGGTGAGGTTGAGTGTGAGGGTTAGGGTTAGGGTTAGTCTGAGGGTGAGGGTAAGGGTTAGGTTTAGGATTAGGGTGAAGTTTATGATGAGGTTAAGGTTAGGATTAGGGTTAGGATGAGGGCAAGTGTGAGGGTGAGGGTTAGGGTTAGCATTATGGTGAGGTTTAGGATTAGGGTTAGGTTTATGGTTAGGGTGAGGGTTAGGGTTAGGGTTACAGTGAGGGTGAGGTTTAGGGTTAGGGTGAGGGTTAATGTTAGGGTTAGGGTGAGGGTGAGGTTTAAGTTTAGAGTTAGGGTTAGTGTTAGTGTTAGGGTTAGGGTGAGTGTTAGGGTGAGGGTTAGGCTTAGGCTTAGGCTTAGGCCGAGCGTGGGAGTGATGGTTAGGGTTAGGGTTAGAGTGAGGGTTAGGGTTAGGTTTAGGGTGACTGTTAGGATGAGGTTTGTTTTTATGGTTAGGGTTAGGGTTAGTTTTAGGGTTACGATTAGGGTTAGGTTTAGGGTTAGGGTTAGGGTTAGGGTTTGGGTTAGGGTTAGGGTTAAGTTTAGGATTAGGGTTAGGGTTAGGGTTATTGTTAGTGTTATGGTTAGTGTTAAGTTTGCGGTGAGGATGAGGCTCATGGTGAGGGTTATGGTTAGTGTTAGGGTTTGGGTTAGGGTTAGTATTATTGTTAGGGTTAGGGTTAGAGTTACGGTCATGGTGAGAGTGAGGGTGAGGGTTAGGGTGAGGTTTAGGGTGAGGTTTAGGGTTAGGGTTAGGGTTAGGCTTAGGGTGCTGGTGAGGTTTAGGGTTAGAGTTAGGGTGAGGGGGAGGGTTAGGGGGAGGGTTCGGGTTAGGTTTAGTGTTACCATTAGGGTGAGGGTGAGGTTTAGGGATAGGGTTAGGGTTAGGATTAGGGTGAGGGTGAAGGTGAAGGTTAGGGTTAGGCTTAGGCTTAGGGTTAGGCTGAGGGTGAGGCTGGGGGTGAGTATTAATGTTAAGGTGATGGTTAGGGTTAGGGTTAGTGTTATTGTTAGTGTTAGGTTTACAGTTAAGGTGAGGGTGAGGGTGCACGTAGGGTTAGGGTTAGGGTTAAGCTGAGGTTTAGGGTTAGGTTTAGAGATAGGGTGAGGGTGAGTGTAAGGTTTAGGGTTAAAGTTAGGGTTAATGTTAGGGTTAGGCTTAGGGTTAGAATGAGGCTGAGCTTGGGCGTGAGGATTAGGTTTAGGGTTAGGGTTATAGTTAGGGTTAGGTTTAGGGTTAGGGTTTGGCTAAGGGTTAATGTTAGTGTTATGGTTAGTGTTAGGTTTAAGTTTGCAGTGAGGGTGAGGCTGAGGGTGAGGTTTATGGTTAGGGTTAGGGTTATGGTTAGTGTTATTGTTAGGTTTAGGGTTAGAGTTACGGTGAGGGTGAGGGTGAGGGTGAGGGTAAGGCTTAGGTGAGATGGGTGAGGTTTAGGGTTAGGGTTAGGTTGAGGGTGAGGATTACGTTTAGAGTTAGGGTTAGTGGGAGGGTTAGGGTGAGGGTTAGTGTTAGGTTTAGGCTTAGGCTTAGGGTTAGGCTGAGGGTGAGGGTGGGAGTGAGCGTTTGTGTTACAGTGAGGGTGAGGATTAGAGTTAGGGTGAGGGTTAGAAGGGGGGTTAGGTTTACAGTGAGGGTGAGGGTTAGGGTTAGGGTGAGGGTAACGTTTAGGATTAGGGTTAGGGTGAAGGTGAGGGTTAGGATTAGGGTTAGAGTTAGGTTTATTTTTAGTGTTATGGTTAAGGTTACTTTTGGAGTGAGGGTGAGGCTGAGTGTGAGGGTTAGGATTAGGATTAGGGATAGGGTTAGGATTAGGGTTAGGGTGAGGGTGAGATTGAGGATGAGGTTGAGGGTTAGGGTTAGGTTTAGGGTGAGATTTAGGTTTAGGATTAGGGTTAGAGTTAGGGTTAGGTTTAGGGTGAGGGTAAGTGTTAGGGTGAGGTTTAGGTTTAGGGTTAGGTTTACAGATAGGTTGAGGGTTAGGTTTCCTGCTAGTGTTAATTTTAATTTTAAGTTTATTGTTACGTTGAGGGTGAGGGTGAGGGTGAAGGTTAGGGTTAGGGTTAGGGTGAGGTTTAAAGTTAGGATTAGCGTTAGAGTTAGGGTTAGGTTTAGGTTGAGGTTTAGGGTTAGAGCTAGGCTTTGGGTGAGGGTTAGTGTGAGGGTTAGGGTTAGTGTTAGTGTTAGGTTAGGGTTAGGGTGAGGGTTAGTGTGAGGGTTAGGGTTAGGTTTAGGTTGAGGTTTAGGTATAGGGTTAGGGTTAGAGTTAGGGTTAAGTTGATCGTGAGGTTTAGGGTTAGAGTTAGAGTTAGTGTTAGGGTTAGGTTTAGGGTGAGGGTTAGGGTGAGGGTTAGATTTCGGGTTAGGCTTAGGCGGATTGTGAGTGTGAGGGTTAGGGTTAGGGTGAGGGTTAGCGTTAGGTTTAGGGTGAGGGTTTGGATGAGGTTTTTGGATATGGTTAGGGTTAGTGTTACGTTTAGGGTTAGGGTTATGGTTAAATTTAGGTTTATGGTTAGGGTTAAGGTGAGGGTTAGGTTTAGGGTTAGGCTTAGGTTTAAGGTTATGGTTATTGTTAGTGTTATGGTTAGTGTTAAGTTTGCAGTGAGGGTGAAGCTCAGGTTGAGGGTTATGGTTAGTGTTAGTGTTAGGGTTAGGGTGAAAGTTAGTGTTATTGTTAGGGTTAGAGTTAGAGTTATGGTCACGGTGAGAGTGAGGGTGAGGGTGAGGGTTAGGGTGAGGTTTAGGGTGAGGTTTAGGTTTAAGGTTAGGGCTAGGGTGCTGGTGAGCTTTAGGTGTATAGTTAGGGTTAAGGGGAAGGATAGGGTAAGGGTTAGATTTAGGGTTAGTTTTATAGATAGGTTGAGGGTTAGGGTTCCTGCTAGGGTTATTTTCAATTGTAAGTTTAGGGTTACGTTGAGGTTGAGGGTGAGGGTGAGGGTTAGGGTTAGGGTTAGGGTGAGGGTTAAGGTTAGGATTAGGGTTAGAGTTAGGGTTAGGGTTAGGGTGAGGTTTAGGGTTAGAGTTAGGCTTAGGGTGAGGGTTAGTGTGAGGGTTAGGGTTAGGGTTAGTGTTAGGTTAGGGTTAGTGTGAGGGTTAGGGTTAGGTTTTGGTTGAGGTATAGGTATAGGGTTAGGGTTACAGGTAGGGTTAGGTTGATCGTGAGGTTTAGGGTTAGAGTTAGGGTTAGTTTTAGGGTTAGTTTTAAGGTGAGGGTTAGGGTGAGAGTTAGAGTTCGGGTTAGGCTTAGGCGGATTTTGAGGGTGAGGGTTAGGGTTAGGGTGAGGGTTAGCGTTAGGTTTAGGGTGAGGGTTTGGATGAGGTTTTTGGTTATGGTTAGGGTTAGTGTTACTTTTAGGGTTAGGGTTAGGGTTAGGTTTATGGTTAGGGTTAAGGTGAGGGTTAGGTTTGGGGTTAGGCTTAGGGTTAATGTTAGGGTTATTGTAAGTGTTATGGTTAGTGTTAAGTTTGCAGTGAGGGTGAGGCTCAGGTTGACAGTGATGGTTAGTGTTAGGGTAAGGGTTAGGGTTAAGGTTAGTGTTATTGTTAGGGTTAGGGTTAGAGTTACGGTCACGGTGAGAGTGAGGGTGAGGCTGAGGGTTAGGGTGAGGTTTAGGGTGAGGTTTAGGTTTAAGGTTAGGGTTAGGGTGCTGGTGAGGTTTAGGTTTAGAGTTAGGGTTAAGGGGAGGGTTAGGGTGAGGGTTAGGTTTAGGTTTAGTGTTAGCATTAGGGTGAGGGTGAGGGTTAGGTTGAAGTTCAGGGATAGGGTTAGGGTTAGGGTTAGGTTAGGGTCAGTGTGAGGGTGAGGGTTAGGGTTAGGGTTAGGCTTAGGCTTAGGCTTAGGCTAAGGGTGAGGATGGGAGTGACTATTAGGCTTAGGGTGATGGTTAGGCTTAGGTTAGTGTTATTGTTAGGGTTAGGGTTAGAGTTACGGTGAGGGTGAGGGTGCGGGTGAGGTTTAGGGTTAGGGTTAAGGTAAGGTTTAGGGTTACGTTAAGAGATAGAGTTAGGGTGAGGGTGAGGTTTAGGGTTAGAGTTAGTGTTAGTGTTAGGGTTAGGCTTAGGGTTAGGCTGAGCCTGAAGGTGGGGGTGAGGATTAGGGTTAGGGTTAGGATTAGAGTTAGGGTTAGGGTTAGGGTTAGGGTTCGGGTTTGGGTTATTTTTAGAGTTATGGTTAGGGTTAAGTTTGCAGTGAGAGTGAGGCTGAGGGTGAGGTTTATGGTTCGGGTTAGGATTAGGATTAGGGTTAGGGTAAGGGTGAGTGTGAGGGTTAGGGTTAGGGTTAGGCTTAGGCTTAGGGTTAGGCTGAGGGTGAGGGTGGGGGTGAGGGTTAGTGTTATGTTGAGGGTGAGGATTAGGGTTTGGGTGATGGTTAGGATGAGGGTTAGTGTTATGGTGAGTGTAAGGTTTAGAGTTAGGGTGAGGGTTTGGGTTAGGATTAGGGTGAGGGTGAGGGTTAGGGTTAGGGTTAGGGTTATTGTTAGTGTTATGGTTAATGTTACCTTTGCAGTGAGGGTGAGGCTGAGGGGGAGGTTTAGGGTGAGGATTAGGGTTAGGGTGAGGTTGAGGGTTAGGGTTAGGGTTAGGGTGAGGTTTAGGGTTAGGGTGAGGGTTAGGGTTAGTGTGAGGGTTAGTGTTAGGGTTATGGTAAGGGTTAGGGTCATGGTTAGTGTTAGGTTCAGGGTTAGGGTTAGGGTTAGTGTTAGGGTTAGGGTTAGGGTGAGGGTTAGTTTGAGGTTTAGGGTTAGGCTTAGGTTTAGGATTAGGTTTGGGTGAGGGTGAGTGTGAGGGTTAGGGTTACGCTTTGGCTTAGTCTGAGGGTGAGGGTGGGGGTGAGGATTAGTGTTTGGTGATAGATAGGTTTAGAATTAGAGTGACGGTTAGGATGAGGTTTAGGGTTACGATTAGGGTGAGGGCTAGGGTGAGGGTGAGGGTTAGTGTTAGGGTTAAGTTTAGGCTGAGGTTTAGGCTGAGGGTGAGATTGAGGGTTAGGGTTAGGGTTAGGTTGATGTTTAGGGTTCGTTTAGCTTGAAGGTTAGAATGAGGTTTAGGGATAGGGTGAGTGTTAGGGTGAGGTTGATGGTAAGGGGAAAGTTGAGGGTTAGGCTGTGGGTGAGGGTTAAGATAAGGGTGAGGGTTAGGGTGAGGGTTAGGGTAAGTGTGAGGGTTAGGGGATAGGGTGAGGATGGTTAGGTTTAATGTGAGGTTTAGGGTGAGCATGAGGGTTAGGGTTAGGTGAGGGTAAGGGTTAGAATTAGAATTAGGGTGTGGGCTAGGGTGAGGGTGAGGTTTAGGGTTAGGGTTAGGGTTAGGGTGAGGTTTAGGATTAGGGTGAGTGGTAGGGTTAGTGTGAGGTTTAGGGTTAGGGTTAGTGTTAGGGTGAGGGTAAGTGTTAGGATGATGGTTAGGGTTAGGGTGAGGGTTACAGTTCGGGTAAGGTTTAGGTTTAGTGTTAAGGTTATTTTTAATTTTAGGTTTAGGGTTACATATAGGGTGAGTGTCAGGGTGTGGGTTAGGGTTAGGTTTAGGGTGAGCTTTAGGGTTAGGATTAGTGTTAGAGTTAGGGTTAGGATTAGGGTGAGGTTTAGGTTTAGAGTTAGGCTTAGGGTGAGGGTTAGTGTGAGGTTTAGGGTTAGGATTAGTGTTATGTTACGGTTAGAGTGAGGGTTAGTGTGAGGGTTAGGGTTAGAGTTAGGGTTACGGTTAGGATTAGGGTTAGGGTGAGGGTGAATGTGTGGGTTAGAGTTAGGTTCAAGGTTAGTCTAAGGGTTAGGCTGATGGTGAGGTTGAGGGTGAGGGTTAGGTTTAGGGTGAGGGTTAGGATTAGGGTTAGGGTGAGGGTTAGGATGAGGGTTATGGATAGGATGAGGGTTAGTGTGATTGCTGGGGTGAGGGTGATGTTTTGGGTTAGGGTTAGGGTGAGGTGTAGGGTTAGGTTGAGGGTGAGGTTTAATTTTAGAGTTAGGGTTAGGGTGAGGTTTAGGGTTAGGGTTAGTGTTTGGGTTAGGGTTAGGTTTAGTGTTAAAGTTAGGTTGAGGGTCAGGGTTATGGTTAGGATTAGGTTTAGGGTGAGCGTGAGGGTGAGTGTGAGGTTTAGGGTTATGGTTAGGCTTAGTGTTAGGCTGAGGGTGTGGGTGAGGGTTAGGGTTTGGGAGATGTTTAGGGTTAGAGTTAGTGTTAGTGTGAGGGTTAGTGTTAGGGTTAGGTTGTGGGTGAGGGTTAGGGTTAGGGTGATGCTTAGGGTTAAGGTCAGGGTGAGGTTTAGGATGAGGGTTAGGGTTAGTGTGAGGGTTAGGGTGACGGTGACAGTAAGGTTAAAGCTGAGGGTTAGGCTGAGAGTGAGGATTACAATAAGGGTGAGGGTTAGGGTTTCGGTGAGGGATAGGTTTAGGGTTAGGGTGAGGGTGTGGTTTAAATTGAGGATTAGGGTTAGGGTTAATGTGAGGTTTAGGGTGAGCATGAGGGTTAGGGTTTGGTTGAGGGCTAGAGTGAGGGTGAGGTTTAGGATTAGGGTTAGCGTGAGTGTTAGCCTTAGGGTGATCATTAGGGTTAGTGTGAGTGTTAGTGTTAGGGTTAGAGTAAGTGTTAGGGTGAGGGTAAGTGTTAGGTTGAGGTTTAGGGTTAGGGTGAGTTTTATGTTTAGAATGAGTGTTAGGGTTAGGTTTAGGATAATTTTTAGGATTAGGGTTAGGGTTAGGATGAGGGTCAGGGTTAGGTTTAGGGTTAGGCTGAGGCTGCGGGTGAGGTTGAGGGTTAGGTTTAGCATGATGGTTAGGGTTATGGTTAGGGTAAGGGTTAAGATGAGGTTTAGGGTTAGCGTGAGGGTTAGGATGAGGTTTAGGGTTAGGATTACGGTTAGGATGAGGGCAAGGGTGAGGTTGAGGTTTATGGTTGGCATTATGGCCAGGTTTAGGATTAGGGTTAGGTTTAGGGTTAGGGTGAGTGTTTGGCTTAGGGTTACGGTGAGGTTGAGGTTTGGGGTTAGGGTGAGAGTTAGGGTGAGGGTTAGGGTTAGGGTGAGGGCTTGGGTTAGGTTTAGGGTTACAGTGAGGATGAGGGTTAGGGTTAGTGTTAGGGTTAGGTTTATTTTTAGGGTTAGGTTTAGAGTTATGGTGAGGGTGAGGTTTAGGGTTAGGGTGATGGTGAGGTTTCGGGTTAGAGTTAGGGTTAGGGGCAGAGTTAGGGTGAGGGTTAGGGTTAGGTTTAGTGTTAGGGTTAGGGTTAATGTTAGGAGTAGTGTTAGTGTTATGGTGAGGGTGAGGGTTAGACTTAGGCTTAGGGTTTGGGTATAGGCTAGTTTGAGGGTGAGGATTGGGGTTAGGTTTAGTGTGACGGGTAGGGTGAGGGTTAAGTTTAGTGTTAGGGTTAGGGTTGGGGATAGGGTGAGTTTTAGTGTGAGGTTGAGGGTTAGTGTTAGAGTTTGGATTAGGGTTAGGGTTAAGGTGAGGTTGAGTGTGAGGTTTAGGATTAGGGTTAGGGTTAGGTTTAGAGTTAAGGTGAGGGTGAGGGTGAGTGTTTCGGATATGGTGAGTGTTGGCGTTAGGTTTATAGTGAGGGTTAGGGTGAGGGTTAGTCTTAGGCATAGGGTTTAGGTATGGGCTAGGTTGAGGGTGAGGGTTAGGGTTAGGGTTAGGGTGAGAGTTAGGGTGAGGGTTAGGGTTAGTGTTAGGGTTGGGGTTGGGGATAGGGTGATATTTAGTGTGGGGTTGAGGGTTAGTGTTAGTGTTAGGATTAGGGTTAGGGTTAAGGTGAGGGTGAGTGTGAGGTTTAGGGTTAGGGTAATGATTAGAGTTAGGGTGAGGGTGAGGGTTACAGTTAGGGTGAGTGTTGGTGTTAGGTTTAGAGTGAGGGTTAGGGTGAGTGTTAGGCTTAGGCTTAGGGTTTGTGTATGGGCTTGGGTGAGGATGAGGGTTAGGGTTAGGTTTAGGGTGAGCGGTAGGGTGAGGGTTAGGGTTAGTGTTAGGGTTAGGGTTGCAGTTAGGGTTAGGCTTAATGTTAGGCGGAGGGTGAGAGTGAGGGTGAGGTTTAGGGTTAGGGTGAGGGTGAGGATTAGGGTAAGAATTAGGGTTAGGGGGAGGGTTAGTGTGAAGGTTAGGGTTAGGTTTAGTGTTACGGTTAGGTTTAGGGTGATGTTGAGTGTGAGGGTCAGGATTAGTCTTAGGCTGAGGGGGAGGCTTAGGCGGAGCGTGAGGGTGAGGGTGAGTGTTAGGGTTAGGGTTTTAGGGTTAGGGTGAGTGTTAGGATGAGGTTTAGGGTTAGCATTAGGGTTAGGGGGAGGGCTAGAGTTAGGGTGAGGGTTAGGGTTAGCGTTAGGGTAAGGTTTAGGGTTAGGGTGAGTGTTAGGGTGAGGCTGAGGGTTAGGATTTGGATTAGGGTGAGGGTTTGTTTTAGGGTTAGAGTTACCATGAGGGTCAGGGTTTGGGTTAGGTTTAAGGTTAGTGTTATAAGTTAAGTTTAGGCTTAGAATTACATTAAGTGTGAGGGTGAGGGTGAGGGTTAGGATCAGGGTTAGGGTGAGGTTTAGTGTTAGGATTATGGTTAGAGTGAGGGTGAGGTTTAGGGTTAGAGTTAGGATTAGGGGGAGGGTTAGGTTGAGTGTTAGGGTTAGGGTTAGTGTTAGGGTTAGGGTGAGGGTTAGGTTGAGGTTTAATGTTAGGGTTAGGGTTAGGTTTAGGATTAGAGTGAAAGTCAGGGTGAGTTTGAGGGTTAGGGTTAGGGTTTGGCTTAGGCTTAGGGTTAGGCTGAGGTATGGGTGGAGGTGAGGATTAGGTTTAGAATGATGGTTAGGGTTATGGTTAGGTTAAGGGTTAGTATAAGTGTTAGTGTTAGGATTAGGGTTAGGGTGAGGGCTAGGGTGAGGGTGAGGGTTAGGGTTAGGGTTAGGCTTAGGCTTAAGTTTAGGCTGAGGCTGAGGGAGAGGGTGAGGGTTAGGGTTAGGTTGATGGTTTAGGTTGCCGTTAGGGTGAGGGTTAGGATGAGGATTTATGTTATGGTGAGGGTTAGGGTGAGTGTGAGCGTTACGGTAAGGTGAGGGTTAGGATTAGGGTGAGGTTGAGGTTTAGATTCAGGATTAGTGTTAAGGTTAGTGTGAGGTTAACGGTGAGGATGAGGTTTAGGGTTAGGTTGAGGGCTAGGTTGAGGGTGAGAGTTAGGGTTAGGGTGAGGTTTAGGGTTAGGGTGATGGTTAGGGTTAGTGTGACGGTTAGTGTTATGGTTAGGGTTAGTGTTAGGGTGAGGGAAAGTGTTAGGGTGATGGTTAGGTTTAGGGTGAAGGTTATGGTTAGGATGAGGGTTAGGGTTAGGGTTACGTTTATTGTTAGGTTAGGGTTAGGGTTAGGGTTATGTTGAGAGTGAGTGTGAGAGTGAGGGTTAGGGTTAGAATGAGGTTTAGGTTTCAGATAAGGGTTAGAGTTAGGGTTAGGGTGAGGGTGAGGTTTAGGGTTAGAGTAAGGGTTAGTGTTAGTGTTACGATTAGGGTGAGGGTAAGTTTGAGGGTTAAGGTTAGGGTTAGGTTTAGGCTTAGGGTTAGGCTCAGGGTGAGGGTGGGGATGAGGAATAGGTGTAACGCTATGGTTAGGGTTAGGGTTAAGTTTAGGGTTAGGGTTAGGTTTAGCGTTAGGTTGAGGGTGAGGGTTAGATTGAGGGTTAGGGTTATGTTGAGCATTATGGTTAGGGTGAGGGTTAGGTTTAGTGTTAGGGTTATTGTTAGGGTTAGGGTTAGGGTTACAGTGAAGTTGAGGGTGAGGGTTAGGTTTAGAGTTAGGATGAGGTTTAGTTTTAGGGTTAGGGTAAGAGTCAGGTTTAGGGTGATGGTGAGGTTTAGGTTTAGTGTTAGGGTTATTGTTAGGGTTAGGGTTAAGGTGAGGGTTAGGGTGTGGGTTAGGGTGAGGGTAAGGGTTAGGTTTAGTATGAGTGTTAGGATGAGGTTTAGGTTTAGGTTTAGGGTTAGTGTTAGGTTTAGTGTTAGGGTTAGGATTAGGTTTAGGGTTAGGGTTAGGGTTTTGGTGAGTGTTAGGGTTAGGGTTAGGGTTAGGCTTAGGCTTAAGGTTAGGTTTAGGATTATTGTTAAAGTTATGTTTAGTGTTAATTTTGCGGTGAGGGTGAGGCACAGGGTGAGGTTTATGGTTATTGTTAGGGTTAGGTTTAGGGTTACTGTTACTGTTAGGGTTAGGGTTAGAGTTACGGTCACTGTGAGAGTGAGGTTGAGGGTGAGGGTTAGGTTGAGGTTTACGGTGAGGTTTAGGGTTAGGGTTAGTTTTAGGGTGCTGGTGAAGTTTAGGGTTAGAGTTCAGGTTAGGGGGATGGTTTAGGGTGAGGGTTAGGTTTAGGTTTAGTGTTAGCATTACGGTGAGGGCGAGGGTTAGGTTGAGGTTTAGGGATAGGTTTAGGGTTAGGATTAGGGTTAGGGTGAGAGTGAGGGTGAGGGTTAGTGTTAGGGTTAGGCTTAGGCTAAGGGTTAGGCTGAGGGTGAAGGTGGGGGTGAGGATTAGTGTTAGGATGATCGTTAGGTTTAGGGTTAGTATCATTGTTAGGGTTAGGGTTAGAGTTATGGTGAGGCTGAGAGTGCGGTTGAGGGTATGTGTTAGGGTTAATTTGAGTGTTAGGATGAGGATTAGGGTTAGGATTAGTGTTAGGGTGAGGGCTAGGATGACTCTGAGTGTTAGGGTTAGGGTTAGGATGAGGTTTAGGGTTAGGGTTAGGGTGAGGGTGACGTTTAATTTTAGAGTTAGTGTTAGGGTGAGGGTTAGGGTTAGTGTTTGGGTTAGGGTTAGGGTTAGTGTTAGGGTTAGGTTGAGGGTTAGGGTTAGGGTTAGGATTAGGTTTAGAGTGAGGGTGAGGGTGAGTGTGAGGGTTAGACTTAGTGTTAGGCTGAGGGTGAGGGTGATGGTGAGGCTTAGGTTGAGGGTGAGGTTTAGGGTTAGAGTTAGTGTTAGTGTGAGGGTTAATGTTAGGGTTAGGTTGAGGGTGAGGGTTCGTATTAGGGTGATGCTTAGGATTACGGTCAGGATCAGGTTAGGATGAGGGTTAGGGTTAGTATGAGGGTTAGGGTGAGGTTGACAGGACAGTAAGGGTAAAGTTGAGGGTTATCTGAGAATGAGGATTATGGTAAGGGTGAGGGTTAGTGTTAGGGTGAGTGTTAGGTTTAGGTTTAGGGTGAGGGTGTGGTTTAGATTGAGGAATAGACTTAGGGTTAGTGTGAGGTTTAGGGTGAGGATGAGGGTTAGGGTTAGTTTGAGGGTGACATTTAGGGTTAGGGTTAGCGTGTGTGTTAACCTTAGGGTGATGATTAGGGTTAGTTTGAGTGTTAGTGTTACGATTAGGGTTAGTGTTATGGTGAGGGTTAGGGTTAGGGTTAGGGTTAGGGTTAGGTATAGGGTTGTTTTTAGGGTTAGGGTTAGGGTTAGGATGAGGGTCAGGGTTAGGATTAGGGTTAGAGTGAGGGCTAGGTTGAGGGTGAGGATTAGGGTTAGGGTTAGGCTTAGGCTTAGGTTTAGGCTGAGGCTTAGGGTGAGGTTGAGGGTTAGGTTTAGCATGATGGTTAGGGTCATGGTTAGGGTGAGGGTTAGGATAAGGGTTAGGGTTAGGGTGAGGTTTATGGTGAGGGTGACAGTAAGTGTCATGGTGAGGGTTAGGGTGAGGATTAGTGTTAGGGTTAGGGTGAGGATGAGGTTAAGATTGAGGATTAGTGTTAAGGTTAGAGTGAGTTTTAGGGTGATAATGAGGGTTAGGGTTAGTGTGAGAGCTAGGGTGAGGGTGAGGCTTAGGGATAGGGATAGGTTGAGTTTTAGGGTTAAGGTGATGGTTAGGGTGAGTGTGAGGGTTAGTGTTAAGACTATGGCTAGTTTTAGGGTGAGGGTTAGTGTTAGGGTGAGTTATAGCGTTAGGGTGAGGGTTATGGTTAGGGTTAGGGTTAGTGTTAGGTTTAGGGTAATTGTTAGGGTTAGGGTTAGCGTTAAGGTTACAGTGAAGGTGAGGGTGAGGGTAAGGGTTAGGGTTAGGGTTAGAGTTAGGGTTAGGTTGAGGGTGAGGTTTAGGTTTAGAGTTAGGGTTAGGGTGAGGGTTAGGGTGATTGTAAGCGTTAGGGTTAGGGTTAGGTTTAGTGTTAGGATTAGGGTTAGGGTGAGTTTGAGTGTGAGGGTTAGCGTTAGGGTTAGGCTGAGTTTGAGGTTGAGTGTTAGGGTTAGGGTGAGGGATTGGGTTAGGGTTAGGATTAAGGTGAGGGTTAGGATGAGGTTTAGTGTAAGGATTAGGGTTAGGATGAGGGCAAGGCTTAGGGGGAGGGTTAGGGTTAGGATTATGGCGAGATTTAGGATTAGGGTTAGGTTTACGGTTAGGGTGAGTGTTAGGGTTGGGGTTAATGTTAGGGTGAGGGTGAGGGTTAGGATTAGGTTTAGGGTTAGGGTTATTGTTAGTGTTATGATTAATGTTAAATTTAAGGTGAGGGTGAGGCTGAGGGTGAGGTTTAGGTTTAGGGTTATGGTGAGGTTTAGGGTTAGGGTTAAGGTTAGGTTTAGGGTGAGGGCTTGGGTTAGGGTTAGGGTTAGGGTGAGGGTGAGGGTTAGGGTTAGGGTTTGGGTTAGGGTTATTCTAGGGTTTGGGTAATGGTTAAGCTGAGTGTGAGGGTGAGGGTTAAGTTAGGGTTAGGGTGAGGTTTAGATTTAGGGTTAGGTTTAGAGTTAGGTTTAGGGTGATGGTGAGGTTTAGGGTTAGAGTTTGGGTTAGTGTTAGGGTTAAGGTTAGTGTGAGGGTTAGGGTGAGGGTTAGAGTTAGGGTTAGGGTTAGGTTTAGGATGAGGGTTAGGGCTATGTTTAGGGTGAGGTTTAGGATGAGGTTTAGGGTTAGGTTGAGGGTTAGGGTTAGTTTTACGGTTAGGATTAGGGTTAGGGTTAGGGAGAGGGTTAGGGTTAGGGTAAGGGTTAGGGTTTGGCTTAGGGTTAGGGTTAGGGTTATTGTTAGTGTTATGGTTAGTGTTAAGTTTGCCGCGAGGGTGAGGCTCAGGGTGAGGTTTATGGTTAGTGTTAGTGTTTGGGTTAGGTTTTAGTATTATTATTAAGGTTAGGGTTAGAGTTTCGGTCATGGTGAGTTTGAGGGTGAAGGTTAGGGTGAGGTTTAGGGTGAGGTTTAGGGTTAGGGTTAGGTTTAGGGTACTGGTGAGGTTTAGGTTTAGAGTTAGGGTGAGGGGAGGGTTAGGGTGAGGGTTAAGTTTAGGTTTAGTGTTAGTATTAGGGTGAGGGTGAGGGTTAGGTTGTGGTTTAGGGATAGGGTTAGGGTTAGGATTAGGGTTAGGGTGAGGGTGAGGGTGAGGGTTATGGTTAGGCTTAGGCTTAGGTTGAAGCTGAGGGTGAGGCTGGGGGTGAGGATTAGGGTTAGAGTGATTGTTAGGCTTAGGGTTAGTGTCATTTTTAGGGTTAGAGTTAGAGTTACTGTGAGGCTGAGGGTGCGGGTAGGGTCAGGGTTACGGTTAAGCTGAGGTTTAGGGTTAGGTTTAGAGATAGTGTTAGGGTGAGGGTGAGGTTTAGGGTTAAATTTAGGGTTAATGTTAGGGTTAGGCTTAGGGTTAGGATGAGGTTGAGGGTGGGGGTGAGGACTAGGGTTAGGGTGAGGGTTAGAGTTAGGGTTAGGGTTAGGGTAAGGGTTAATGTTAGTGTTATGGTTAGGTTTAAGTTTGCAGTGAGAGTGAGGCTTAGGGTAAGGTTTATGGTTAAGGTTAGGGTTATGGTTAGTGTTATTATTAACGTTAGGTTTAGAGTTTCGGTGAGGGTGAGGGTGAGGGTTATGGTTACGGTGAGATTTAGGGTAAGGTTTAGTGTTAGTGTTAGGTTGAGGGTGAGGATTAGGTTTAGAGTTAGGGTTATTGGGAGGGCTAGGGTTAGGGTTAGGGTTAGGTTGATTTTTAGGGATAGGGTTAGGTTTAGGATTAGGGTTAGGGTGAGGGTGAGTGTGAGGGTTATGGTTAGGGTTAGGCTTAGGCTTAGGGTTAGGCTGAGGGTAATGTTGGGGGTGAGGGTTAGTTTTACAGTGAGGGTGAGGATTAGGGTTAGGGTGAGGGTTAGGATGAGGTTTAGGGTAACAGTGAGGGTGAGGGTTAGGGTTAGGGTGAGGGTTACGGTTAGGATTAGGGTTATGGTGAGGTTGAGGGTTAGGATTGGGGTTAGGGTTAGGTTTATTGTTAGTGTTATGGTTAAGGTTACTTTTGGAGTGAGGGTGAGGCTGAGGGTGAGGGTTCGGGTTAGGATTAGGGTTAGGGTGAGGTGGAGGGTTAGGATTGGGGTTAGGGTTATGTTTATTGTTAGTGTTATGGTTAAGGTTACTTTTGGAGTGAGGGTGAGGCTTAGGGTGAGGGTTAGGGTTAGGATTAGGGTTAGGGTGAGGTGGAGGGTTAGGAGTGGGGTTAGGGTTAGGTTTATTGTTAGTGTTGTGGTTAAGGTTACTTTTGGAGTGAGCATGAGGCTGAGGGTGAAGGTTAGGGTTAGGATTAGGGTTAGGGTTAGGATTAGGGTTAGGGTGAGGGTGAGATTGAGGGTGAGGGTTAGGGTTAGTGTGATGGTTAGTGTTTTGGTTAGCTTTTAGTTTAGGATGAGGTTTAGGGATAGACTGAGTGTTAAGGTGAGGGTGAAGGTAAGGGTAAATTTGAGGGTTAGGCTGTAGGTGAGGGTTAAGATAAGGATGAGGGTTAGGGTTAGAGTGAGGGTTAGGGTAAGTGTGACGGTTAGGGGTTAGGGGGAGGGGGAGGGTTAGATTGAGGATTAGGGTTAGGGTTAGTGTGAGGTTTAGGGTGAGGATAAGGGTTGAGGGTTAGGTAATGGTAAGAGTTAGAATTAGGGTTAGGGTGAGGGCTAGGGTGAGGTTGATGGTTAGGGTTAGGGTTAGGGTTAGGGTGAGGTTTAGGGTTAGTGTGAGGGTTAGTGTTAGGGTTAAGGTTAGTGTTAGGGTGATGGTTAGGGTTAGGGTGAGGGTTACAGTTAGGTTGAGGGTTAGGGTTCGTGTAAGTGTTATTTTTAATTTTAGGTTTAGGGTTACGTTGAGGATGAGAGTGAGGGTGAGGGTTAGGGTTAGGGTTAGGGTGAGGTTTAGGGTTAGGATTAGAGTTAGAGTTAGGGTTAGGGGTAGGGTGAGGTTTAGGGTTCGATAAGGCTTAGTGTGAGGGTTAGGTTGACGGTTAGGTTTAGGGTTAGTGTTAGGGTAGGATTAGGATGAGGGTTAGTGTGAGGGTTAGGGTTAGGTTTAGGATTAGGGTTAGGGTGAGGGTGAGTGTGTGGGTTAGGGTTAGGTTAAGGGTTAGGCTTAGGGTTAGGCTGAGGGTGAGGTTGAGGGTGAGGGTTAGGTTTAGGGTGAGTGTTAGGATTAGGGTTAGGGTGAAGGTTAGGTTGAGGGTTAGTGTTACGATTAGAGTTAGGCTGAGGGCTAGGGTGAGGGTGAGGTTTAAGGTTAAGTTTAGGGTGAGGTTTATGGTTAGGGTTAGTTTGAGGGTGAGGTTTAATGTTAGAATTAGGGTTAGGGTGAGTGTTAGGGTTAGGGTTAGTGTTAGGGTTAATGTTTTGGTTAGTGTTAGGGTTAGGGTGAGGCTTAGGGTTATGGTTAGGATTAGGATTAAGGTTACTGTGAGGTTGAGTGTGATAGTTAGGGTGAGGGTTATGGTTAGGCTTAGGGTTAGGCTGAGGTTGAGTGTGAGTTTGAGGGTTAGGGTTAGAGTGAGGGTGAGGTTTAGGGATAGAGTTAGTGTTAGTGTGAGGGTTAGTGTGAGAGTGAGTGTCAGCTTATGTTGTGGGTGAGGGTTAGGATTAGGGTGATCCTTGCTTAGGGTTATGGTCACGGTGAGGGTTAGGATGGGGGTTAGGGTTAGTGTGAGGGTTAGGGTGAGGTTGACAGTATAGGTAATGTTGAGGGTTAGGCTGAGAATTAGGATTACAGTAAGTGTGAGGGTTAGGGTTAGGGTGAGGTTTAGGGTTAGGGTTAGGGTGTGGTTTAGATTGAGGAATAGTTTTTGGGGTTAGTGTGAGGTTTAGAGTGAGGATGAGGGTTAGGATTAGGTTGAGGTGTAGGGTGAGGATAAGGGTTAGCTTTAGGGATAGGGTGAGTGTTAGGGTTAGGGTGATCGTTAGGGTTAGTGTGAGGGTTAGTTTTAGGGTTAGGGTTAGTGTTAGGGTGAGGGTAATTGTTAGGGTGAGGTTTAAGGTTAGGGTGAGTGTTATGGTGAGAATGAGGGTTAGGGTTAGGTTTAGGGTTATTTTTAGGGTTAGGGTTAGGGTTAGGATGAGGGTCAGGGTTAGGAATAGGGGTAGGGTGAGGTCTAGGGTGAGGGTGAGGATTAGGGTAGAGTTAGGCATAGGCTTAGGGTTAGGCTGAGGCTGAGGGTTAGGTTTTGGGTTAGGGTTAGCATGATGGTTAGGGTCATGTTTAGGGTGAGGTTTAGGATGAGGATTTGTGTTAGGGTGAGGGTTAGGGTGAGGGTGACAGTAAGGGTCAAGTTGAGGGTTAAGGTGAGTATTAGGTTTAGGGTTAGGGTGAGGGTGAGAATTAGATTGAGGATTAGTGTTAAGGTTAGTGTGAGGGTTAGTGTTTTGACTTGGGTTAGTTTTAGGGTGAAGGTTAGCGTTAGGGTGAGGGTTATGGTTATGGTTAAGGTTAGTGTTAGGTTTAGGGTTTTTGTTAGGGTTAGGGTTAGGGTTAATGTTGCGGTGAGGGTGAGGGTAAGGGTAAGGTTTAGGGTTAGGGTGAGGTTTAGGTTTAGGGTTAGGGTTAGGGTTATTGTTAGTGTTATGATTAGTGTTAAGTTTGCGGTGAGGGTGAGGCTCAGGGTGAGGTTTATGGTTAGCATTACGGTTAGGGTTATGGTTAGGGTAAGTATTATTGTTAGGGTTAGGGTTAGAGTTATGGTCATGTTGAGAGTGAGGGTGAAGGTTAGGGTGAGTTTTAGGGTGAGGTTTAGGGTTAGGGTTAGGGTTAGGGTTAGGGTTAGGGTGGTGGTGAGGTTTAGGGTTAGAATTCGGGTGAGGGGGAGGGGGAGGGGGAGGGTTAGGGATAGATTTAGGGTTACGATTAGGGTTAGGGTGAGGGTGAGGGTGAGGGTTAGGGTTAGGCTTAGGCTTACAGTTAGGCTGAGGTTGAGGCTGGGGGTGAGGATTAGGTTTAGGGTGATGGTTAGGTTTAGGGTTAGTGTTATTGTTAGGGTTAGGGTTAGAGTTACCATGAGGGTGAGTGTGGGGGTAGGGTTAGGGTTAGGGTTAGGCTGAGGTTTAGGGTTAGGTTTAGAGATAGGGTTAGGGTGAGGGTGAGGTTTAGGGTTAAAGTTAAGGTCAGGGTTAGGGTTAGGCTTAGGGTTAGGCTGAGGGTGAGGGTGGGGTGAGGATTAGGGATAGGTTTAGGGTTAGAGTTAGGGTTAGGGTTAGGGTAAGGGTTAATATTAGTGTTATGGACAGGTTTAAGTTTGCAGTGAGGGTGAGGCTGAGGGTGAGATTTATGGTTAGGGTTAGGGTTATGGTTAGTGTTATTGTGAGGGTTAGGTTTAGAGTTACGGTGAGGGTGAGGGTGAGGGTGAGGGTGCGGGTTAGGCTTACGGTGAGATTTAGGGTGAGGTTTAGGTTTAGGGTTAGGTTGAGGGTGAGGATTAGGTTTAGAGTTGGGGTTAGTGTGAGGGCTAGGGTGAGGGTTAGGGTTAGGCTTAGGGTTAGGCTGAGGGTGAGGGTGATGGTGAGGGTTAGGGTTAGGGTGAGGGTGAGGTTTAGGTTTAGAGTTAGGGTTGGGGGAGGGTTAGGTTGAGGGTTAGTGTTAGGGTTAGTGTTAGTGTTAGGATTAGGGTTAGGGTTAGGATGAGGTTGAGTGTGAGGGTTAGGGTTCGGGTTAGGCTTAGGCTTAGGGTTAGGCTGAGTGTGAGGGTGAGGGTTAGTGTTAGGGTCAGGTTTAGGGTTAGGATTAGGGTGAGGGATTGGATAAGATTTAGGGTTAGGATTAGGGTTAGGATGAGGGCAAGGTTGAGTGTGAGGGTTAGGGTTAACATTATGGAAAGGTTTAGGATTAGGGTTAGGTTTAAGGTTAGGGTGAGTGTTAGGGTTAGGGTTACGGTGAGGTTGAGGTTTAGGATTAGGGTGAAGTTTAGGGTTAGGTTTAGGGTGAGGGTGATGGTTAGGATTAGGGTTAGGATTAGGGTTATTGTTAGTGTTATGGTTAAGTTTTCGGTGAGGGTGAGGCTGAGGGTGAGGGTTAGGGTTAGGGTTAGGGTTAGGGTGAGGTTTAGGGTTAGGGTTATTGTTAGGGTTAGGGTTAGAGTTATGGTGAGGGTGAGGCTGAGACTGAGGTTTAGGGTTAGGGTGAGGGTGAGGTTTAGTGTTAGAGTAAGGGTTAGGGAAATATTTAGGGTGAGGGTTAGGGTTAGGTTTAGTGTTAGGGTTAGGGTTAGGGTGAGGGTTAGTTTGAGGTTTAGGGTTAGGGTTAGGGTTAGGTTTAGGATTAGGGTTATGGTGAGGGTGAGTGTGAGGGTTAGGGTTAGGTTTAGGCTTAGACTTAGGGTTAGGCTGTGGGTGAGAGTTGGGATGAGGATTAGGTTTTGGGTGATGGTTAGGGTTAGTGTTAGGTTTAGGGTTATGATTAATGTTAGGGTTAGGATTAGGGTTAGGGTGAGGGCTAGAGTGAGGGTGAGGGTTAGTGTTAGGTTTACGCTTAGGCTTTAGGGTTAGGCTGATAGTGAGGTTGAGGGTCAGGGTTAGGGTTAGGGTGATGCTTAGGATTATGGTCAGGGTGAAGGTTAGGAAGAGGGTTATGGTTAGGGTGAGGGATTTGGGAGAGGGTGACGGTAAGGGAAAATCTGAGGGTTAGGCTGAGAGTGAGGATTAAGGTAAGGTCTAGGGTTAGGGTTAGGGTTAGTGTGAGGGTTAGGTTAAGACTGATGATTAGGTTTAGGGTTAGTGTGAGGTTTAGAGTGAGGATGAGGGTTAGGGTGAGGGTGAGGGCTAGGTTGAGGGTGAGCGTTAGGGTTAGGCTTAGGGTGAGTTTTAATGTTAGGGTGATGATTAGGGTTAGTGTGAGTGTTAGTGTTAGGGTTAGGGTTAGTGTTAGGGTGAGGGTAAGTGTTAGTTTGAGGGTTAGGTTTAGGGTGAGGGTTATGATTAGAATGAGGGTTAGGGTTAGGGTTAGGGTTATTGTTAGGTTAGGGTTAGTGTTACATTTACGGTGAGGGTGAGAGTTAGGGTTAGGTTTAGGGTGTGGTTTATGTTTAGGGTTAGGGTTAGAGTTAGGTTAAGGGTGAGGGTGAAGTTTAGGGTTAGAGTTAGCATTAGTGATAGTGTTAGGGTTAGGGTGAGTGTCAGTGTGAGGGTTAGGGTTAGGCTTAAGCTTAGCGTTAGGCTTAGGCTTAGACCGAGTGTGAGTGTGAGGGTTAGGGTTAGGGTTAGGGTGAGGTTTAGGTTTAGGGTTACGGTGAGGGTTAGGGTTAGGTTTAGTTATAGTGTTAGAGGTAGGGTTAGGGTGAGGGTGACAGTAAGATAAATGTGAGGGTTAGGTTTAGGATCAGGTTTAGATTGAAGGTGAGTGTGAGGGTTACGGTTAGGGGTAGGGTTAGGCTTAGGTTTAGGGTGAGAGTTAGGGATAGGGTTAGGGTTAGTGTTGCTGTTAGGGGTAGGGTTAGGGTGAAGGTTAGGGTGAAGGTGAGGATTAGGGTTAGGATTAGGATTAGGACTAAATTGAGGGTGAGTGTGAGGGTTAGTGTTAGGGTTAGGGTTAGGGTGAGCTTGAGGGTTAGGGTTAGGGTTAGGGTGAGGGTTAGGGTTAGGGTTAGTGTAAGTGTTAGGGTTAGGGTCAGGGTTAGGGTTAGGGTTAGGGTTAGGGTTAGTGTTAGGGTTGGGGTTAGGGTGAGGGTTAGGGTTAGGGTTTGTGTTAGGGTTGGAGTTAGGATGAGGGTTAGGATGAGGGTGAGGTTTAGGGTTAGAGTTAGGATTACGATTAGGGGTAGTGTTAGGGTGAGTGCTTGGGTTAGGCTTAGGGTTAGGATTAGTCTTAGCATTAAGCTGAGAGTGAGGTTGAGGGTTAGGGTTAGGGTTCAGGTTAGGGTTAGCATTTGGGTGACAGTTATGGTTTGGTTTAATTTTAGGGTTAGGGTGAAGGTTTTGAGTTAGGTTTTCAGTTAAGGATTAGGGGGAGAGTTAGGATGAGGATTAGGTTTAGGATTAGGGTTAGGGCGAGGGCTAGGGTGAGGGTGAGGGTTAGGGTTATTTTTAGGGTGAGGTTAAGGGTTAGTGTTAGGGTTAGGGTGAGGGTTAGGATGAGGGTTAGGGTTATGGTGAGGGAGAGGGTTAGGGTTAGGGTTAGAGTTAGGTTTAGGATGAGGCTTAGGGTGAGGTTGAGGGTTAGGATTAGGGTTAGGGTTAGGATTATTGTTAGTGTTATGGTTCTGGTTACCTTGGCAGTGATGGTGAGGCTGAGGGTGAGGGTTAGGGATAGGATTAGGGTTAGGTTAAGTTTCGAGTTAGGATTAGTGTTATTGTTAGGGTTAGGGTTAGAGTTAAGGTGAAGGTGAGGGTGAGGTTAAGCGTTAGGGTTAGGGTTAGGGTTAGGGTGAGGTTTAGTGTCAGGGTTAGGATTAGGGTTAGGGTGAGGGTGAGTATGAGGGTTAGGGTTAGGGTTAGGATTAGGCTTCGGTTTAGGCTGAGGGCGATTGTGAGTGTGAGGGTTGGTGTTAGTTTGAGGTTTAGGGTTAGTACTACATTGAGTGTCAGGGTTAGCATTAGTTTGAGGGTTACAATTAGGTTTTGGATTAGGGTGAGGTTTAGGGATAGTGTTAGGGTTTGGGTTAGAATGAGATTTAGGGTTACAATTAGGGTTAGGGTGAGGGCTAGGGTAAGGGTGAGGTTTAGTGTTAGGGTTAGGGTGAGGTTTAGGTTTAGGCGTAGGGTTGGGGGAGGGTTAAGTTTCGGGTTACATTGAGGGTGAGGGTTAAGTTTGAGGTGAGGGTTAGGTTGAGGACTAAAGTGAGGGTGAGGGTTAGGGTTAGGGTTAGGGTGAGGGTTAGGTTGAGGTTTAGGTTTAGGGTTAGGGTTAGGGTTAGGATTAGGGTTATGCTCAGGGTGAGTGTGAGGGTTACTCTTTGGGTTAAGTTTAGGCTTAGGGTTAGGCTGAGGTTGATGGTGGGGATGAGGATGAGGTTTAGATTGATGCTTCCGGTAATGGTTAGGTTGAGAGTTAGGATGAGTGTTAGGGTTAGGCTTAGGCTTAGGGTTAGGCTGAGGCTGAAGTCGAGGGTGAGTGTTAGGGTTAGGGTGATGGTTAGGGTTACGGTTAGTGTGAGGGTTAGGATGAGGGTTAGCTTTGGGGTGAGGGTTAGGATGAGGGTGACAGAGTAAAGGTGAGGGTTAGGCTGAGGGTGAGGGTTATTGTAAGGGTGAGGGTTCTGGTTAGGGTTAGGGTGAGGGTGAGGGTTAGATTGAGGATTAGTGTTAAGGTTAGTGTGAGGTTTAGGGTGAGGATGCGTGTTAGGTTTAGGGTGAGGGCTAGGGTGAAGTTGAGGGTTAGCGTTTGGGTTAGGGTGAGGTTTAGGTTTAGGGTGATTGTTAGCGTTAGTGTGAGTGTTAGTGTTAAGGTTAGTGTAAGTGTTAGGGTGAGGGTAAGTGTTAGGGTAAAGTTTAGGTTTAGGGAGAGGTTTAGGATTAGGGTTAGGGTTAGGTTTAGGGTGAGGGTGAGGTTTAGGGTTAGAGTTAGGGTTGGGGTGAGGCTGAGGTTTAAGGTTAGGGTTAGGGTTAGTGTTAGGGTTAGAATTAGGGTGATGTTTAGTGTGGGTGTGAGGGTTAGTGTTAGGGTTAGGATTAGGGTTAGGGTTAAAGTGAGTGTGAGTGTGAGGGTTAGGGTGAAGGTTAGGGTTAGGTTTAGAATTAGGGTGAGTGTGAGGGTGAGGGTAACGGTTAGGGTGAGTGTTGGGGTTAGGGTTAGAATGAGGGTTAGGCTTAGGCTTAGGGTTTGGGTATGGGCTAGGTTGAGGGTGAGGGTTAGGGTTAGGATTAGTGTGTGGGGTATGGTGAGGGTTAGGGTTAGTGTTAGGGTTAGGGTTGGGGATAGGGTGAGTTTTAGTGTGGGGTTGAGGGTTAGTGTTAGTTTGGATTAGGGTTAGGGTTAAGGTGAGGGTGAGTGTGAAGGTTAGGGTTCGGGTTAAGGTTAGGTTTAGAGTTAGGGTGAGGGTGAGGGTGAGGGTTACGGTAGGGTGAGTGTTGGGGTTAGGGTTAGAGTGAGGGCTAGGATGAGAATTAGGCTTAGGCTTAGGGTTTGGGTATGGGCTAGGGTGAGGGTGAGGGTTAGGGTTGGGGTGAGGGGTAGGTTGAGGGTTAGGGTTAGTGTTAGGGTTTGGGTTGGGGTTAGGGTTAGGCTTAATGTTAGGCAGATGGGGAGGGTGTGGGTGAGGTTTAGGGTTAGGGTGAGGGTGAGGTTTAGGGTTAGAGTTAGCATTAGGGTAAGGGTTAGTGTGAGGGTTAGGGTTAGGGTTAGTGTTACTGTTAGGGTTAGGATGAGGGTGAGTGTGAGGGTCAGGGTAGGTCTTAGACTGAGGCTGAGGCTTAGGCAGAGCGTGAGGGTGAGGGTGAGGGTTAGGGTTAGGGTTTTAGGGTTACGGTGAGTGTTAGGATGAAGTTTAGGTTTAGCATTAGAGTTAGGGTGAGGGCTAGAGTTAGGGTGAGGGTTAGGGTTAGCGTTAGGGTGAGATTTAGGGTTAGGGTTAGGGTAAGGGTTAAGGTGAGGCTGAGGGTTAGGATTAGGGTTAGAGATATGATGAGGGTCAGGGTTTGCGTTAGGGTTAGCGTTAGGGTGAGAGTTAGGGTTCGGGTTTAGTTTAGGGTTGGATGAGGTTTAGGGTTCAGGTTACAGTGAGGGTGAGGGTTAGGGTTAGGTTGAGGGTTAGGGTTTGGATTAGGGTTAGGGTGAGGTTTAGGGTTAGGGTTAGGGTGAGGTTTAGGATGAGGATTAGGGTTAGGATTAGGTTTAGGGTGAGGGCTAGGGTGAGGGTGACAGTTAGGGTTAATGTTAGGGTGGGGTTTAGGTTTAGGTTTAGGTTTAGGGTTAGGGTTAGGGTTAGGATGAGGGTTAGTGTTATGGTGAGGGTGAGGGTTAGGGTTAGGGTGAGGGTTAGGGTGAGGATGAGGGTTAGGGTGAGTGTGAGGGTTATGGTGAGGGTTAGGGTTAGGGTTAGAGTGAGGGTTAGGGTTAGGATTAGGGTTAGGGTGAAGGCTAGGGTGAGGGTGAGGGTTAGGGTTATTGTTAGGGTGAGGGTTAGGATGAGGGTTAGGGTTACGGTGAGGTTAGGGTTAGGGTTAGAGTGAGGATTAGGGTTAGGATTAGGGTTAGGGTGAGGGTGATTGTTAGGATTAGGGTTAGGGTTAGGAGTATTAGTGTTATGGTTCTGGTGACTTTTGCAGTGATGGTGAGGCTGAGGGTGATGGTTATGTATAGGATTAGGGTTAAGTTTAAGGTTTCGAGTTAAGATTAGGGTTATTGTTAAGGTTAGGGTTACAGTTACGGAGAGGGTGAGGGTGAGGGTAAGGGTGAGGGTTAGGGTTAGGGTTAGGGTGAGATTTAGTGTCAGGTTTAGGATTAGGGTTAGGGTGAGTGTGAGGTTTAGGGTTAGAGTTAGGTTTAGTGGGAGGGTTAGTGTGAAGGTTAGGGTTAGGGTTAGTGTTATGGTTAGGGTTAGGGTGAGGGTGTGTGAGGGTCAGGGTTAGTCTTAGGCTGAGGCGGAGGCTTAGGCAGAGCATGAGGGTGAGGGTGAGTGTTAGTGTTAGGGTTTTAGAGTTAGGGTGAGTGTTAGGATGTTTAGAGTTAGCATTAGGATTAGGGGGAGGGCTAGAGTTAGAGTGAGGGTTAGGGTTAGCGTTAGGGTGATGTTTAGGATTAAGGTTAGGGTTATGGTGAGGGTGAGTGTTAGGGTTAGCGTGAGGGTTAGGGATAAGGTGAGGCTGAGGGTTAGGATTAGGATTAGGGTGAGGGTTTGTGTTAGGGTTAAAGTTACGATGAGGTTCAGGGTTTGGGTTAGGTTTATGGTTAGTGTTATAGTTAAGGTTAGGGTTAGAGTTACATTAAGGGTGAGGGTGAGGGTGAGGGTTAGGATCAGGGTTAGGGTGAGGTTTAGTTTTAGGATTATGGTTTTGGTGAGGGTGAGGTTTAGGGTTAGAGTTAAGTTTAGGGGGAGGGTTAGGTTGAGTGTTAGGGTTAGTGATAGGGTTAGGGTGAGGGTTAGGTTGAGGTTTAATGTTAGGGTTAGGTTTAGGATTAGGTTGACGGTAGGGTGAGTGTGAGGGTTAGGGTTAGGGTTTGGCTTAGGCTTAGGGTTAGGCTGAGGGTATGGGTGTGGATGAGGATTAGGTTTAGAATGATGGTTAGGGTTATGGTAGGTTAAGGGTTAGGATGAGGGTTAGGGTTAGGATTAGGGTGAGGGTAAGGGTTAGGGTTAGGGTTAGGGTTAGGCTTAGGCTTAGGGTTAGGCTGAGGCTGAGGGTGAAGGTGAGGGTTAGGGTTAGGGTGACTGTAAGTGTAAAGGTGAGGGTTAGGCTGAGGGTGAGGGTTATGGTAAGGTGAGGGTTAGGGTTAGGGTGAGGTTGAGGGTTAGACTCAGGATTAGTGTTATGGTTAGTGTGAGGTTAAGGGTGAGGATGAGGGTTATGGTTAGGTTGAGGGATAGGTTGAGGGTGAGAGTTAGGGTTAGGGTGATGTTTAGGGTTAGGGTGATGGTTAGGGTTAGTGTGAGGGTTAGTGTAATGGTTAGCGTTAGTGTTAGGGTGAGGGTAAGTGTTAGAGTGAGGGTTAAGGTTAGGGTGAAGGCTATGGTTATGATGAGGGTTAGGGTTAGGTTTAGGGTTATTGTTAGGGTTAGGGTTAGGGTTATGTTGAGGGTGAGGGTGAGCGTTAGGGTTAGGGGAGGTTTAGGTTTCAGGTTAGAGTTAGAGTTAGGGTTAGGGTGAGGGTGAGGTTTAGGGTTAGAGTTAGGGTTAGTGTTAGTGTTAGGGTTAGGTTTAGGTTTAGAATTAGGGTTAGGGTTAGGATTAGTGTTAGAGTTAGGTTGAGGGTTACGGGGAGGGTTAGGGTTACGTTTAGGGTTAGGGTGAGGGGGAGGGTTAGGGTTAGGGTTAGGGTGAAGGTGAGGGTTAGATTGAGGGTTAGGGTTATGTTGAGGGTTATGGTTAGGGTGAGGGTTAGGTTTAGTGTTAGGGTTATTGTTAGGGTTAGGGTTAGGGTTACGGTGAGGTTGAGGATGAGGGTTAAGTTTAGGGTTAGGGTGAGGATTAGTTTTAGTGTTAGCGTTAGAGTTAGGGTTAGGGTAATGGTGAGGTTTAGGGTTAGAGTTAGGGTTAGTGTTAGGGGTAGGTTAAGGTGATGGTTAGGGTGAGGTTTAGAGTTCGGGTTAGGCTTAAGCTTAGGCTTAGGCTTAGGCCGAGAGTGAGGGTTAGGGTTAGGGTTAGGTTTAGGATGAGTCCTAGGATGAGGTTTATGGTTAGGCTTAAGGTTAGGTTTAGGTTTAGTGTTAGGGTTAGGTTTAGGGATAGGGTGTGGGTTAGGGTTAGGGTTAGGTTTAGGGTGAGGGTTAGGGTTAGGGTTAGGGTTATGGTTAGGCTTAGGCTTAGTGTTATGTTTAGGGTTATTGTTAGTGTTATGGTTAGTGTTATGTTTGTGGTGAGGGTGAGGCACAGGGTGAGGTTTATGGTTATTGTTAGGGTTAGGGTTAGGTTTACTGTTATTGTTAGGGTTAGGGTTAGAGTTACGGTCACTGTGAGAGTGAGGGTGAGTGTGAGGATTAGGGTGAGGTTTACGGTGAGGTTTAGGTTTAGGGTTAGTGTTAGGGTGAGAGTGAGGGTGAGGGTTAGTGTTAGGGTTAGGCTTAGGCTGAGGGTGAGGGTGGGGGTGAGGTTTAGGTTTAGGGTGATCCTTAGGTTTAGGGTTAGTGTTATTGTTAGGGTTAGGGTTAGAGTTACAGTGAGGCGGAGTGTGGGGGTGAGGGTTAGGATTAGGGTCAGGGTGAGGTTTAGTGTTAGGTTTAGAGATAGGGTTAGGGTGAGGGTGAGGTTTAGGGTTAGAGTTAGGGTTAATGTTAGGGATAGGCTTAGGGTTAGGCTGAGAGTGAGGGTGGGGTTGAGGATTAGGGTTAGGTTTAGGGTTCGGGTTAGGGTTAGAGTTAGGGTTAGGGTAAGGGTTAGGGTTAGGATTAGGATTAAGGTTAAGTTGAGGGTGAGTGTGAGGGTTAGAGTTAGGGTTAGGGTTAGGATTAGGGTTAGGGTATGTGCTAGCATGTGGGTTAGGGTTAGGTTTAGGGTTAGGGTGACGTTTAGCGTTAGTTTTAGTGTCAGAGTTAGGGTTAGGGTGAGGGTTTGTGTTATGGTTAGAGTTACGGTGAGGGTGAGGTTTAGGGTTAGGGTTATTCTTAGGGTTAGTGTTAGGGTTAAGGTTAAGGTAAGGGTGAGGTTGAGGGTGATGTTGAGTGTTAGGGTTAGGGTTAGGATGAGATTTTCAGTTAGGGTTAGGGTTAGATTTAGGGTCAGGTTAGATTTAGGGTTTAGGGTTAGAGTTAGGGTTAGGGTTAGGGTTAGTGTGAGTGTTAGGGTTAGGGTTAGGGTTACAGTTAGGGTTATGGTGAGGGCTAGTGTGTGGGTGAGGGTTAAGGTTAGCGTTAGGCTTTGGCTTTGGGTTAAGATGAGGGTGAGGGTGAGGGTGAGGGATAGGGTGAGGGTGAGGGTGAGATTCAGGGTTAGAGTTAGTGTTAGGGTGAGAGTTAGAGTTAGGGTTAGGGTGAGGGTCATGGTTATGGTAAGGGTGAGGCTTAGGTTTAGGGTGAGGGTTAGGGTTAGGATGAAAGTTAGGGTGAGGGTGAGGGTTAGGATTAGCGTTAGAGTTAGGATTATTGTAAGTGTTATTGTTCTAGCTACCTTTGCAGAGACGGTGAGACTGAGGGTGAGGGTTAGGTATAGGATTAGGGTTAGGGTTTGGTTTAGGGTTAGGATTAGAGTTATTGTGAGGTTTAAGGTTAGAGTTACGGTGAGGGTGAGGGTGAGGGTAAGGGTTAGGGTTAGGATTAGGGATAGGGTGAGGTTTAGGGTCACGGTTAGGATTTGGGTTAGGGTTCGAGTGAGGGTTAGGGTTAGGGTTAGTTTTAGGTTTAGGGTTAGGGTGAGGGTTAGGGTTACGATTAGGGTTAGGGTGAGGGTGAGTGTGAGGGTTAGGGTTAGGGTTTGGGTTAGGCTTAGTGTTAGGCTGAGGGTGAGATTGAGGTGAGGGTTATGGTTAGGTTGAGGGTCGGGGTTAGGGTTAGGGTGAGGGTGAGGTTTAGGTTGAGGATTAGTGTTTGGGTTAGTGTGAGGTTTAGGGTGAGGATGAGTGTTAGGGTTAGGTTGGGGGCTAGGGTGAAGGTGAGGGTTAGCTTTAGGGATAGGGTGAGGTTTAGGTTTAGGGTGATTGTTAGCGTTAGTGTGAGGGTTAGTGTTAGGGTTAGTGTTAATGTTAGGGTGAGGGTAAGTGTTTGGGTAAGGTTTAGGTTTAGGGTGAGGTTTAGGATTAGGGTTAGGGTTAGGGTTAGTGTGAGTGTGAAGGTTAGGATAAGGGTTAGGGTTAGGGTTAGAGTTAGGGTGAGGTTGAGGATGAGGGTTTCGGTTAGGGTGAGTGTTGGGGTTAGGGTTAGAGTGAGGGTTAGGCTTATGCTTAGGGTTTGTGTATGGGCTAGGGTGAGTGTGAGGGTTAGGGTTAGGTTTAGGGTGAGGTGTAGGGTGAGGATTAGTTTTAGTGTTAGGGTTAGAGTTGGGGTTAGTGTTAGGCTTAATGTTAGGCAGAGGGTGAGGGTCAGGGTGAGATTTAGGGTTAGGGTGAGGGTGAGGCTTAGGGTTATAGTTAGGGTGAGGGTTAGTGTGAGTGTTAGGGTTAGGGTTAGTGTTAGGGTTAGGGTTAGGGTGAGGGTGAGTGTGAGGGTCAGGGTTTGTCTTAGGCTGAGGCGGAGGCTTAGGCAGAGCATGAGGGTGAGGGTGAGTGTTAGTGTTAGTGTTTTAGGGTTAGGGTGAGTGTTAGGATGAGGTTTAGTGTTAGCATTAGGGTTAGGGGGAGGACTAGAGTTAGGGTGAGGGTTAGGGTTAGGTTTAGTGTGAGGTTTAGGGTTAAGTTTAAGGTGAGGCTGAGGGTTAGGATTAGGATTAGGGTGAGGGTTTATGTTAGGTTTAGAGTTAGGGTGAGGTTCAGGGTTTGGGTTAGGTTTAGGGTTAGTGTTATAGTTAAGGTTAGGGTTAGAGTTACAGTAAGAGTGAGGGTGAGGGTGAGGGTTAGGATCAGGGTTAGGGTGAGGTTTAAGTTTAGGATTATGGTTAGGGTGAGGGTGAGGTTTAGGGTTAAAGTTAAGGTGAGGGGGAGGGTTAGGTTGAGTGTTATGGTTAGGGTTAGTGATAGGGTTAGGGTGAGGGTTAGGTTGAGGTTTAATGTTAGGGTTAGGTTTAGGTTTAGGATTACGTTGAAGGTGAGGGTGTATGTGAGGGTTAGGGTTAGGGTTTGGCTTAGGCTTACGGTTAGGCTGAGGGTATGGGTGGGGATGAGGATTAGGTTTAGTATGATTGTTAGGGCTATGGTTAGGTTAAGGGTTAGGATGAGGGTTAGGGTTAGGATTAGGGTTAGGATGAGGGCAAGGTTGAGGGTGAGATTTAGGTTTAGGTTTAGGCTTAGGCTTAGCGTTAGGCTTAGGCTGAGGGTGAGGGTGAGGGTAGGGTTAGGGTGGTGGTTGGGGTTGCCGTTAGGGTGAGGGTTAGGATTAGGATTTATGCTATGGTGAGGGTTAGGGTGAGGGTGACCGTAAGGGTAAAGGTGAGGTTTAGGATGAGGGTGAGGGTTATGGTACTGGTGAGGGTTAGGATTAAGGTGAGGGTGAGGGTTAGATTCATGATTAGTGTTAGGGTTAGTGTGAGGTTAAGGGTGAGGATGAGGGTTAGGGCTAGGTTGAGGGCTAGGGTGAGGGTGAGAGTTAGGGTTAGGGTTTGGTTTAGGGTTAGGGTGATTGTTAGGGTGAGTGTGAGTGTTAGTGTTATGGTTAGGGTTAGTGTTAGGGTGAGGGTTAGGGTTAGGGTGAAGGTTATGGTTAGGATGAGGGTTAGGGTTAGGGTTATTTTTAGGGTTAGGGTTAGGGTTAGGGTTATGTTGAGGGTGAGGGTGAGGGTGAGGGTTAGGGTTAGGTTGAGGTTTAGGTTTCGGTTTAGGGTTAGAGTTAGGGTTACGGTGAAGTTGAGGTTTAGGGTTAGAGTTACGGTTAGGGTTAGGATGAGATTTAGGTTTAGGGTGAGTGTTAGGGTTAGTGTGAGGGTTAGTGTTAGGATTAGGGTTAGTGTTAGGGTGAGGGTAAGTGTTAGGTTGAGGGTTAGGATTAGCGTGAGGGTTATGGTTATGCTGAGGGTTAGGGTTAGGTTTATCGTTATTGTTAGGTTTAGTGTTAGGGTTACGGTTACGGTGAGGTTGAGGGTGAGGGTTAGGGTTAGTTTAGGGTGTGGTTTAGTGTTAGGGTTAGAGTTAGAGTTAGGGTTAGAGTGAGGGTGAGGTTTAGGGGTAGAATTAGGGTTAGGGTGAGGTTTAGGGTGATTTTTAGGGTTTATTTTGAGCGGTAGTGTTAGCGTTAGGTGAGGGTAAATATTAGGCTGAGGGATAGGGTTAGGGTGAGGGTTAGGGTTAGGGTTTGGGTTATTGTTAGGGTTAGGTTTATATGGGTACGGTGAGGGTGAGGGTGTGGGTTAGATTTAGGGTTAGGATGAGGTTTAGGTTTCGGTTCATGTTAGAGTTAGGCTTAGGATGAGGGTGAGGTTTAGGGTTAGAGTTAAGGTTAGTGTTAGGGTTAGGGATAGGGTGAGGGTTAGGGTTAGGCTTTGGCTTAGGCTTAGGCTTAAGCCGAGCATGAGGGGGAGGGTTAGGGTTCAGGTTAGGGTGAGGTTTAGGGTTAGGATTAGCGTGAGTGTTAGGATGAGGTTTAGGGTTAGGATTAGGTTTAGGGTGAGGGCTAGGATGAGGGTTAGGGTGAGGGTTAGGGTTAGGATAGGGTTATGTATAGGATTTGGGTTAGGGTGAGGTTGAGTGTGAGGGTTAGGTTTGGGTTAGGCTTAGGGGTAGGGTGATGGTTAGGGTTATGTTTTGGGTTAGGGTGAGGGTGAGGCTGAGGATTAGGTTTAGGTTTAGGGTTGGGTTTAGGGTTAGGGTTTGTGTTAGGGTTAGGGTTACGGTTCTGGTTACAGTGAGGTTAGGTTTTGTGTTAGGGTTAGGGTTAGGATTACGGTGAACGTAAGGTTTAGGGTTAGGGTTAGGGTTAAGTTAGGGTTAGGCTGAGGGTGATGGTGGGGCTGAGGATTAGGGTATGGTTAGGGTTAGGGTTAGGGTTATTGTTAGGATTATGGTTAGGGTGAAGTTTGCAGTGAGGGTGAGGCTGAGGGTTAGGGTGAAGGTTATTGTTAGGGTGTGGGTTAGGGTTAGGGTTACTGTTATTGTTAGGGTTAGGGTTAGAGTTACAGTGAGGTTGAAGGTGAGGTTGAGGGTTAGGGTTAGGGTTAGTTTTAGGATTAAGGTTAGGGTTAGGGTTAGGGTGAGGGTGAGGTTTAGGGTTAGAGTTAGGTTTGTGGGAGGGTTACGGTGAGGTTTAGGGTTAGGGTTAGTGTTAGGGTTAGTTTGAGGGTGATTGTTAGGTTGAGGTTTAGAGATAGGGTTAACTTTAGGACTAGGGTTAGGGTGAGGGTGAATGTGAGGGTTAGGTATAGGGTTAGGCTTAGGCTTAGGTTTAGGCTGAGGGTGAGGATGGGGGTGAGCATTATGGTTAGATTGATGGTTAGGTTTAGGTTTAGGGTTATTGTTAGGGTTAGGGTTAGAGTTATGGTGAGGGTGAGGGTTTGGGTGAGGGTTAGGGTTAGGGTTAGGGTGGGGTTTAGGGTTAGGGTTAGGGTGAGGGTGAGGTTTAGGGTTAGATATAGGTTTAGGGGGAGGGTTACGGTGAGGGTTAGGTTTAGGGTTAGTGTTAGGGATAGGGTGAGGGTGAGGGTTCGGTCGAGGTTTAGGGTTAGGGTTAGGGTTTGTTTTAGGGTTAGTGTTAGGATGAGGGTAAGTGTTAGGGTGAGGGTTTGGGTTTGGGTGAGGGTTAAGTTTTGGGTGAGGGTGAGGGTTAGTATTCGGGGTGGGGTTAGGGTTATTGTTATTGTTATGGTTAAGGTTAAGTTTACGGTTAGGGTGAGGTTGAGGTTGAGGGTTAGGTTTAGGGTTAGGGTGAGGTTTAGGGTTCGGGTTAGGGTTAGGGTTAGGGTTAGGAGTAGGGTGAGGGTTTGGGTTAGGTTTAGGGTTACGTTGAAGGGGAGGGTTAGGATGAGGTTTAGGGTTAGGGTGAGGGTTAGGGTGAGGGTGAGGTTTAGGGTTCGACTTAGTGTAAGGGGGAGGTTTAGGTTGAAGGTTAGGGCTAGGGTTATTGTTAGGGTTAGGATTAGGGTGAGGGTTAGGTTGAGGTTTATGGTTAGGGTTATGCTTAGGATTAGGATTACTGTTATGATGAGGATGAGTGTGAGGGTTAGGGTTAGGTTTAGGCTTAGAGTTAGGCTGAGGGTTAAGGTGAGGATAAGTTTTACCTTTAGGGTTAGGGTTAGGGTGAGGGTTAGGGTTAGGGTTAGGGTGAGGGTGAGGGTTCGATTGAGGGTTAGGGTTATGTTGAGGGTTATGGTTAGGGTGAGGGTTAGGTTTAGTGTTAGGTTTATTGTTAGGGTTAGGGTTAGGTTTAAGGTGAGGTTGAGGGTGAGGGTTAGGTTTAGGTTTAGGGTGAGGTTTAGTTTTAGGTTTAGGGTTAGAGTTAGGGTTAGGGTGATGGTGAGGTTTAGGGTTAGAGTTAGGGTTAGTGTTAGGGTTAGGTATAAGGTGATGGTTAGGGTGAGGTTTAGAGTTCGGGTTAGGCTTAGGCTTAGGCTTAGGCTTTGGCCGAGAGTGAGGGTGAGGGTTAGGGTTAGGGTTAGGGTGAGGATTAGGGTTAGGTTTAGGGTGAGGGTTAGGATAAGGTTTAAGGTTAGTGTTAGGGCTAGGGTTAGGTTTTGTGTTAGGGTTAGGGTTAGTTTTAGGGTTAGGGTTAGGGTTAGGGTGAGGGTTAGGGTTAGGGTTAGGCTTAGGCTTAGGCTTCGGGTTAGGTTTAGGGTTATTTTTAGTGTTATGGTTAGAGTTAAGTTTGCGGTGAGGATGAGGCACAGGGTGAGGGTTATGGTTATTGTTAGGGTTAGGGTTACTGTTATTGTTAGGTTTAGGGTTAGATTTACGTTCACATTGAGAGTGAGGGTGAGGGTGACATTAGGGTGAGGTTTACGGTGAGGTTTAGGGTTAGGGTTAGGTTTAGTGTAAGGGTGCTGGTGAGGTTTAGGGTTTGAGTTCAGGTTAGGGGGAGGGTTAGGGTGAGGGTTAGGGTTAGATTTAGTGCTAGCATTAGGGTGAGGTTGAGGGTTAGGTTGAGGTTTAGGGATAGGGTTAGGGTTAGGATTAGGGTTAGGATGAGAGTGAGGGTGAGGGTTAGTGTTAGGGTTAGGCTTAGGCTTAGGGTTAGGCTGAGGGTGAGGGTAGGTGTGAGGATTTGGTTTAGGGTGATCCTTAGGTTTAGGGTTAGTGTTATTGTTAGGGTTAGGGTTAGAGTTACGGTGAGGCTGAGGGTGCTGGTGAGGGTTAGGGTTAGGGTCAGGGTGAGGTTTACGGTTAGGTTTAGAGATAGGGTTAGGGTGAGGGTGAGGTTTAGGGTTAGAGTTAGGGTTAGTGATAGGGACAGGCTTAGGGTTAGGCTGAGGGTGAGGGTGGGGTTGAGGATTAGGTTTAGTGTTCGTGTTAGGTTTAGGGTTATAGTTAGGGTTACAGTTAGGTTTAGGGTTAGGATTAGTATTAAGTTTAAGGTGAGGGTGAGTGTGAGGGTTAGTGTTATTGTTAGGGTTAGGATTAGGGTTAGGGTGAGGGTGAGTTTTAGGGTTAGGGTTAGGTTTAGAGTGAGGTTTAGGGTGAGGGTTAGGGTTAGGGTTAGTTTTAGGGTTAGGTTTGGGGTTAGTGTTAGGATTAGGGTTACTGTGACTGTGAGTGTGAGGCTAAGGGTTAGGGTTAGGGTTAGGCTGAGGCTGAGGGTGAAGTTGAGGGTTAGATTTAGGGTTAGGTTATGGTTTATGTTTAGAGTGAGGGTTAGAGTGAGGGTTAGGGTTAAGATTAGTGTTAGGGTTTGTGCTAGGGTTAGGGATAGGGTTAGGGTTCGGGTTAGGGTGACTTTTAGTGTTGGGTTTCGTGTCAGAGTTTGGGTTGGTGTGAGGGTTTGGGTTATGGTTAGAGTTACCGTGAGGGTGAGGTTTAGGGTTAGGTTTAGGGTTAGGGTTATTCTTAGGGTTAGGGTTAGGTTTAAGGTTAAGGTAAGGGTAAGGGTGAGGGTGATGTTGAGGGTTAGGGTTAGGGTTAGGATGAGGTTTAGAGTTAGGGTTAGGGTTAGGGTCAGGGTAGGGTTTAGGGTTAGAGTTAGGGTTAGGGTTACAGTTAGTTTGAGTGTTAGGGTTAGGGTTAGTGTTACAGTTAGGGTTATGGTGAGGGCTAGTGTGAGGGTGAGGGTTAGGGTTAGTGTTAGGCTTTGGCTTTAGGTTCAGCTGAGGGTGAGGGTGAGGGTTAGGGTGAGGGTTAGTGTTAGTGTTAGTGTTAGGGTTAGGGTTAGTGTTAGTGTTAGGGTTAGGGTGAGGGTTAGGATGAGGGTAAGGGTTAGGGTTGGGGTTAGGATTAGGATTAGGGTTAGTGTTAGTGTGAGTGCTTGTGTTAGGCTTAGGGTTAGGGTTAGGTTTAGCATTAAGCTGAGGGTGAGGGTGAGGGTTTAGGGTAAGCGTTCCGCTTAGGGTTATCATTTGGGTGAGAATTATGTTTCGGGGTTAGGGTTAGGGTTACAGCGAAGGTGAGGCGTAGGGGTAGGTTGAAGGTTTGGGTTAGTATTAGGGATAGGGTGAGGGTTAGGATTAGGTTTAGGGTGAGAGTTAGGATGAGGATTAGGTTTAGGATGGTGGTTAGGGTGAGTGCTAGGGTGAGGGTGAGGATTTGGGTTAGTGTTAGGGTGAGCTTTAGGGTTAGGGTGAGGGTTAGGATTAGGGTTAGGGTTAAGGGGAGGGTTACGGTTAGGGTTAGTGTGAGGGTTATGTTTAGGATTAGGGTTAGGGTGAGGGTTAGGTTTAGGGTTAGGGTGAGTGTTAGGATGAGGATTAGGGTTAGGATTATTTTTAGAGTGAGGGCTAGCGTGAGGGTGAGGGTTAGAATTAGTGTTAAGGTGAGGTTTAATGTTAGGGTTATGGTGAGGGTTAGGGTTATGGTGAGGGTGAGGGTGAGGGTAAGGGTGAGGGTTAGGGTTAGGGTTAGGTTGAGATTTAGGGTCAAGGTTAGGATTTGTATTAGGGTGAGTGTGAGGTTTAGAGTTAGAGTTATGTTTAGCGGGAGGGTTAGGGTGTGGGTTAGGGTTAGGGTTAGTTTTAGGGTTAGGGTTAGGGTGAGGGTTAGGTTGAGGTTTAGGGTTAGGGTTAGAGTTAGTGTTAGGATAACTGTTAGGGTGAGGGTGAGTGTGAGGGTTAGGTTTAGGGTTTGGGTTAGGCTTAGTGTTAGGCTGAGGGTGAGGTTGAGGTGAGGCTTATGGTTAGGGTGAGGGTCGGGGGTAGGTTTAGGGTGAGGGTTAGAATTAGGATTAGGGTTAGCGTGTGGCTTAGTGTTAGGGTGAGGGTAAAGTTTTGGATGAGGTTTAGGGTTACAATTAGGGTTAGGGTGAGGGCTAAGGTGAAGGTGAGGGTTAGCGTTAGGATTAGGGTCAGGTTTAGGGTTAGGGGTAGGGGTAGGGATAGGGTCAGGGTTAGCGTTTGGGTTACGGTGAAGGTGTGGGTTAGTTTTGAGCTGATGGTTAGGGTGAGGACTAAAGTGATGGTGAGGGTTAGGGTTAGGGTTAGGGTTAGGGTGAGGGTTAGGTTGAGGCTTAGGTTTAAGGTTAGTGTTAGGATTAGGATTAGGGTTAGGCTGAGGGTGAATGTGAGGGTTAGGGTAAGGGTTAGGCTTAGGCTTAGGGTTAGGCTGAAGGTGAGGGTGGGGATGAGGATTAGGTTTAGAGGGATGATTCTGGTTATGGTTAGGTTGAGGGTTAGGATGAGGGTTAGAGTTAGGATTAGGTTTAGGGTGAGGGCTATGGTGAGTGTGAGGTTTAGGGTTAGGTTTAGGCTTAGGCTTAGGGTTAGGCTGAGGCTAAAGGTGAGGGTGAGGGTTAGGGTTAGGGTGATGTTTAGGGTTACGGTTAGGGTGAGTGTTAGGATGAGGGTTAGGTTTAGGGTTAGGGTTAGGGTTAGGGTGACGTTAGGTTTAGGGTGATGGTTAGCGTTACTGTTAGGGTTAGTGTTAGTATTAGTGTTACTGTTAGGTTGAGGGTAAGTGTTAGGGTAAGGTTTAGGTTTAGGGTGAGGTTTAGGATTAGCGATAGGGTTAGGGTTAGGGTCAACGTGAGGTTTAGGGTTAGAGTTAGTGTTAGGGTGAGGTTTGGGGTTACGGTTAGGGTTAGGTTTAGTGTTAGGGTTAGGGTTAGGATGAGGTTTAATAGGGGGTGAGGGTTAGTGTTAGGGTTAGGATGAGGGTTAGGGTTAGTGTGAGGGTTAGGGTGAGGGTGACAGTAAGGTTAAAGTTGAGGGTTAGGCTGAGAGTGAGGATTTCGGTAAGGGTGAGTGATAGCATTAGGGTGAGGGTTACGGTTAGGTTTAGGTTGAGGGTGTGGTTTAGATTGAGGATTAATTTTAGGGTTAGTGTGAGGTTTAGGATCAGGGTGAAGGTGGGGGTTAGGATTAGATTTAGGCTTAGGCTTAGGCTTAGGGTAGGGTTATTGTTAGTGTTATGGTTAGTGTTAATTTTGTGGTGAGGGTGAGGCTGAAGGTGAGGTTTAGAGTTAGGGTTAGGGTTAGTGTTATTTTTAGTGTTAGGGCTAGAATTATGGTGACGTTGAGGGTGAGGATGAAGTTTAGTTTTAGGGTGAGTTTTAGGGTTAGGGTTAGGGTAAGGGTGAGGGTGAGGTTTAGGGTTAGAGTTAGGGTTAGGGATAGGGTTAGGTTGATGGTTAGGGTTAGGGTTAGGGTTAGGGTGAGGGTTGGATTGAGGATTAGGGTTATGGTTAGGGTTAGTGTGAGGTTTAGGGTGAGGATGAGGTTTAGGGTTAGGGTGAGGGTGAGGGTAGGACTTAGGGTTAGGGTGAGGGCTAGTTTGAGGGTTAGGGTTAGAGTTAGGGTTATGGTTAAGATCAGGTTTAGAATTAGGATGAGGGTAGGGTTAGTGTGAGGGTTAGTGTTAGGGTTAGGGTTAGTGTTAGTGTGAGTGTAAGTGTTAGGGTGATGTTTAGGTTTAGGGTGAGGGTTATGGTTAGGGTGAGGGTTAGGGTTAGGGTCACGATTATTGTTAGGTTTATTGTTAGGTTTACGGTTACATTGAGGATGAGGGTGAGGGTTAGGGTTAGTGTTAGGGTGAGGTTTAGTGTTAGGGTTAGTGTTAGAGTTAGGGTGAGGGTGAGGGTGAGGGTGAGGTTTAGGGTTAGATATAGGTTTAGAGTGAGGGTTAGGGTGAGGGTTAGGGTTAGGGTGAGGGATAGGGTGGGGGTGACAGTAAGGGTAAAGATGAGAGTTAGGCTGAGGGTGAGCGTTACAGTAAAGATGAGGGTTAGGGTTAGGGTGAGGGTTAGGTTTAGGGTTAGGGTGAGGGTGAGGGTTAGATTGAGGATTAGTGTTAGGGTTAGTGAGAGGTTTAGGGTTCGGATGAGGGTTAGGGTTAGGGTGAGTGGTAGTGTGAGGTTGAGGGTTAGGGTTAGTGTTCGGGTGAGTTTTAGGGTTAGGGTGATTGTTAGGGTTAGTGTGAGCGGTAGTGTTAGCGTTAGGGTTAGTGTTAGGTTGAGGCTAAATATTAGGGTGACGTTTAGGGTTAAGGTGAGGGTTATGGTTAGGGTGAGGGTTAGGGTTATGGTTAGGGTTATTGTTAGTGTTAGGGTTATATGGTTACGGTGAGGGTGAGGGTGTGGTTTAGGGTTAGGTTTAGGATGAGGTTTAGCTTTTGGGTTAGTGTTAGAGTTAGGGTGAGGGTGAGGGTGAGTTTTATGGTTAGAGTTAGGGTTAGTGTTAGAGTTAGGGATAGGGAGAGGGTTAGGGTTAGGCTTAGGCTTAAGCTTAGGCTTAGGCCGAGCATGAGGGGGAGGGATATGGTTCAGTTTAGGGTGAGATTTAGGGTTAGGGTTAGCGTGAGTGTTAGGATGAGTTGTAGGGTTAGGAATAGGTTTAGGGTGAGGGCGAGGTTGAGGGTGAGGGTTAGGGTAAGGACAGGGTTAGGTATAGGATTTGAGTTAGGGTGAGGGTGAGTGTGAGGGTTAGGGTTATGGTGTGGGTTAGGGTTAGGGTTAGGGTTAAGTTAGGATTAGGCTGAGGGTGAGGGTAGGGGTGAGGATTAGTGTTATGGTTAGGGTTAGGGTTAGGGTTATTGTTAGTTTTATGGTTAGGGTTAAGTTTGCAGTGAGGGTGAGGCTGCTGGACAGGGTTATGGTTAGGGTTAGGTTGAGCTTTAGCGATAGGGTTACATTTAGGACTAGGGTTAGTGTAAGGGTCAGTGTGAGGGTTAGGTTGAGGGTTAGGCTGAGGCTTAGGGTTAGGCTGAGTGTCACGGTGGGGGTGAGGATTAGGGTTAGGGTGATGGTTATGGTTAGGGTTATGGTTATTGTTAGCATTAGGTTAGGGTGACGGTTAGGATGAGCGTTAAGGTTAGGGTTAGGATTATGTTTAATATGAGGGCTAGGGTGAGGATGAGGGTTAGCGTTAGTGTTTGGGTGAGGTTTACAGTTAGCGTTAGGGTTAGGGTTACGGTGAGCGTGAGGGTTAGAGTTAGGGTGAGGGTTAGGGTTAGGATTTGGGTTAGTGTTAGGGTGAGTTTTAGGGTTACATTTAGGGTTAGGGGGAGGGTTAGGTCGAAGGTTAGGGTTAATGTTAGGGTTAAGGTTAGGGTGAGGGTTAGCTTGGGGTTTAGGGTTAGGTTTAGGATTAGGATTAGGGTGAGGGTGAGTGTGAGGGTTAGGGTTAGGGTTAGGCTTAGGCTTAGGGTTAGGCTGAGGGTGTGGGTGGGGGTGAGGATTAGGGTGAGGTTGATGGTTAGGTTTAGGGTGAGGGTTAGGATGAGGGTTAGGTTTAGGATTAGGGTTAGGGACAGTGCTAGGGTGAGAGTGAGTTTGTGTGTTAGGGTTAGGTTTAGGGTTAGGCTTTGGGTTAGGCTGAGGGTGAGGTTGAGTTTGAGGGTGAGGGTTAGGGGAAGGGTTAGGATGAGGGTTAGGGTTAGGATTAGAGTTAGGGTAAGGTCTAGGGTGAGGGTGAGGTTTAGGGTTAGCGTTAGGGTGAAGTTGAGGGTTAGGGTTAGGGTTAGGGTTAGGGTGAGTGTGAGGTTTAGGGTTAGAGTTAGGGTTAGGTTGAGGCTGAGGGTGAGGTTTTGGGTTAGGCTTAGTGTTAGGTTTAGGTTTAGGGTTAGGGTGAGGGTTAGTTTGTGGATGAGGGTTAGGGTTATTTTTAGGATTAGGAATACGGTTAGGGTTAGGGTGAGTATGAGGGTTAGGGTTCCGGTTAGTGTTAGGCTGAGGTTTAGGGTGAGGGTGAGGATTAGGGTTAGGATGTGGGTTAGGGTTAAGGTTATGGGGCGGGTTAGGATGAGGGTTAGTGTTAGGATTAGGGATAGGGTGAGGGCTATGGTGAGGGTGAGGTTTAGAGTTAGGGTTAGGGTGTGGTTTAAAGTTAGGGTTAAGTTTAGGGTTAGGGTGAGGGTGAGGTTTACGGTTAGAGTTAGGGTTAAGATGAGGCTGAGGTTGAGGGTTAGGGTTAGCGTTAGTATTAGGATTAGGATAAGGGTTAGAGTGAATGTCAGTGTTAGGGTTAGGGTTCGGGTTTGGCTTAGGGTTACATTGACAGTGAGGGTGAGGGTGAGGTTTAGGGTTAGCATTAGGGTTAGGGTGAGGGTGAATGTGTGTTTTAGGGTTAGGTTTAGCGTTAGACTTAGGGTTAGGCTGATGGTGAGGTTGAGGGTGAGGGTTAGGGTTAGTGTGAGGGTTATGTTAAGAGTTACAGGGAAGGATAGGATGAGGGTTAGGGTTAGGTTGAGGTTTAGGGTTAAGATTAGGGTTAGGGTGAGGGTGAGGGTTAGGGTTAGGGTAAGGGTTACTGTGAGGGTGAGGGTTAGGGTTATGTTGAGTGTTAGGGTTAGGATTTGTGTTAGGCTGCGGGCTAAGATTAGGGTGAGGGTTAGGGTAAGGGTTTGGCTTAGGCATAGGGTTAAGCTGAGGGTGAGGTTGAGGGTGAGCGTTAGGGTTAGGGTTAGTGTAAGTTTAGTGTTAGGGTTAGGATTAGAGTTCGGGTTAGGGTGAGGGTGAGATTTAGGTGTAGAGTTAGTGTTAGGGTGAGAGTTAGGATAAGGGTGAGGCTCATGTTTAGGGTGAGGCTTAGTGTTAGGGTTAGGGTTTTTGTTAGGTTTAGGGTTAGGGTTACCATTACGGTGAGGGTGAGGGTTAGGGTTAGAGTCAGATTTTGGATTAGGGTTAGTGTTAGGGTGAGGGTAAGTGTTAGGGTGAGGGTTAGGGTGAGGGTTATGGTTAGGGTGAGGGTCATGGTTAGGCTTAGGGTTACGTTGACTGTGAGGGTTAGGGTTAGGTTGAGGGTTAGGGTTAGGTTTAGGGTCAGGTTAGGGTTAGGGTTACTGTGAGGATTAGTGTTAGTGTTAGAGTTAGTGGTAGGGTGAGGGTAAGTGTTAGGGTGAGGTTTAGGGTTAGGGTGAGGATTATGGTTAGGGTGAGGGTTAGGGTTATTGTTAGGGTTAGGGGTAGGGTTAGAGTTAGGGTTAGGGTAAGGGTGAGATTTAGGGTTAGAGTTAGGTTTAGTGTTAGGGTTAGGGTTAGGGTGAGGGTTAGGGTGAGGGTTAGGCTTAGGCTTAGGCTTAGGCCGAGCATGAGGGTGAGGGTTATGGTTCCGGTTAGGGTGAGGTTTAGGTTTATCTTTAGTGTCAGGTTTAGGATGAGGTTTAAGGTTAGGGTTATGGTTAGGTTGAGGGCTAGGGTGAGGGTTAGGGTTAGCGTTAGGGATAGGGTTAGGTTTAGGATTAGGGTTAGGGTGAAGGTGAGTGTGAGGCTTAGGGTTAGGGTTAGGGTTAGGCTTAGAGTTAGGGGAAGGGTTAGCGTTAGGGTTTGGGTAGGGTGCAGGTGAGGCTGAGGATTAGGGTTAGGTTTAGGGTTAGATTTAGGGTTAGGTTTAGGGTTAGAGTTAGTGTTATGCTTATGGTTAGGGTTAGGGTTATGGTGAGGGTTAGGTTTAGGTTTAGGGTTAAGCTGAGGGTGACTGTGGGTGAGGATTAGAATTAGGTTTAGGGTTAGGCTTAGGGTTAGGGTTATTGTTAGTGTTATGGTTACGGTTAAGTTTGCTGTGAGGGTGAGGCTGAGGGTGAGGGTTAGGTTTAGGGTTAGGGTTAGGGTTATTGTTAGGTTTAGAGCTAGAATTACGGTGAGGTTGAGGGTGAGGGTGAAGGTTAGGGTTAGGGTGAGTTTTAGGGTTAGTGTTAGGGTGAGGGTAAGTATTAGCGTCAGGTTTTGGGTTAGGGTGAGGTTTATGGTTAGGTTGAAGGTTAGGATTAGGGTTAGGATTCTTGTTAGAGTTAGGTTTAGGGTTAAGGTTATGGTGAGGGTGAGGGTGAGTGATAGGGTAAGGGTTAGGGTGAGGTTTAGCGTTTGCGTTAGGGTTAGAGTTAGGTTTTTGATGAGGGTGAAGTTTAGGGTTAGAGTTAGGGTTAGGGTGAGGTTTAGGTTAGGGTTACGGTTAGGGTTAGTGTTAGGGTTAGGGTTAGGGTGAGAGTAGTAGGGTTTGGGTTAGGGTGAGAGTAGTAGGGTTAGGGTTAGGGTTAGGGTTAGGTTTATGATTAGGGTTAGGGTGAGGGTGAGGGTGTGTGTTAGGGTTAGGTTTAGGGTTAGGCTTAGAGTTAGGCTGAGGCTGAGGTTGAAGGTGAGGGTTAGGGTTAGGGTGAGGGCTAGGATAAGGGTTAGGGGGAGCGTTAGGATGAGTGTTAGGATTAGGATTAGTTTTAGGGTGAGGGCTAGGCTAAGGGTGAGCTTTAGCTTTAGGTTTAGGGTGAGGGTTAGGGTTAGGGTTAGGGTGAGAGTTAGGGTTTGGGTTAAGTTTAGTGTTAGGTTGAGGGTTAGGGTAAGGGTTATGTTGAGGGTGAGGGTCAGGTTTAGGTTGAGGGTTAGGGTTAGGATTAGGGTTAGGGTGATGGTGAGGGTGAGATTTAGGTTTAGAGTTAGGGTGAGGATTAGGATGAGAGTTAGGATTAGGATTAGGGTTAGGGTGAGGGCTAGGGTGGGGTTGAGGTTTAGGGTTAGAGTTAGGGTTTGGATTAGGGTTATGGTTATGGTTAGGTTGAGTATGAGGGTTAGGGTTAGGGTTAGGATTAGGCTTAGGGTTAGGTTTAGGGTAATGGACAGTGTTAGGATTAGGGTAAGGGATAGTGTATAGGTTAGGATGAGGGTTAGGTTTAGGATTAGGGTAAGGGAGAGGGCTCTGGTGAGGGTTAGGGTAAGGGTTAGGCTCAGCATGAGGTTGAGGGTGAGGGTTAGGTTTAGGGTGATTGTTAGGTTTATGGTTAGGGTGAGGGTTAGGATGAGGTTTAGGCTTAGGGTGAGGATGACGGTAAGGGTAAAGTTGATATTTAGGCTGAGGGTGAGGGTTAAGATAAAGGTGAGGGTTAGGATGAGGGTTAGGTTTAGGATTAGGGTAAGGGTGAGGTCTCTGTTGAGGGTTAGGGTAAGGGTCAGGGTCAGCATGAGGTTTAGGGTAAGGGTTAGGGTTAGAGTGAGGGCTAGATTGAGGATTAGGGTTAGGGATAGGTTTAGTGTGAGGTTTAGGGTGAGGATGAGGGTTAGGGTTAGGGTGAGGGTGAAGGTAGTTCTTAGGTTTTGGGTGAGGGCTACTGTGAGGTTTAGGGTTAGAGTTAGGGTTAGTGTTAGGGTTAGGTTTAGGATTAGGGTGAGGGTTAGGGTTAGTGTGAGGGTTAGTGTTAGGGTTAGCGTTAGTGTTTGGGGGAGGGTAAGTGTTAGGGTGAGGGTTAGGGTTAGGGTAAGGGTTATGGTTAGGCTGAGGGTTAGAGTTAGATTTATGGTTATTGTTAGGTTTAGGGTTAGGTTTACGGTTATGATGAGGTTGAGAGTGAGGGTTAGGTCTAGGGTTCGGGTGAGGTTTAGTGTTAGGGTTAGAGTTAGAGTTAGGGTTAGGGTGAGGGTAAGGTTTAGGGATAGAATTAGGGTTAGGTGAGGGTTAGGGTGAGGGTTAGGGTTAGGGTGAGGGTTAGGGTGGGGGTGACAGTAAGAGTAAAGATGCGGGTTAGGATGAGGGTGAGCGTTACGATAAAGATGAGGGTAAGCGTTAGGTTTAGTGTTAGGGTGAGGATGAGGATTAGATTGAGGATTAGTGTTAGGGTTAGTGTGAGGTTTAGGGTGAGGATGATAGTTAAGGTTAGTGTGAGCGGTAGTGTTAGCATTAGGGTTAGTGTTAGGGTGAGGGTAAATATTAGGCTTAGGGTTAGGGTTAGGGTGAGGGTTAGGGTTATTGGTAGGGTTAGGTTTATATGGGTACGGTGAGCGTGAGGGTGTGAGTTAGGTTTATGGTTAGGATGAGGTTTAGGTTTCGGGTTCGTGTTAGAGTTAGGCTTAGGGTGAGGGTGAGGTTTAGGGTTAGAGTTAGGGTTAGTGTTAGGGTTAGTGATAGGGTGAGGATTATGGTTAGGCTTTGGCTTAGGCTTAGTCTTAGGCCGACCATGAGGGGGAGGGTTAGGGTTTGGGTTAGGGGGAGGTTTAGGGTTAGGATTAGCGTGAGTGTCAGGATGAGGTTTAGGGTTAGGTTTAAGTTTAGGGTGAGGGCTAGGGTGAGGGTTAGGGGAAGGGTTAGGTTTAGGACAGGGTTAGGTATAAGATTTGGGTTAGGGTGAGGGTGAGTGTGAGGGTTAGGGTTGGGTTAGGCTTATTGTTAGGGTGAGGGTTAGGGTTATGTTTTGGGTTAGGGTGAGGGTGAGGCTGAGGATTAGGTTTAGGTTTAGGGTTGGGTTTAGGGTTAGGGTTTGTGTTAGGGTTAGGGTTACGGTTATGGTTACAGTGAGGTTAGGTTTTGTGTTAGGGTTAGGGTTAGGGTTACGGTGAATGTTAGGTTTAGGGTTAGGGTTAGGGTTAAGTTAGGGTTAGGCTGAGGGTGATGGTGGGGCTGAGGATTAGGGTATGGTTAGGGTTAGGGTTAGGGTTATTGTTAGGGTTATGGTTAGGGTGAAGTTTGCAGTGAGGGTGAGGCTGAGGGTGAGGGTGAGGGTTATGGTTAGGGTGTGGGTTAGGGTTAGGGTTACTGTTATTGTTAGGGTTAGGGTTAGAGTTACAGTGAGGTTGAGGGTGAGGTTGAGGGTTAGGGTTAGGGTTAGTTTTAGGATTAAGGTTAGGGTTAGGGTTAGGGTTAGGGTGAGGGTGAGGTTTAGGGTTAGAGTTAGGTTTGCGGGAGGGTTACGGTGAGGTTTAGGGTTAGGGTTAGTGTTAGGGTTAGTTTGAGGGTGATTGTTAGGTTGAGGTTTAGAGATAGGATTAACTTTAGGACTAGGGTTAGGGTGAGGGTGAGTGTGAGGGTTAGGTTGAGTGTTAGGCTGAGGCTTAGTGTTAGGTTGAGGGTGAGGGTGGGGGTGAGTATTAGGGTTAGGGTGATGGTTAGGGTTAGGGTTATTGTTAGGGTTAGGGTTAGGGTTAGAGTTAGGTTGATTGTGAGGGTGAGGGTGAGGTTTAGGGTTAGAGTGAGGGTGAGGTTTAGGGTTAGAAAAAGGGTTAGGGGGAGAGTTAGGGTTAGGTTTAGTGTTAGGCTTAGGGTTATTGTTAGGGTTAGTGTTAGAGTTATTGTGAGGGTAAGGGTGAGGGTGAGGTTTAGTGTTAAGGTAATGATGAGATTTAGGGTTAGAGTTAGTGTTAGGGAGACAGTTAGGGTGAAGGTTATCTTAGGTTTAGTGTTAGGGTTTGGGTTAGAGTTAGGGTTAGTTTGAGGTTTAGGGTTAGGTTTAGGTTTAGGTTTAGGATTAGGGTTATGGTGAGGGTGAGTGTGAGGGTTAGGGACAGGTTTAAGCTTAGGCTTAGGGTTAGGCTCTGGGTGAGAGTGGGGTAAGGATTAGATTTTGGCTGATGGTTAGGGTTAGTGTTAGGTTTAGGGTTATGATTAAGGTTAGGGTTAGGATTAGGGTTAGGGTGAGGGCTACGGTGAGGGTGAAGGTTAGTGTGAGGGTTTGGCTTAGGCTTTAGGGTTAGGCTGTTGGTGAGATTGAGGGTGAGGGTTTGGGTTATGCTGATGCTCAGGATTATGGTCAGGGTTAAGGTTAGTATGAGGGTTAGGGTTAGGGTGAGGGTTAGCGTCAGAGTGACGGTAAGGGTAAAGCTGAGAGTTAGGCTGAGAGTGAGGATTAATGTAAGGTGTAGGGTTAGGGTTGGGGTTAGGGTTAGGGTGAGGGTGAGGTTAAGATTGATGCTTAGGTTTAGGGTTAGTGTGAGGTTTAGAGTGAGGATGAGGGTTAGGGTTAGGGTGAGGGCTAGGTTCAGGGTGACGGTTAGGGTTAAGCTTAGGGTGAGGTTTAATGTTAGGGTGATGTTTAGGGTTAGTGTGAGTGTTAGGGTTAGGGTTAGGGTTAGTGTTATGGTGAGGGTAAGTGTTAGTTTGAGGGTTAGGTTTAGGGTGAGGGTTATGGTTAGAATGAATGTTAGGATTAGGGTTAGGTTTATTGTTAGGGTAGGGTTAGGGTTACATTTATGGTGAGGGTGAGGGTTAGGGTTAGGGTGTGGTTTATGTTTAGGGTTAGGTTTAGAGTTAAGGTTAGGGTGAGGGTGAAGTTTATGGTTAGATTTAGCGTTAATGATAGGGTTAGGGTTACGGTGAGGGTCAGTGTGAGGGTTAGGGTTAGGCTTAAGCTTAGGGTTAGGCTTGGGCTTAGACCAAGCGTGAGTGTGAGGGTTAGCGTTAGGGTTAGGGTGAGGGTTAGGTTTAGGGTTACGGTGAGGGTTAGGGTTAGGGTTAGTGATAGTGTTAGGGGTAGGGTTAGGGTGAGGGTGACAGTAAGGGTAAAGGTGAGGGTTAGGGTTAGGTTCAGGTTTAGATTGAAGTTGAGTGTGAGGGTTATGGTTAGGGGTAGGGTTACACTTAGGGTTAGGGTGAGAGTTAGTGTTAGTGTTAGGGGTAGGGTTAGGGTGAAGGTGAGCATTAAGGTTAGGATTAAGTTGAGGGTAAGTGTGAGGGTTAGTGTTAGGGTTAGGGTTAGGGTGAGTGTGAGGGTTAGGGTTAGGGTTAGGGTGAGGTTTAGGGTTAGGGTTAGTGTTAGGGGTAGGGTTAGGGTGAGGGTTAGGATGAGGGTGAGGGTGAGGGTTAGGGTTAGGGTTAGGATTACGATTAGGGGTAGTGTTAGGGTGAGTGCTTGGGTTAGGCTTAGGTTTAGGATTAGGCTTAGCATTAAGCTGAGGGTGAGGGTGAGGGTTAGGGTTAGGGTGAGAGTTAGGGTGAGGGTGAGGGTTAGGCTTAGGTTTAGGATTAAGATTAGGGTAAGGGTTAGGGTCAGTGTGAGGTTTAGGGTTAGGGTTAGGGTGACAGTATGTATTAGGGTGAGGGTTAGATTTAGTGTGAAGGATATGGTTAGGATGAGGGTTAGGGTTAGGGTTATTGTTAGGGTTAGGATTAGGGTTATGTTTACGGTGAGGGTGAGGGTGAAGGTTAGGTTGAGGTTTAGGTTTAGGTTTAGGGTTAGAGTTAGGGTTAGGGTTAGGGTTAGTGTTAGGTTTATGGTTAGGTTGTGACTTAGCGTGAGGGTTAGGGTAAAGGTTAGGATTAGGACTAGGGTTAAGGTGAGGGTGAGTGTGAGGGTTAGGGTTAGGGTTTGGGTTAGCATTAGAGTTAGGGTGAGGGTGAGGATGAGGGTTAGGGTTAGGGTGAGGGTTGGGGTTAGGGTTAGAGTAACGGTTAGGGTGAGGGTTAGGCTTAGGCTTAGGTTTAGGGTGTTGGTTAGGGTGAGGTTGAGGGTTAGGGTGAGGGTTAGGCTGAGGGTTAGGATTAGGGTTAGTGTTAGGGTTAGAGTTGGGGTTAGGCTTAGGCTTAGTGTTAGGCGGAGGGTCAGGGTGAGGGTGAGGTATAGGGTTAGGTGAGGGTGAGGTTTAGGGTTAGATTTAGCATTAGATTGAGAGCTCGTTTGAGGGTTAGGGTTAGGGTTCTTGTTAGGTTTAGGGTGATGGTGTGTGTGAGGGTTATGGTTAGTCTTAGGCTTAGGCTTAGGCTTAAGGCCAAGCGTGAGGTTGAGTGTGAGGGTTAGGGATAGTGTCAGGGTTAGGGTTTTAGGGTTAGGGTGAGGGTTATGATGAGGTTTAGGGTTAGGATGAGGTTTAGGCTGAGGGCTAGAGTGAGGTGAGGCTTATGGTTAGCGTTAGGGTTTGGGTTATTGTTAGTGTTAGGGTTAGATTTAAGTTCAGTGTTAGGGTGAGGGTGATGATTAGGTTTAGGGTTAGGGTGAGGTTTAGGGTTAGGGTTAGGGTTAGGGTGAGGTTTAGGGTTAGGATTAGGGTGAGTTTTAGGATGAGGTTTACGGTTAGGATTAGGGTTAGGGTACAGGCTAGGGTGAGGTTTCGTGTTAAAGTTAGGGTTAGGGGGAGGGTTAGGGGGAGGGTTAGGCTTAGGTTTATTGTTAGGGTTAGGGTGAGGGTTAGGTTGAAGTTTAGGGATAGGTTTAGGGTTAGGATTAGGGTTAGGGTGAGGCTGAGAGTGAGGGTTAGGGCTAGGGTTAGGCTTAGGCTTAGGGTAAGGCTGAGGGTGAGTGTGGGGTTGAGAATTAGGATTAAGGTGATAGTTAGGTTTAGGGTTAGTGTTATTGTTTGGGTTAGGGTTCGAGTTACTGTGTGGGTGAGGGTGCGGATGAGGTTTAGGATTAGAGTTGGGATTAGGGGGAGAGTTAGGGTGAGGTTTACAGTTAGGGTTAGTGTTAGGGTTTGGGTGAGGCTTAGGATTAGTGTTAGGGCTATTATTAGGGTAAGGTTTATGTTTATGGTTATGGTTAGGTTGAGGGTTAGAGTTAGTTTTAGGGTGAGGTTTAGGGTTTGGGTTAGGTTTAGAGTTAGGGTGAGGGTGAGGGTGAGGTTTAGGGTTAGAGTCAGGGTTAGGATCTGCGTTAGGTTGAGGGTTAGTTTAGGGTTAAGATTAGGGTTAGGGTGAATGTGACTGTGTGGGTTAGGGTTAGGTTTAGATTTTGGCTTAGGGTTAGGCTGAGGGTGAGGGTCAGGGTTAGGGTTAGTGTTAGGTATAGGGTTAGGGTTAGGGGTAGGTTAGGGTTAGGGTTAGTGTGAGGGTTAGTGTGAGGGTTAGGGTTAGGGGTAGGATGAGGGTAAGTGTGAGGGTGAGGTTTATGGTTAGGGTGAGTACTATGGTTAGGGTGAGGGTTAGGGTTATTGTTAGGGTTAGGGTTAGGGTTAAAGTTAGGGTTAGGGTGAGGGTGAGATTTAGGGTTAGAGTTAGGGTTAGTGTTACAGTTAAGATGAGGTTTAGGGTTAGGGTTAGAGTTAGGGTGAGGGGTAGGGTTAGGTTTAGGATTAGGTTTAGGGTGAGGGTGAGGGTGGGGCTTAGGTTTAGGGTTAGGTTTAGGCTTAGAGTTAGGGTGAAGTTTAGGGTTAGGGTTTAGGTTAGGGTGCAGGTGAGGCTGAGGATTAGGGTAGGTTTAGAATTAGATTTAGGGTTAGGTTTAGGGTTAGGGTTAGTGTTATGGTTACGGTTAGGTTTAGGGTTATGGTGAGGGTGAGGGTTAGGGTTAGGCTTAGAGTTAGGCTGAGGGTGACTGTGGGGGTGAGGATTAGAGTTAGGTTTAGGCTTAGGCTTAGGGTTAGGGTTATTGTTAGTGTTATGGTTAGGGTTAACTTTGCGGTGAGGGTGAGGCTGCGGGTGAGGGTTAGGGTTAGTGTTAGGGTTAGTGTTATTTTTAGGGTTAGGGCTAAAGTTACGGTGAGGTTGAGAGTGAGGGAGAAAGGGTTAGGATGAGTTTTAGGGTGAGGCTTAGGGTTAGGGTGAGGGTGAGGTTTAGGGTTAGAGTTAGGGTTAGTGTTAGGGTTAGGGTGAGGTTTCTGGTCAGGGATAGGGTTGGGGTTATGGTGAGGATGAGGTTTAGAGTTAGAGTTAGGGTTAGGGTGAGGCTGAGGGTGAGGGTTAGGGTTAGGGTTAGTGTTAGGTTTAGGGTTAGGATTAGGGTTAGACTTAGGATTAGGCTAAGGGTGAGGTTTAGGGCTAGAGTTAGGGTTATGGACAAGGTTAGATTTAAGGTTAGGGTTAGGGTTAGGGTTAGGGTGAGAGTTAGGTGGTGTGTTAGGTTTAGGGTTAAGTATAGGTTTAGGGTTAGAGTGAGGGGGAGTGTGTGTGTTAGGATTAGGTTTAGGGTTAGGCTTAGGGTTAGGCTGAGGGTGAGGTTGAGCGTGCGGTTTAGGGTTAGGGGAAGGGTTAGGATGAGGTGTAGGGTTAGGATGAGGGTTAGGGTAAGGGCTAGGGTGAGGGTGAGGTTTAGGTTTATTGTTAGGGTGAAGTTTAGTGTTAGGGTTAGGGTTAGGGTGAGGGTGAGGTTTAGGTTTATAGTTAGGGATAGGGTGAGGCTGATGTTGAGGGTCAGGGTTAGGGTTAGTGTTAGGTGTAGGTTTAGGGTTAGGGTGAGGGTTAATCTGAGTGTGAGGATGAAGGTTAGGGTTAGGATTAGGATTAGCATTAGTGTTAGAGTGAGTGTGAGTTTTGGGGTTAGGACTAGGGTTAGCGTTAAGCTTAGGGTTAGGCTGAGGGTTAGGGTAAGGGTGAGGGTTAAGGTTAGGGTGAGCATTAGGGTTAGGGTTATGGGGAGGGTTTTGATGAGGGTTAGGGTTAGGATTCGGGTTATGGTGAGGGCTAGGGTTAGGGTGAGTGTGAGGGTTAGGGTTAGGGATAGGCTTATGCTTAGGGTTAGGTTCAGGGTGAGGGGGGTCAGGATTAGGGTTAGGGTGATGGTTAGATTTAGGGTGAGGGGGAGGTTTAGGATGAGGGTTAGGGTTAGGATTAGGGTTAGGGTGAGGGATAGGTTGAGGTTGAGGTTTAGGGTTAGTGTTAGGGTGAGAGTTAGTATTAAGGTTAGGGTGAGAGTAGGATTCGGGTTAAGTTTAGAGTTAGGGTGAGGCTTAGGGTAAGAGTTACAGTGAGGTTGAGGGTTAGGGTTAGGTTGAGGTTTAGGGTTAAAAGTAGGGTTAGGGTGAGGGTGACGGTTAGGGTTAGGGTAAGGGTTACGTTGAGGGTGAGGGTTAGGGTTAGGTTGAGGGTTAGCTTTACGATTTGTGTTAGGGTGAAGGCTAGGGTGAGGGTGAGGGTTAGGGTTAGGGTTAGTGTGAGGTTTAGTGTTAGGGTTAGGGTTAGAGTTAGGATTAGGTTGAGGGTGAGGTTTAGGGGTAAAGTTAGTGTTAGGGTCAGGGTTAGGCTTAGGGTGAGGGTTAGTGTGGGGGTGACAGTAAGGGAAAGGTGAGGGTTAGGCTGAGGGTGAGGGTTACAGTAAGGGTGAGGGTTAGGTTTAGGGTGAGGGATAGGGTTAGGGTTAGTGTGAGGGGGAGGGTTAGATTGAGGATTAGTGTTAGGGTTAGGGTTAGGGCTAGGGTTAGGTTGAGGTTTAGGGTTAGTGTTAGGGTGAGGTTTAGGTTTAGGGTGATGGTTATGGTTAGTGTGAGTATTAGTGTTCGGGTTACGGTTAGTGTTAAGTTGAGGGTAAGTGTTAGGGTGAGGGTTAGGTTTAGGGTGAGGGTAATGGTTAGTGTGAGGGTTAGGGTTAGGGTGTTTTTTAGGGTTAGGGTTAGGGTTACGGTGAGGGTGAGGGTTAGGTTTAGGGTTAGGATTAGGATTAGGGTTAGGGCTAGGGTGCGGGTAAGTGTTATTGTGAGGGTTAGGGTGAGCGTGAGGGTTAGGTTTAGAGTTACCTTGAGCGTGAGTGTTAGGTTTAGGTTGAGGGTTAGGGTTAGGGTTAGGGTTAGGGTTAGTGTGAGGGTTAGTGTTAAGGTTACAGTTAGTGGTAGGGTGAGGATAAGTGTTAAGATGAGGTTTAGGGTTAGGGTGAGGATTATGTTTAGGGTGAGGGTTAGGGTTAGTGTTAGGGTTAGTGTTAGGTTTAGAGTTAGTGTTAGGGTGAGGGTGAGATTTAGTGTTAGAATTATGGTTAGTGTTAGGGTTAGGGTTAGGGTGCGGGTTAGGCTTAGGCTCAGGCTTAGGCTTAGGCTTAGGCCGAGCTTGAGGGTGAGGGTTAGGATTTACGTTAGGGTGAGGGTTAGGGTTATGTTTAGTGTCAGGTTTAGGATGAGGTTTAGGGTTAGGGTTAGGCTTATGGTGAGGGCTAGGGTGAGGGTTAGTGTGAGGGTTAGGGTTAGGGATAGGGTTAGGTTTAGGATTAGGGTTAGGGTGAGGGTGAGTGTGAGGCTTAGGGTTAGGGATAGGGTTAGGCTTAGAGTTAGGGTGAGGGTTAGGTTTCAGGTTTGAGTTTGGGTGCAGGTGAGGCTGAGGATTAGGGTTAGGTTTAGGGTTAGATTTAGGGTTAGGTTTAGGCTTAGGGTTATTTTTAGTGTTAGGTTTGTGGTGAGGGTTAGGTTTAGTTTTAGTGTTAGGCTGAGGGTGACTGTGGGGGTGAGGATTAGGGTTTGGTTTAGGGTTAGGCTTAGTTTTAGGGTTATGTTTAGTGTTATGGTTAGGGTTAAGTTTGCGGTGAGGGTGAGGCTGAGGTTGAGGTTTAGGGTTAGGGTTAGAGTTAGTGTTATTGTTAGGGTTAGGGCTAGAATTACGGTGAGGTTGAGGTGAGGATGAAGGTTAGGGTTAGGTTGAGTTTTAGGGTCAGGGTTAGGGTCAGGGTGCGGGTGAGGTTTAGGGTTAGAGTTAGGGTTAAGATTATGGTTAGGGTGAGGTTGCGGGTTAGGGTTAGGGATGGTGTTATGTGAGGGTGAGGTTTAGTGTTAGAGTTAGGGTTAGGATGAGGCTAAGGGTAAGGCTGAGGGTTAGGGTTAGTGTTAGGTTTAGGGTTAGGGTTAGGGTGAGGGTTAGGGTTAGAGTTAGGTTTAAGGTTAGGCTTAGGGTTAGGCTGATTGTGAGGGTGAGTGTGAGGGTTAGGGTTAGGATGATGGTTAGGGTTAGGGTTATGGGGAGTGTTAGGATGAATGTTAGGGTTAGGATTAGGGTTAAGGTGAGGTTAGGGTTAGGGTTATGGGGAGTGTTAGGATGAATTTTAGGGTTAGGATTAGGGTTAGGGTGAGGGTTAGGGTGAGGGTGAGTTTTAGGGTTGGGGTTAAGGTTAGGATTAGGGTGAATGTGAGGTTTAGGGTTAGAGTTAAGCTTAAGGTGAGGCTGAGGGTGAGGGTGAGGGTTGGGGTTGGGATTAGGATTAGGGTAAGCGTTAGGATGAGTGTGAGTGGATAAGGGTTAGGGTTACACTGAGGGTGAGGTTGAGGGTGAGGGTAAGGTTTAGGATTAGGGTTAGGGTGAGGGTGAGTGTGTGGTAGGATTAGGCTTAGGGTTAGGGTGAGGGTGAGGTTGAGGGTGAGGGTTAGGGTTAGGGTGATTGTTTGGTTAAGGGTTAGGGGGAGGGTTAGGATGAGGGTTAGGGTCAGGCTTAGGCTTAGGTTTCGGTTGAGATAGAGGGTCATGGTGAGTATTAGCTTTAGGTTGAGGGTTAGGTTTAGGGTTAGCTTGAGAGTTAGGATTCAGGTTAAGTTTCGGGTTAGGGTGAGGGTTAGGGCTAGGTTTAGGGTGAGGGTTAGATTTAGGGTTAGGGTGGGGGTTAGGATGAGGATTAGGGTTACGATTAGGGTTAGGTTGAGGGCTAGGGTGAGGGTGAGGATTAAGGTTAGTGTTAGGGTAAGGTTTAAGGTTAGGGTTAGGTTTAGGTTGAGGGTTAGGTTGACGGTTAGGGTTACGGTGAGGGTGAGTGTTAGGGTTAGGGTGAGGGTGAGTGTTAGCATTAGGTTTAGGGTTAGGATTAGTATTATTGTTAGGGTTAGGGTTAGAGTTATGGTGAGTTTGAGGGTGAGGGTGAGGGTTAGGTTTAGGGTTAGGGTGAGGTTTAGGTTTAGGGGTAGGATTAGGGTTAGCGTGATGGTAAGGTTTAGGGTTACGTTTAGGGTTAGTTGGAGGGTTAGGTCGAGGGTTAGATTTAGGGTTAGTTTTAGGGTTAAGGTTAGGGTGAGGGTTAGGTTGAGGGTTAGGTTGAGGGTTAGTGTTAGAGTTAGGGCTAGGATTAGGGTTAGGATGAGGATTAGGGTGAGTGTTAGGATTAGGGTAAAGATGAGGTTTAGGATGAGGTTTTCGATTAGGGTTAGGGTTAGGGTTAGAGTGAGGTTTAGGGTTAGGGTTTGGGTTAGGCTTAGAGTTACTGTGAGGGTGAGGGTGCAGGTGAGTGTGAGGGTTAGGGTTAGGTTTAGGGTTAGGCTTAGGATTAGGCCGAGGGTGAGTGTGGGAATGAGGGTTAGGGTTAGGGTGAGAGTTAGTTTTAGGGTTATGGGGAGGGTTAGGATGAGGGTTAGGGTTAGGATTAGGGTTAGGGTGAGGGCTAGGTTGAGGGTGAGTTTCAGGGTTAGGGTTAGGGTGAGGGTTAGGGTTAGGGTTTTGGATAGGGTTAGAGTTACTCTGAGGGTGAGGGTGCGGGTGAGTTTGAGGGTGAGGGTGAGGTTTAGGGTTAGTGTTAGGGTGAGATTTAGGGTTCAGGTTAAGTTTAGGGTTAGGTTGAGTGTTAGGGTAGGCTTAAGTTGAGCGTGAGGGTCAGGGTTAGGTTGAGGGTTAGGGTTAGGTTTAGTGTTAGGGTGAGTTTCAGAGTTAAGGTTAGGGTGAGGGTTAGGATGAAATTTAGAGTTAGGATTAGGGTTAGGTTGAGGGCTAGGGTGAGGGTGAGAGTTATGGTTAGTGTTAGGGTGAGGTTTAGGTTTAGGGTTAGGTTAGGGTTAGGTTGAGGGTTAGAGTTTGGATTAGGGTTACGGTGAGTGTGATGTTTAGGATTAGAATTAGGGTTAGGGGGAGGGTTAGGTTGAGGGTTAGGGTTAGGGTTAGTGTTAGGTTAGGGTTAGGGTGAGGGTTAGGGTTAGGATTAGGGTCAGGGTGAGGGTGAGGGTTAGGTTTGGGGTCAGAGTTAGGGTTAGGATTAGGGATAGGATTAGGGTTAGGGTGAGTGACAGTGTTTTTGTTAGGGTTAGGTTTAGGCTTAAGCTTAGGGTTAGGCTGAGGGTGAGTTTGAGAGTGAGGCTTAGGGTTAGGTTGAGGGTTAGTGTTTGGTTTAGGGGGAGTGTGAGGATGAGGGTCAGGGTTAGGTTTAGTGTTAGTGTAAGGGCTAGGGTGAGGTTGAGTTTTAGGGTTTAGGGTTTGTGTTAGGGTTAGGTTTAGTGTGAAGTTTAGTGTTAGAGTTAGGGTTAGGATAAGGCTGAGCGTGAGGGTTAGGGTTAGGGTTAGTGTTAGGGTTAGTTTGAGGGTTAGGGTAAGGGTGAGGTTTAGGGTTAGAGTTAGGATTAGGATTAGGGTTAGGGTTAGGGTGAGTGTGAGGGTTAGGGTTAGGGTTAGTGTTAGTCTTAGGGTGAGGGTGAGGGTGAGGGTGAGGGTTAGGGTTAGGTTGAGGGTTAGGTTTAGGTTTAGTGTGAGAGTTAGCTTTAGGTTAAGTTTAGGGTTAGGGTGAGGATTAGGGTTAGGATTAGCGTTAGGGTGAGTGCTAGCTTGAGGGTGAGGGTTAGGGTTAGTTTTAGGGTAAGGTTTATGGTTAGGGTTAGGTTTCGGGTGAGGGTTAGGGTTAGGATTAGGGTTAGGGTGAGGGTTAGTGTTAGGATTAGGGTTAGGATTAGTGATAGGGTTTGGTTTAGGGTTGGGATTAGTGTTATTGTTAGAGTTAGGGTTAGAATTATGGTGAGTGTGAGGGTGAGGGTTAGGAATAGGATTAGTGTTAGTGTTAGGGTGAGTGTGAGGTTTAGGGTTAGGATTAGGGTTAGGCTAAGTTTTAGGCTGAGGGTGATGGTGAGGGTGCGGATTATTGTGAGGGTTAGGGTTATTGTTAGGGTGAGGGTTAGGATGAGGTTTAGAATTAGTATTAGGGTTAGGTTGAGTGCTAGGTGAGAGTGAGAGTTAGGGTTAGTGTTACTGTGAAGTTTACGTTTAGGGTTAGGGTTAGGGTTAGGTTGAGGGTTAGTGTTTGGATTAGGGTTAGGGTGAGTGTGAGGTTTAGGGTTAGAGTTAGGTTTAGGGGGAGGGTTAGGTTGAGGGTTAGAGTTAGGGTTAGTGTTAGGGTTAGGGTTAAGGTTATTGTTATTGTTATGGTTAGGGTTAAATTTGCAGTGAGGTTGAGGCTGAGGTTGAGGGTTATGATTAGGGTTAGGGTGAGTGTTAGGGTTACTCTTATTTTTCGGTTTAAGGTTTGAATTACAGTGAAGTTGAGGGTGAGGGTGAGGTTTAGGGTTAGAGTTAGGGTTTGGGGGAGGGATAGGGTGAGGTTTAGGGTTAGGGTTAGTGTTAGGGTTAGGGTGAGTGTGAGTGTTAGTTTGAGGTTTTGGGATAGGGTTACGTTTAGGTTTAGGTTTAGGTTTAGGGTGAGCGTGAGTGTGTGGGTTAGGTTGAGGGTTAGACTTAGGCTTAGGTTTAGGCTAAGGGTCAGGGTGGTGGTGAGGATTAGGGTTAGGGAGATGGTTAGGGTTAGGGTTAGTGTTATTGTTAGGGTAAGGGTTAGAGTTACAGTGAGGGTGAGGGTGATGGTGAGAGTTAGGGTTAGGGTTAGTGTTGGGTTTAGGGTTAGGTTGTGAGTTAGGGTTAGTGTTACTGTGAGGGTGAGGGTGCGGTTGAGTGTGAGGGTTAGGGTTAGTTTTAGGGTTAGGATTAGGGTGAGGGCTAGGGAGACGTTTAGGGTTAGGTTTGTAGTGAGATTTAGGGGTAGGGTTAGATTTAGGGTTAGGGTGATGTGAGGTTTAGGTTTAGATTTAGGGTTAGGGTGAGGCTGAGGGTGAGGGTTAGTGTTAGGGTTAGTGTTAGGGTTAGGTTAGGGTTAGGGTGAGGTTAGGGGTAGGGGGATGTTTAGGGTTAGGGTTAGGATTAGTGTTAGGGTTTGGGTGAGTGTGAGGGATAGGGTTAGGGTTAGGGTTAGGGTGAGGGTTAGGGTTAGGATTAGGGTCAGAGTTAGGGTTCTGAAAAGTTTAGGGTTAGGGTGAGGATTAGGGTTAGGATTAGGTTTAGGGTTGGGGCTAGGGTGATGGTGAGCGTGAGGGTTAGTTTTAGGGTAAGGTTTACGGTTAGGGTTAGGGTTTGGGTGAGGGTTAGCATGAGGGTTAGCATTAAGGTGAGGGTGAGGTTTAGGGGTAGGTTGAGGGTTAGATTTAGGATTAGGGTTAGGGTGAGGTGAGTGTTAGGATTATTGTTAGGATTAGGATTTGGATTAGGGTTAGGGTGAGTGTGAGGTTTAGGGTTAGGGTTAGGGTTAGGCTTAGGTTTAGTCTGAGGGTGATGGTGAGGGTGAGGGTTATTGTTAGGGTGAGGGTTAGGGTTAGGGTTAGGGTGAGAGTTAGGTTTCTGGTTAAGTTTAGGGTTAGAGTGAGGTTTAGGGTAAAGGTTACAGTGTGGGTTAGGGTTAATATTAGTGTGAGGAGTAGGATGAGGGTTAGGGTTAGGATTACTCTTAGAATGAGGGCTAGAGTGAGGGTGAGGTTTAGGGTTAGTGTTAGGGTGACGTTTAGGTTTAGGTTTAGGGTTAGGGTAAGGGTGAGGGTGAGGTTTAAGGTTAGAGATAGGGTTAGGGTGAGGCTGAGGGTGAAGGTTAGGGTTAGTGTTAGTGTTAGATTTAGGGTTTCGGTGAGGGTTAGGGTGAGGGTGAGTGTTAGGCTTGGTGTTAGGAATAGGATTAGGGTAAGGGTTAGGGTGAGTGTAAGGGTTAGTGTCACGGTGAGCGTGAGTGTTAGGGTTAGGTTGAGGGTTAGGGTTAGGCTTACGATTAGGGTGAGGGTGAGAGAGAGGATTAGGGTTAGGGTAAGGGTTAGGGGTAGGGTTAGAGTGAGAGTTAGGGTTCGAGTTTAGGGTTAGGGTGTGATTTAGGGTTAGGATTATGTTGAGTTTGAAGGTTACGCTAAGTTTGAGGGTTAGGGTTAGGCTTAGGATTAGGGTGAGGGTTAGGGTTAGGGTTAGGCTGAGGTTTAAGGTGAGGTTTTGGATTACGGTTAGGGTTAGTGTTAGGGTGAGTGTGAGGTTTTGGGTTAGAGTTAGGTTTAGGGGCAGGGTTAGGGAGAGTTTTTGGGTTAGAGTTAGTGTTATGGTTAGGGTGAGGGTTTGGGTTAGGGTTATTGTTAGTGTTATGGTTAGGGTTATGTTTGTGGTGAGGGCGAGGCTGAGGGTGGAGTTATGTTTAGTGTTAGGTTTAGGGTGAGGTTTAGGGTTAGGGTTAGGGTAAGGGTTAGGGTGAGTGTGAGGTTTAGGGTTAGATTTAGGGTTAGGGTTAGGATTAGGGTTAGGGTGAGGGTTAGGGTGAAGGCCAGGGTGTCGTTGAGGGTTATGGTAAGTATTAGGGTTAAGTTTAGGGTGAGGGTTAGCTTGAGGTTTAGGGTTAGGGTGAGGATTAGGGTTAGGTTGAGGATTAGGGTGAGTGTGAGGTTTAGGTTTAGGGTTAAGCTTAGGTGTAGGCTGAGGGTTAGGTTGAGCGTGAGGTTAGTGTTAGGGGATAGGGTTAGGGTGAGAGTTAGATGTAGTGTTAGGGTGAAAGATAGGGTTCAAGTTAAGTTTTGGGTTAGCGTTAGGTTTACGGTGATGGTTAGGATGAGGATTAGGATTAGGATTAGGTTTAGGGTGAGGGCTAGGGTGAAGGTGAGGGTTAGGGTTAGTGTTTTGGTGAGGTTTAGGTTTAGGGTTAGTGTTAGGATGAGGGTTAGGGTTACGGTGAGGGTGAGGGTTAGGGTTAGGGTAAGGGTTAGGGTAAGCATTTGGGTTAGGGTTAGGGTGAGTTTTAGGGTTACATTTAGGGTTAGGTCGAGGGGTAGGGTTAAGTTTAGTGTTAGGGTTAAGGTTAGGGTGAGTGTTAGCTTGAGGTTTAGGGTTATTTTTAGGGTTAGGTTTAGGATTAGAGTTAGGGTGAGGGTGAGTGTGAGGGTTAAGTTTAGGGTGAGTGTTAGCTTGAGGTTTTGGGTTAGGCTGAGGGTGAGGGTGGGTGAAGATTAGGGGTAGGGTCAGGGTGAGTGTGAGGGTTAGGGTTAGGGTTAGGCTTAGGCTTAGGGTTAGGCTGAGGGTGAGGGTGGGGGTGAGTATTAGGGTTAGGGTGATGGTTATGGTTAGGGTTAGGGTGAGGGTTGGGATGAGGGTTAGGTTTAGGATTAGGGTTAGGGAGAGGACTAGGGTGAGAGTTAGGGTAAGGGTTAGGCTTAGGCTTACGGTTAAGCTGAGCGTGAGGTTGCGGGTAAGTTTTAGGTTTAGGGTGATGGTTAGGTTTATGGTTAGGGTGAGGGTTAGGATGAGGTTTAGGGTTAGGGTGAGGATGATGGTAAGTGTAAAGGTGAGGTTTAGGCTGAGGGTGAGGGTTAAGATAAAAGTGAGTGTTAGGATTAGGGTTAGGGTTAGGGTGAGTGTTAGAATGAGGTTTGGGTTTAGGGTTAGGGTTAGTGTGAGGTTTAGGGTGAGGATGAGGGTTAGGGTTAGGGTGAGGGTGAGGATTAGTCATCGGGTTAGGGTGAGGGCTTGGATGAGGGTTAGGGTTAGAGTTAGGGTTAGGGTTAGGGTGAGGTTTCGGATTAGGGTGAGGATTAGGGTTAGTGTGAGGGTTAGTGTTAGGGTTAGGGTTAGTGTTACGGTGAGGGTAACTGTTAGGGTGAGGGTTAGGGTTAGGTTGAGGCTTATGGTTAGGGGGAGGGTTAGGGTTAGGTTTAGAGTAATTTTTAGGTTTAGGATTACGGTTACAGTGAGGGTGAGAGTTAGGGTTAGTGTTAGGGTGAAGTTTAGTGTTAGGGTTAGTGTTAGAGTTAGGGTTAGGGTGAAGTTGCGGTTTAGTGTTAGGATTAGTGTTAAGGTGAGGTTTAGGGTGAGGGTTAGGGTTAGGGTGAGGGTTAGGGTGGGGGTGACGGTAGGGGTAAAGATGAGGGTTAGGCTGAGGGTGAGCGTTAGGGTAAAGGTGAGGTTTAGGTTTAGGGTGAGGGTTAGGTTTAGAGTTAGGGTGAGTCTGAGGGTTAGATTGAGATTTAATGTTAGGGTTAGTTTGAGGTTTATGGTGAGGATGAGTGTTAGGGTTAGGGTGAGTGCTAGGGTGAGGTTGAGGGTTAAGTTTAGTGTTAGGTTGGGGTTTAGGGTTAGGGTGATTGTTAGGGTTAGTGTGAGCATTAGTGTTAGCATTAGGTTTAGTGTTAGTGTGAGTGTAAGTATTAGGATGAGGGTTAGGGTTAGGGTGAGGGTTATGGTTAGGGTGAGGGTTAGGGTAAGTGTTAGGGTTATTGTTAGGGTTAGGGTTAGGGTTATATGGTTATGGTGAGGGTGAGGGTGTGGGTTATTTTTAGGGTTAGGATGAGGTTTAGGTTTCAGGTAAGGGTAAGAATTAGGGTTAGGGTGAGGGTGAGGTTTAGGGTTAGAGTGAGCATTAGTGTTAGGGTTAGGGATAGGGTGAGGGTTAGGGTTAGGCTTAGGCTTAGGCTTGGGCCGAGCATGAGGAGGAGGGTTAGGGTTCGGGTTAGGGTGAGGTTTAGGGTTAGGGTTAGGCTGAGGGTTAGGTTTAGGTTTAGGGTTAGGATTAGCTTTGGGGTGAGGGCTAGGGTGAGGGTTAGGGTGAGGGTTAGGTTTAGGATAGGGTTAGGTTTAGGATTTGGGTTAGGGTGAGTGTGAGTGTGAGGGTTAGGTTTGGGTTAGGCTTAGGGTTAGTGTGAAGGTTAGGGTTTGGCTTAGGGTGAGGGTGAGGCTGAGGATTAGTGTTAGGTTTAAGGTTTGGTTTAGGGTTAGGGTTTCTGTTAGGTTTAGGGTTAGGGTTGGGGTTACAGGGAGGGTTAGGTTTAGGGTTAGGGTTAAGTTAGGGTTAGGCTGAGGGTGAGGGTGGGGGTGAGGTATAGGGTTATGGTTAGGGTTAAGGTTATTGTTAGTGTTGTGGTTAGGGTTAAGTTTGCAGTGAGGGTGAGGCTGAGGGTGAGGTTTATGGTTAGGGTTACGGTTAGGGTTAGGGTTACTGTTATTGTTAGTGTTGGGGTAAGAATTACTGTGAGGTTGAGAGTGAGGGTTTGGGTTAGGGTTAGGGTGAGGTTTAGGATTAGGGTTAGGTTTAGGGTTAGGGTGAGGGTGAGGTTTAGGGTTAGAGTTAGTCTTTGGGGGAGGGTTAGGGTGAGGTTTAGGGTTAGGGTTAGTGTTAGGGTTAGGCTGAGGGTGAGGTTTAGGTTGAGGATTAGGGATAGGGTTAAGTTTAGTTTTAGCATTAGGTTGAGCGTGAATGTGAGGGTTAGGTTGAGGGTTAGGCTTAAGCGTAGGGTTAGGCTGAGGGTGAGGGTGGGGGTGAGGATTAGGGTTAGGTGATTGTTAGGTTTACGTTTAGTGTTATTGTTAGGGTAAGGGTTAGAGTTAAGGTGAGGGTGAGGTTGCGGGTGAGACTTAGATTTAAGGTTAGGGTGTGTTTTAGGGTTAGGATTAGGGTTAGGGTGGGGGTGAAGGTTAGGGTTAGTGTGAGGGTTAGGGTTAGGGTTTGGGTTAGGGTTAGAGTTACTGTGAGGGTTAGGGTATGGGTGAATGTGAGGATTAGTGTTAGGTTTAGGGTTAGGGTCAGGGTTAGGGTGAGGGCTGGGGTGAGGGTGAGTTTTAGGGTTAGGGTTAGTGTTTGGTTTAGGGTTAAGGTAAGGGTTAGGTTTAGGGTGAGTGTGAGGTTTAGTGTTAAAGTTAGGGTTAGGGTGAGGCTGAGGGTGAGGGTTAGGGTGAGGGTTAGCATTAGGGTTAGGGTGAGAGTTAGGTTTCAGTTTAGTTTAGGGTTAGGGTGAGGATTAGGGTTAGGATTAGGGTTAGGCTGAGGGCTAGGGTGAGGATGAGGGTTAGGGTTAGTGTTAGGGTAAGGTTTAGGGTTAGGGTTAGTGTTCGGGTTCGGGATAGGATGAGGGTTAGGTTTTCGGTGAGTGTGAGCGTTTGGATTAGGTTGAGGGTTAGGGTTAGGATTAGAGTTAGGGTGAGGGTGACTGTTACGATTAGGTTTAGGATTAGGAGTAGGGTTAGGTTTAGGGTTAGGATTAGTGTTATTTTTAGGGTTTGGTTAATAGTTATGGTGAGGGTGAGGGGAGGGTGAGGATTAGGGTTAGGGTTATTGTCAGGTTCAGGATTAGGCTTAGGATTAGTGTTAGGGTGAGGGTGAGGTTTAGTTTTAGATTTAGGGTTAGTTGGAGGTTTAGGTGGGGGTTAATGTTAGGGTTAGTTTTATGGTTAAGGTTAGGGTGAGGGTTAGGTTGAGGTTAAGGGTTAGGGTTAGTGTTAGGGTGAGGGTTAGTGTGAGGGTTAGGCTTAGGATTAGGCTTAGGCTTAGGGTAAGGCTGAGAGTTAGTGTGGGGGTGTGGATTAGGTTTAGGGTGATTGTTAGGTTTAGGCTTAGGGTGAGGGTTAGGATGAGAGTTAGGGTTAGGATTAGGGTTAAGGTGAGGGCTTGGGTGAGGGTGAGGGTTAGGGTAAGTGTTAGGCTTAGGCTTAGGGTTAGGCTGAGAATGAGGTTGAGGGTGAGGATTAGGGTTAAGGTGAGATTTAGTGTTAGGGTTATGGTTAGAGTTAGGATTCGGGTGAGGGTGAGGTTTAGGGGTAGAGTTAGGGTTAGGGTGAGTGTTAGGCTTAGGGTGACGGTTAAGGTGGGAGTGATGGTAAGGTAAAGGTGAGGGTTAGGCTGAGTGTGAGGGTTATTGAATGGGTTAGCGTTAGTGTTAGGGGGAGGGATAGGATTAGGCTGAGTGTGAGGGTGAGGGTTAGATTGAGGATTAGTGTTAGGGTTCGTGTGAAGTTTAGGGTGAGGATGAGGGTTAGGGTTAGGGTAAGGCCTAAGGTGAGGATGAGGGTTAGGGTTAGTGTTAGGGTGAAGTTTATGGTTAGGGTTAGGGTCATGATTAATGTTAGAGTTAGGCTTAAGGTGAGGGTTAGGGTGAGGGTGAGGTTTAGGATTAGGGTTAGGATTAGGATGAGGTTTAGGGTTAGGGTAAGTGTGACTTTTAGGGTTAGGGTTAGGGTTAGGCTTAGGGTTAATCTTAGGGTGATGGTGAGGGTGAGGGTTATTGTTAGGGTGAGGGTTATGCTTAGTCTTAGGGTGAGAGATAGGGTTCCGGTTATGTTTAGGTTTAGAATGAGTATTGGGTAAGGGTCACAGTGAGGGTGAGGGTTAGGGTTAGGTTGAGGTTTTGGGTTAGGGTTTGGTTTAGGGTGAGGGTGAGGGTGAGGGTAAGGGTTAGGGTTAGTGTTAGGGTAAGGGTTAGGATGAGGGTTAGGGTTAGGATTAGGGTTAGGGTTAGGGTTAGGGTTAGAGTTAAGGTTAAGTTGAGGGTGAGGGTGAGGGTTAGGGTTAGGGTGGGGTTTAGGGTTAAAGTTATTGTTAGGGTTAGGGTTAGAGTTAAGGTTAGGTTGAGGGTGAGGGTGAGGGTTAGGTTTAGGGTGAGGTGTAGGGTGAGGTTTAGTGTTAGTGTTAGGGTTAGAGTTAGCGTGAGGGTGAGGTTTAGTTGTAGAGTTAGGGTTAGGGGGAGGGTTAGAGTCAGGTTTAGGTTTAGGATTTGGGTGAGGATGAGGGTTAGGTTGAGTTTTAGGGATATGGTTAGGTTTAGGATTAGGTATCGTGTGAGGGTGAGGGTTAGGGTGATGGTTAGGCTTAGGGTGAGGGTTAGGCTGAGGGTGAGGGTGGGGGTGACGATTAAGGTTAGGGGGATAGTAAGGGTTAGGTTTTGTGTTATTGTTAATGTTAGAATTAGAGTTACTGTGAGGGTGAGTTTGGCGGTGAGGGTTAGGGTTAGGGTTAGGGTGGGGTTTAGGTTTAGGGTTAGTGTTAGGTTTAGTGTGAGGTTGAGGGTTAGGTTGAGGTTTAGGGTTAGGGTTAGGGTTATTGTGAGGGTTAAGGTTAGGGTTAAAGTTAGTGTTAGGGTTACGGTAAGTGTTAGTGTGAGGGTTTGTGTTAGGGTGAGGGTTCTGTTTAGGGTGAGGGTTAGAGTTAGGTTTATTTTTAGGGTTAGGGTTAGGGTTAAGGTTACATTGAGAGTGAGGATTAGGGTTGGGGTTAGGATGAGGTTTAGGTTTAGGGTTAGTGTTACAATTAGGGTTAGGGTGAGAGTGAGGTTTAAGGTTAGAGTTGGATTTAGTGTTAGGGTTAGAGTGAGGGCTAGGGTGAGGGTTAGGTTTAGGGTTAGGCTTAGGATTAGGCTGAGGGTGAGTTTGAGGTTGAGGGTTAGGGTTAGGGTGAGGGTTAGGGTTCGGGTTATGTTAAGGGTTAGGGTGAGGGTTGGGGTAAGGGTTATGGTGAGGGCGAGGGTTAGCGTTAGGTTGAGTGTTAGGGTTAGGGTTAGGGTGCGTGTGAGGGTGAGGGTTAGAGTTCGGGTGAGGGTTAGGGTTAGGGTGTGGGTTAGGATGAGTGTTAGGGTTAGAGTTAGATTTAGGGTGAGTCTGAGGGTGAGGGTTAGGGTGAGGGTTAGTGTTAGATTTAGGGTTAGGGTGAGGGTGAAGCTGAGGGTGAGGGTTAGGGTTAGGATTAGGGCGAGGTTTAGGGTTACTGTTATGATTAGTGTTAGGATGAGGGTGAGGTTTAGGGGTAGAGTTAGGGTTAGCGTGTGGGTTAGGGTGAGGGTTAGGGTGAGGGTTATGGAGGGGGTGATGTTGAGGGTAAATGTGAGGTTTAGGCTGAGGGTGAATTTTACCATAAGGGTGATGGTTAGGGTGAGGATGAGTGTTAAGGTTAGCGTGAGTGTTAGGGTGAGGGTGAAGGTTAGGGTTAGTTGGAGGGTTAGGTCGAGGGTTAGGGTTAGGGTTAGTTTTAGGGTTAAGGTTAGAGTGAGGGTTAGGTTGAGGTTTAGGGTTCGTGTTACAGTTAGGATTAGGATTAGGGTAAGGGTTAGGCTGAGTGTGAGGTTTAGGGTTAGGGTTAGGGTTAGACTTAGGTTTAGGCTGAGGGTGAGGGTGAGGGTGAAGGATAGGGTTAGGGTGAGGGTTAGGGTTAGGTTTAGGGAGAAAGATAGGGTTTGGGTTAAGTTTAGGGTTAGGGTTAGTTTGAGATTTAGAGTTAGGTTTAGGGTGAGGGTGAGGGATAGGGTTAGGATGAGGGTTAGGATGAGGATTAGGGTTATGATTAGTGTTAGGGTATGGGCTAGGGTGATGGTGATTTTTAGGGTTATGTTTTGGGTGAGGTTTAGTGTTAGGTTAGGGTTAGAGTTCGTGTTAGGAGGAGAGTTAGTGTTACCATGAAGTTAGGGTTAGGGTTATGGTGAGGTTGAGAGTTAGAATTAGGTGTAGGGTGAGGGTGAGTGATGGATTAGGGTTAGTGTTAATTTAGGTTTAGGATTAGTGTTATTGTTAGGGGTAGGGTTAGACTTACAGTTAGGGTGAGGGTGAGGGTGAGGGTTAGGGTTAGGGTGAGGTTTAGGATTGGGGTTATGGGGAGGGTGATGATGAGGGTTAGGTTTAGGATTAGGTTTAGGGTGAGGGTTATGCTTACGGAAGGGTGAGGGTTAGGGTTAGGGTTAGGATTAGGGTTAGGGTTAGGGTTATTGTTAGGGTTAGGGTTAGGGTTATGGTTACGGTGAGGGGGAAGGTTAGGGTTAAGTTTAGGGTGAGGTTTTTAGTGTTAGGGTTAGGGTTAGAGTTAGGGTTAGGGTGAGGGTGATGTTTAGGGGTAGAGTTAGGGTTACGGTGAGGGTCAACATGAGGGTTAGGGTTACCGTGAGGGTTAAGGTGGGGGTGATGGTAAGGGTAAAGATGAGGATTAGGCCTAGGGTGAGGGTTATGGTAAGGGTGAGGGTTACGGTTAGGGTGAGGATGAGAGTTAGGGTTAGGGTGAGTGCTAGGGTGAGGGTGAGGACTAGGTTTAGTGTTAGGGTGAGGTTAGGGTTAGTGAGGGGTATGGTTAGGGTTAAGGATAGGGTTAGGTTTAGGTTTATTGTTAGAGTTAGGTTTAGGGTTAGGGTAGGGTTAAGGTTAGGGTTAGGGTTATTGTTAGGGTTAGGGTTAGGATGAGGTTTAGGTTTAGGGTTCGGGTTAGAGTTAGGCTTAGGGTAAGGGTGAGGTTTAGGGTTAGAGTTAGGGTTAGTGTTAGGGTTAGGGTTAGCATGAGGGTTCCGTTTAGGGTTAGGTTTAGGCTTTGGTTTAGGCTTAGGCCCCGCATGTGGGTGAGGGTTAGGGTTAGGGTTAGGGTGAGGGTAATCGATACGGAAGGGTGAGGGTTTGGGTTAGGGTGAGGGTTATGGTTAGAATTAGGGTTAGGGTGAGGGTGAGGGTTAGGATTAAGGTTAGGGTTAGGGTTATTGTTAGGGTTAGGGTTAGGGTTACGGTGAGGGTGATGGTCAGGGTTAAGTTTATGGTGAGGTTTTTAGTGTTAGTGTTAGCGTTAGGGTCAGGGTGAGGGTGAGGTTTAGGGGTAGAGTTAGGGTTAGGGTTATGGTTAGCGTGAGGGTTAGGGTTAGGGTGAGGGTTAAGGTGGGGTGACGGTAAGGGTAAAGATGAGGGTTAGGACTAGGGTGAGGGTTATGGTAAGGGTGAGGGTTAGGGTTAGGGTGAGGATTAGGGTGAGAGTCCGTGTTCAGGTTAAGTTTAGGGTTAGGGTGAGGTTTAGGGTGAGGATGAGGGTTAGGGTTAGGGTGAGGACTAGGCTGAGAGGGAGGATTAGGATTATTGTTAGGGTGAGGTTAGGGTTAGGGTGAGGGTTATGGTTAGGGTTAGGGTTAGGGTTAGGGTTAGGGTTAGGTTTAGTGTTAGTGTTAGGGGTAGGATTAGGTTAGGGTTAAGGTTAGGGTTAGGGTTATTGTTAGGGTTAGGGTTAGGATGAGGTTTAGGTTTAGAGTTAGGGTTAGTGTTAGGGTTAGGGTAAGGGTGAGGTTTAGGGTTAGAGTTAGGTTTAGTGTTATGGTTAGGGTTAGTGTGAAGTTTAGGGTCAGGGTTAGGCTTCAGCTTTGGTTTAGGCTTAGGCCCAGCATGTGTGTGAGGGTTAGGGTGCGGTTTAGGGTGAGCTTTAAGGTTAGGGTTCGGGTAAGGTTTAGGATGATTTTTAGGGTTAGGATTAGAGTTAGGGTGAGGGCAAGTTTTAGGGTTAGGATGATTATTCGGGTTAAGGATAGGGTTAGATTTAGGATTAGGGTTAGGGTGAGGGTTAGTGTGAGGGTTAGGGTTAGCATTAGGGTTAGGCTTCGGGTTAAGGTGAGGATTAGGGTTAGGGTTTGGTTAGGGTGAGCGTGAGGCTGAGGAGTAGGGTTAGGTTGAGGTTTAGGTTTAGGCTTAGGTTTAGGGTTAGTTTTAGTGTTATGTTTAGTGTTAAGGTTAAGTTTAGGGTTAGGTTTAGTGTTATTGTTACGGTTAGGGTTACAGTTAAGGTGAGGTTGAGGGTGAGGGTGAGGTTTAGGTTTAGGGTGAAGTTTAGGGTTAGGGTCATGGTTAGGTTTAGGGTGAGGTTTAGGGTTAGAGTTAGATTGAGGGGGGAGGGTTATGGTGAAATTGAGGGCTAGGTTTAGTGTTAGGGTTAGGGTGAGGGTGAGGTATAGGTTGAGGTTTAAGGATAGGGGTAGTTTTAGGATTAGTGTTAGGGGGATGGTGAGTGTGAGGGTTAGGGTGAGGGTTAGGCTTAGGCTTAGGTTTAGGCTGAGGGTGAGGGTAGGGGTAAGGATTAAAGTTAGGGTGATGATTAGGGTTAGGGTTAGTGCTGTTGTTAGGTTTAGGGTTAGAGTTACAGTGAGGTTGAGGGTGCGGGTGAGGGTTAGCGTTAGGGTTAGGGTAGGGTTTAGGGTTAGGCTTAGTGTTAGGGTTAGGGTGAGGTTTAGGGTTAGATATAGGGTTAGGGGGAGGGTTACGGTGATGGTTAGGGTTAGGGTTAGTGTTAGGGTTAGGGTGAGGGTGAGGGTTAGGTTTAGGTTTAGGGTTAGGCTTAGGGTTAGGATGAGGGTGATGGTGAGGGTGAGGGTTAGGGTTAGGGTGAGGGATAGGGTAAGGGTTATGGGGAGGGTTATGATGAGGGTTAGGGTTAGGATTAGGGTTAGGGTGAGGGTTAGGATTACGGAGAGGGGAGGGTTAGGGTTAGGGTGAGGGTTAGGGTTAGGATTAGGGTTAGGGTGAGGGTGAGGTTTAGGATTAGGGTTAGGGTTAGGGTTATTTTTAGGGTTAGTGTTAGGGTTATGGTTACTGTGAGGGTGAGGTTTAGGGTTAAGCTTAGGGTGAGGTTTATAGTGTTAGGGTTAGGGTTAGAGTTAGGGTTAGGGCGAGGGTGAGGTTTAGGGTTAGAGTTAGTGTTATTGGTAGGTTTAGTTTTATATTTGCGGTGAGGTTGAGGCTGAGGTTTAGGGTTAAGTTTAGGGTTAGGTTTTTAGTGTTAGGGTTAGTGTTAGAGGTAAGGTTAGGGTGAGGGTGAGGTTTAGGCGTAGAGTTAGGGTTAGGGTGTGGTTTAGGGTGAGGGTTAGGGTTAGGGTGAGTGTTAGGGTTAGGGGTAGGGTGAGAGTGAAGGGTAGATTGAGGATTAGTGTTCGTTTAGTGTGAGGTTTAGGGTGAGGATGAGGGTTAGGGTTAGGGTGAGGGTTAGGTTTAGGATTAGGGTGAGGTTTTGGTTTAGGGTGATGGTTAGTGTTAGAGTGAATGTTTGTGTTAGTATTAGGGTTAGTGTTAGGGTGAGTGTAAGTGTTAGGGTGAGGGTTTGTGTGAGGTTGAGGGTTATGGTAAGGGTGAGGGTTAGGATTAGTGTTAGGGTTAGGTTTAGGGTTAGGGTTAGGGTAAGGCTTAGGCTTAGGCTTAGGTTTAGGCTGAGGGTGAGGGTGAGGTTAAGGGTTATGGTTAGGTTGAGGGTTAGGGTTAGGATTATTGTTAATGTTAGCTTTAGGGTTATTCTGAGGGTGAGGGTGAGGGTGAGGGTTAGGGTTAGGGTGAGGGTTATGCTTATGGTTATGATTAGGGTTAGTGTTAGTGTTATTGTTAGGGTTAGGGTTAGAATTAAGGTTAGGTTGAGGGTGTGTTAGGTTGAGAATTAAGGTTAGGTTGAGTGTGAGTGTTAGGGTTAGGCTGATTTTTAGGGTGAGGTTTAGGGTTAGGGTTAGGGTTAGGGTGAGTGTGAGGTTTAGGGTTAGAGTTAGGGTTGAAGAGAGGGTTAGTGTGAGATTTAGGGTTAGGGTTAGGATGAGGCTGAGGGTTAGGTTGAGGTTTAGGGATAGGGTTAGGTTTAGGATTAGGGTTAGGGTGAGGGGGAGTGTGAGGGTTAGAGTGAGGGTGATGGTGGGTGTACGGATTAAGGTTAGGGTGATGGTAAGGGTTAGGGTGGGGGGGACGGTAAGGGTAAAGGTGAGGTTTAGACTGAGGGTGAGGGTTATGCTAAGGGTTAGGGTTAAGGTTAGGGGGAGGGATAGGGTTTGGGTTAGGCTGAGGGTGAGGGTTAGATTGAGGATTAGTGTTAGGGTTAGTGTGAGGTTTAGGGTCAGGATGAGGATTAGGATTAGGGTGAGGTGTAGGGTGAGGATGAGGGTTAAGGTTAGTGTTAGGGCGAGGCTTAGGGTTAGGGTGATGGTTAGGGTTAGTGTTAGGGTGAGGTTTAGTGTTAGGTTTAGGGTTAGGATTAATGTTAGGGTTAGGCTTAAGGTGAGGGTTAGGGTGAGGGTGAGGTTTAGGGATAGGTTTCGATTAAGAATAGGGTTAGGGTTAGAGTGAGTGTGAGGTTTAGGGTTAGCGTTAGTGTTAGCGTTAGGCTGAGGGTGACGGTGAAGGTGAGGGTTATTGTTAGGGCGAGGGTTAGGGTTAGGGTTAGGGGGAGAGTTAGAGTTCGGGTTAAGTTTATGGTTAGAGTGAGGATTAGGGTAAGGGTTACTGTGAGGGTGATGGTTAGGGTTAGGTTGAGGGTTAGGATTAGGGTTATGTTTAGAGTGAGGGTGAAGGTGAGGGTTAGGGTTAGTGTTAGGGTGAGGGTTAGGATGAGGGTTAGGGTTCGGATTAGGGTTAGGGTGAAGGCTAGGGTGACGGTGAGATTTAGGTTTAGGGTTAGGGTGAGGTTTAGGTTTAAGTTTAGTGTTAGGGATAGGGAGAGGGTGAAGTTTAGGGTTAGAGTTAGGGTTAGGTTGAGGCTGAGGCTGAGGGTTAGGGTTAGGGTTAGTGTTAGAGTTAGGGATACGGTGAAAGTTACGGTGAGAGTGAGGTTTACGCTTAGTGTTAGGATTTGGATTAGGGTAAGGGTTAGGGTGAGGGTGAGTGTGAGGGTGAGGGTTAGGGTTAGGGTAAAGGTTAGGGGTAGGATTAGGGTGAGATTTAGGATTCTGGTTAATGTTGGGTTAGGGTGAGGTTTAGGGTTAGGGTTATGTTGAGCGTGAGGGTTAGGGTTAGGTTGAGGGTTAGGGTTAGGCTTAGGATTAGGGTGAGGGTTAGGGTTAGGGTGAGGTTTAGGGTGAGGTTTTGGGTTAGAGTTAGGTTTAGGGGCAGGGTTAGGGTGAGGTTTAGGGTTAGGGTTAGTGTTAAGGTTAGGGTGAGGCTTAGGGTTAGGGTTAGTGTTAGTGTTATTGTTAGTTTTATGGTTAGGTTGAAGTTTGCGGTGAGGGTGAGGTGAGGGTTAGGGTCATGGTTATGTTTATGGATATGGTTATGGTTAGTGTTATTGTTAGGGTTAGGGTTAGAGTTAAATTAGGTTGAGGGTGAGGGTGAGTGTTAGGGTTAGGGTGAGTTTTAGGGTGAGGTTTAGGGTTAGGGTGAGGGTGAGGGTGAGATTTAGGTTTAGAGTTAGGGTTGAGGGGAGGGTTAGGTTGATGTTTAGGGTTAAGGTTAGGATGAGGGTGAGGGTTAGGTTGAGGTTTAGGGGTAGGGTTAGGTTTAGGATTAGGGTTAGGGTTAGGGTGAGTGTGAGGGTTACGGTGAGGCTTAGTCTTAGGCTTAGGGTTTGTCTGAGGTTGATGGTGGCGGTGAGGATTAAGGTTAGGGTGATGGTAAGGGTTAGGGTTAGTGTTAATGTTAGGGTTAGGCTTAGAGGTAAGATTAGGGTGAGGGTGAGGTTTAGGGGTAGAGATAGGGTTAGGGTGAGTGTTAGGCTTAGGGTGAGGTTTAGAGTGGGGGTGACGTTAAGGGTAAAGGTGAGGTTTAGGCTGAGGGTGAGGGTTACGGTAAGGGTTAAGTTTAGGGTTATGGGGAGGGATAGGGTTAGAGTTACGGTGAGGGTGAAGGTTAGGGTTAGATTGAGGATTAGTGTTAGGGTTAGGATGAGAATTAGGGATAGGGTTATGTTTAGGGTTAGGGTTTGAGTTAGGGTGAGTATGACGGTGAGAGTTAGGGTTAGGATTAGGGTTACGGTTAGTGTTAGGCAGAGGGTGAGGGTGAGGGTGAGGTTTAGGGTTAGGGTGACCTTTAGGGTTAAGGTTAGGGTGAAAGGTAGGGTTAGTGTTAGGGAGATTGTTAGGGTTAGGGTGAGGGTTTGGTTTAGTTTGAGGGTTAGGGTGAAGGTGAGTTTAAGATTGAGGGTTAGGGTGAGGGTGATGGTGACGGTGAGGGTTAGGGTTAGGATTCTGGTTAGGGTTAGGGTGAGGGTTAGGGTTAGGGTTAGGGTTAGGGTGAGGGTAAGGTTGAGGGTGAGGGTTAGGTTTATGGTTAGGTTTAGCGTTAGGGTTAGGTATCAGGTAAGGTTTAGGTTTAGGATGAGGGTTAGGTTTAGGTTTAGGGTGAGGGTTAGGGTTAGGGTTAGGTTTAGGGTGAGGGTTAGTGTTAGGGTTAGGGTGAGGGTGAGGGTTAGGTTGAGGGGTAGGGTTAGGGATAGGGTAAAGGTTAGGGTTAGGGTGAGGGTGAGGGTTTGGTTTAGGTTTAGGATGAGGGTTAGGGTGAGGTTTTGGATTAGGGTTAGGGTTAGGGTTAGGGTGAGGGTGAGGTTTAGGGTTAGCGTTAGGTTTAGGGGCAGGGTTAGGGTGAGGTTTGGGGTTAGGATTACGGTGAGCTTGGTGGTTAGGGTTAGGTTTTGGTTTAGGGTTAACCTTAGGATTAGGGTAAAGGTTACTGTTAGGGTTAGGGTGAGGTTTAGGGTGAGGTTTTGGATTAAGGTTAGGGTTAGGGTTAGGGTGAGGGTGAAGTTTAGGGTTAGAGTTAGGTTTAGTGGCAGGTTTAGGGTGAGTTTTAGGGTTAGGGTTAGTGTTACGGTTAGGGTGAGGGTTAGGGTTAGGGTTGTTTGGTTTAGGGTTATTGTTAATTTTATTGTTAGAGTTAAGTTTGCGGTGAAGGTGAGGCTGAGGGTGAGGTTTATGGTTAGTGTTAGGTTTAGGGTTAGTGTTATTGTTAAGGTTAGAGTTAGAGTTAAGGGTAGGTTGACGGTTGAGTGTGAGGGTAAGGGTTTGAGTGAGGTTTAGAGTGAGGTTTAGGGTTAGGGTTAGGGTTAGGGTTAGCGTGAGGGTGAGGTTTAGGGATAGAGTTAGGATTAGGGGGAGGGTTAGGGGTAGGTTTAAGTTTAGGGTTAGTGTGAGGATCAGGGTTCGCTTGATGTTTAGGGATAGGTTTAGGTTTAGGATTAGGGTTCAGGTGAGGGTGAGTGTGAGGGTTAGGGTGAGCGTTAGGCTTAGGCTGAGGGTTAGGCTGAGGGTGAGTGTGGGGGTAAGGATTAGGGTTAGGGGGATGGTAAGGATTAGGGTTAGTGTTATTGTTAGGGTTAGAGTTACTCTGAGGGTGAGGGTTGGGGTGAGGGTTAGTGTTAGGGTTAGTGTGAGGTTTATGTTTAGGGTTATTGTTAGGGTTATTGTGAGGGTGAGGATTAGGGTTAGATATAGGGTTAGGGGAAGGCTTAGGGTGAGGGTGAGTGTTAGAGTTAGTGTTAGGGTTATGGTGAGTTTGAGGGTTAGGTTGAGGTTTAGGGTTAGGGTTAGGGTTAGGGTTAGTATGAGGGTTAGTGTTAGGGTTAGGATTAGTGTTAGGGTGAGCGTAAGTTTTAGGGTGCAGGTTTGGGATAGGGAGAGGTTTATGGTTAGGGTGAGGGTTAGGGTTAGGATTATTGTTAGGGTTATTCTGAGGTTGAGGGTGAGGGTGAGGGTTAGGGTTAGGGTGAGGTTTAGGGTGAGGTTTAGGGTGAGGGTTAGGGTTAGGGTTAGGGTTACAGTAAGCATGAGGGTTAGGGTTAGTTTGAGGTTTAGGGTTAGGGTTAGGTTGGGGGTTAGGCTTAGGATGAGGGTTAGGATGAGGATTAGGGTTAGGATAAGAGTTAGGGTGAGGGCTAGGGTGATGGTGACGTTTAGGTTTACTGTTAGGGTGATTTTTAGTTTTAGGGTGAGGGTTAGGATGAGAGATAGGGTTACCATGACATGCAGGTTAGTGTTAGGTTGAGGGTGAGGGTTAGAATTAGGGTTAGGGTGAGGGTGAGTTTTGAGATTAGGGTTAGTGTTAAGTTTAGTGTTAGGATTAGTGTAATTGTTAGGGTTAGGGTTAGACTTACAGTGAGGGTGTGGGTGAGGGTGAGGGTTAGGGTGAGGGTTAGGGTGAGGTTTATGGTTAGGGTTATGATTAGGGTTAGGATGAGGGTTAGGGTTATGTTTAGGGTTAGGTTTAGTGTTATTGTTAGGGTTAGGGTTAGAGTTACGATTAGGTTGAGTGTGAGGGTGAGGGTTAGGTTTAGGCTGAGTTTTACGGTGAGCTTTAGTGTTAGGGTTAGGGTTAGGGTTAGGGTGAGGGTGAGGTTTAGGGTTAGAGTTAGGTTTAGTGGGAGGGTTAGGGTGAGGATTAGGGTTAGGGTTAGTGTTCGGGTTAGGGTGAGGGTAAGGGTTGGGTTGAGTTTTAGAGATAGGGTTAGGTTTACGATTAGGGTTAGGGTGTAGGTGAGTGTGAGGGTTATGGTGAGGGTTAGCCTTAGACTTAGGTTTAGGCTGAGGCTGAGGTTGAGGGTAAGGCTTAGGGTTGCGTGAGGTTTAGGGTAAGGGTTAGAGGGAGGGTTAGGATGAGGGTTAGGTGTAGGATTAGGGTTAGGGTGAGGGAAAGGGTTAGGGTTGTGGTGAGCGTGAGGGTTAGGGTTAGGTTGAGGGTTAGGGTTAGTGTTAGGGTAAGCATTAAGGTTAGGGTTAGGTTTAGGGTTAGGTTGAGTGTGAGGTTTAGGGCTAGAATTAGGGTTAGGGTCAGTGTTAGGGTTAGGGTGAGGTTTAGGGTGGGGTGATGGTAAGGGTAAAGGTGAGGGTTAGGCTGAGGGTGAGGGTTATGATAAGGGTGAGGGTTAGTGTTAGGGTGAGGGTTAGTTTTAGGCTGAGTGTGAGGGTTAGATTGAGGATAAGTGTTAGGGTTAGTGTGAGGTTTAGAGTGAGGATGAGGGTTAGGGTTAAGGTGAGGTTTAAGGTGAGGGTGAGGTTTAGGGTTAGTGTGAGGGTTAGTGTTAGGGTTAGGGTTAGTGTTAGGGTGAGGGTAAGTGTTAGGGTGTGGGTTATGGTTAGGAGGAGGGTTATGGTTAGGGTGAGGGTTAGGGTTAGGATTAGGGTTATTGTTAGCATTTCGGTTAGGGTTACAGTTACAGTGTGGGTGAGGGTGAGGTTTAGGATTAGGTTTCGGGTTAGTATTAGGGTGAGGGTAACTTTTAGGATGAGGTTTAGGGTTAGTGTGAGGGTTATGGTTAGGGTGAGGTTTAGGGTTAGGGTTATGGTTACGTTGAGCGTAAGGGTTAGGGTTAGGTTGAAGGTTGGGTTTCGGGTTAGGGTGAGGTTAAGGTTAGTGTGAGGGTTAGAGTTGGGGATAGGGTTAGTGTTACGGTGAGGGTAAGTGTTAGGGTCAGGGTTTGGGTTAGGGTGAGGGTTATGGTTAGGTTGAGGGTTAGGATTAGGGTTAGGGTTATTGTTAGTGTTAGGTTCAGTGTTAAGGTTACAGTGAGGGTGAGGGTGAGGGTTAGGGTTAGGATTAGGGTGAGGTTTAGGGTTTGCATTAGGGTTAGAGTTAGGTTTTGGGTGATGGTGAGGTTTAGGGTTAAAGTTAGGGTTAGGGTGAGGGTTAGGTTGAGGGTTAGGGTTAGGGTTAGTGTTAGGTTTAGGGTTAGAGTGAGAGTTAGTAGGAGGGTTAGGGTTAGGGTTAGGTATAGGATTAGGGTTAGGGTTAAGTTGAGTGTGTGTGTTAGCGTTAGGTTTAGGCTTAGGCTTAGGTTTAGGATGAGGGTGAGGTTGAGGGTGAGGGTAGGGTTAGGGTGAGTTTTAGGGTAAGCGTTAGTTGGAGGGTTAGGATTAGTGTTAAGGTTAGGATTAGGGTTAGGGTGAGGGCTAGGGTGAGGGTGAGGTTTAGGGTTTGGTTTAGGGTGAGGTTTAGTGTTAGGGTTAGGGTGAGAGTTAGGGTTCGGTTTAAGTTTATGGTTAGGTTGACGGTTAATGTAAGGGTTATGTTGAGGGTAAGGGTTAGGGTTAGGTTGAGGGTTAGGGTTAGGATTAGGGTTAGGGTGAGGGTGAGGGTGAGGGTTAGGGTGAGGGTTAGGGTGATTATTAGGATGAGGGTTAGGGTTAGGATTAGGGTTAGGGTGAGGTCCAGGGTGAGGTAGAGTTTTCGGGTTAGGGTTAAGGTGAGATTTAGGGTTAGGTTTAGGGTTAGTGTTAGGGTGACTGTGAGATTTAAGGTTAGAGTTAGGGTTAGGGTGAGGTTGAGGGTGAGGATTAGAGTTAGGGTTAGGTTGAGGGTTAGGTTTGGGGTGAGTGTTAGGGTTTCAGTTAGGGTGAGGGTGAGGGTTAGGGTTAGCATTACGGTTAGGGTTAGGTTTAGGTTGAGTGTTATGGTTAGGGTGAGGTTGAAGGTTAGGGTTAGCATTAGGGTAAGGGTTAGGGTTAGGGTGGAGGTTATGGTTAGAGTGAGGGTGAGGGTCAGGGTTAGGGTTAGGATTAGGTGTAGGTTTAGGGTGAGGCTGAGGGTTAGGGTGAGCATTAGGGTGAGCGTGAAGGTGAGGGTTAAGATTACCGTTATGTTTAGGGTGAGGTTTAGGGTGAGGGTGAGGGCTAGGGTGAGGGTTAGTGTGAAGGTGAGGTTTTCGGTTTGGAAAGGGTTAGGGTTAGGTTTAGGGTGAGGATTAGGTTGAGGGTGAGGTTTAAGGTGAGGGTTAGGGTTAGGGTTAGGGTGAGGGTTAGGGTTAGGGTGATGTTTAGGGTGAGGGTGAGGGTGAGAATGAGGGTTCGGGTAAGGGTGTGGGTTAGGGTGTTGGTGAAGGTTAGGGTGAGAGTGAGGATTCGGGTGAGGGTGAGAGTTAGGGTGTTGGTGAGTTTTCGGATTAGGGTGAGTTTTAGGGTTAGGGTGAGGTTTAGGGTGAGGGAGAGGGTTAGGGTTAGGGTTAGGATTAGGGTTAGGGTTAGGGTGAGGGTTATGGTTAGGGTTATGTTGAGGATTAGGGTGAGAGTGAGGGTTAGGGTTTGATTAAGGGTTAGGTTGAGGGTTAGGTTAAGGGTTAGGGTTAGGGTTAGGGTGAGTGTGAGGGTTAAAGTTAGGGTTAGGGTGAGGGTTATGGTTGGGGTGAGAGTTAGGGTTAGGGTTAGGGTGAAGGTGAGGATGAGGGTGAGGGTGAGTGTGAGTGTTAGGGTATGGGTTACGGTTAGGTTTAGGGTGAGGGTTAAGGTGACGGTGAGTGTTAATTTGAGGGTGAGTGTTAGGGTTAGTGTGAGTGATAGGGTAAGGTTTAGGGTCAGATTTAGTGTTAGGATTAGGGTTATGGTTACCCTTAGGGTTATGGTGAGCCTATCAGTTAGGGTGAGGTTTAGGGTGATGGTGAGGGTTAGGGTTAGCGTTAGGGTTAAGTTGAGATTAGGGTGAGGGTTAGAGTTAGGGTGAGGATTAGGGTTAAGATAAGGGTGATGTTTATGGTTAGGTTGTGTGTTAGGGATAGGTTTATGGATAGGGTGAGAGTTAGGTTTATGGTTAGGGTTCAAGTTAGGGTGAGTGTGAGTGTGAGTGTTAGGGTTAGGTTTAGGGTTAGTGTTAGTGTTTGGCTGAGGGTGTGGGTGAGGGTGAGGGTGAGGGTTAGGCTTAGGGTAATGTTTAGGGTAAGGGATAGGTTGAAGGTTAAGGTTAGGGTTAGGATGAGGGTTAGGGTGAGGATTATGGTTAGGGTTAGGGTGAGGGTTAGGTTTAGTTTGATTTTTAGGGTTAGTGTCAGGGTAAGCGTTAGGGTGAGGGTTAGGGTGAGAGTGAGGGATAGGTTTAGTGTTAGGGTTAGGGTGAGCGTTTGGGTGAGGGTTAGGATTAGGTTTCGGGTGAGGGTCAGGGTTAGGGTTGAGTTTAGGGTTAGGGTTAGGAGGAGGTTTAGTGTTAGTTTTAGGGAAAGGATTAGAGTTAGTGTGAGGTTTAGGGTTACGTTTAGGGTTAGTGTGAGGATAAGGGTTAGGGTGAGGTTTAGGGTCCGGGTGAGGGATAGGGTTAGTGTAAGGGTTAGCGTGACTGTTTGGTGAAGGTTAGGTTTAGGTTTTGGGTTAGGGTGAGGAGTAGGCTGAGGGTAAGTGTTAGGGTGAGGTTTTGGGTGAGGTTGAGTATTAGGCTTAGAATTAGTCTTAGGGTGAGGGTTAGGTTTAGGTATAGCATTAGGGTTAGGGTTAGGTTGAGGTTGAGGTTTAGGACTAGGGTAAAGTTGAGGGTGAGGTTTAGGGTTAGCATTAGGTTTAAGGTTAGCGTTAGAGTGAGGGTGGGGGTGAGGATTAGGGTTAGGATTAGGTTTAGGGTTAGGGTGAGGCTGAGGTTGAGGATGAGGTTGAGTTTGAGGGTTAGGGTTAGGGTTTGGCTTAGGGTGAGGGCTAGGGTGAGGGCGAGGGTTAGGGTGAGGGTTAGGGTGAGGGTGCGGTTTTTGGTTAGGAAAGGGTTAGGTTTAAGTTTATGGTGAGGATTAGGCTGAGGGTGAGGTTGAAGGTGAGGGTTAGGGTTAAGGTGAGGTTTAGGGTTAGGGTTAGGCTGAGGGTTAGCATTAGGGTGATGTTTAGGATGAGGGTGAGGGTGAGGGTGATGGTGAGTTTTAGGGTATAGTTGAGGGTTAGTTTTAGGGTGAGGTTTAGGGTGACGGTGAGGGTCAGGGTGAGGGTGTGGAAAAGGGTTAGGGTTAGGTTCAGGGTGAGGGTTAGTGTTAGGGTTAGGGTTAGGGTGAGGGTTCGGGTTAGTGTGAGGTTAGGGTTCGGGTTAGTGTGAGGAAAAGGTTTAGGGTGAGGTTTAGGATGAAAGTAAGAGTTAAGGTTAGGTTTAGTGTTAGGGTTAGGGTGAGGTTTACGGTTAGAATTAGGGTTAGGGTTAGGTTGACGGTGAGGGTTAGAGTTAGGGTTAGGTTGAGGGTTAGGTTTGGGGTGAGTGTTAGGGTTTCGGTTAGGGTGAGGGTGAGGTAGAGGTTTCGGTTTCGGGTGAGGGTTATTGTGTGTGATGGTTAGTGTTCGAGTGAAGTTTAAGGTGACGGTGAGTGTTAGGGTGAGGGTGATGGTTAGAGTTAGTGTGAGTATTAGGTTTAGAGTTAGGGTTAAGGTTATTGTGAGGCTAAGGTTTAGGGTGCGGTTTAGGGTGAGAGTGAGGGATAGGGTTATCATTAGGGTTATGGTGGGGGATAGGGTTAGGGTTAGGGTGAGATTGAGGGTTAGGTTTAGGTTTAGGATGAGGTTTAGGATTAGGGTGAGAATTAGGGATAGGATTAGGGTTAGGGTTAGGGTTTGAGTTAGGGTTAGTATGAGGGTGAGAGTTAGGGTTAGGATTAGGGTTACGGTTAGTGTTAGGCAGAGGGTGAGGGTGAGGGTGAGGGTTAGGGTTAGGGTGACCTTTAGGGTTAAGGTTAGGGTGAAAGGTAGGGTTAGTCTTAGGGAGATTGTTAGGTTAGGGTGAGGGTTTGGTTTAGTTTGAGGGTTAGGGTGAAGGTGAGTTTGAGGGTTAGGGTGAGGGTGATGGTGACGGTGAGGGATAGGGTTAGGATTCTGGTTAGGGTTAGCGTGAGGGTTAGGGTTAGGTTTAGGGTTAGGGTGAGGGTAAGGTTGAGGGTGAGGGTTAGGGTTATGGTTAGGTTTAGCGTTAGGGTTAGGTATCAGGTAAGGTTTAGGGTTAGGATGAGGATTAGGTTTAGGTTTAGGGTGAGGGTTAGGGTTAGGGTTAGGTTTAGGGTGAAGGTTAGTGTTAGGGTTAGGGTGAGGGTGAGGGTTAGGTTGAGGGGTAGGGTTAGGGATAGGGTAAAGGTTAGGGTTAGGGTGAGGTTGAGGGTGAGGTTTAGGTTTAGGGTTAGGGTTAGAGTGAGGGTTAGTGTGAGGTTTAGGTTTAGGGTAAGGGTAAGGGTTAGGTTCAGGCTGAGCCTTAGTTTTAGGTTTAGGTTTAGGGATAGGGTGATGTTGAGGGTTAGGGTTCGGGTTAGTGTGAGGATAAGGGTTAGGGTGAGGATTAGGGTGAGGATGAGAGTTAGGGTTAGCATAAGGTTTAGTGCGAGGGTTAGGGTTAGGGTTAGGGTTAGGGTAGGGTAAGGGTTAGGGGTATGGTTAGGTTTAGGTTTAGGGTTAGGTTTCAGGTAAGGTTTATGGTTAGGATGAGGGTTAGGTTTAGGTTTAGGGTGAGGATTAGGCTTAGGGTTAGGATTAGGGTGAGGGTTAGTGTTAGGGTTAGGGTGAGGGTGAGGGTTAGGTTGACGGGCAGGGTTAGGGATAGGGTAAAGGTTAGGTTTAGGGTGAGGGTGAGGGTGAGGTTTAAGTTTAGGGTGAGGGTTAGGGTGTGGGTTAGTGTGAGGTTTAGTTTTAGGGTAAGAGTAAGGGTTAGGTCCAGGGTGAGCGTTAGTTTTAGGTTTAGGTTTAGGGTTAGGGTGATGCTGAGGGTTAGGGTTAGGGTTAGTGTGAGGATAAGGGTTAGGGTGAGGATTAGGGTGAGGATGAGAGTTAGGGTTAGCATAAGGTTTAGGGCGAGGTTTAGGGTTAGGGTTAGGGTTAGGGTAGGGTAAGGGTTAGGGTTAGCATGAGGGTTAAGGTTAGGGTGATGTTTAGGGTGACGGTGAGGGTTAGGGTGAGGGTTAGGTTGAGCGTGAGTGTGAGGGTGAGGGAGAGCGTGAGTGGGAGGGTGACCATGAGGATTAGGGTTAGGGTTAGATTTAGGGTGAGGATAAGAGTTAGGGTACTATTAGGGTTAGGTTGAGGGTGAGCGTGAGGGTCAGGGTTAGGGTTTCGGTTAGGAAAGGGTTAGGGTTATGTTTAGGGTGAGGATTATTGTGAGGGTGAGGATTACGGTTAGGTTGAGGGTTAGGCTTAGTGTGAGGGTTACGGTTAGGGTTAGGGTTAATGTGAGGATAAGGGTTAGGATGAGGGTTAGGTTGAGAGTGAGGGTTAGGGTTAGCGTTAGGGTTAGGGTGAAGGTTAGTGTGGGCGTTAGGGTGTGGGTTAGGGTTCGGGTTAGGGTTGGGTGAGGGTTAGGGTGAGCGTAAGGTTTAGGGTGAGGGTTAGGTTGAGAGTGAGGGTGATGTTAAGGGTAAGGGCTAGGGTCCAAGTTAGGGTGAGGGTGAGGGTTAGGGTTAGCATTAGGGTTAGGGTTAGGTTTAGGTTGAGTTTTAGGGTTAGGGTTAGGATTAGGTTTACGGCGAGGGTAAGGGTTAGGATGATAGTTAGGGTGAGCGTGAGGGTTAAGTTTAGGTTTAGGGTTAGGGTGAGTTTGAGGGTGAGGGTTAGGGTTAGGTTTAGGGTGAGTGTTAGGTTCAGGATTAGGGTCAGGGGTAGAGTGAGGGTTAAGGTTAAGTTGTGGGTTCCAATTAGGGTGAGAGTGAGGCTAAGGATTCTGGTGAGGTTTAGGGTGTGTGTGAGGGTTAGGGTTTGAATTAGAGTTAGGGTTAGGGTGAAGGTGAGGGTGAGGGTTAGGGTTAGGGATAGGGTTAGAGTGAGGGTCAGGGTGAGGGTGAGGGTCAGGTTTAGGGTTAGGATTAGTGTAAGGTTGAGGGCTAGGTGAGGGTGAAGGTTAGGGTTTGGTTTAGGGTGAGGGTAAGTGTTAGGGTGACGGTTAGGGTTAGGGTTGGGATGAGGTTGAGGGTTAGGTTTAGTGTGAGGTTGTGGGGTAGGGTTAGGGTAAAGTTAAGGGTTAGAGTGAGGGTTAGGGTGAGAGTTAGTGTTAGGGTTAGTGTGAGGGTGAGGGTGAGTGTTAGGGTGATATTTAGGCTGACAGTGAGGGTTAGGGTGAGGGTTAGTTTTAGGTTTAGTGTTAGCGTTACAGTGAGGGTTAGGGTCATGGTTAGGATTAAGGTGAGGGTTAAAGTGAGGGTGAGGTTTAGGGTTAGGTTTAAGGTGTGGGTTATGGTTAGGGTTAGGATTAGGGTGAGGTTTAGGGTGAGGTGTTGGGTCAGGGTTAGTGTGAGGTTTAGGGTTAGTGTGAGGTTTGGGGTTTGGTTTAGGGTAAGTGTGAGGATAAGGGTTAGAGTGAGGGATAGGGTTATTGTTAGGGTTAGGGTGAGGGTAAGTCATAGGATTGGGGTTAGGGTAAGGGTGCTTGTGAGGGTGATGGTTAGTGTTAGGTTTATGGTGAAGGTGAGGTTTTGGTTTAGGATTAGGGTTAGGGTTAGTTTTAGGGTGAGGGTGAGGGTTATGTTTAGGATTAGGGTTAGGGTTATAATAAGGTGAGGGTGAGGGTGAGGGTGAGGGTTAGGGAGAGGATTAGGTTTAGGTTTAGGGTTAGGGTGAGAGTGGGAGTTAGGTTGAGGTGAGGGTTCAGGTTTGGGTGAGGGTGAGGGTTTGGGTTAGAGTTAGGATGAGTGTTAGGGTTAATGTGAGGGGTAGGGTTAGGGTTAGGGTGAGGGTGAGGTTTAGGTTTAGTGTGAGGGTTAGGGGTAGTGTTAGGGATAGGGTAAGGTTAAGGGTTAGGGTGAGGTTTAGCGTGACGGAGAAGCTTATGTTTAGGGTTAAGGTGAGGGTTAGGATGAGGGTGAGGTTTAGGGAGAGGTTGAAGGTTAGGGTGAGGGTGAGGTTTAGGGTTATGGTTAGGTTTAGGGTGTGGGTTAGGTTTAGTGTTAGGGTTAGGCTAATGGTTAGGTTTGGGGTTAAGGTAAGGGTGAGGGTGACGGTGAGTGTTAGGATTAGGTTTAGGGTGAGTGTGAGGGTTAGGTTTAGGATTAGTGTTAGTATGATGGTGATGGTGAAGTTTACAGTTAGTTTTAGCTTTGGGGCGAGGGTGAGGGTGAGGGGCGTTTAGGGTGTGGGTGACGGTTAGGTTTAGAGTGAGGTTTAGGGTGATGGTGAGGGTTAGGTGAGGGTGGGATGTAGGCTTAATGTTAGAGTTAGGCTGAGGGTTATGATCAGGGTCAGGATTAAGGTGAGGGTTAAGGTGAAGGTTAGGTTTAGGGTTAGGTTTAGGGTTAGTGTGAGGATTAGGTTTAGGGTGAGGGTAAGCTTTAGGGTGAGGGTTAGACTGAGGGTGAGGGATAGGTTTAGTGTTAGTGTTAGGGTGAGCATTTGGGTGAGGGTTAGGTTCAGGGTTAGGGTTAGGGTGAGTGTTAAGGTGAAGGCAAGTGTTAGGGTTAGGTTTATGTGGACGGTGAGGGATAGGGTTATGGTGAGGTGAGGGTGAGGGTGAGGGTTAGGGTGAGGGTGAGGGTGAGGGTTAGGGTTAGGGTTAGGTTGAGGGGAAGGTATAGGTTGAGGGTAAGTACTAGGGTTAGGCTGAGGGTGAGGGTGTGGTTGAGGTTTAGGGTTAGGTTTAGGGTTAGGGTTAGTGTGAGGGTTAGTGTTAGTGTTAGGGTTAGGGTTAGTGTGAGGGTAAGTGTTAGGGTGAGGGTTTGGGTTAGGGTGAGTGTTATGGTTAGGGTGAGGGTTAGGGGGAGGGTTAGGTTAATGTTAGGGTTAGGGTTAGGGTGAGGGATAGGGTTAGGGTTAGGGTTAGGATGAGGGTTAGGCTGTGGGGTAAGCTTAGGGTTAGGGTGAGGCTTAGGTTTAGTGTGAGTTTTAGGGTTAAGTTTAGGTTCATGATTAGGTTTATGGTGAGGAGAAGGGTTAGGGTGAGGGTTAAGATGAGGGTGAGGATTTGGGTTTGGGATAGGGTTAGGGTAATTTTAGGGTGAGGGCTAGAGTGGGTGTGAGGGTTAGGGTTAGGGTTAGGTATAGGGTGAGGATTAGGTTTAGGGTTAGGGTTAGGGTTCGGGTGAGTCTTAGGCTGAGGGGTAGGGTTATGGATAGGGTGAGGGTTAGGTTTAGTGTGAGGGTTAGGGTTTGGGGTAGGGTTAGAGTTAGGGTGAGGTTTAGGCTGATGGCTAGGGTTACAGTTAGCGTGAGGGTTAAGTTTAGTGGGAGTGTTAGGGTTAGGTTTAGGGTTAGGGTTAGGGTTCGGTTTCGGGTTCAGGTGAGGGTTCGGATTAAAGTGTGGATGAGCGTTAGGGTTAGTGTGAGGACTAGGTTTAGGGTTAGGGTTACTCTTAGGGTTAGGGTTAGAGTGAGGGTAAGGGTTACGGTTAGGGTGATTGCGAGGGTAAGGTTTAGGGTTAGTGTTAGGGTTAGGGTGAGGGTTAGTGTGAGGGTTAGAGTTAGGGTGAGGGTTAGGGTGAGTTTTAAGATTAGAGTTAGGGTTAGGATTAGGGTTAGGTTGAGGTTGAGTTTTAGTGTTAGTGTTAGGGTTAGGGTGCGGGTGAGGGTGAGGGTGAGGGTGAGGTTTAGGGCTAGGGTAGGCTTAGGTTTAGCCAGAGGGTGAGGGTGAGGTTGATGGTTAGTGTTAGGGTTAGGGTGAGGATGAGGGCTACGGTGACGGTGATGTTTAGGGTGTGGGTGAGGGTTAGGTTTAGGGGGAGGGTTAGGGTGATGGTGAGGATTAGGTGAGGGTGAGATTTAGGTTTAGTGTTAGAGTTAGGCTGAGGGTAAGATCAGGGTCAAGATTAAGGTGAGGGTTAAGGTGAGGATTAGTGTGAAGTTGAGGGTGAGGGTTTCCTTTATGTCAGGGTTAGGGGTAGGGTAGGGATTAGGGTGAGGGTGAGGGTGACGGTGTAGTATACATCAGGGTTAGGGTTAAGCTGAGGTTAGGGTTAGGGTGAGGTTTAGGGTTAGTGTTAGGATTAGGGTTAGGGTGAGGGTGATGTTTAGGGTGAGGGTGAGTGTTAAGGGGAGGGTTAGATTGAGGGTCAGGGTTAGGGTTAGTGTTAGGGTTATGGTGAGGGTGATGTTTAGGGTGAGGGTGAGGGTTAAGGGGAGGGTTAGATTGTGGGTCAGGGTTAGTGTTAGTGTTAGGGTTAGCGTTAGGATGAGGGTTAGGTTGACGTTTAGGGTTAGGGTTATTGTTAGAGTTACGGTGAGGGTTAGGCTTAGGGTTAGGGTTAGAGTTAGGGTGAGGGTTAGGGTTAGGGTTAGGATTATGGTAAGGGTTAGGGTTAGCGTGACAGGTTTAGGGTGATGTTAAGGGTGACTTTGAGGGTTAGGGTTAGGGTGAGCTAGAGCGTGAGGATTAGGGTGCGGGTGAGGGTGAGTGAGAGGGTGACGGTGAGGATTAGGGTTAGGGTTAGGTTTAGGTTGAGGGTAAGAGTTAGGGTTTGGATTAGGGTTAGTGTAAGGATTAAGCTGAGGGTGAGGTTAAGGGTGAGGCTTTCGGTTTGGTAAGGGTTAGGGTTAGGTTGAGGGTGAGGATTAGGGTGAGGGTGAGGGTTAGGGTTAGGTTGAGCGTTACGGTTAGGGATAGGGTTAGGGTGAGGCTTTGTGTGAGAGGTAGGTTTAGGGTTAGTATGAGGGTTAGGGTTAGTGTGACCTTTACGGTAAGGGTTAGGGTTAGTGTGAGGATAAGGTTTAGGGTGAGGGTTAGGTTGAGACTGAGGGTTAGGGTTAGCGTTAGGGTTATGGTGAAGGTTTGGGTGGGGTTTAGGGTGAGGGTTAGTGTTCGGGTTAGGGTTGGGTGAGGGTTAGGGTGAGCGTAAGTGTTAGGGTGCGGGTTAGGTTGAGGGTTAGGGATAGGGTTATGGTGAGGGTAAGGGTTAGGGTTAGGGTGAGAGTAAGGTTGAGGTTTAGGGTGAGGCTGAGGGTGAGGCTAAGGGTGACGCTGAAGGTTAAGTTTAGGGTTAGGTTTATGGTGAGGGCTAGGGTGAGGATTAGGTTGAGGGTGAAGTTTAAGGTGAGGGTCAGGTTTAGGGTGAGGGATATTGTTAGGGTTATGGTGAGGTTTAGGGTTTGGGTGATGTTTAGGGTGAGGGTGAAGGAGAGAGTGAGGGTTCGGGTGAGGGTTAGGGTTAGGGTGAATGTTAGGGTTAGGGTTAGGGTGAGGTTAAGTGTTAGGATGACAGTTACAGTGAGGGTGAGGGTTAGGCTTAGGTTTAGTGTTAGGGTGAGAGTTAGGGTTAGGGCTAGGGTGAGGGTTAGGGTGAGGGTTAGGTGGAAGTTTACGGTTAGGGTTAGGGTTTGGGTTAGGTTGAGGGATAGGGTGAGAGGAAGGGGTAGGGTGAGGGTTAGGGAGAGGGTGAGGCTTAGGTTGAGAGTGAACATTTGTGTTAGCATCAGTGTTGGGTTTAGGGTGAGTCTTAGGGTTAGGCTGAGGGGTAGTTTTAGGGTTAGTGTGAGGGTTAGGGTTAGGGTTAGGGTTAGGGTGAGGTTAAGGGTTAGGGTGAGGTTGAGGGTTGGTTAGGGTTAGCCTTAGTGTGAGGATGAGGGTTAGGGTTAGGTTTAGGGTGAGTGTGAGTGTGAGGTTTAGGTTTAGGATTAGGGTTAGGCTTAGGTTTAGGCTGAGGTTGAGGGTATGAGTGAGGCTCACGCTAGCCCTCACGGCTAGGGTTAGGGTGAGGGGCAGATTTAGGGTTAGAGTTAGGGTGAGGCTTAGATTTAGTGTGAGGGTTATGGTTTGGATAAGGGTTAGGGTGATGGTAAGTGTTAGGGTGAGGGTTAGGCTGAGAGTGAGGGTTAAGGTTCGCCTAAGTGTTACGTTGTGGGTTAGGGTAAGGGTTAGGGTTAGAGTTAGGGTGAGGGTGAGGGTTATGGTTAGGGTTAGGATGAGTGTTAGGGTTAGGGTGATGTTTAAGGTGAAATTGAAAATTAGGGAGAGTGAGAGGGTACGGGTGAGGGTGACGGTTAGGTTGTGGGTGAGATTGAGGGTTAGGTTTTGGGTGAGGGTGAGGGTTAGGGTGATGTTTAGGTTGAGGGTGAGGTTTAGCGTGAGAGTTAGGCTTCAGGGTATGGGAAGGGATAGGGTGTAGGTTAGGGTTAGGGTGAGGGTGAGGCTTAGGGTGACCATGAGGTTTTCGGTCAGGAAAGGTATAGATTTAGGTTTAGGGTGAGGATTACGGTGAGGGTGAGGATTAAGTTTAGGGTTAGGGTTAGGGGGAGGGTTAGGGTTAGGGTTAAGTTGAGGGTTTAGGGTTAGGGTGATGTTTAGGGTGAGGGTGAGGGTGAGAGTGAGGATTCGTTTGAGGGTGTGGCTAAGGGTGTTGGTGAAGATTAGGGTGAGAGTGAGGGTTCGGGTGAGGGTGAGACTTAGGGTGTTGGTGAGGGATAGGGTTAGGGTGAGGGTTAGGGTGAAGGTGAGAGTTACGGTCAGGTTGAGGGTTAGGTTAAGTGTAAGAGTGAGGGTTAGGTTTAGGGTGAGGGGTAGGGTGAGGGGTAGGGTTAGGGTTAGGGAGAGGGTTAGGTTTAGGGTTAGGATTATGGTGAGTGTTATGGTTAGGGTTAGGGTGAGGGTTAGGGTGAGGGTTACGTTTAGGTTTAGGGTGAGGATTAGGTTTAGTGTGAGGGTTAGTGTTAGGGTTAGTGTAAGGATCAGGGTTAGGTTGAGGATTAGGGTGAGAGTGAGGGTTAGGGTTAGATTAAGTTTTAGGGTGAGGGTTAAAGTTAGGGTTAGCGTGAGGGTTAGGGTTGGGGTGAGGGTTAGGGTTAGGATTCGGGTGAGTGTTAAGGTGAGGGTGAGGTTTAGGGTGAGGGTGAGTGTTAGTGTTAGGCTGAGCGATAGGGTGAAGGTTAGGGTTAGGGTGAGTGTGAGGATTAGGTTTAGGGTTACTCTTAGGGCTATGGTGAGGGTTTGGGTTAGGGTGAGGTTGAGGTTTAGGGAGAGGGTGAGGTTTAGGGTTAGCGTCAGGGTTAAGGTGTGAGTTAGGGTGAGAGTTAGGGTTAGGGTGAGGGTGAGGGTTAGGGTTAGTGTTAGGGTGATGTTTAGGGTTAGGGTGTGCGTTAGGGATAGGTTTATGGTTAGGGTGAGGGTTAGGTTTATGTTTAGGGTTCAAGTTAAAGTGAGTGTGAGGGTGAGTGTTAGGGTTAGGATTAGGGCTCGGGTTAGTGTTAGGCTGAGGGTGAGTGTGAGGGTTAGTGTTAGGGTAATGTTTTGGTTTAGCTTTAGTTTGAGGGTTAGGGTTAGGATGCGGTTTAGGGTGAGGATTATATTTAGGGTTAAGGTGAGGGTTAGGTTTAGTGTGAGGGTTATGGTTAGGTTTAGGGTGAGGGTGTGGGTAAAGGTTAGGGTGAGGGTCAGTGTGAGGGTGAGGTTTAGGGTAAGGGTTAGGGTGAGTGTTTGGGTGAGGTTTAGGTTTAGGTTTAGGGTTAGGGTGAGGGTTAGGATGAGGGTAAGGGTTAGGGTGAAGTTTAGGTTGTGGTTATGTATTAGGGTTAGCATTAGTCTTAGGGTGAGGGTTAGGTTTGGGTATAGCATTAGGGTTAGGGTTAGGGTTAGGGTGAGGGTTAGAATTAGGGTTAAAGTGAGGGTCACGTTTAGGGTTAGCATTAGGTTTACAGTTAGGGTTAGAGTGAGGGTGAGGGTGAGGGTTAGGGTTAGAAATATGTTTAGGTTTAGGGTGAGGCTGAGGTTGAGGATGAGTTTGAGTTTGAGAGTTAGGGTTAGGGTTTGGCTTAGGGTGAGGTCTAGGGTGAGGGCGAGGGTTAGGGTGAGGGTTAGGGTTAGGGTGCGGTTTTTGGTTAGGAAAGGGTTAGGTTTAAGTTTAGTGTGAGGATTAGGCTGAGGGTGAGGTTGAAGGTGAGGGTTAGGGTTAAGGTGAGGTTTAGGGTTAGGGTTAGGCTGAGGGTTAGGGTTAGGTTGATGTTTAGGGTGAGGGTAAGGGAGAGGGTTAGGGTGTAGGTGATGGTTAGGGTGACGGTGAGGGTTAGGGTGATGCTGTGGGTTAGGTTGAGGGTTAGGGTTAGTGTGAGGGTTAGGATTAGTGTTAGTGTGAGGAAAAAAGTTAGGGTAAGGATTAGGATGAGAGTAAGAGTTAGGGTTATGTTTAGCCCTAGGGTTAGGGTGAGGTATAGGGTTAGAGTTCGGGTTAGGGTTAGCTTGAGGGTGATGGTTAGACTTAGGGGTAGGGTGAGGTTTAGGGTTGGGGTGAGTCTTAGGGTTACAGTTAGGGTGAGGTTGAGGGTGACGGTGAGCGTTCGGGTGAGGGTTAGGCTGTCGGTTAGGGTTAAGTTTATGGTTAGGGTAAGGGTTAGGGTGAGGTTTAGGGTGAGGTTTAGGGTTAGGGTGACATTGAGGGTTAGGGTGACAGTGGGGGTTAGGGTGAGGGTGAGGTTTAGGTTTAGTGTTAGTGTTACAGTGAGGGTGAGGGTCAGGTTTAGGATTAGGGTGAGGGTTAAAGTGAGGGTTAGGTTTAGGCTTTAGTTTAGTGTTAGTGTGAGGATTAGGGTTAGTGTTAGGTTTATAGTGAGGGTAAGGGTTAAGATGAGGGTTAGGCTCATGTGTATGTTTAAGGTAAGGGTTAGGGAGAGGGTGAGGGTAAGGGTTAGGGTGAGGGTTAGGGTGAGGGTTAGGGTGAGGGTGAGGGTTAGGGTTAGCATTAGGGTTAGGTTTGGGGTTAGGATGAGGGGTAGGGTTAATGTTAGGGTGAGGATGAGGGTTAGGGTTAGCATTAGGTTTAGGGTTAGGGTGAGGGTGAGAGTTAGGGTTAGGGTTAGGGTGAGTGTGAGGTTGAGGGTTAGGGTTAGGGGTAGAGTGAGGGTTAAGGTTAAGGTGTGGGTTACGTTTAGGGTGAGGGTGAGGCTAAGGATTAGGGTGAGGTTTAGTGTCTGGGTGAGTGTTAGGGTTTGAATAAGAGTTAGGGTTTGGGTTAGGATGAGGGTGAGGGTGAGGGTTAGGGTTAGGGTTAGGTTTATGGTTAGGGTGAGGGTCAAGGTGAGGGTTAGGGTGAGGGTTAGGTTTAGGTTTAGGGTTAGGGTTAGGATTTGTGTTAGGGTGAGGGCTAGGGTGAGGGTGAGGGTTCGGGTTTGTGTTAGGGTGAGGGTAAGTGTTAGGGTGAGGGGTAGTGTGAGGGGTAGGGTCAGGGTTAGGGTGAGGGTTCGTGTTTGGGTTAGGATTAGGGTTGGGGTGAGGGTGAGGTTTATGTTTAGGGTTAGGGTGAGGGTTAGGTTTAGGGTGATGTTTAGGGTGAGGGTGAGGGTTAGGGTGACAGTGATGGTTCGGGTGAGGGTGAGGATTAGGGTTTGGATGAGGGTTATGGTGAGGGTGAGGTTTAGGGTTAGATTTAGGGTGTGGATTAGAGTTAGGGTTAGGATTAGGGTGAAGGGTATGATCAGGGATAGGATGAGTTTTTGGGTTAGTGTGAGGTTTAGGGTTAGGTTTAGGGTAAGTGTGAGGATAACGGTTAGGGTGAGGGATAGGGTTATTGTTAGGGTTAGGGAGAGGATTAAGGTTAGGTTTAGGGTTATGGTGAGATTGAGGGTTAGGTTGAGGTGAGGGTTCGGGTTTGGGTGAGGTTTAGGGTGATGGTGAGGGTTAGGGTTAGGGTAAAGTTGAGGGTGAGGATCAGAGTAATGGTTAGTGTTAGGGTTAGGGTGAGGGTGAGGTTTCGGATTAGGATTAGGGTTAGGGTTAGGCTTAGTGTGAGGGTGAGGGTGAGGGTTAGGGTTAGGGTGAGGGTTAGGGTTATGGTTAGGGTTAGGGTGAAGTTTATGGGTATAGTTAGGGTTAGGATGAGCGTTATGCTGAGGGTTAGGGTTAGAGTTAGTGTGCAGGTTAGGTTTAGGGTTAAGGTTAGGGTGAGGGTGGGGGTTTAGTTTAGGTAACGTTTAGGGTAAGATTAGGGTGACGTTTAAGATGAGGTTGAGGGTTAAGATGATGTTTTCGGTTAGGGTGAGCATTAGGGTTAGGATTGGGGTCAGGGTTATTGTTAGGGTGATGTTTAGGGTGAGGGTGAGGGTGAAGGTTCGGGTGAGGGGGAGGGTTAGGGTTAGGGTTAGCCTGAGGCTTATGGTTATGGTTAGGGTAATGGTGAAGGTTAAGGTGAGTGTGAGGTTGAGGGTGAGAGTTAGGGTGAGGGTTAGAATGAGGGTGAGCGTTAGGGTGAGAGTGAGGGTTCGGGGGAGGGTTCAGGGGAGGGGGAGGGTTATGGTTATGGTTTGGTTTAGAGTTAGGTTTAGGGTGTGGGTGAGGGTTAGGGTTAGGATTAGAGTTAGGGTGACGGTAAGGCTTCGGGTGAGGGTTAGGGTGAGGATGAGAGTTAGGGTTAGGGTGAGGGTGAGGGTAAGTGTTAGCGTGAGGACTAGGGTTAGGTTTAGGATTAGGGTGAGGGTTAGGGTTATGGTGAGGGTGAGGCTGAGGGTTAGGTTCATTATTAAGGTTAGGGTTAGTGTGAGGGTTAGTGATAGTGTTAGGGTTAGGGTGAGGTTTAGAGTTAGGGTAAAGGTGAGGGTTAGTCTGAGAGGTAGGGTTAGGGTTAGGGTGAGAGTTAGGCTCAGTGTGAGGGTTAGGGTTAGGGTGAGGGTAAGGGTTAGGTTTAGGGTTAGGGTGAGGGTGAGTGTGAGGGTGAGGGTTAGGGTTATGGTGAGGGTTAGTGTTAGGGGGTGGGCTAGGTTGAGGGTTAGGTTGAGGGTGAGAGTGAGTGTGAGGTTTTCGGTTAGGTAAGGTTTAGGGTTGGGGTTAGGGTGAGGTTGTGGGTTAGGGTTAGGGTGAGGGTGAGGGTGAGGGTTAATGTTAGGATGAGGGTTAGGGATAGGGTTAGTGTGAGGGTGAGGGTGAGGGTTTCATTTACATCAGGGTTAGGATTAAGCTGAGGTTAGGGTTAGGGTGAGGGTTAGGGTTAGGGTTAGGGTATGGGTTAAGTTTAGAGTGATGTTTAGGGTGAGGGTGAGGGTTAAGGTGAAGATGAAGTTTAGAGTTAGTGTTAGATTAGGGTTAGGTTGAGGGTGAGGTTTAGGGATACAGTTAGGGTTATGGGGAGTGTTAAATTGAGGGTCAGGGTTAAGGTTAGTGTTAGGGTTAGGGTTAGCATGAGGGTTAGGCTGAGGATTAGGTTTAGGGTTAGTGTGAGGGTTAGGGTTAGGTTAGGGTTAGGGTTAGGGTTTGGTTAGGGTGAAGGTTAGTTTTAGGTTTAGGGTTAGGATAAGGTTTAGGCTGAGGGTTAGGTTTAGGGTTAGTGTGAGGGTTAGGTTTAGGGTTAGGGTGTGGACTATGCTGAGGGTGAGGGTTAGGGTGAGGGTTAGGGTTATGGCTGGGGTTAGCGTCAGGGGTAGGCTGAGGGTTAGGATTAGGGTATAGACTAGGGTTAGGCTGAAGTTGAGGGTGAGGGTTACTGTTAGATTGAGGGTTAGAGTGAGGGTGAGGGGGAGTGGGAGTGTTTGGTTTAGGGTTAGAGTTAGGTTGAGGGTGAGTGTTAGGATTAGGGTTAGCACTAGGTTTAGTCTGAGGGTTAGGGTGAGTTTGAGGGTGAGGTTTAGGGTTAGGGTGAGGGTTAGGGTTAGGGTTAGTTTTAGGGTAAAGTTTAGGGTTAGGGTTAGGGTTAGGATGAGCATAGGCTGAGGGTTAGGGTTAGGGTTAGGTTTTGGTTAGGGTGAAGGTTGCTTTTAGGTTCAGGGTTAGGATAAGGTTTAGGATAAGGTGAGGGTGAGGGGTAGGGTGAGGTTGTGGGTTTGGGTTATGGTTAGGTTTAGGGTTAGGGTTAGGGTGAGGGGAAGGGTTAGAGTGAGCTTTAGGCTGATGTTGAGGGTGAGGGTTTCTGTTAGTTAAAGGTTAGGGTTAGGGTGAGGATTAGGGTGAGGGTGAGGATTAAGCTGAGGTTAGGTTCAGGGTGAGGGTTCGGGTTAGGGTTAGGGTGAGGGTTAGGGTTAGGATGATATTTAGGGTGAAGGTGAAGGTTAGAGTGAGGGTGAGGGTTAGGGTTAGGGTTAGGTTTAATGTGAGGCTGAGGGTTAGGAATAGGAATAGGATTTGGGTTAGGGTTCAGCTGAGGGTGAGGATCAGGGCGTGGGTGAAGGTCAGGGTCAGGGTTACGTTTAGGGCTAGAGTGAGAGTTACGGTTATTTTGAGGGTTATGGTTAGGGTTAGGGTGAGGGTAAGGGTTAGGGTGAGGGGTGGGTGAGTGTGAGGGTTTGAAATAGGGTTTGGGTTAGGGTTGGGGTGACGGTTAGGGTTTGGGTGATGTTTAGAGTGACGGTGAGGGTTAGGGTGAGGATGAGGGTGCGGTTGAGCTTGAGGGTTCCATTGAGGGTGAGGGTTAGGGTGTGAGTGAGGATTAGGGTTAGGTTGAGGGCTAGGTTGAGGGTGAGGGTGAGGTTAGGGTTAGGGTTTGGGTTAGAGATAGGGTGAGTTTGATAGTGAGGGTTAGGTTTGGGATTAGGGTGAGTGTTAGGGTTAGGTTGAGGGTTAGGTATATGTTAGGGTTAAGGTAAGGGTGAGGGTGGGTGTTAGGGTTAGGTTTAGGGTTAGAGTTAAGGTGAGCGTGAGGGTGAGGGTTATGATTAGGTTAGGATTAGGGTTAGGTGAAGGTGAAGGAGAGGGTGAGGGTGAGGGTTAGGTTTAGGGTGAGGTTTAGGCTTACGGTTAGGGTTAGTGTGAGGGTTAGGATTAGGGTTAGGGTTAGGATGAGGGTTAGGCTGAGGGTTAGGGTTAGGATTAGGGTGAGGTTTAGGGCTACATTTAGGGTTAGGATAAGGGTTAGGCTGAGGGTTAGGGTTAGGGTTAGTGTGAGGGATTGGCTTAGGGTTAGGGTAAGAGTTAGGGTGAGGGTAAAGGTTAGGGTGAGAGTTAGAGTGAGGGTGAGGGTTAGGGATAGGGTGAGTGTTAGGGTAAAATTTAGGTTTAGGGTTAGGGTTAGGGTGAGGGTAAGGGTGTGAGTAAGTGTTCGGGTGAGGTTTAGGGTGAGGGTGAGGGTTAGGGTCAAGGTTAGGTTTAGGGTGAGGTTTAGGGTTTGGGTAAGTGTTAGGGTGAGGTTTAGGGTGAGGGTGAGGGTTAGGGTTAGGGTGAGGGTAAGTGTTAGGGTGAGGATTAGTGTGAGTCTGAGGGTTAGGGTTAGCATTAGGGTGATGGTGAGGGTTAGGGTTAGGATTACAGTTAGGGTGAGAGTAAAGCTTAGGGTGAGGGTTAGGGTGAGGTTGAGGGTTAGTGTTAGGGTGAGTGGGAGGGTAAGTGTTAGGGTGAGGACTAATTTTAGGGTTAAGATTAGGGTGAGTGTTAGGGGTATTATGAGGGTGAGGGTGAGGGTTAGGTTCAGTATTAGGTTTAGGGTTAGTGTGAGGGTTAGTGATAGGGTTTGGGTTAGGGTGAGGGTCAGAGTTAGGGTTAAGGTGAGGGTTAGTCTGAGAGGTAGGGTTAGGGTTAGGGTGAGGGTTAGGCTTAGTGTGAGGGTTAGGGATAGGTTTAGGGTTAGGGTGAGGGTGAGTTTGAGGGTGAGGGTTTGGGTTAGGGTGAGGATTAGTGTTAGGGGGATTGCTAGGTTGAGGGTTAGGGTTTGGGTGAGCGTGAGGTTTTCGGTTAGGTAAGGTTTAGGGTTAGGGTTAGGGTGAGGATTAGGGTGAGGTTGTGGGTTAGGTTTAGGGTGACGGTGAGGGTCAGGGTCAGTGTTATGATGAGGGTTAGCGTTAGGCTTAGGGTGAGTGTGAGGGTTCCGGTGAGGGTTCGGGTGAGGGTTAGGGTGTGGGTTAAGGTTTGGTTTTTGGTGAGGGTTAGGGTGACAGTGAGTGTTAGGGTGAGGGTGAGGTTGAGTGTGAGGGTTAGGGTTAGGTTTAGGGATAGGATTAGGGTTAGGTTTAGGGTAAAGGTTTGGGTTAGGTTGAGGGTTAGGTTAAGGTTAGGGATAGAGTTAGGGTGAGGTTAGGTTGAGGGTGAGGGTTAAGCTGTGGTTAGGGTTAGGGTGATGGTTAGGGTTAGGGTGATGTTTAGTGTGAGGGTGAGTGTTTGGCGAGGGTGAGGGTGAGGGTTAGTGTTAAGGTTAGGTTTAGGTTGAGGGTGATTGTGAGGGTGAGGATTAGGAATAGGATTAGGGTTAGGATTAAGCTGAAGCTGAGGATCAGGGTGAGGGTGAAGGTTAGGGTCAGGGTTAGGATTAGGGTTAGAGTTAGGGTTACGGTTAGTGTGAGGATAATGGTTAGGGTTAGGGTGAGGGTAAGGATTAAGGTGAGAGTAAAGGTTAGGGTGAGGATTAGGGTGAGTGTGAGGGTTTGGATTAGGGTTTGTGTTAGAGTTAGGGTGAGGGTTAGGATTTGGGTGATGTTTAGAGTGAGGGTGAGGGTTAGTGTGAGAATGAGGGTTCGGGTGAGGGTTTGGGTTCGGTTGAGGGTGAGGGTTAGGGTGTGGGTGAGTATTAGGTTTAGGGTGAGGGTTAGCGTTAGGCCTAGGTTTAGGGTTAGGTTGAGGGTTAGGGTTAGGGTTAAGGTGAGGGGTAGGGACAGGGGTAGGGTCAGGTTTAGGGTGAGTGTGAGGGTTAGGGTGAGGGTGAGGGTGAGGGTTAGGGTTAGGGTTTGCGTTAGACTTAGGGTGAGTTTGAGGGTGAGGGTTAGGTTTAGGATTAGGGTGAGGGTTAGGGTTAGGTTGAGGGTTAGGGATAGTGTTAGGGTTAGGGTAAGGGTGAGGGTGAGTGTTAGGTTTAGGTTTAGGGTTAAAGTTAGGGTGAGGGTGAGGGTGAGGGTTAGGATTAAGTTACATTTAGGGTTAGGATGAGGGTGATCGAGAGGATGAGGGTGAGGCTTAGGGTTAGATGAGGTTTAGGTTTACGGTTAGGGTTAGGGTGAGGGTTAGGATTAGGGTTATGGTTAGGATGAGGGTTAGGCTAAGGGTTAGGGTTAGGGTTAGGGTGAGGTTTAGGGCTAGGTTTAGGGTTAGAATAAGGATTAGGCTGAGGATTAGGGTTCGGGTTAGTGTGAGGGTTAGGTTTAGTGTTAGGGTAAGAGTTAGGGTGAGGGTAAAGTTTAGGGTGAGGGTTAGGGTGAGGGTGAGGTTTAGGGTTAGGGTGAGGGATAGGGTCAATTTTAGGTTTAGGGTTAGGGTTAGAGTGAGGGAAAGTATGTGGGTAAGTGTTAGGGTGAGGTTTAGAGTGAGGGTGAGGGTTAGCGTCAAGGTAAAGTTAAGGGTTAGGGTTAAGGTGAGGGTTAGGGTTTGGGTGAGTGTTAGGGTGAGTTTTAGGGTGAGGGTGAGGGTAAAGTTTTAGGGAGAGGGTTACGGTGAGAATGAGAGTTATGGTTAGCATTAGGGTGAGAGTGAGGGTTAGGGTGTAGTTTTGGGTTAAGGTTAAGAATAGGGTGAGGATTAGGGTTAGGGTTAGGTTGAGGGTGAGGTTTAGGGTGAGGGGTAACATTAGAGTTTGGATGAGGGTTAGGTTTAGTGTGAGGATTAGGGTTGGTTTAGGGTGACGGTAAGGGTTAGGATGACGGTTAGGTTGAATGTGAGGTAGGATGAGGGTTAGGGTTAGGGTGAGGGTTAGGGATAGGTTTAAGGTTAGGGTGAGGGTTAGGGTTAGGATTAGAGTTAGGGTGACGGTAAGGCTTCGGGTGAGGGTTAGGGTGAGGATGAGAGTTAGGGTTAGGGTGAGGGTGAGGGTAAGTGTTAGCGTGAGGACTAGGGTTAGGTTTAGGATTAGGGTGAGTGTTAGGGTTATGGTGAGGGTGAGGCTGAGGGTTAGGTTCATTATTAAGGTTAGGGTTAGTGTGAGGGTTAGTGATAGGGTTAGGGTTAGGGTGAGGGTTAGAGTTAGGGTAAAGGTGAGGGTTAGTCTGAGAGGTAGGGTTAGGGTTAGGGTGAGAGTTAGGCTCAATGTGAGGGTTAGGGTTAGGGTGAGGGTAAGGGTTAGGTTTAGGGTTAGGGTGAGGGTGAGTGTGAGGGTGAGGGTTAGGGTTATGGTGAGGGTTAGTGTTAGGGGGTGGGCTAGGTTGAGGGTTAGGTTGAGGGTGAGAGTGAGTGTGAGTTTTTCGGTTAGGTAAGGTTTAGGGTTAGGGTTAGGGTGAGGATTAGGGTGAGGTTGTGGGTTAGGGTTAGGGTGAGGGTGAGGGTTAATGTTAGGATGAGGGTTAGGGATAGGGTTAGTGTGAGGGTGTGGGTGAGGGTGAGGGTTAGGCTTAGGGTTAGTGTGAGGTTTAGGTTTACGGTGAGGGTAATGGTTAGGGTGAGGGTTAGGGTTAGGGTTAGGTTGAGGGTTAGTGTTAGGTTGATGTTTATTGTGAGAGTGAGGGTTAGGGTGTGGGTGAGTGTTCGGGTAGAGTTAGGGTTCGGGTTAGGGTTAGGGATAGGGTTAGGGTTTGGGTAAAGTTTAGGGTGAGGGTGATGATTAGGGTTAGCGTGAGGGTTAGGGTTAGGTTAAGATGAGGTTTAGGCTGAGGGTTAGGTTTAGGTTTAGGGTAAGTGTGAAGTTTCAGGTTAAGGTGAGGGTTGGATTTAGGTTTAGGGTTAGTATAAGGGATAGGGTGAGGGTTAGGGTTACGGTTAATATGAGTGTTAGGTTTAGGGTTAGGGTTTGGGTTAGGTTGACGGTAATGGTTCGGGTGAGGGTTAGGGTGAGGCTCAGGGATAGGTTTAGGGTGAGTGTTAGGTTGAGTGTTAGGATTATGGTTATGGTTAGGGTAAGGCTGAGGGGGAAGGAGAGGTTGAGGGTGAGCGTTAGGATTAAGTTTACTGATAGGGTGAGCATTTGGGTTAAGGTTAGATTTAGGGTGAGGGTTAGGCTCAGGGGTAGGGTTAGGGTTAGGTTGAGGGTTAGGTTTAGTGTGAGGTTTAGGGTTAGGGTTAGAGTGAGGGTTAGGTTTAGTGTGATGGTGAGGGTTAGGGTTAGGTTGAGGGTAAGGGTTAGGGTGAGGTTTAGGGTGAGAGTGAGGTTTAGGGTTAGCATTAGGTTTAAGGTTAGGGTTAGGATGAGGGTTAGGGTGAGGGAGAGGGTGAGGGTGAGGGTAAGAGTTAAGATGAGGGTCAGGTTTAGTGTGAGGGTGAGGGTTAGGTTTAGTGTGAGGTTGAGGGTTAGGTTTAGGGTGAGTATTAGGGTTAGGGTAAGGGTGAAGGTTAGGGTTAGGGTGAGGGTGAGGGTGAGGGTCAGGGTGAGGGATAGGTTTAGGTTGAGGATTAGATTTAGGGTGAGGTTTAAAGTTTGGGTTAGGGTGAGATTTAGAGTTAGGCTGATGATTATTGTGAGGGTGAGTTTTAGGGCGAGTGTGAGTGTTCGGGTGAGGGTGACTGTTCGGTTGAGGGTGACGATTAGGGTGTGGTTGAGGGTTAGGGTTAGTATGAGAGTCAGGGTGAAGTGTAGGGATAGTGTTAGGGTGAGGGTTAGGGTTAGTGTGAAGGTTAGAGTTAGGGTTAGGGTTAGGGTTAGCGTTAGTGTGAGGATAAGAGTTAGGGTGTGGGTTAGTGTGAGGGTGAGGGTTAGGGTTAGCGTTAGGGTTAGGGTGTGGGTTACTGTGAGGGTGAGGGTTATGGTGAGGTTTAGGGTTAGGGTGAGGGTTAAGATTAGGGTTAGTGTGAGGGTTAGTGTTAGGGTGATATTTAGGAGGTTGAGGGTTAGTGTGAGGGTGAGAGTGAGGGTGAGGGTTAGGGTTAGGTTTAGGGTGAGGGTGTGGGTTAGGGTTAGGCTGAGGGTGAGGATGAAAGTGAGTGTGAGGTTTAGGGATAGGGTTAGTATTAGGTTAAAGTTAGTTTTAGGGTGAGGGTTAGGGTTAGGTATATTGTTAGGGTTAGGGTTTGGGTTAGTTAGGGTGAGGGTGAGGGTTAGCGTTAGGGTTAGGGTTAGGGTTAGGGTGAGGGTGGGGTTCAGGGTTAGGGTTAGGATTATGTTTAGGGTAAGCTTGAGGGGGAAGTGGAGGTTGAGTATGAGGTTTTGGTTTAGGGTTACGGTTAGCGTGAGGGTTACAGTTAGGTTTAGGGTTACTATAAGGGCTAGGTTGAGGGTAAGGGTTAGGGTTAGTGTGAGTGTTAAGTTTAGGGATAGGATTTGGGTTAGGTTGAGGGTAAAGTTTAGAGTGAGAGTTATGGAGAGGATGAGGGTTAGGGTTACCGTGAAGGTTCGGGTGAGGGTTAGGTTTAGGGTTATGGTTAGGGGTAGCGTGAGGGTTAAGGTGAAGGTTAGGTTTAGGGTTAGGGTTCGGGTGTGGGTTAGGTTGTGGGTAAGTGTTAGAGTGAGGGTTAGGGTGAGGGTGAGGGTTAATAGGAGGGTGAGGGTTAGTGTTAGCATTAGGGTTAAGGTGAGGGTGAGGGTTAGCGTTAGGGTGAGGGTTAAGGTGAGGGTTAGGGTTAAGGTTAGGGATAGGGTGAGGATTAGGGTTAGAGTTAGAAATAGGGTGAGGGTTAGGCTGAGGGGTAGTGTTAGGTTTAAGGTGAGTGTTGGGTTTAGTGTGAGGATTAGGGTTAGGTTTAGGGTGAGGTTTAGGTTTATTGCCAGGGTTAGGGTTAGTGTTAGGGTGAAGGTAAGGGTTAGGGTGAGGTTTACGGTGAGGGTGAGGTTTAGGGTTAGCATTAGGTTTAGATTTAAGGTTAGGATGAGGGTTAGGGTTAGGGTGAGGGTGAGGGTGAGGGTGAGGCTTATGTTTAGGATGAGGGTTAGGGTTAAGGTGAGGGTTCGTGTTAGGTTTAGGGTGAGGGTTAGGGTCAGGGTAAGGGTTAGGGTGAGGGTTAGGGTTATGGTTAGATTTAGTGTTAGGGTCAGGGTGAGGGTTAGGTTTAGTTTGAGGGTTACGGTTAGGGTTAGGGTAAGAGTTAGGGTTAGGTTTAGTGTTAGGGTGAGGGTGAGGGTTATGGTCAGGGTTAGGTGGAGGATTATGGTGAGGGTTAGGGTTAGGATAAGTGTTAGGGTTAGGGTTAGGCTGAGGGTGAGGGTGAAAGTGAGGGTGAGGGTTAGGGTTAGCGTTAGGGTGAGGGGTAGTGTGAGGGGTAGTGTTAGGTTTAGGGTGAGGATTAGGTTTAGGGTGATGTTTAGGTTGAGGGTGAGGGTCAGGGTGAGGGTGAGGGTGAGGGTGAAGGTTCGGGTTAGGGTTATGTTTCGGGTGAGGCAGAGGGTTAGTGTTAGGAATAGGATTAGGGTTAGGGTTAAGCTGAGCCTGAGGGTAAGGGTGAGGGTGAAGGTTAGGGTCAGGGTTAGGATTAGGGTTAGAGTGAGGGTTATGGTTAGTGTGAGGGTTATGGTTCGGGTTAGGGTGAGGGTAAGGGTTAGGGTGAGAGTAAAGTTTAGGGTGAGGGTTAGGGTGAGTGTGAGGGTTTGGATTAGGGTTTGTGTTAGGGTTAGGGTGAGGGTTAGGATTTGGTTGATGTTTAGAGTGAGAGTGAGGGTTAGGTTGTAGGTGAGGATTAGGTTTAAGGTGCGGGTTAGCGTTAGGGGTAGGTTTAGGGTTAGGTTGAGGATTAGGATTAGGGTTAGGGTGAGGAGTAGGGACAGGGGTAGGGTCAGGTTTAGGGTGAGGTTTAGGGTGAGTGTGAGGGTTAGGTTGAGGGTGAGGGTGAGGGTAAGGGTTAGGGTTTGCGTTAGACTTAGGGTGAGTTTGAGGGTGAGGGTTAGATTTAGGATTAGGGTGAGGGTTAGGGTTAGGTTGAGGCTTAGGGATAGTGTTAGGGTTAGGGTAAGGGTGAGGGTGAGTGTTAGATTTAGATTTAGGGTTAGAGTTAAGGTGAGGGTGAGAGTGAGGGTTAGGATTATATTATTATTAGGGTTAGGCTAAGGGTGATGGAGAGAGTGTGGGTGAGGGTTAGGGTTAGGGTGAGTTTGAGGGTGAGGGTTAGGTTTAGGATTAGGATTAGGGGGAGTGTTACAGTGAGGGTAAGGGTTCGGTTTCGGGTGAGGGTTAGTGTGTGGGTGAGGGTTAGGGTTAGGGTAAGGATTAGGTTTAGGCTTAGGGTTAAGGTTATGGTGAGGGTATAGGTTAGGGTTAGGTTTAGTGTGAGGATGAGGGTTAGGGTTACGGTTAGGGTTAGGGTGAGGGTGAGGTATAGGTTGAGGGTTAGGGTTAGGGTGAAGGTTAGGGTTAGTGTTAGGTCAGGGTGAGGGTGATTGTGAGTGTTAGGTTTAGGTTTAGAGTTAGGGTGAAGGTGAGGGTGAGGGTTAGGATTAGGGTTAAGGTTATGGTTAGGATGAGGGTTAGGCTGAGGGTTAGGGTTAGGGTTAGTGTCACCGTTAGGTTAGGGTTAGGTTTAGGTTTAGTGTGAGGTTTAGTGTTAGATTTAGGGTTCGCATAAGGTTTAGGCTGAGGGTAAGGGTTAGGGTTAGTGTGAGGGTTAGGTTTAGGGTTAGGGTAAGGGTTAGTTTGAGGGTAAAGGTTAGGATGAGTGTTACGTTGAGGTTGAGGGTTAGGGTTAGTGTGAGCGTTATGGTGAAGTTTAGGTTTAGGGTTAGGGTGAGGGTGAGAGTGTGGGTAAGTGTTAGGGTGAGGGTTAGGGTTAAGGTGAGGTTGAGGTTTAGGGTAAGTGTAAAGGTTAGGGTGAGTGTACTGGTGAGGGTGAGGGTTAGGGTTAGCGTTAGGGTTAGGGTTAGGGTGAGGTTTTGCCTTAAGCTTAAGGATAGTGTGAGAATTAGGGTTAGGGTTAGGTTTACGGTGAGGTTTAGGCTGAGGGGAAGGCTTAGGGTTAGGGTGAGGGTGAGGTTTAGTGTTAGGTTTAGGGTTAGGTTTAGTGTGACGGTAAGGGTTAGGGTGAAGGTTAGGGTGATTGTGTGGTTTATGGTTAGCATTAGGTTTAGAGTTAGGGTTAGGATGAATGTTAGGGTTATGTTTAGGGTTAGGGTTAAGGTGAGGGTGAGGGTTGTTAGGGTTAGGTTTAGGGTTAGGGTTAGTTTTAGGGTGAGGGCAAGGGTGAGGGTGAGGTTTAGGGTGAGGGTGAGGGGGAAGGGGAGGTTTTCATTGAAGTAAGTTTTAGGGTTAGGGTTAGGGTGAAGTGTAGGGTTAGGGTGTGGGTTGGGTTTAGGGTTAGGGTTAGGGTTAGGGTGAGGCTGAGGGTGAAGGTTAGTGTTAGGATGAGGATTAGGTTTAGGGTTAGGGTGAGGGTGAGGGTAAGGGTTAGGTTTAGGGTTAGTGTGAGAGTTAGGGTTACGGTGAGGGTTAGGGTTAGGGTGAGGAGTAGGGTTAGGGTTACGGAGGGGGTTACGGTTGGGTGATGTTTAGTGTGAGGGTGACGGTTAGGGTGAGGGTGAGTGTTCTTTTGAGAATTAGGGTTAGGGTTAGGGATTGGCTTAGTGTGAGGGTAAGTGTTAGGGTGAGGGTTAAGGTGAGGGTGAGTGTTCTTTTGAGAATTAGGGTTAGGGTTAGGGATTGGCTTAGTGTGAGGGTAAGTGTTAGGATTAGGGTTAGGGTGAGGGTGAGGTTTATTTTTAGGGTGAGTGTTAGGTTTAGGATTATGATGAGGGTGAGGGTTAGGGTGAGCCGTAGGTTTAGGGTTAGGGTTAGTTTGCGGGTTAGGGTGAGGTTAAGGTTGAGGGTGAGTTTTAGGGTTAGGGTGAGGGTAAGGTTTAGGGTGAGGGTTAGGGTGAGGGTTAGGGTTAGGGTTAGTGATAGGGTAAGGATTAGTGTTAGTGGAAGAGTTAGGGTGAGGGTAAGGTTTAGGGTTAGTGTGAGGATAAGGGTTAGGGTGAGGATTAGGGTGAGGGTGAGGGTTAAGGTTAGGGTGATGGTTAGGGTTAGGGTTATGGTTAAGGTGAGGGTTAGGGTGAGATGTAGGTTTACGGTTAGGGTTATTTTGCGGGTTAGGGCGAGGGTAAGGATTAGGGTGAATTTTAGGTTTAGGGTGAGGGTTATGGTTAGGGTGAGGGTAAGGGTTAGGGTGAGGGTTAGGTTGAGGTTTCGGGTTAGGGTTAGGGATAGGGTGAGGATTAGGTTTAGTGTGAGGGTTAGGATTAAGTTTATTGTGAGGATAAGGGTTAGGGTGAGGGTTAGAGTGAGGGTGTGGTGTTGGGTTAGTGTTAGGGATAGGGTGAGCGTAAGGGTGAGGGTTAGGTTTAAGGTGAGGTTTATGGTGAGGTTTAGGGTGAGGGTGAGGGTCGGTTGAGGGTTAGGGTTAGGATTAGTGTTAGGGTTAGGGTGAGTGTGAGGTTTGGGTGAGGGTGAGGGTGAGTGTTTCAGTTATGTAACTGTTAGGGTTAGTGTGAGGATTAGGGTGAGGGTGAAGGTTAACCTGAGGTTAGGTTTAGCCTGATGGTTAGGGTTAGGGTTAGGGTGAGGGTTAGGGTTAGGGTGATGGTTAGGGTGAGGGTGAGGCTGAGAGTTAGGATTAGGAATAGGGTTAGTGTTAGGGTCAGGCTGAGGTGAGGGTCAGGGTGAGGGTGAAGGTTCGGGTTAGGGTTATAGTTAGGGTGAGGGTTAAGCTTAGTGTGTGGGTTAGGGTTAGGTTTATGTTTAGGGTGAGCGTTAGGATTATATTTAGGGTTAGCATAAGGGTTAGGCTGAGGGTTAAGGTTAGGGTTAGTCTGAGGGTTAGGTGTAGGGTTAGGGTAAGTGTAAATTTTAGGGTGAGGGTTAGGGTGAGTGTGAGGGTTAGGATTAGGGTGATGGTTAGGGTGAAGGTTAGGTTTACGGTTAGGGTAGGGTGAAGGTTAGGGTGTGGGTTAGTGTAAGGGTGAGGGTTAGGGTGAGGGTTAGGATTAGGGTTAGCATTAAGTTTAGGGTGAGGGTGAGGGTGAGGGTGAGGGTTTGGGTTAAGGTTAAAGATAGGGTGAGGATTAGGTTTAGGGTTAGGTTTAGGGTGATGGTTAGGAGGAGGGGTAGGCTTAGGGTTAGGGTGAAGGTTAGGTTTAGTGTGAGATTTAGTGTTAGGGTTAGGGTGATGGTAAGGTTTAGTGTGAGGTTTAGGGTGAGTGTGAGGTTAAGGGTTAGCATTAGGTTTAGCGTTAGGTTTAGGATGAGTGTTAGGGTTAGGTTTAGGGTTAGGGTGAGGATGAGGGTGAAGGTTAGAGTTAGGATGAGTGTAGGGGTTTGGGGTAGAGTGAGGGTTAGGGTTAGGGTTACTGTGAGGGTTAGGATTATGGTGAGGTTTAGGGTGAGGGTGAGGGTTAGGTTTAGCATTAGGGTGAGGGTTACCTTTAGGGTCATGATTAGTGTCCGGGTGAGGGTTAGGATGAGGGTGAGTGTTCTGCTGAGAGTTAGGATTAGGGTTAGGATCAGGGATAAGTTTAGAGTGAGGGTAAGGTTTAGGGTGAGTGTTATGGTGAGGGTCAAGTTTAGGGTTAGGGTGAGAGTTAGGGTTAGGGTTAGGGTTATATTTAGGGTGAGGGTTAGGGTGAGCGGTAGGTTTAGGGTTAGGGTTAGTTTGTGGGTTATGGTGAGGGTAAGGGTTAGGGTGAGGTTTAGGTTGAGGATGAGGGTTAGGGTTAGGGTAAGGGTAAGGGTTAGGTTGAGAGTGAGTGTGAAGGTGAGGGTTAGGGTTAGCATTAGAGTTAGGGTGAGGGTGAGGGTTAAGGTGAGGTTTAGTTTGAAGTTTACGGTTAGGTTGCGTGTTAGTGTGAGGTTTAGGGTTAAGGTTATGTTGAGGGTAAGTGTTAGGGTGAGGTTTAGTGTGTGGATGAGTGTTAGGTTTATTATTAGGGCTAGGGTGAGGGTTAGGGTGAGGGTTAGGGTTAGGGTTAGCGTTAGGGTGAGGGTGAGGTATAGGGTGAGGTTTAGGGTTAGGGTGAGGGTTAAGGATAATGTTAGGTTAGGGTGAGGGTGAGGGTGAGTGTTAGGTTTAGGTTTAGGTTTAGAGTTAGGGTGAGGGTGAGCGTGAGGGTTAGGATTAGTGTTAGGGTTAGGGTTAGGATGAGGGTTAGGCCGAGGGTTAGGGTTAGGGTTAGGGGTAGCATAATGTTTAGGTTGAGGGTTAGGGTTATGCTTAGGGATAGGGTTAGGGTGAGGGTTAGGCTGACGGTAAGTGTTAGGGTGAGGTTTAGGGTGAAGTTGAGTATTAGGCTTAGCATCATTCTTAGGGTGAGGTTTAGACTTAGGTATAGCATTAGGGTTAGGGTTAGGGTTAGGGTTAGGGTGAGGGTTAGGATTAAGGCTAAGGTTAGGGTGAGGTTTAGGGTTAGCATTAGGTTTAGCGTTAGGGTGAGGGTTTGGGTTACGGTGAGGGTTACCTTTCATGTGAGGGTTAGGGTAAGGGTTAGGTTTAGGATGAGGGTTAGGGTTGGTGAGAGGTTTAGGGTGAGGGTGAGTGTTAGGGTTACAGTCAGCGTTAGGGTGAGGGTGAGGTTTTGGGTTAGGTTAGGCTGAGGGTGAGGGTGAGGGTGAGGGTTAGGTTTGGTGTTAGTTTTAGTGTTAGGTTTAGGTTTAGGTTTAGGGTGAGGGTTAGGGTGAGGGTTAGGTTGTTGGTAAGTGTTAGATTGAGGGTTAAAATGAGGGTGAGGTTTAGGGTAAGGGTGAGGGTAAGGGTTAGTGTGAGGGTTAAGTTGAGGGTGAGGGATAGGGTTAGCATTAGGGTTAGGGTTAGGGTTAGGGTGAGCGATCGGGATAGGGTTAGGGTTAGGGTTAGGGTGAGGGTGAGGGTTATGTTGAGGCTGAGGGTGACGTTGAGGGTTAGGGATAGGGTTAGGGTGAGGGTGAGGGTGTGGGTGAGGGTTAGGGTTAGGATTAGTGTTAGGGTTAGGGTTTCGCTGAGGGAGAGCTTGAGGGTGAGTGATAGGGTTAGGTTTAGGTTTAGGGTGAGGGTTAGGTTTAGTGTGAGTGTTAGGATTAGGGTGAGGGTTAGGTTTACGGTTAGGTTGCGTGTTAGTGTGAGGTTTAGGGTTAGGGTTAGGTTTAGGTGAGGGTTAGGGTGAGGGTTAGGGTTAATGTTAGGGTTAGGTTGAGGGTGAGGATAAGGGTGACGGTGAGAGTTAGGGTTAGGATTTAGGGTTAGGGTTAGTTATAGGGTGAGGCTTAGGGTGAGGGGTAGGGCTAGGGTTAGGAAGAGGGTTAGGGTTAGTGTGAGGGTTAGAGTTATGGTTAGGGTTAGGGTGAGGCTATGGATTAGGGTGAGGTTTAGTGTGAGGCTGAGGGTTAGTGTGAGGGTTTTTGTTAGGTTTAGCGTAAGGTTTATGGTGAGGTCTAATGAGAGGTTGCGGGTTAGGGAGAGGGAGACGGTGAGGGAGAGCGTGTCAGTTAGATAAGGATTAGGATTCCGGTCAGGGTGAGGATTAGGGTGAGGGTTAGTGATAGGATGAAGTTTAGGGTTAGGCTGATGGTTAGGGTTAGGGTTAGATTGAGGTTTAGGGTTCGGGTTTGCATTAGGGTTAGGATGAGGGTTAGGGTGATTTTGAGGGTTAGGAATAGGGTTAGGGTTAGTGTTAGGGTGAGGGTTAGGGTTAGGATGATGGTTAGGGTAAGGGGTAGGGTTAGGGTTAGGGTGAATGTTAGGATTAGGGAGAGGGTTAGTGTTAGGGTTAGGGTGAGGTTAAGGATTAGGTTGAGGTTGAGGGTTTGTGTTAGGTTTAGGGTGATGGTGAGGGTGAGGGTTAGGGTTAGGTTTAGGCTTAGTTTGAGGGATAGGATGAGGGTTTTGTTTAGTGTTAGTGTTCGGGTTAGGGTGAGGTTTAATATTAGTGTGAGGGTTAGGGTGAGGTTGAGGGTGAGAGTAAGGGTTTGGGTGAGGGTTAGAGTGAGTTTTAACGTTCTGGTTAGGGCTAGGGTGAGTCTTACGGTGAGGGTCAGGGTTAATGTTATGTTTAAGGTGAGGTTTAGGGTTCGGGTTAGGGTTTGGGTGAGGATTAGTGTGAGGGTTGGGTTAAGATGAAGGTTAGGGTTAGAGTGAGTATTAGGGTTAGGGTTAGGTTTAGATTAAGGTTTAGGCTGACGGTTAGGATAAGGATTAGGGTTAGGGTAAGGGTGAGTGTGAGGGTTAAAGTTAGGGTTAGGGTGAGGGTTAGGGTTGGGGTGAGGGTTAGGGTTAGGGTTAGGCTGAGGGTGAGGGAAAGGGTTTGGATGAGTGTGAGTGTTAGGGTGTTGGTGACGGTTAGGGTTAGGATGAGGGTTAAGTTGACGTTGAGGTTTAGGGTGAGGGTGAGGGTTAGGGTTAGGGTGAGCGATAGCATGAGGGTTAGGGTTAGGGTGAGTGTGAGGATTAGGATTAGGGTTACCCTTAGGGTTATGGTGAGAGTATGGGTTAGGGTGAGGTTTAGGGTGAGGGTGAGGGTTAGGGTTAGCGTTAGGGTTAAGGTGAGGGTTAGGGTTAGGGTTAGGGTGAGGGTTAGGGTTAGGGTGATGTTTTGGGTGAGGGTTAGGGTATAGGTGAGGGTTAGTTTTAGAGTGAGGGTTAGGGTGAGGGTGTGGAAAAGGGTTAGGTTAGGTTCAGGGTGTGGGTTAGGGTTAGGTTTAGGGTGAGGGTTTGAGTTAGTGTATGGGTTAGTGTTTGGGTTAGTGTGAGGAAAAGGGTTAGGGTGAGGATTAGGATGAGAGTAAGATTTAGGGTTAGGTTTAGCTTTAGGGTTAGGGTTCGGTTTAGGTTTAGGGTTCGGGTTAGGGTTAAGTTGAGGGTGAGGGTTAGAGTTAGGGTTCGGGTGAGGGTTAGGTTTGGGGTGAGTGTTAGGGTTACGGTTAGGGTGAGGGTGAGGGTGAGGTTTGGGTTTCAGCTGAGGGTTAGGTTTGGGGTGAGTGTTAGGGTTACGGTTAGGGTGAGGGTGAGGGTGAGGTTTGGGTTTCAGGTGAGGGTTAGGGTGTGGGTGACGGTTAGTGTTAGGGTGAGGTTCAAGATGACAGTGAGGGTTAGGATGAGGGTGATGGTTAGAGTTAGTGTGAGTATTAGGTTTAGGGTTAGGGTTAAGGTTATGGAGAGGGTAAGGCTCAGGGTGAGGTTTAGGGTGAGGGTGAGAGTTAGGGTTAGCATTAGGGTTACGGTGAGGGATAGGGTTAGGGTTAGTGTTAGGGTGAAGTTGAGGGTTAGGATTAGGGTTAGGATGAGGTTTAAGGTTATGGTGAGGGTTAGGGTTAGGGTTACGTTTTGAGTTGGGTGAGTATTAGGGTGAGCTTTAGGGTTAGGATTAGGGTTATGGTTAGTGTTAGGCAGAGGGTGAGGGTGAGGGTGAGGGTTAGGGTTAGTGTCAGGTTTAGGGTGAGGGTTAGTGTGAGGGGTAGGGTTAGGGTTAGGAAGAGGGATAGGGTTTGGGTGAGGGATAGGGTGAGGGTTAGGGTCACTGGTAGGTTTAGGGTTAGGTTGAGATTTAGTGTTAGTGTGAGGGTTAGGGTTAGTGTTAGGGTGATGGTAAGGGTTACTGTGAGGTTTAGGGTGAGGGTGACAGTTAGGGTTAGCTTAGGTTTAGGGTGAGGTGAGGTTTCGGGTTTGCACTAGGGTTAGGGTGAGGGTTATGGTGAGGGATAAGGTTAGGGCTAGGGTGAGGGTGAGGGTTAGGTTTAGGGTTATGTTGAGTGTTAGGTTTAGCGTGAGGGTTAGGGTTAGGGTGAGGTTTAGGGTGAGGGTGAGGGTGAGGGTGAGGGTGAGGGTTAGGGTTAGGGTTAGGGTGAAAGTAAGGGTGAGGTTTAGGTTTAGGTTTAGGGTTAGGTTTAGGGTTAGATTTAGGGTGAGGGTGAGGGTTAGGGTTAGTGTGAGGGTGAGAGTGAGGGTTAGGGTTAGGATTAGGGTGAGTGTGAGGATTAGGGTTAGGGTTACCATTAGGGTTATGGTAAGTATATGGGTTAGGGTGAGGGTGAGGGTTAGGGTTAGCGTTAAGGTTAAGGTGAGGTTTAGGGTTAGGGTTAGGCTGAGTGTTACGGTTAGGTTGATGTTTAGGGTGAGGGTAAGGGTGAGGCTGAGGGTGAGGGTTAGGTTTTAGGTGAGGGTTAGGTTTAGGGTGAGGGTTAGGGTGATGGTGAGGGTTAGGGTGAGGGTGTGGAAAAGTGTTAGGTTTCGTTTCATGGTGAGGGTTAGGGTTAAGTTTAGGATGAGGGTTAGTTTGAGGGTTTGAGTTAGTGTAAGGGTTAAGGTGTAGGGTTAGTGTGACGAAAAGGGTTAGGGTGAGGATTAGGATGAGAGTAAGATTTAGGGTTAGGTTTAGCTTTAGGTTTAGGGTGAGGTTTAGGGTTAGGGTTCATGTTAGGGTTAAATTGAGGGTGAGGGTTAGAGTTAGGGTTCGGGTGAGGGTTAGGTTTGGGGTGAGTGTTAGGGTTACGGTTAGGGTGAGGGTGAGGGTGAGGGTTGGGTTTCGGGTGAGGGTCAGGGTGTGGGTGACGGTGAGTGTTAGGGTGAGGTTTAAGGTGAGAGTGAGGGGTAGGGTGAGGGTGATGGTTATAGTTAGTGTGAGTATTAGGTTCAGGGTTAGGGTTAAGGTTATGGAGAGTGTAAGAGTCAGGGTGAGGTTTAGGTGAGGGTGAGGGTTAGGGTTAGGTTTAAGGTTAGGGTGTAGTTGAGGGTTAGGATTAGAGTTAGGATGAGGTTTAGGGTTAGGGTGAGGGTTAGGGATAGTGTTAGGGTTATGGTGAGGGTTAGGGTTAGGGTTACGTTTTGAGTTAGGGTGAGTATGAGGGTGAACTTTAGGTTTAGGATTAGGGTTAGGGTTAGTTTTAGGCAGAGGGTGAGTGTGAGAGTGAGGGTTAGGGTTAGGGTGAGGTTTAGGGTTAGGGTTAGGGTGACGGGTAGGGTTAGGGTTATGGAGAGGGATTGGGTTAGGTTAGGGATAGGGTGAGGCTTAGGGTCACAGTTAGGTTTAGGGTTAGGTTGAGGATTAGGGTTAGTGTGAGGGTTAGAGTTAATGTTAGGGCGAGGATAAGGCTTACTGTGAGGTTTAGGGTGAGGGTGACATTTAGGGTTAGCTTTAGGTTTAGGGTGAGGTGTGGTTTCGGGTTTGCATTAGGGTTAGAGTGAGGGTTATGGTGAGGGTTAGGGTTAGGGTTAGGGTGAGGGTGAGGGTGAGGGTTAGGGTTAGGGTGAGGGTGAGGGTGAGGGTGAGGTTTAGCGTGAGGGTGAGGGTGAGGTTTAGGTTTAGTTTTAGGGTTAGGGTTAGGGGTAAATTTAGGGTGAGGGTGAGGGTGAGAGTTAGGATTAGGGTGAGGGTGAGTGTGAGGTTTAGGGTTAGGGTTAGTATCAGTTTGAGCGTTAGGTGTAATGTGAGGTTTAGGGTGAGGGTAAGGGTTTGTGTGAGGGTTAGGGTGAGGGTTAAGGTTAGGGTGAGGGGTAGAGGTAGGGTTAGGGTTAGGTTTAGCGTTAGGATTAGTCTGAGGGTGAGGGTGAGGGTGAGGGTGAAGGTGAGGTTTAGAGTTAGGGTTAGGGTGAGGGTGAGGGTGAGGATTAGGTTTAGGGTTATGGTGAGTGTTAGGTTTAGGTTGAGTGTTAGGGTTACAGTTAGGTTTAGGGTGAGGGTGAGGGTCAGGGTTAGGGTGAGGGTAAGGGTGAGGGTGAGGGTTAGGTTTAGGGTGAGGGTGAGGGTGAAGGTAAGGGTTAGGGTGAGGGTGAGGGTTAGGGTTAGGGTTAGTGTTAGTTTGAGGGTTAGGGTTAATGTGAGGTTTAGGGTGAGGGTGTGGGTAAGGGTTAGTGTGATTGTTAGGGTGAGGGTGAGGGTTAGGGTTAGGGTCATGGTTAGCGTTAGGGTTAGTTTGAGGATTAGGGTGAGGTTTTGGGTTAGGGTGGTTGTTAGGTATAGGCTGAGTGTTAGGTTTAGGGTTAGGGTGAGAGATAGGATTAGTGTGATATTTAGGCTGAGGGTGAGGCTGAGTGTGAGAGTTCGGGTTCTCATGAGGGTTAGCTTTTGGGTGATGGTTAGGGTTAGGGTTAGGTTTAGGGTGAGGTTGAAGGTTAGGGTGAGTGTGAGGGGTAGGGTTAGGTTTAGTGTGATTTTTAGGTTTAGGGTTAGTGTTAGGTGAGGCTTATTGGGAGGGTTAGGGTGAGGGTTAGGTTTAGGATTAGGGTTAAGTTTAGGGTGAGGGTTATGGTGAGGTTTAGGGTTAGGGTTATGGTGAGAGTAAGGTTTAGAATGAGGGTTAGATTGAGGGTGAGGGTGAGGTTAGGGTTTGGGTAAGGGAAAGGGTGAGAGTTAGGGTTAGGTTGATGGTGAGGGTTAGGGTGAGAATTTTGGTTAGTGTTAGGTTTAGTGTTATTGTTAGTGTTAGTGTGAGGGTGATGGTTATGGTTAGGGTTAGTATTAGGGTGAGGTCTAGGGTGAGGGTGAGGGTTAGTGTTAGTGTTAGGGTTAGGTATAGGGTGAGTATTAGTGTTATGATTTGGGTGAGGGTTAGGTTCAGCAGTAGGGTTAGGTTTAGGTTTAGTGTGAGGATTCGGATTAGGGTTAGGATTAGGGTTAATGTGAGGGTCAGGGTTAGGTTGAGGGTTAGGGTGCGGGTGAAGTTTAGGGTTAGCATTAGGGATAGGGTGAGTGTTAGGGTGTGGGTAAGGGTCTGGGTAAGGGTTAGGGTGAGGGTGAGGGGTAGGGTTAGGTTTAGGGAGAAGGTTAGTGTTAGGGTGAGGGTTTGGCTTAGTTTGAGGGGTAGGGTGAAGGTGAGTTTGAGGTTGAGAGTTAGGGTGAGGGTGATGGTGACGGTAAGGTTTAGGGATAGCATACGGGTTAGGGTTAGGGTGAGGGGTACGGTTAGGTTGAGGGTTAGGGTGAGGGTGAGGGTGAGGGTGAGGGTTAGGTTTAGGGTCAGGTTTAGGATTAAGGTGAGGTTTAGGGTAAGGGATAGCGTTAGGGTGAGGGTTAGGTTTAGGGTTACGGTGAAGGTTAGGGTTAGGTTTAGGTTTAGGGTGAGGGTTAGTGTTAGGATTAGGGTGAGGATGAGGGTTAGGTTGAGGGGCAGGGTTAGGGATAGGGTAAGGGTTAGGGTTAGGGTGAGGGTTAGGGTAAAGGTTAGGCTTAGAGTGAGGGTGAGGGTGAGGGTTAGGGAGAAGGTTAATGTTAGGGTTCGGGTGAGGTTTAGGGTGAGTTTGAGGGTTAGGGTTAGGTTGCGGGTTAGGCTTAGGGTGAGGGTTAGGATTAGATTTAGGGGTGGGTTGTGTTTGAGGGTGAGGGTTAGGTTTAGGATTAGGATTAGGGTTAGGGTTAGGGTGAGCTTTAGTGTGTGGATGAGGGTTAGGTTTAGGGTCAGGATTAGGTTTAGGCTTAGGGTTAAGTTTATGTTGAGGGTAATTGTTAGGGTGAGGTTTAGTGTGTGGATGAGTGTTAGGGTTATTGTTAGGGTTAGAGTGAGGGTTAGGGTGAGGGATAGAGTTAGGGTTAGCGTTAGGGTGAGTGTGAGGTATAGGGTGAGTTTTAAGTTTAGGGTGAGGGTTAGGGATAGTTTTAGGTTAGGGTGAGGGTGAGGGTGAGTGTTAGGTTTAGGTTTTGGCTTAGAGTTACGGTGAGGGTGAAGGTGAGGGTTAGGGTTAGAATTAGGGTTAGGGTTAGGGTTAGGATGAGGGTTAGGATTAGGGTTAGGATGAGGTTTAGGGTTAGGGTGAGGGTTAGCGATAGGGTTAGAGTTATTGTGAGGGTTAGGGTTAGGGTTACGATTTGAGTTAGGGTGAGTATGAGGGTGAGCTTTAGGGTTAGTATTAGGGTTAGGGTTAGTGATAGGCAGAGAGTGAGCATGAGGGTTAGGCTTAGGGTGAGGTTTAGGGTTAGGGTTGGGGTGAGGGTTAGGGTTAGGGTTAGGGAGAGGGTGAGGGTTAGGGTGAGGGTTAGAGTTTAGGTTAGCATTAGCGTGAGTGTGAGGTATACGTTGAGCTTTAAGGTTAGGGTGAGGGTTAGGATAAGTTTTAGGTTAGGGTGAGGGTGAGGGTGAGTGTTACATTTAGGTTTAGGTTTAGAGTTAGGGTGAGGGTGAGGGTGAGGGTTAGGGTTAGAATTAGTGTTAGGGTTAGGTTTAGGAAGAGGGATAGGATTAGGGTTAGGATGAGGTTTAGGGTTAGGGTGAGGGTTAGGGATAGGTTTAGGGTTATTGTGAGGGTTAGGGTTAGGGTTATGGTTTGAGTTAGGGTGAGTATGAGGGTGAGATTTAGGGTTAGGATTAGGGTTATGGTTAGTGTTAGGCAGATGGTGAGTGTGAGGGTTAGTGTTAGGGTGAGGTTTAGGGTTAGGGTTAGAGTGAGGGTTAGGTTAGGGTTAGGGAGAGGGATAGGGTTAGGGTGAGGGATAGGGTGAGGGTTAGGGTCACAGGTAGGTTTAGGGTTAAGTTGAGGGTTAGGGTTACTGTGAGGGTTAGGGTTAGAATTAGGGTGAGGGTAAGGGTTACTGTGAGGTTTAGGGTGAGGGAGACAGGGTTAGCTTTTGGTTTAGGGTGAGGTGAGGTTTCGGGTTTGCATTAGGGTTATGGTGAGGGTTATGGTGAGGGTTAGGGTTAGGGTTAGGGTGAGGGTGAGGGTGATTGTTAGGTTTAGGGTTATGTTGAGTGTTAGGTATAGGGTGAGGGTTAGGGTTAGGGTTAGGATGAGGGTGAGGTTGAGGGTGAGGGTTAGGGTTACGGTGAGGGTGAGGGTGAGGGTTAGGGTTAGTTTTAGGGTGAGGGTTAGAGTGAGGTTTAGGTTTAGGTTTAGGGTTAGGGTTAGGGTAAGGGTTAGGGTTAGGGTTAAGGTGAGGGTGAGGGTGATGGTTAGGGTTAGGGTGAGGGTGAGGGTGAAGGTTAGGGTTAGGTTTAGTGTTAGTTTGAGTGTTAGGATTAATGTGAGGTTTAGGGTGAGGGTGAGGGTAAGGTTTAGTTTGAGGGTTAGGGTGAGAGTTAGGGTTAGGGTGAGGTATAGAGGTAGGGTTAGGGTTAGGTTTAGGGTTAGGATTAGGTGAGGGTGAGGGTGAGGGTGAGGGTGAAGGTGAGGTTTAGAGTTAGGGTTAGGGCGAGGGTGAGGGTGAGGGTTAGTTTTAGGGTTATGGTGAGTGTTAGGTTTAGGTTGAGGTTTAGGGTTAGGGGTAGGTTTATAGTGAGGGTGAGGGTGAGTGTGAGGTTTAGGGTGAGTGTGAGGGTCAGGGTTAGGGTTAGGGTGAGAGTGAGGGTAAAGGTTAGGTTTAGGGTGAGGGTGAGGGTTAGGGTTAGGGTTAGGGTTAGGGTTAGGATTAGGGTTAGTGTTAGTTTGAGTATTAGGGTGAAGTTTTGGGTTAGGGTGACCGTTAGGTATAGGCTGAGTGTTAGGTTTAATGTTAGGGTGAGGGTTAGGGTTAGTGTGATGTTTAGGGTGAGGGTGAGGCTAAGGGTGAGGGTTCGAGTTCTCATGAGGGTTAGCGTTTGTGTGACGATTAGGGTTAGGGTGCGGGTTAGGGTGAGGTTGAAGGTTAGGGTGAGGATGAGGGGTAGAGTTAGGTTGAGGTTTAGGTTTAGGGTTAGTGTTAGGTGAGGGTTAGGCTTAGGGTTAGGGTTAAGGTGAGGGTAATGTTTAGGGTGAGGGTTAAGGTTAAATTTAGCATTAGGGATAGGGTGAGGGTTAGGATGTGGGTAAGGGTCTGGGTAAGGTTTAGGTTGAGGGTGAGGGGTAGAGTTAGGGTTAGGAAGAAGGTCAGTGTTAGGGTTAGGGTTTGGGTTAGTTTGAGGGTTATGGTGAAGGTGAGTTTGAGTTTGAGAGTTAGGGTGAGGGTGATGGTGACGGTAAGGTTTAGGGATAGCATAAGGTTTAGGGTTAGGGTGAGGGTTAGGGTTAGATTTAGGGTTAGGGTGAGGGTGAGGGTGAGGGTTAGGGTTAGGGTTAGGTTTAGGATTAGAGTTAGGTTTAGGGTAAGGGTTAGGGTTAGGGTGAGGTTTAGATTTAGGGTTAGTGTGAGGGTTAGGGTTAGGGTTAGGTTTAAGGTGAGGGTTAGTGTTAGCATTAGGGTGAGGATGAGGGTTAGGTTGAGGGGCAGGGTTAGAGATAGCGTAAGGGTTAGGGTTAGGGTGAGTGTGAGGGATAATTTTAGGGTGAGGGTTAGTGTGAGGTTTAGATTTAGGGTTAGGGTAAGGGTTAGGTTTAGGGTGAGCGATAGTTTTACGTTTAGGAATAGGTTGAAGTTAATGCTGAGGGTTATGGTTAGGGTTAGTGTGAGGATAAGGGTTAGGGTGAGGATTAGGGTGAGGATGAGGGTTAGGGTTAGCATAAGGTTTAGTGTGAGAGTTAGGGTTAGGGTTACGTTTAGGGTAAGGGTTAGGGTTAGGGTAAGGATTAGGGTTCAGCTTAGGGTTAGGGTTAGGTTTAGGGTTAGGGTGATGTTTAGGCTTAAGGTTAGAGTTAGGTTGAGGGTTAGGGTGAGTGTGAGTTTGAGAGTGAGGGTTAGGGTGAGGTTGAGAGTGAGTGGGATGGTGACGGTGAGGGTTAGGGTTGGGTTTAGGTGAAGGGTGAGGGTTAGAGTTAGGGTTAGGATTAGGTGAGGGTGAGGGTGAGGGTGAGGGTGAAGGTGAGGTTTAGAGTTAGGGTTAGGGCGAGGGTGAGGGTGAGGGTTAGTTTTAGGGTTATGGTGAGTGTTAGGTTTAGGTTGAGGTTTAGGGTTAGGGGTAGGTTTATAGTGAGGGTGAGGGTGAGTGTGAGGTTTAGGGTGAGTGTGAGGATCAGGGTTAGGGTTAGGGTGAGAGTGAGGGTGAAGGTTAGGTTTAGGGTGAGGGTGAGGGTTAGGGTTAGGGTTAGGGTTAGGGTTAGGATTAGGGTTAGTGTTAGTTTGAGTATTAGGGTGAAGTTTTGGGTTAGGGTGACCGTTAGGTATAGGCTGAGTGTTAGGTTTAATGTTAGGGTGAGGGTTAGGGTTAGTGTGATGTTTAGGGTGAGGGTGAGGCTAAGGGTGAGGGTTCGAGTTCTCATGAGGGTTAGCGTTTGTGTGACAATTAGGGTTAGGGTGCGGGTTAGGGTGAGGTTGAAGGTTAGGGTGAGTGTGAGGGGTAGGGTTAGGTTTAGTGTGATTTTTAGGTTTAGGGTTAGTGTTAGGTGAGGCTTATTGGGAGGGTTAGGGTGAGGGTTAGGTTTAGGATTAGGGTTAAGTTTAGGGTGAGGGTTATGGTGAGGTTTAGGGTTAGGGTTATGGTGAGAGTAAGGTTTAGAATGAGGGTTAGATTGAGGGTGAGGGTGAGGTTAGGGTTTGGGTAAGGGAAAGGGTGAGAGTTAGGGTTAGGTTGATGGTGAGGGTTAGGGTGAGAATTTTGGTTAGTGTTAGGTTTAGTGTTATTGTTAGTGTTAGTGTGAGGGTGATGGTTATGGTTAGGGTTAGTATTAGGGTGAGGTCTAGGGTGAGGGTGAGGGTTAGTGTTAGTGTTAGGGTTAGGTATAGGGTGAGTATTAGTGTTATGATTTGGGTGAGGGTTAGGTTCAGCAGTAGGGTTAGGTTTAGGTTTAGTGTGAGGATTCGGATTAGGGTTAGGATTAGGGTTAATGTGAGGGTCAGGGTTAGGTTGAGGGTTAGGGTGCGGGTGAAGTTTAGGGTTAGCATTAGGGATAGGGTGAGTGTTAGGGTGTGGGTAAGGGTCTGGGTAAGGGTTAGGGTGAGGGTGAGGGGTAGGGTTAGGTTTAGGGAGAAGGTTAGTGTTAGGGTGAGGGTTTGGCTTAGTTTGAGGGGTAGGGTGAAGGTGAGTTTGAGGTTGAGAGTTAGGGTGAGGGTGATGGTGACGGTAAGGTTTAGGGATAGCATACGGGTTAGGGTTAGGGTGAGGGGTACGGTTAGGTTGAGGGTTAGGGTGAGGGTGAGGGTGAGGGTGAGGGTTAGGTTTAGGGTCAGGTTTAGGATTAAGGTGAGGTTTAGGGTAAGGGATAGCGTTAGGGTGAGGGTTAGGTTTAGGGTTACGGTGAAGGTTAGGGTTAGGTTTAGGTTTAGGGTGAGGGTTAGTGTTAGGATTAGGGTGAGGATGAGGGTTAGGTTGAGGGGCAGGGTTAGGGATAGGGTAAGGGTTAGGGTTAGGGTGAGGGTTAGGGTAAAGGTTAGGCTTAGAGTGAGGGTGAGGGTGAGGGTTAGGGAGAAGGTTAATGTTAGGGTTCGGGTGAGGTTTAGGGTGAGTTTGAGGGTTAGGGTTAGGTTGCGGGTTAGGCTTAGGGTGAGGGTTAGGATTAGATTTAGGGGTGGGTTGTGTTTGAGGGTGAGGGTTAGGTTTAGGATTAGGATTAGGGTTAGGGTTAGGGTGAGCTTTAGTGTGTGGATGAGGGTTAGGTTTAGGGTCAGGATTAGGTTTAGGCTTAGGGTTAAGTTTATGTTGAGGGTAATTGTTAGGGTGAGGTTTAGTGTGTGGATGAGTGTTAGGGTTATTGTTAGGGTTAGAGTGAGGGTTAGGGTGAGGGATAGAGTTAGGGTTAGCGTTAGGGTGAGTGTGAGGTATAGGGTGAGTTTTAAGTTTAGGGTGAGGGTTAGGGATAGTTTTAGGTTAGGGTGAGGGTGAGGGTGAGTGTTAGGTTTAGGTTTTGGCTTAGAGTTACGGTGAGGGTGAAGGTGAGGGTTAGGGTTAGAATTAGGGTTAGGGTTAGGGTTAGGATGAGGGTTAGGATTAGGGTTAGGATGAGGTTTAGGGTTAGGGTGAGGGTTAGCGATAGGGTTAGAGTTATTGTGAGGGTTAGGGTTAGGGTTACGATTTGAGTTAGGGTGAGTATGAGGGTGAGCTTTAGGGTTAGTATTAGGGTTAGGGTTAGTGATAGGCAGAGAGTGAGCATGAGGGTTAGGCTTAGGGTGAGGTTTAGGGTTAGGGTTGGGGTGAGGGTTAGGGTTAGGGTTAGGGAGAGGGTGAGGGTTAGGGTGAGGGTTAGAGTTTAGGTTAGCATTAGCGTGAGTGTGAGGTATACGTTGAGCTTTAAGGTTAGGGTGAGGGTTAGGATAAGTTTTAGGTTAGGGTGAGGGTGAGGGTGAGTGTTACATTTAGGTTTAGGTTTAGAGTTAGGGTGAGGGTGAGGGTGAGGGTTAGGGTTAGAATTAGTGTTAGGGTTAGGTTTAGGAAGAGGGATAGGATTAGGGTTAGGATGAGGTTTAGGGTTAGGGTGAGGGTTAGGGATAGGTTTAGGGTTATGGTGAGGGTTAGGGTTAGGGTTATGGTTTGAGTTAGGGTGAGTATGAGGGTGAGATTTAGGGTTAGGATTAGGGTTATGGTTAGTGTTAGGCAGATGGTGAGTGTGAGGGTTAGTGTTAGGGTGAGGTTTAGGGTTAGGGTTAGAGTGAGGGTTAGGTTAGGGTTAGGGAGAGGGATAGGGTTAGGGTGAGGGATAGGGTGAGGGTTAGGGTCACAGGTAGGTTTAGGGTTAAGTTGAGGGTTAGGGTTACTGTGAGGGTTAGGGTTAGAATTAGGGTGAGGGTAAGGGTTACTGTGAGGTTTAGGGTGAGGGAGACAGGGTTAGCTTTTGGTTTAGGGTGAGGTGAGGTTTCGGGTTTGCATTAGGGTTATGGTGAGGGTTATGGTGAGGGTTAGGGTTAGGGTTAGGGTGAGGGTGAGGGTGATTGTTAGGTTTAGGGTTATGTTGAGTGTTAGGTATAGGGTGAGGGTTAGGGTTAGGGTTAGGATGAGGGTGAGGTTGAGGGTGAGGGTTAGGGTTACGGTGAGGGTGAGGGTGAGGGTTAGGGTTAGTTTTAGGGTGAGGGTTAGAGTGAGGTTTAGGTTTAGGTTTAGGGTTAGGGTTAGGGTAAGGGTTAGGGTTAGGGTTAAGGTGAGGGTGAGGGTGATGGTTAGGGTTAGGGTGAGGGTGAGGGTGAAGGTTAGGGTTAGGTTTAGTGTTAGTTTGAGTGTTAGGATTAATGTGAGGTTTAGGGTGAGGGTGAGGGTAAGGTTTAGTTTGAGGGTTAGGGTGAGAGTTAGGGTTAGGGTGAGGTATAGAGGTAGGGTTAGGGTTAGGTTTAGGGTTAGGATTAGGTGAGGGTGAGGGTGAGGGTGAGGGTGAAGGTGAGGTTTAGAGTTAGGGTTAGGGCGAGGGTGAGGGTGAGGGTTAGTTTTAGGGTTATGGTGAGTGTTAGGTTTAGGTTGAGGTTTAGGGTTAGGGGTAGGTTTATAGTGAGGGTGAGGGTGAGTGTGAGGTTTAGGGTGAGTGTGAGGGTCAGGGTTAGGGTTAGGGTGAGAGTGAGGGTAAAGGTTAGGTTTAGGGTGAGGGTGAGGGTTAGGGTTAGGGTTAGGGTTAGGGTTAGGATTAGGGTTAGTGTTAGTTTGAGTATTAGGGTGAAGTTTTGGGTTAGGGTGACCGTTAGGTATAGGCTGAGTGTTAGGTTTAATGTTAGGGTGAGGGTTAGGGTTAGTGTGATGTTTAGGGTGAGGGTGAGGCTAAGGGTGAGGGTTCGAGTTCTCATGAGGGTTAGCGTTTGTGTGACGATTAGGGTTAGGGTGCGGGTTAGGGTGAGGTTGAAGGTTAGGGTGAGGATGAGGGGTAGAGTTAGGTTGAGGTTTAGGTTTAGGGTTAGTGTTAGGTGAGGGTTAGGCTTAGGGTTAGGGTTAAGGTGAGGGTAATGTTTAGGGTGAGGGTTAAGGTTAAATTTAGCATTAGGGATAGGGTGAGGGTTAGGATGTGGGTAAGGGTCTGGGTAAGGTTTAGGTTGAGGGTGAGGGGTAGAGTTAGGGTTAGGAAGAAGGTCAGTGTTAGGGTTAGGGTTTGGGTTAGTTTGAGGGTTATGGTGAAGGTGAGTTTGAGTTTGAGAGTTAGGGTGAGGGTGATGGTGACGGTAAGGTTTAGGGATAGCATAAGGTTTAGGGTTAGGGTGAGGGTTAGGGTTAGATTTAGGGTTAGGGTGAGGGTGAGGGTGAGGGTTAGGGTTAGGGTTAGGTTTAGGATTAGAGTTAGGTTTAGGGTAAGGGTTAGGGTTAGGGTGAGGTTTAGATTTAGGGTTAGTGTGAGGGTTAGGGTTAGGGTTAGGTTTAAGGTGAGGGTTAGTGTTAGCATTAGGGTGAGGATGAGGGTTAGGTTGAGGGGCAGGGTTAGAGATAGCGTAAGGGTTAGGGTTAGGGTGAGTGTGAGGGATAATTTTAGGGTGAGGGTTAGTGTGAGGTTTAGATTTAGGGTTAGGGTAAGGGTTAGGTTTAGGGTGAGCGATAGTTTTACGTTTAGGAATAGGTTGAAGTTAATGCTGAGGGTTATGGTTAGGGTTAGTGTGAGGATAAGGGTTAGGGTGAGGATTAGGGTGAGGATGAGGGTTAGGGTTAGCATAAGGTTTAGTGTGAGAGTTAGGGTTAGGGTTACGTTTAGGGTAAGGGTTAGGGTTAGGGTAAGGATTAGGGTTCAGCTTAGGGTTAGGGTTAGGTTTAGGGTTAGGGTGATGTTTAGGCTTAAGGTTAGAGTTAGGTTGAGGGTTAGGGTGAGTGTGAGTTTGAGAGTGAGGGTTAGGGTGAGGTTGAGAGTGAGTGGGATGGTGACGGTGAGGGTTAGGGTTGGGTTTAGGTGAAGGGTGAGGGTTAGAGTTAGGGTTAGGATTAGGTGAGGGTGAGGGTGAGGGTGAGGGTGAAGGTGAGGTTTAGAGTTAGGGTTAGGGCGAGGGTGAGGGTGAGGGTTAGTTTTAGGGTTATGGTGAGTGTTAGGTTTAGGTTGAGGTTTAGGGTTAGGGGTAGGTTTATAGTGAGGGTGAGGGTGAGTGTGAGGTTTAGGGTGAGTGTGAGGATCAGGGTTAGGGTTAGGGTGAGAGTGAGGGTGAAGGTTAGGTTTAGGGTGAGGGTGAGGGTTAGGGTTAGGGTTAGGGTTAGGGTTAGGATTAGGGTTAGTGTTAGTTTGAGTATTAGGGTGAAGTTTTGGGTTAGGGTGACCGTTAGGTATAGGCTGAGTGTTAGGTTTAATGTTAGGGTGAGGGTTAGGGTTAGTGTGATGTTTAGGGTGAGGGTGAGGCTAAGGGTGAGGGTTCGAGTTCTCATGAGGGTTAGCGTTTGTGTGACGATTAGGGTTAGGGTGCGGGTTAGGGTGAGGTTGAAGGTTAGGGTGAGGATGAGGGGTAGAGTTAGGTTGAGGTTTAGGTTTAGGGTTAGTGTTAGGTGAGGCTTATTGGGAGGGTTAGGGTGAGGGTTAGGTTTAGGATTAGGGTTAAGTTTAGGGTGAGGGTTATGGTGAGGTTTAGGGTTAGGGTTATGGTGAGAGTAAGGTTTAGAATGAGGGTTAGATTGAGGGTGAGGGTGAGGTTAGGGTTTGGGTAAGGGAAAGGGTGAGAGTTAGGGTTAGGTTGATGGTGAGGGTTAGGGTGAGAATTTTGGTTAGTGTTAGGTTTAGTGTTATTGTTAGTGTTAGTGTGAGGGTGATGGTTATGGTTAGGGTTAGTATTAGGGTGAGGTCTAGGGTGAGGGTGAGGGTTAGTGTTAGTGTTAGGGTTAGGTATAGGGTGAGTATTAGTGTTATGATTTGGGTGAGGGTTAGGTTCAGCAGTAGGGTTAGGTTTAGGTTTAGTGTGAGGATTCGGATTAGGGTTAGGATTAGGGTTAATGTGAGGGTCAGGGTTAGGTTGAGGGTTAGGGTGCGGGTGAAGTTTAGGGTTAGCATTAGGGATAGGGTGAGTGTTAGGGTGTGGGTAAGGGTCTGGGTAAGGGTTAGGGTGAGGGTGAGGGGTAGGGTTAGGTTTAGGGAGAAGGTTAGTGTTAGGGTGAGGGTTTGGCTTAGTTTGAGGGGTAGGGTGAAGGTGAGTTTGAGGTTGAGAGTTAGGGTGAGGGTGATGGTGACGGTAAGGTTTAGGGATAGCATACGGGTTAGGGTTAGGGTGAGGGGTACGGTTAGGTTGAGGGTTAGGGTGAGGGTGAGGGTGAGGGTGAGGGTTAGGTTTAGGGTCAGGTTTAGGATTAAGGTGAGGTTTAGGGTAAGGGATAGCGTTAGGGTGAGGGTTAGGTTTAGGGTTACGGTGAAGGTTAGGGTTAGGTTTAGGTTTAGGGTGAGGGTTAGTGTTAGGATTAGGGTGAGGATGAGGGTTAGGTTGAGGGGCAGGGTTAGGGATAGGGTAAGGGTTAGGGTTAGGGTGAGGGTTAGGGTAAAGGTTAGGCTTAGAGTGAGGGTGAGGGTGAGGGTTAGGGAGAAGGTTAATGTTAGGGTTCGGGTGAGGTTTAGGGTGAGTTTGAGGGTTAGGGTTAGGTTGCGGGTTAGGCTTAGGGTGAGGGTTAGGATTAGATTTAGGGGTGGGTTGTGTTTGAGGGTGAGGGTTAGGTTTAGGATTAGGATTAGGGTTAGGGTTAGGGTGAGCTTTAGTGTGTGGATGAGGGTTAGGTTTAGGGTCAGGATTAGGTTTAGGCTTAGGGTTAAGTTTATGTTGAGGGTAATTGTTAGGGTGAGGTTTAGTGTGTGGATGAGTGTTAGGGTTATTGTTAGGGTTAGAGTGAGGGTTAGGGTGAGGGATAGAGTTAGGGTTAGCGTTAGGGTGAGTGTGAGGTATAGGGTGAGTTTTAAGTTTAGGGTGAGGGTTAGGGATAGTTTTAGGTTAGGGTGAGGGTGAGGGTGAGTGTTAGGTTTAGGTTTTGGCTTAGAGTTACGGTGAGGGTGAAGGTGAGGGTTAGGGTTAGAATTAGGGTTAGGGTTAGGGTTAGGATGAGGGTTAGGATTAGGGTTAGGATGAGGTTTAGGGTTAGGGTGAGGGTTAGCGATAGGGTTAGAGTTATTGTGAGGGTTAGGGTTAGGGTTACGATTTGAGTTAGGGTGAGTATGAGGGTGAGCTTTAGGGTTAGTATTAGGGTTAGGGTTAGTGATAGGCAGAGAGTGAGCATGAGGGTTAGGCTTAGGGTGAGGTTTAGGGTTAGGGTTGGGGTGAGGGTTAGGGTTAGGGTTAGGGAGAGGGTGAGGGTTAGGGTGAGGGTTAGAGTTTAGGTTAGCATTAGCGTGAGTGTGAGGTATACGTTGAGCTTTAAGGTTAGGGTGAGGGTTAGGATAAGTTTTAGGTTAGGGTGAGGGTGAGGGTGAGTGTTAGATTTAGGTTTAGGTTTAGAGTTAGGGTGAGGGTGAGGGTGAGGGTTAGGGTTAGAATTAGTGTTAGGGTTAGGTTTAGGAAGAGGGATAGGATTAGGGTTAGGATGAGGTTTAGGGTTAGGGTGAGGGTTAGGGATAGGTTTAGGGTTATGGTGAGGGTTAGGGTTAGGGTTATGGTTTGAGTTAGGGTGAGTATGAGGGTGAGATTTAGGGTTAGGATTAGGGTTATGGTTAGTGTTAGGCAGATGGTGAGTGTGAGGGTTAGTGTTAGGGTGAGGTTTAGGGTTAGGGTTAGAGTGAGGGTTAGGTTAGGGTTAGGGAGAGGGATAGGGTTAGGGTGAGGGATAGGGTGAGGGTTAGGGTCACAGGTAGGTTTAGGGTTAAGTTGAGGGTTAGGGTTACTGTGAGGGTTAGGGTTAGAATTAGGGTGAGGGTAAGGGTTACTGTGAGGTTTAGGGTGAGGGAGACAGGGTTAGCTTTTGGTTTAGGGTGAGGTGAGGTTTCGGGTTTGCATTAGGGTTATGGTGAGGGTTATGGTGAGGGTTAGGGTTAGGGTTAGGGTGAGGGTGAGGGTGATTGTTAGGTTTAGGGTTATGTTGAGTGTTAGGTATAGGGTGAGGGTTAGGGTTAGGGTTAGGATGAGGGTGAGGTTGAGGGTGAGGGTTAGGGTTACGGTGAGGGTGAGGGTGAGGGTTAGGGTTAGTTTTAGGGTGAGGGTTAGAGTGAGGTTTAGGTTTAGGTTTAGGGTTAGGGTTAGGGTAAGGGTTAGGGTTAGGGTTAAGGTGAGGGTGAGGGTGATGGTTAGGGTTAGGGTGAGGGTGAGGGTGAAGGTTAGGGTTAGGTTTAGTGTTAGTTTGAGTGTTAGGATTAATGTGAGGTTTAGGGTGAGGGTGAGGGTAAGGTTTAGTTTGAGGGTTAGGGTGAGAGTTAGGGTTAGGGTGAGGTATAGAGGTAGGGTTAGGGTTAGGTTTAGGGTTAGGATTAGGTGAGGGTGAGGGTGAGGGTGAGGGTGAAGGTGAGGTTTAGAGTTAGGGTTAGGGCGAGGGTGAGGGTGAGGGTTAGTTTTAGGGTTATGGTGAGTGTTAGGTTTAGGTTGAGGTTTAGGGTTAGGGGTAGGTTTATAGTGAGGGTGAGGGTGAGTGTGAGGTTTAGGGTGAGTGTGAGGGTCAGGGTTAGGGTTAGGGTGAGAGTGAGGGTAAAGGTTAGGTTTAGGGTGAGGGTGAGGGTTAGGGTTAGGGTTAGGGTTAGGGTTAGGATTAGGGTTAGTGTTAGTTTGAGTATTAGGGTGAAGTTTTGGGTTAGGGTGACCGTTAGGTATAGGCTGAGTGTTAGGTTTAATGTTAGGGTGAGGGTTAGGGTTAGTGTGATGTTTAGGGTGAGGGTGAGGCTAAGGGTGAGGGTTCGAGTTCTCATGAGGGTTAGCGTTTGTGTGACGATTAGGGTTAGGGTGCGGGTTAGGGTGAGGTTGAAGGTTAGGGTGAGGATGAGGGGTAGAGTTAGGTTGAGGTTTAGGTTTAGGGTTAGTGTTAGGTGAGGGTTAGGCTTAGGGTTAGGGTTAAGGTGAGGGTAATGTTTAGGGTGAGGGTTAAGGTTAAATTTAGCATTAGGGATAGGGTGAGGGTTAGGATGTGGGTAAGGGTCTGGGTAAGGTTTAGGTTGAGGGTGAGGGGTAGAGTTAGGGTTAGGAAGAAGGTCAGTGTTAGGGTTAGGGTTTGGGTTAGTTTGAGGGTTATGGTGAAGGTGAGTTTGAGTTTGAGAGTTAGGGTGAGGGTGATGGTGACGGTAAGGTTTAGGGATAGCATAAGGTTTAGGGTTAGGGTGAGGGTTAGGGTTAGATTTAGGGTTAGGGTGAGGGTGAGGGTGAGGGTTAGGGTTAGGGTTAGGTTTAGGATTAGAGTTAGGTTTAGGGTAAGGGTTAGGGTTAGGGTGAGGTTTAGATTTAGGGTTAGTGTGAGGGTTAGGGTTAGGGTTAGGTTTAAGGTGAGGGTTAGTGTTAGCATTAGGGTGAGGATGAGGGTTAGGTTGAGGGGCAGGGTTAGAGATAGCGTAAGGGTTAGGGTTAGGGTGAGTGTGAGGGATAATTTTAGGGTGAGGGTTAGTGTGAGGTTTAGATTTAGGGTTAGGGTAAGGGTTAGGTTTAGGGTGAGCGATAGTTTTACGTTTAGGAATAGGTTGAAGTTAATGCTGAGGGTTATGGTTAGGGTTAGTGTGAGGATAAGGGTTAGGGTGAGGATTAGGGTGAGGATGAGGGTTAGGGTTAGCATAAGGTTTAGTGTGAGAGTTAGGGTTAGGGTTACGTTTAGGGTAAGGGTTAGGGTTAGGGTAAGGATTAGGGTTCAGCTTAGGGTTAGGGTTAGGTTTAGGGTTAGGGTGATGTTTAGGCTTAAGGTTAGAGTTAGGTTGAGGGTTAGGGTGAGTGTGAGTTTGAGAGTGAGGGTTAGGGTGAGGTTGAGAGTGAGTGGGATGGTGACGGTGAGGGTTAGGGTTGGGTTTAGGTGAAGGGTGAGGGTTAGAGTTAGGGTTAGGATTAGGTGAGGGTGAGGGTGAGGGTGAGGGTGAAGGTGAGGTTTAGAGTTAGGGTTAGGGCGAGGGTGAGGGTGAGGGTTAGTTTTAGGGTTATGGTGAGTGTTAGGTTTAGGTTGAGGTTTAGGGTTAGGGGTAGGTTTATAGTGAGGGTGAGGGTGAGTGTGAGGTTTAGGGTGAGTGTGAGGATCAGGGTTAGGGTTAGGGTGAGAGTGAGGGTGAAGGTTAGGTTTAGGGTGAGGGTGAGGGTTAGGGTTAGGGTTAGGGTTAGGGTTAGGATTAGGGTTAGTGTTAGTTTGAGTATTAGGGTGAAGTTTTGGGTTAGGGTGACCGTTAGGTATAGGCTGAGTGTTAGGTTTAATGTTAGGGTGAGGGTTAGGGTTAGTGTGATGTTTAGGGTGAGGGTGAGGCTAAGGGTGAGGGTTCGAGTTCTCATGAGGGTTAGCGTTTGTGTGACGATTAGGGTTAGGGTGCGGGTTAGGGTGAGGTTGAAGGTTAGGGTGAGGATGAGGGGTAGAGTTAGGTTGAGGTTTAGGTTTAGGGTTAGTGTTAGGTGAGGGTTAGGCTTAGGGTTAGGGTTAAGGTGAGGGTAATGTTTAGGGTGAGGGTTAAGGTTAAATTTAGCATTAGGGATAGGGTGAGGGTTAGGATGTGGGTAAGGGTCTGGGTAAGGTTTAGGTTGAGGGTGAGGGGTAGAGTTAGGGTTAGGAAGAAGGTCAGTGTTAGGGTTAGGGTTTGGGTTAGTTTGAGGGTTATGGTGAAGGTGAGTTTGAGTTTGAGAGTTAGGGTGAGGGTGATGGTGACGGTAAGGTTTAGGGATAGCATAAGGTTTAGGGTTAGGGTGAGGGTTAGGGTTAGATTTAGGGTTAGGGTGAGGGTGAGGGTGAGGGTTAGGGTTAGGGTTAGGTTTAGGATTAGAGTTAGGTTTAGGGTAAGGGTTAGGGTTAGGGTGAGGTTTAGATTTAGGGTTAGTGTGAGGGTTAGGGTTAGGGTTAGGTTTAAGGTGAGGGTTAGTGTTAGCATTAGGGTGAGGATGAGGGTTAGGTTGAGGGGCAGGGTTAGAGATAGCGTAAGGGTTAGGGTTAGGGTGAGTGTGAGGGATAATTTTAGGGTGAGGGTTAGTGTGAGGTTTAGATTTAGGGTTAGGGTAAGGGTTAGGTTTAGGGTGAGCGATAGTTTTACGTTTAGGAATAGGTTGAAGTTAATGCTGAGGGTTATGGTTAGGGTTAGTGTGAGGATAAGGGTTAGGGTGAGGATTAGGGTGAGGATGAGGGTTAGGGTTAGCATAAGGTTTAGTGTGAGAGTTAGGGTTAGGGTTACGTTTAGGGTAAGGGTTAGGGTTAGGGTAAGGATTAGGGTTCAGCTTAGGGTTAGGGTTAGGTTTAGGGTTAGGGTGATGTTTAGGCTTAAGGTTAGAGTTAGGTTGAGGGTTAGGGTGAGTGTGAGTTTGAGAGTGAGGGTTAGGGTGAGGTTGAGAGTGAGTGGGATGGTGACGGTGAGGGTTAGGGTTAGGTTTAGGTGAAGGGTGAGGGTTAGAGTTAGGGTTAGGATTAGGGTTATGGTAAGGGTTAGGATGAGGGTGAGGGAGAGGGTGCAGTTGAGGGTGAGGGTTTTGGATAGGTAAGCGTTAGGATTAGGTTTAGGGTGAGGATTAGGGTGATGTGAGAGTTAGGGTTAGGTTGAGTGTTAGGGTTAGGGTTAGGGTTAGGGTTAGGGTTAGGGTGAGAGGTAGGGTTAGGGTTAGGATGAGGATTATGTTGAGGGTGCGGGATAGGGTTTTGGTGAGGGTAAGTGTTAGGGTTATGGTGAGAGTGAGGGTGAGGGTAAGGGTAAGGGTTAGGGTGAGGGTTAGGGTGAGGGTGAGGGTTAGGGTTAGCATTAGAGTTAGGGTTAGGGTAAGGTTGAGTGTTAGGATTAGAGTTAGGGTTAGGTTTAGGGTGCAGGTTAGGGTTAGGGTTACACTGAGAGTGAGGTTCAGAGTTAGGGATAGGATTAGGTTTAGGGTTAGGGTGAGGCTGAGGGTGAGGGTGAGAGTGAGGATTAAGTTTAGGGTTAGGTTTACGGTGAGGGCTAAGATGAGGGTGAAATTTTTGGTTAGGACAGGTTTAGGGTTAGGTTTAGGGTGAGGATTAGGGTGAGGGTGAGGTTTAAGGTGAAGTTTATGGCTAGTGTGAGGGTTACGGTGAGGGTTGGGTTGTGGGTAAGTGTTAGCGTAAGGGTTAGAATGAGGGTGAGGGTTAGGGTTAGGGTGAGGGTAAGGGTTACTGTGAGGGTTAGGGTGAGGGTGACGTTTATGGTTAGCATTTGGGTTAGGGTGAGGGTTAGGATGAGCGATAGGGATAGGGTTAGGGTTAGGGTTAGGGTGAGAGTGAGGGTTAGGGTGAGGATGAGGGTGAGATTGAGGGTTAGGGTTATGGTTAGGGGGAGGGTGAGGGTGTGGATGAGGCTTAGGGTTAGGATTAGTGTTAGGGTTAGCTTTTGGCTGAGGATGAGCTTGAGGGTGAGGGTGAGTTTTAGGTTTAGGTTTAGGGTGAGGGTTAGGGTTAGTGTGAAGGTTAGGGTTACCGTTAGGGTGAGTGTTAGTGTGAGGTTTAGGGTTAGGGTTAGGTTTAGGTGAGGGTTAGTGGTAATGTTAATGTTAGGTTGAGGGTGAGGGTTAAGGTGACAGTGAGAGTTAGTGTTCGGTTTAGGTTAGGGTTAGTTATAGGGTGAGGCTTAGGTTGAGCGGCAGGGTTAGTGTTAGGATGAGGGTTAGGGTTAGTATGAGGGTTAGAGTTAGGGTTAGGCTTAGGGTGAGGGTAAGGATTAGGGTGAGGTTTAGGGTGAGGTTGAGGGTTAGGGTTAGCTTTCGGGTTAAGGTGAGGGTGAGGTTTAGGGTTTGCATTCGGGTTTGGTTGAGGGTTAGGGTGAGGTATAGGTTTAGGTTTAGGGTGAGTGTGAGGGTGAGAGTTAGGGTTAGGGTTATGGTGAGGGTTAAGATTAGGGTGAGGGTTTGGTTTAGGGTTAGGGGGAGAGTGAGGGTGAGGGTTAGGGTTCGGGTGATGGTGAGGGTGAGTGTGAGGCTTAGGGTTAGGTTTAGTGTGAGGGTGAGGTTTAGTGTGAGGGTTATTGTTAGGTTTAGCGTAAGGTTTATGGTGAGGTCTAATGTGAGATTGCAGGTTAGGGAGAGGGAATGGGTGTGGGAGAGCGTTTCAGTTAGGTAAGGGTTAGGATTAGGGTTAGGGTGAGGGTCAGGGATAGGATGAAGTTTATGTTTGGGGTGATGGTTAGGGTTAGTTTGAGGTTTAGGGTTAGGGTTAGGGTTAGGTTGAGGTTTAGGGTTCGGGTTTGCATTACAGTTAGGGTGAGGGTTAGGGTGTATTTGAGGGTTAGGGATAGTTTTAGGGTTAGTGTTAGGGTGAAGGTTAGTGTTAGGGTTAGGGTTAGGGTGAGGGTTAGGGTAAGGTGTAGGGTTAGGGTTAGGGTGAATATTAGGATTAGGGTGAGGGTTCGGGTAAGGGTAAGTGTTAGGGTTAGGGTGAGGTTAAGGATTAGGGTGAGGGTGAGGGTCAGTGTTAGGTTTGGGGTGATGGTGAGGGTGAGGGTTAGGGTAAGGTTTAGCCTTAGTTTGAGGGATAGGATGAGGGTTTTGTTTAGTGTTAGTGTTAGGGTTAGGCTGAGGTTTAGGTTTAGTCTGAGGGTTAGGGTGAGGGTGAGGGTGAGTGTATGGGTTTTGGTGAGGGTTAGGCGGAGGGTTAAATTTCGGATTAGGGCTAGGGTGAGGGTTATGTTGAGGGTTAAAGTTAATGTTATGTTTAGGGAGAGGGTTAGGTTTAGGGTTATGGTGAGGGCGATGGTGAGGGTGAGGAATAGGGTGAGGATGAGTGTGAGGATGAAGGTTTCGGTTAGGTAAGTATTAGGGTTAGGGTTAGGGTGAGGATTAGGGTGAGGGCGAGGGTTAGGATGAAGTTTAGGGTTAGGGTGAGTATTAGGGTTAGGGTTAGGTATAGGGTGAGCCTTAGGGTGAGGGGTAGGTTTAGGGTTAGGGTGAGGGTTATGGTTAGTGTGAGGGTTAGGGTTAGAGTTAGGATGAGAGTAAGGGTTAGGGTGAGCTTTAGGGTGAGGGTGACTGTTAGGGTTAGCTTTAGGTTTAGGGTGAGGGTGAGGATTTGGTTTTGCATTAGGGTTAGGTTGAGGGTTATGGAGAGGGTTAGGGTTAGGTTTAGCGTGAGGGTGAGGGTGATGGTTAGGGTTAGGGTGAGTGTGAGGGTGAGGGTGAGGTTGAGGGTTAGGTTTTGGTGTAGGGTGAGGGTGAGGGTGAGGTTTAGGGTGAGGGTGAGGGTTGGACTTAATGTGAGGTTTAGGGTGAGGGTGAGGGTAAGGGTTAGGGTGAGGGTGAAGGTGAGGGTTAGGGTTAGGGGTAGGGGTAGATGTAGGTTTAGTGTTAGGTTTAGGGTTAGTATTAAGGTTAGGGTTAGGATTAGGCTGAGGGTGAGGGTGAGGGTGAGGGTGAAGGTGAGGTTTAGAGTTAGGGTTAGGGTTAGGTTGAGCGCTAGGATGAGGGTTAGGGTTAGGGTGAGGCTGAGGTTGAGGATATGATTGAGACTCACCCTAGCTTTCATGGCTATGGTTAGGGTGAGGGTTAGGGGGACGGGTAGATTTAGTGTTAGATTTAATGTGAGGGTTAGATTTAGTGTGAGAGTTAGGGTTAGGGTTAGGGTTAGGGTGATGTTAAGTGTTAGAGTGAGGGTTAGGGTGAGAGTGAGGGTTAGGGTGATGTTTCAAGTGAAGGTGAAATTTAGGGAGAGTGAGAGGTTTCGGGTGACGGTGAAGGTTAGGGTGTGTGTGAGGGTGAGAGTTAGGGTGAGGGTAAGGATTAGGGTGATGTTTAGGGTGAGGGTGAGGTTTAGGGTGAGAGTTAGGGTTCAGGGTAGAGGAATAGTTAGGGTGTAGGTGAGGGTTAGGGTAAGGGTGAGGCTTATGGTGACCGTGAGTGTTAGGGTTCAGGTGAGGATTCCGGTTAGGGTTAGGGTTTGGGTTGGGGTTAGCGTTAGGGCTAGGGTGAGTGTTAGGCTTAGGGTGAGGGTTTCGGCTTAGGGTTAGGGTTAGTGTGAGGATAAGGCTTAGGGTGAGTGTTAGGGTGAGACTAAGGGTTAGGGTTACCCTTAGGGTTAGGGTGAAGTTTAGGGTGGGGGTTAGTGTGAGGGTTAGGGTTAGGTTTAGGGTTGGGTGATTGTTAGGGTGAGCGAAAGGTTTAGGGTGAGGGTTAGGTTGAGGTAGAAGGATAGGTTTTAGGTGAGGGTTAGGGTTAGGGAAACGGTTAGGGTGAGGTTGAGGATTAGGTTTAGCATTAGTGTTAGGGTGAGGGTGAGGGTTAGGGTGAGGGTGAGTGGTAGGCTGAGGGGTAGGGTTAGAGTTAGGGTCAGGGTTAGGGTGAGGGTGAGGGTTAGGGTTAGGGTTAGGGTGAGTGTTAGGGTTAGGTTTAGGGTAAGTTTGAGGGTAAGGTTTAGCATAAGGGTTAGGGTTAGGTTGCAGGTTAGGGTTAGGTTTAGGGTGAGGGTGGGGTTGAGGGTTAGGGTTAGTCTTATGGTTATGGTTAGGGTAAGGCTGATGGGGAAGGGGAGGTTGAGGGTGAGTGTTAGGGTTAAGTTTAGGGTTAAGGTGAGGGCTTGGGTGAGGGTGAGGGTTAGGCTGATGGTGAGGGTGAGGGTTTTGGTTAGGTAAAGGTTAGGGTTAGGGTGAGGATTAGGCTGAGGATGAGGATTAAGCTGAGGTTAGGTTCAGGGTGAGGGTTAGATTTAGGGTTAGGGTGAGGGTTAGGGTTAGGGAGATGTTTAGGGTGAGGTTGAGGGTTAGGGTGAGGGTGAGGGTGAGGGTTAGCGTTAGGGTTAGGTTTAGGGTGAGGTTGAGGGTTAGGATTAGAGTGAGGGTGAGGGTGAGTGTTAGGGTTAGGATTAGGTTTAGGGTTAGGATGAGGGCTAGGGTGGGGGCGAGGGTTAGGGTGAGGGTGAGGGTGAGGGTGCGGTTTCTGTTAGGAAAGGGTTAGGGTTAGGTTTAGGGTGAGGATTAGGCTGAGGGTGAGGTTGAAGGTGAGGTTTAGGGTTAAGGTGAGGGTTAGGGTTAGCATTAGACTGAGCGTTAGGGTTTGGGTGATGTTTAGGGTGATGTTTAGGGTGAGGGTGAGGGTGAAGGTGAGGGTTAGGTTGTAGGTGAGGGTTACGGTGAGGGGGAGGGTTAGGATGATGGTGAGGGTTAGGTTTAGGGTTAGTGTGAGGAAAAGGCTTAGGGTGAGGATTAGGATGAGAGTAAGTGTTAGGGTTAGGTTTAGAGTTTGGGTTAGGGTGAGGTATAGGGTTAGAGTTCGGGTTAGGGTTCAGTTGAGTGTGAGGGTTAGAGTTAGGGTTAGGGTGAGGGTTAAGTTTGGGGTGAGACAAAAAATAAAATACCTAGGAATTAACTTAACCAAAGAAGTGAAGGACCTCTATGATGAAAACTTTAAAATCTTGAAAAAGGAAATCAACACAGAACTTAAAAAATGGCAAAACCTCCCATGCTCCTGGATTGGCAAGATTAACATCGTGAAAATGGCAATACTTCCCAAGGCTATCTACAAATTCAACGCGATACCTATCAAAATTCCACCCTCATTCTTCAAGGAAATAGAGGAGGCAATCCAAAAATTCATATGGAACAATAAAAGACCCCGAATAGCAAAAACACTCCTCAACGGAAAGAACACTGCTGGAGGAATATCAATACCAAATTTCAAACTCTACTATAAAGCCATAGTAATCAAAACAGCTTGGTATTGGCATAAGAACAGACCTCAGGACCAATGGAATAGAATTGAAAACCCAGAAATGAACCTACAGACCTATAGCCATCTAATCTTCGATAAGGAAGCTAAAACAATAGAATGGAAGAAAGACAGCCTCTTCAGTAAATGGTGCTGGCAAAATTGGTTAACTACATGTAGAAAACTAAAGCTAGATCCTTATATATCACCCTGCACCAGAATCAACTCCAAATGGATCAAAGACCTTGAACTCAAAGCAGACACTCTGAAAACATTACAGGATGGAATAGGAGAAACCCTAGGTCTCCTTGGCTCAGGTCGAAATTTTCTGAATAGAGACCCGGAAGCACAACAAATCAAAGAAAGGTTGGACAAATGGGATTGCATAAGATTGCAGAGCTTCTGCAGGGCAAATGACATAGCTGGCAAGATCAATAGAAAGCCCACCGATTGGGAGAAGATCTTTACTAGCCATACAACGGACAAAGGTCTCATATCTAAAATATACTTGGAACTCAAAAAATTAAACCACCCAACAACAAATCCTCAAAGAAACAACTGCCCAATAAATAAGTGGGCGAAAGACTTAAAGAGAAGCTTCTCTGAAGAAGAAAGAAGGATGGCCAATAGACACATGAAGAAATGTTCAACATCCCTAGCCATAAAAGAAATGCAAATCAAAACAACATTGAGATATCACCTCACTCCAGTTAGAACAGCAAAAATCAAGAACTCTAATAACAACAGATGCTGGAGGGGATGTGGACAGAAAGGAACCTTACTTCATTGTTGGTGGGAATGTAAACTTGTTCAACCACTTTGGAAAGCAGTATGGAGGTTCCTCAAAAGACTTCACATAGATCTCCCCTATGATCCAGCAATCCCACTTTTGGGCATTTACCCAAATGTTTACAAACAAGACCACACTAAAGCTACCAGCACAACTATGTTTATTGCAGCATTATTTACCATAGCTAAGATATGGAACCAACCCAGATGCCCCTCAGTAGATGAATGGATCAAGAAAATGTGGTATCTATACACAATGGAATTCTATGCCTCCATCAGAAAGAATGACATTTCCCCATTTGTTAGGAAATGGAAAGGTTTGGAAAAAATTATATTAAGTGAAGTAAGCCAGGCCCAAAGAAGCATAGGTCCCATGGTTTCCCTTATTTGCAATATCTAGTATAGGTATGAGTCAAGCGGAAAAGGCCAGATAATGTGATGTTAGGAAAATGAACCCTTAAATATGTATTTTAATGTTTTCGTTTCTTTCATGCATGTGTTTCTAATGCATTTATAAGATTATTTCTTTGTTGCTTTGTATGTCCCTCCCCCACAGTGTAACCCCCGCTTTCACTATATTTGATGTCAGTATATCATGTGGAGGAGATGGGGACAAACAAATCGTTTAAGGATTCAGGTGGACCTGTTGCAACAATGAGAAGTACAAAATGTCATGTCAAAACCAGCTTTACAATTTCGGTGTGGGGGGGGGAGGGGGGTATAATTGGGTGGGGGGAGGGGGGTAAAATTGGGTGGGGGGAGGGGGGAGGCAGGGAAGGGAAGCGAAGGGTAAACAAAGGAGGAGGCTGCAATGCTTGGTAAGAAATGTATGCATTATTCTGCCCATGTAATTGTAGCCCCTCTGTACAGTATGTTCTCAAATAAAATAAAATACAATTTAAAAAAAAAAAAAAATTTAAGCAAAAAGAAAAAAAAAAAAAAAAAAAAAAAAAAAAGTTTGGGGTGAGGTTTAGGGTTACGGTTAGGGTGAGGGTGAGGGTGAGGGTTCAGGTGAGGGTTAGGGTGTGTGTTAGGGTTAAGGTTATGGTGAGAGTAAGGGTTAGGGTGAGGTTTAGGGTGAGGGTTAGGGTTAGGGTTAGGGTTAGGGCTAGGATGAGCGTTAGGTTGAGGGTTCGGTTTAGGGTTAGTGTGAGGGTTAGGGTTAAGGTTAATGTTAGGTTTAGGATTTGGTTAGGGTGAAGGTTAGTTTTAGGTTTAGGATAAGGTTTAGGCTGATGGTAAGATTTAGGGTTAGTGTGAGGGTTATGTTTAGCGTTAGGGTTAGGGTGTGGGCTAGGGTAAGGGTGAGGGTTAGGTTGAGGGTTTAGTTTAGGTAAGGGTTAAGGTAAGGTTAGGGTGAGGATTAGGGTGAGATTGAGGGTTAAGTTGAGGGTTAGGGTTAGGGTGAGCCTTAGGGTTACGATTAGGGTGAGGGTTAATATTAGGGTGATGTTTAGGGTGAGGGTGAGGGTGAAGGTTCGGTGAGGGTTTAGGGTTAGCGTGAACTTTAGGGTTAGGTTTAGGGTTAGAGTTAGGGTGAGGGTGAGGGTTAGGGTGAGGGGTAGGGTTAGGGTTACGGTGAGGGTGAGGGTTAGGTTTAGTGTGAGAGTTACGGTTAGGGTTAGGGTTAGGGTGAGGGTTAGGTTGAGGGTTAGGGTTAGGTTAAGGGTGAGGATGAGGATGAAGGTGATGGTTAGGGCTACGTTTAGGATGAGGGTGAGGCTTACGTTTAGGATGAGGGTGAGGATGAGGGTGAGGATGAGGGTTACGGTTAGGATTAAGTTTAGGGTGAGGGTGAGGCTTAGGTTTAGGATTAGGGTTAGAGTCAGGGTGAGGGTGAGGGTTAAGGATAGGGTGAGGGTTAGGATTATGGTTAGGGTTAGGTTTAGGATGAATGTTAGGCTGAGGATTAGGGTTAGGGTTAGTATGAGGTTAGGTTTAGGGTTGGGTTAGGGTGAGGGTGAGGGTTTACTTTAGGTAAGGGTTTGGGTAAGTTTAGGGTGAGGATTAGGATGATGTTGAGGGCTGAGGTGAGGTTTAGGGTTAGGGATATGTTTAGGCTGAGGTTAGGGTGAGGGCTAGGGTTAGTGTGAGGGTTAAAATTAGGGTTAGGAATAGGGTGAGGGTTATGTTTAGGTTTAGGTTTATGGTTAGGGTGAGTCTTAGGCTGAGGTGTAGGGTTAGTGTTACGGTTAGGGAGAGGGTTCGGGTTAGTGTGAGGGTTAGGTTTAGGTTTAGGTGAAGGTGAGGGTAAGGGTTAGGGTGAGGGTTAGGGTGAGGATGAGGGTTAGGATTAGAGTTAGGGTTAGGATTAGGGTTAGGGTGAGGTTGAGGTTTAGTATTAGGGTGAGGGTTAGGGTTATTGTTAGGGTTAGGGTACAGGTAAGGTTGAGGGTTAGGGTTAGGGTAAGGTTAGGTTTAGGCTGAGGGTGAGGGTGAGGGTGAGGTTGATGGTTAGTGTTAGGGTGAGGGTGAGGGTGAGGGCTAGGGTGAGGGTGCAGGTTAGTGTGAGGGTGAGGGTGAGGGTTTCTTTTACATCAGGGTTAGGGTTAGGGTGAGGATTAGGGTGAGAGTGAGGGTGAGGATTTCGTTTACATCTGGGTTAGTGTTAAGCTGAGGTTAGGGTTAGGGTGAGGGTTAGGGTTAGAGTTAGGGTGTGGGTTAAGCTTAGGTTGATGTTTAGGGTGAGGCTGAGGGTTAGGGTGAGAGTTAGGGTGAAGCTTATGGTTAGTGTTAGGATTAGTGTTAGGGTGAGGGTGAGGTTTAGGGTTAGACTTAGGGTTATGGGGAGGGTTAAATTGAGGGGCAGGGTTAGGGTTAGTGCTAGGGTTAGGGTTAGGTTGCGAGTTAGGTTGAGGTTTAGGGGTAGGGTTAGAGTGAAGTTTAGAGTGAGGGTGAGAGGAAGGGGGAGAGTTTGGTTTAAGGTTAGAGTTAGGTTGAGGGTGAGGGTTAGGATTAGGGTTAGCACTAAGTTTGTGCTGAGGGTGAGTGTGAGGTTGAGGGTGAGGTTTAGGGTTAGGGTGAGGGTTAGGGTTAGTTTTAGGGTGAAGGTTAGGGTTAGGGTTAGGGTTAGGATGAGCATTAGGCTGAGGGTTACAGTTAGGGTTAATGTGAGGGTTAGGGTTAGGGTTTGATTAGGTTGAATGTTAGTTTTAGCTTTAGATTTAGGATAAAGTTCAGACAGAGGGTTAGGGTTAGGATTACTGTGAGGGTTAGGTTTAGTGTTAGGGTTAGGAAGTGGTCTAGGGTGAGGGTGAGTTTTAGGGTGAGGGTGAGGGTTTAGTTTAGGTAAGGGTTAAGGTTAGGTTAGGGTGAGGATTAGGGTGAGGTTGAGGGTTAAGGTGAGGATTAGGGTTAGGGTGAGGGTTAGGATTACTGTGAGGGTTAGGGTTAGGGTTAGGGTGAGGGTGAGGGTAAGTGTGAGGGTGAGGTTTAGGGTGAGGGTGAAGGTTAGGATTAGAGTTATGGTTAGGATTAGAGTGATGGTAAGGATGAATGGTTAGTGTTAGGGTGTGGATTAGGGTTGGGTTGAGGGTGAGGGTGAGGGTTAGGGTTAGGGTTATGGTTATGTTTAGGCTGAGGGTGAGGGTGAGGGTGAGGTTGATGTTTAGGATTATGGTTAGGGTGAAGGTGATGTTTAGGGTGAGGTTAGGGTTAGTATGAGGTTTAGGGTGAGGGTTTCGTTTACCTCAGGGTTAGGTTTAACCTGAGGTTAGGTTTAGGGTTAGGGTTAGGGTTAGTGTTAGGGTTAGGGTTAGGGTGAGGTTTAGGGTTAGGGTGATGTTTAGGGTGATGGTGAGGGTGAGGGTGAGGTTTAGGTTAAGGGTGAGGGTAAGGTTTAGGTTTGGGAACAGGGTTAGGGTTAGGGTTAGGCTGAAGGTGAGGGTGAGGGTGAGGGTGAGGGTGAGGGTGAGAGCTTGGGTTAGGGTTAGGGTTAGGGTTAAGTTGAGAGTTACGGGTACTGTGAGGGTAATGGTTAGGTTTAGGGTTAGGGTGAGGGGAAGGGTTAGAGTGACGTTTAGTGTGAGTGTGAGGTTTAGGGTTAGGGTTGAGATTAGGGTGAGGGCTAGGGTGAGGGTGAGGCTTAGTATGAGGGTTAGGGTGAGGGTTTCTTTTAGCCAAGATTTAGTGTTATGGTGAGGATTAACGTGAGGGTGAGGGTTAGGTTGAGGTATAGGGTTAGGGTGAGGGTTAGAGCAAGGGTTAGGGTGAGGGTTAGGGTTTGGGTGATGTTTAGCGTGAGGGTGGGGGTTAGAGCGAGGATGAGGGTTCGGGTGAGGGTAAGGGTTCGAGTGAGGGTGAGAGTTAGGGTGTGGGTGAGCATTAGTGTTAGGTTGAGTGTTAGCATTAGGTTTAGGGTTAGTGTGAGGGTGAGGGTAAGGGCTAGGGTTAGGATTAGGTTGACGGTTAAGATTAGGGTTAGGGTTAGTATGAGGGTTAGGGTGAAGGGTAGGGTTAGGGTTAGGGTGAGGGTTAGGGTGAGGGTGAGAGTGAGGGTTTAGTTTAGATAAGGGTTAAGGAAAGGTTAGGTTGAGGATTAGGGTGAGGTTGAGGGTTAAGGTGAGGGTTAGGATTAGGTTGAGTGTTAGGCTTACTGTGAGGTTTAGGGTTAGCACTCAGGGTGAGGTTGAGGGTAAGGTTTAGGGTGAGGGTTATGGTGAGGGTGAGGGTTAGGATTAGAGTTATGGTTAGGATTAGGGTGAGGGTTAGTGTTAGGGTGAGGGTTAGGTTTGGGGTGAGGGTGAGGGTTAGGGTTAGGGTTGGGGTGAGAGTGAGAGTGAGGGTTAGGGTTAGGCTTAGGGTTAGGTTTAGGCTGAGGTTTAGGCTGAGGGTGAGGTTGAGGGTTACAGTTAGGGATAGGGTGAGGGTGAGGGTGAGGGTTAGTGTGAGGGTGAGGGTGAGCGTTTCGTTTACATCAGGGTTAGGGTTAAGATGAGGTTAAGGTTAGGGTAAGGTTTAGCGTTAGGGTTAGGGTGAGGTTTATTTTTAGGGTGATGTTTAGGGTGAGGGTGAAAGTTAGGGTGAGGGTGAGGGTTAGGGTAAGTTTGAGGGAGAGTGTTAGATTTGGGAATAGGTTTAGGGTTAGGGTTAGGCTAAAGGTTAGAGTGAGGGTGAGGGTGAGGCTGAGGTTTAGGTTTAGGATTAGTGTTAGGCTTAGGGTTAGGGTGAGGGTAAGGGTTAGAGTGAGGTTTAGGGTGAAGGTGAGGGTTAGGGTTAAGGTTAGGATTAGGGTGAGGGTTAGAGTGAGGGTGAGGGTTAGTGTGAGTTTCAGATTGAGAGTTTCTTTTAGCCAAGGGTTAGGGTTATGTTGAGGAATAGGGTGAGGTTGAGGATTAGGTTTTGGATTAGGGTTAGTGTGAGGGTTAGGGCTAGGGATAGGATGAGTGTTAGGGTTTGGGTGATGTTTAGAGTCAAGGTGAGGTTTAAGGTGAGGGTGAGGTTTAGGGTTTGTGTGAGGATTAGGGTTAGATTGAGTGTTAGTGTTAGGTTTACGTTTAGTGTGAGGTTGAGGGTTTGGATTAGGGTTAGGGTTAGTGTGAGGTTTAGGGTGAAGGGTAGGGTTATGGTTAGGGTGAGGGTTAGGGTGAGGGTGTGGGTGAAGGTTAGGCGTAGGTGTAGGGTTAGGATGAGTTTAAGGGTTAGGTTTAGGTTGAGGAATAGTGTTAGGGTTAGGGTTAGGGTGAGTGTTAGGGTGTGGGTTAGGGTTCCGGTGGGGGTGAGGGTTAGGGTGTTGGTGAGGGTTAGGTTTAGGGTTAGGATTAGGGTTAGAGTGAGTTTTATGGTGAGGGTAAGGGTTAGGGTGAGGTTTAGTGTGATGGTTAGGGTGAGGGTTAGGGTGATGGTGAGGTATAGGTTTTGGGTTAGGGTTAGTGTGAGGGTTAGGGATAGGTTTAGGGATAGGGTGAGAGTGAGGGTTAGGGTTAGGGTTAGGTTTAGAGTTAGGTTGAGGGTGATAGTTAGGGTTAGTATTAGAGTTAGCCTGAGGGTGAGGGTGAGGGTTAGGGTTAGGGTGAGTTTTATGGTTAGGTTTATGGTGAGTTTGGGTTAGGTTGAGTGTTAGGGTTAGGGTTAGGGTTAGGATGAGATTAGTCTGAGGGTTAGGGTTAGGGTTAGGTTGAGGGTTAGGGTTAACCTGATATTTATTGTGAGAGTATCGTTTAGGGTGAGGGTGAGTATTCGGGTGAGCGTGATGGTTAGGATGAGGGTGAAGGTTAGGGTTACAGTTAAGGTTAGGGAGAGGGATAGTGTGAGCATTAGGGTTAGGATTAGGGTTAGGATTAGGGTTAGAGTGAGGATGAGGGTGAGGGTTAGGGTGTGGGTAAGTGTTATGGTTATGGTTAGGGTTAGGGCTAGGGTGAGGGTTAGTGTGAGGGTGAGGGTTTTGTTTACCTTAGGGTTAGGGTTATTGTGAGGATTAGGTTAAGGGTGAGGCTTAATCTGAGGTTATGGTTAGGGTGTGGGTTATGGTTAGGGTGATGTTTATGGTGAGGGTGAGTGTTCAGTGAGGGTGAGGGTGAGGGTGAGGGTTAGTGTTAGAGTTTGGTTTAGGTTGAGGGTGATTGTGAGGGTTAGGAATAGGAATAGGGTTAGGGTTATGGTTAGGGTGAGGGTTATGGTTAGTGTGAGAGATATGATTAGGTTTAGGGTTAGGGTTACTGTGAGGGTAAGGGTTAGGGTGAGGGTTAAGGTGAAGCTGAGGGTTAGGGTTCGGGTTTGGGTTAGGGTGAGGGCTAGGGTGAGGGTGAGGGTTAGTGTGAGGGTTAGGGTGAGGGTTTCTTTTAGGTCAGGGTTAGGTTTATGGTGAGGATTAGCGTGAGAGTGAGGGTTAGGGATAGGGTTAGCATGAGGATGAGGGTTTAGGTGATGTTTAGGGTGAGGGTGAGGATTAAGGTGAGGGTGAAGGTTAGGGTGTGGTTGAGGATTAGGGTTAGAGTTTGGGTTAGGGTAATGGTGAGGGTAAGGTATATGGTGAGGTTTATTGTGAGGATGAGTTTTAGGTTTAGTGTTAGGGTTAGAGTGAGGTTTAGGGTGAGCGTTAGGGTTTGGTTTAGGGTTAGGGTGAGGGTGTGGTATAGGGTGAGTGTTCGTGTTAGGGTGAGGGATAGGGAAATGGTTAGGGTGAGGTTGAGGGTTAGGGTTAGGGTTAGGGTGAGGTTGAGGGTTAGGATTAGGGTAAGGATTAGGTTTTGGCTGAGTTTGTGGGTGACTGTAAAAGTGAGGGTTAGGTTTAGGGTGAGGGTTAGGGCTAGGGTTAGGGTGAAGGTAAGGGTGAGGGTTAGGGTTAGGGTGAGGGTGTGGGTAAATGTTAGAGTGAGGGTTATGGCGAGAGTGAGGGTTAGGGTAAGTTTCAGGGTAAGGGTTAGGATGAGGGTAAGGGTTAGGTTGAGGGTTAAGGTGAGGGTGAGGGTTAGCATTAGTGTTAGGGTGAGGGTTAGGGTGAGGGTTAGGGTGAGGGTTATGGTTAAGTGTAGGGATGGGGTGAGGATTAGGGTTAGGGTTAGGTTTAGGGTGAGGTTTAGGATGAGGGGTAGGGTTAGTGAAAGAGTGATAGTTAGGGTTAGTTTGAAGATTAGGGATAGAGTGAGGTTAATTTTACTGTGAAGTTTAGGTTTAGGTTAGGGTTTAGATAAGTGTTAGGGTTATGTTGAGAGTGAGGGTGATGGTGAGGGCTAGGTTTAGTGTTAGTGTGAGTGTTATTGTTAGGGTCGGGGTTAGGTTTAGGGTGAGGGTTAGGGTTAAAGTAAGGGTTAGAGTGAGGGTTAGGGTTAGGGTGAGGGTCAAGGTGAGGGTTTGGATTAGGTTGAGGGTTAGGTTTAGGGTGAGGGTTAGGGTTAGGGTGAGCGTTAGGGTGATGGTGAGGGTTAGGGTGAGGGTGAGGGTTAGGTTTAGAGTTAGGGTTAGACTGAGTGTTAGGATTAGGGATAGGGTTAGGGTGAGAGTTAGGGTGAGGTGTCGGGATACGGTTAGGCTGAGGGTTAGGGTTAGTGTGAAGGTTAGGGGTAGGGTTAGGGTTAGTGTTAGGATAATGTTTAGGGTGAGGGTTAGTTTGAAGGTGAGGGTTAGAGTGAGTGTTAGGGTTCGGTTCAGTGTGAGGTTTAGGGTTAAGGTGATGTTTAGGGTGATGTTGAGGGTTAGTGTGAGGGTGAAGGTGAGGGTGAGGCTGAGGGTGAGGGTTAGGGTGAGAGTGAGTCTAGTTTAGGATTAGGGTTAGAGTTAGGGTTAGGCTGAGGGTGAGGGGGAAAGTTAGGGTGAGGGTTAGGGTTAGGGCTAGGGTGAGGTTTAGGGTTAGTGTGAGGGTTAGTGTGATGGTGAGGGTCAGCCTGAAGGTGAGGGTTAGAATGACGGTGAGGGTGAGGTTGAGGGTTACGGTTAGGATTAGGGTTAGGGTGAGTTTTAGGGTTAGGGCTAGGGTTAGATTTATTGTTAGGGTTAAGGTTAGGATGAGGGTAAGGTTTATTGTTAGGGTTAGGGTTAGGTTTAGGGTGAGGGTGGGGTTGAGGGTTAGGGTTAGTCTTAGGGTTATGGTTAGGGTAAGGCTGATGGGGAAGGGGAGGTTGTGTGTGAGTGTTAAGGTTAAGTTTAGGGTTAAGGTGAGGGCTTGGGTGAGGGTGAGGGTTAGGCTGAGGGTGAGGGTGAGGGTTTTGGTTAGGTAAAGTTTAGGGTTAGGGTGAGGATTAGGCTGAGGATGAGGATTAAGCTGAGGTTAGGTTGAGGGTGAGGGTTAGTGTTAGGGTTAGGTTGAGGGTTAGGGTTAGAGAGATGTTTAGGGTGAGGTTGAGGGTTAGGGTGAGGGTGAGGGTGAGGGTTAGGGTTAGGGTTAGGTTTAGGGTGAGGGTGAGGGTTAGGATTACAGTGAGGGTGAGGGTGAGGGTTAGGGATAGGATTAGGTTTAGTGTTAGGGTGAGGGCTAGGGTGAGGGCGAGGTTTAGGGTGAGGGTGAGGGTGAGTGTGCGGTTTTCTGTTAGGAAAGGGTTAGGGTTAGGTTTAGGGTGAGGATTAGGCTGAGGGTGAGGTTGAAGGTGAGATTTAGGGTTAAGGTGAGGGTTAGGGTTAGCATTAGGCTGAGCGTTAGGGTTTGGGTGATGTTTAGGGTGATGTTTAGGGTGAGGGTGAGGGTGAAGGTGAGGGTTAGGGTGTAGGTGAGGGTTAGGGTGAGGGTGAGGGTTAGGGTGATGGTGAGGTTAGGTTTAGGGTTAGTGTGAGGAAAAAGCTTAGGGTGAGGATTAGGATGAGAGTAAGTGTTAGGGTTATGTTTAGAGTTTGGGTTAGGGTGTGGTACAGGGTTAGAGTTCGGGTTAGGGTTCAGTTGAGTGTGAGGGTTAGAGTTAGGGTTAGGGTGAGGGTTAGGGTTGGGGTGAAGGTTAGGCTTACGGTTAGGGTGAGGGTGACGGTGAGGTTCAGGTGAGGGTTAGGGTGTGGGTTAGGGTTAAGGTTATCGTGAGAGTAAGGGTTAGGGTGTGGTTTAGGGTGAGGGTTAGGGTTAGGGTTAGGGTTAGGATTAGGTTTAGGGTTAGAGTTAGGGTGAGGTGTCGGGATACGGTTAGGCTGAGGGTTAGGGTTAGTGTGAAGGTTAGGGGTAGGGGTAGGGTTAGTGTTAGGATAATGTTTAGGGTGAGGTTAAGTTTGAGGGTGAGGGGTAGAGTGAGCGTTAGGGTTAGGTTCAGTGTGAGGTTTAGGGTTAAGGTGATGTTTAGGGTGATGTTGAGGGTTAGTGTGAGGGTGAGGGTGATGGTGAGGCTGAGGGTGAGGTTAGGGTGAAGGTGAGTTTAGTTTAGGTTTAGGGTTAGAGTTAGGGTTAGGCTGAGGGTGAGGGTGAGGGTTAGGGTTAGGGCTAGGGTGAGGGTTAGGGTTAGTGTGTGGGTTAGTGTGATGGTGAGGGTCAACGTGAAGGTGAGGGTTAGAATGACGGTGAGGGTGAGGTTGAGGTTTAGGGTTAAGATTAGGGTTAGGGTGAGTTTTAGGGTTAGGGCTAGGGTTAGAGCTATTGTTAGGGTTAAGGTTAGGATGAGGGTGAGGGTTATTGTTAGGGTTAGGGTTAGGGTTAGGTGAGGGTGGGGTTGAGGGTAAGGGTTAGTCTTAGGGTTATGGTTATGGTAAGGCTGATGGGGAAGGGGGGGTTGAGGGTGAGTGTTAGGTTTAAGTTTAGGGTTAAGGTGAGGGCTTGAGTGAGAGTTAGGCTGAGGGTGAGGGTGAGGGTTTTGGTTAAGTAAAGGTTAGGGTTAGGGTGAGGATTAAGGTGAGGATGAGGATTAAGCTGAGGTTAGCTTCAGGGTGAGGGTTAGTTTTAGGGTTAGGGTGAGGGTTAGGGTTAAGGAGATATTTAGGGTGAGGTTGAGGGTTAGGGTGAGGGTGAGGGTGAGGGTGAGGGTTAGGGTTAGGGTTAGGTTTAGGGTGAGTGTGAGGTTTAGGATTAGGAATAGGATTAGGTTTAGTGTTAAACTGAGTGTGAGGGTCAGGGTGAGGGTCAAGGTTATGGTCAAGTTTAGGGTTAGGTTTAGAGTGCGGGTTAAGGTTAGTGTGAGGTTTATGTTTAGAGTTAGGGTGAGGGTAAGGGTTAGGATGAGGGTAAGCCTTAGGTTGAGTGTGAGGTTTTGGAATTCGGCTTTGTGTTAGGGTTAGTGTGAGGGGTAGGGTTCGGATGAGGGTGAGGGTTATGTTGAGAGTGAGTGTTAGTGTGAGGGTGAGTGTTCGGGTGAGGGTGAGGTTTAGGGTGTGGTTGAGGGTTTGGGTTAGGATGAGAGTCAGGGTGAGGTGTCGGGATAGGGTTATGGTGAGTGTTAGGGTTAGTGTGAATGTTAGCGTTAGGGTTAGGGTTAGGATAAGGGTTAGTGTGAGGGTTAGGGTTAGTGTGATGTTTAGGGTGAGGTTGAGGGTTAGTGTGAGGGTGACCGTGAGGGTTAAGGTGAGGGTGAGGCTGAGTGGGAGAAGGACGGTGAGGGTTAGGTTTAGGGTTAGGTTTTGGGTGAGGGTAAGTGTTTGGGTTGCTCTTAGGGTTATGGTAAAGCTTAGGTTGATTGTGAGGGTGAGGGTGAGGGTGTGGGTGAGGGTCTCGGTTACGTAAGTGTTAGGGTTACGTTTAGGTTAATACTGAGGGTTAGGGTTAGCGTTAGGGTTAGGGTGAAGGTTAGGATGGGGGTTAGGGTGAGGGTCAGGGTTCGGGTTAGGGTTGGGTGAGGGTAAGGGTGAGCGTAAGGGTTAGGGTGAGGGTTAGGTTGTGGGTGAGGGATAGGTTTATCGTGAAGGTAAGGGTTAGGGTTAGGTTGAGAGTGAGAGTGAGGGTAAGGGTAAGGGTTAGTGTCAGAATTAGGGTGAGGGTGAGGGTTAGGGTTAGCATTAGGGTTAGGTGTAGGATTAGGTTGAGTGTTAGGGTTAGGGTTAGGGTTAGGGTTAGGGCTAAGGTGCAGGTTAGGGTTACGGTTAGAGTGAGGGTGAGGGTCAGGGTTAGGGTTAGGATTAGGTTTAGGATTAGGGTGAGGCTGAGGCTGAGGCTGAGGGTGAAGGTGAGGGTGAGGGTGAGGATTAAGTTTAGGGTTAGGTTTAGGGTGAGGACTAATGTGAGGGTAATGTTTTTGTTTAGGAAAAGTTTAGGGTTAGTTTTAGGGTGAGGATTAGGGTGAGGGTGTGGTTTAAGGTGAGGGTTAGGGTTAGGGTCAGTGTTAGGGTTAGGGTTAGGGTGAGGGTTAGGGTTAGGTTGATGTTTAGGGTGACGGTGAAGGTGAGACTGAGGGTTCGGGTGAGGGTTAGGGTTAGGGTGAGGGTTGAGTTAGGGTTAGGTTTAGGTTTAGGGTGAGGGTAAGGGTCATGATGACAGGGTGAGGGTGAGGGTTAGGGTTAGGTTTAGGGTTAGGGTGAGGGTTGGGGTGAGGGTTAGGGTTAGGGTTAGGGTGAGGGTTAGGGTGAAGCTTAGGGTGAAGGTTAGGGTTAGGGTTAGGGTTTGGTGTAGGGTAAGGTTTAGGGGGAGGGGAAGGGGTAGGGTGAGGGTTAAGGAGAGGGTGAGGGATAGGGTTATGGTGAGGGTAAGGGTTAATCTAAAGGTTAGGTTGAGAGTGAGCATTTGTGTTAGCATCAAGGTTGGGTGAAGGTTAGGCTTAGGGTTAGGCTGAGGGGTAGTTTTAGGGTTATTATGTGGTTTAGGGTTAGGGTTAGGGTGAGGGTAAGGGTTAGGATGACAGCTAGGGTCAGGGTCAGGTTTAGGGTTAGGTTTAGGGTTAGGGTGAGGGTTAGAGTGAGGGTTAGGGTTAGAGTTAGTGTGAGGGTTAGGGTGAAGGTTAGGGTTAGGGTTAGGGTTTGGGGTAGGGTGAGGTTTAGGGGGAGGGGAAGGGTTAGGGTGAGGGTTAAGGAGAGGGTGAGGGAAAGGGTTATGTTGAAGGTAAGGGTTAATCTAAAGGTTAGGTTGGGAGTGAGCATTTTTGTTAGCATCATGGTTGGGTTGAGGGTTAGGGTTAGGGTTAGTTTGAGGAGTAGTTTTAGGCTTAGGGTGAGGGTTAGGGTTAGGGTTAAGGTGAGGTTAAGAGTTTGGTTGAGGGTGAGGGTGAGGGTTAGGCTTAGCCTTAGAGTGAGGGTGAATGTTAGGGTTAGGGATAGGGTGAGTGTGAGTGTGAGGATTAGGTGTAGGATTAGGGTTAGGTTTAGGGTTAGGCTGAGGTTTAGCCTGATGGGTAGGGTTACAGTTAGGGTGAGGGTTAGGTTTAGTGGGAGTGTTAGGGTTAGGTTTAGGGTTTGGGTTAGGGTGAGGGTTCAGGTGAGGTTTCGGGTTAAGTAGTGGGTGAGGGTTAGGGTTAGTGTGAGGACTAGCTTTAGGGTTAGTGTTACTGTTATGGTTAGGATTAGAGTGAGGGTAAGGGTTATGGTTAGTTTTATGGTTAGGGTGAGGGTTCGGGTTAGTGTGAGGGTTAGGTTTAGGGTTAGGTGAAGGATCAGGTAAGGGTTAGGGTGAGGGTTAGGGTCAGGGTGAGTATTATGATTAGGTTAAGGACTAGGGTTAGGCTGAGGGTGAGGGTGAAGTTGAGGTTTATGATTAGGGTTACGGTGAGGGTTAGGTTTAGGGTGATGTTTAGGGTGAGGGTGAGGGTTAGGGTGAGGGTGAGGGTTCAGGTGAGGGTGAGGATTAGGGTGTGGATGAGGGTTAGCCTGAAGGTGAGGGTTACAGTTAGGTTTAGGGTGTGTGTTAGTGTTAGGGTTTGGATTAGGGTGAGGTTTAGGGTGAGAGGTACGGTCAGGGTTGGGGTGAGGTTTAGGGTTAATGTGAGGTTTAGGGTTAGGTTTAGGGTAAGTGTGAGGATAAGGGTTAGTGTGAGGGGTAGGGTTATTGTTAGGTTTAGGGTGAGGGTGAGGGTGAGTGTTATGGTTAGGGTTAGGGTGAGGGTAAGGGTTAGGTTAAGGCTTAGGGTTGGGGATAGGGTAAGGTTGAGTGTGAGGGTGATGTTTAGAGGTAGTTTTAGGGTAGAGGTGGGGGTTTGGTTTAGGATTAGGGTTAGGGTTAGGGTTAGGGTGAGGGTGAGGTTGAGGGTTAGGGAGAGGATTAGGGTTAGGTTTACAGTTAGGGTGAGAGTGAGGATTAGGTTGAGGTGAGGGTTCGTGTTTGGGTGAGGGTTAGGGTGATGCTGAGGGTTAGGGTGCGGGTGAGGTTTAGGTTTAGTGTTAGCTTTAGGGTGAGGGTTAGTATCAGGGTTAGGATTAGGGTGAGGGTTAAGGTGAGGGTTAGGGTTAGGTTTAGGGTTAGTGTGAGGGTGAGAGGTAGAGTTAGGTTTCGAGTTAGGGTGATGGTGAGGGTGAGGGTGAGGGTGAGGGTGAGGTTGAGGGTTAGGTTTTGGGTGAGGGTTAGGGTTAATATTAGAGTTAGGGTTAGGGTGAGGGATAGGGTTAGGGTTAGAGTTAGGCTGTGGGGTAGGGTTAGGGTCAGGGTCAGGGTTAGGGTTAGTGTGAGTTTTAGGTTTAAGATTAGGGTCAGGGTTAGGATTAGGGTAGGGGTGTGGGCTAGAGTGAGGGTGAGGGGTAGGGTGAGGGGTAGGGTTAAGGTTAGGGTGAGGGTGAGGGTTAGGTTTAGTGTGAGGGTTAGGGTTAGTATGAGTTTGAGGGTGAGGTTGAGGGTAGGGTGAGGGTGAGGGTTAGGGTTAGGGTTAGGGTTAGGTTGACGGTGAGCGTTACGGTAAGGTTGAGGGTTAGGGTGAGGGTAGGGTTAAGGTAAGGGTGAGGGTGAGGCTTAAGTTTAGTGTGAGGGTTAGGGTTAGTGTAAGGTTAAGGGTTAGGGTGAGGTTTAGGGTAACAGTGAGGCTTAAGGTTAGCGTGAGTTTGAGGGTGAGGGTGAGGTTTAGGGTTAGATTGAGGGTTAGGGTTAGGGTTAAGGTGAGGGTGAGCCGTAGGGTGAGAGTGAGGGTTCGGGTGAGGGTTTGAGTGAAGGGGGAGGTTTATGGTTAGGGTTCGGGTTAGAGTTAGGGTGAGGCTGTGGGTGAGGGTTAGGTTTAGGATTAGGGTTACTGTTAGGGTTAGGGTGAGGGTGAGGGTAAGGGTAAGGGTTAGTGGTATGGTTAGGGTGAGGGTTCAGGTTAGTGTGAGGGTTAGGGTTAGGGTTAGGTGAAGGTGGGAGTAAGGGTTAGGGTGAGGGTTAGGTTGAGGGTGAGGGTTAGGATTAGAGTTAGGGTTAGGATTAGGTTTAGGATGAGGGTGAGGTTGAGGTTCAGTGTTAGGGTGAGGGTTAGGGTTATTGTTGTGGTTAGGTTGCAGGTGAGGGTGAGGGTGAGGGTGTGGGTTAGGGTTAGGATTAGGGTAGGGTTAGGTTTGGCTGAGGGTGAGGGTGAGAGTGAGGGTGAGGGTTAAGTTTAGGGTTAGGTTTAGGGTGAGGGCTAGGGTGAGGGTGATATTTTTTGTTAGGAAATGTTCATTGTTAGGTTTAGGTTGAGGATTTGTGTGAGGGTGAGCTTTAAGGTGAGGGTTAGGGTTAGGGTGAGGGTTATGGTTAGGGTAGGGTAAGGGTTAGGGATAGGTTTATGGTTAGGGTTAGCATTAGGTTTAACATTAGGGTTAGAGTGAGGGTGAGGTTGAGGGTTAGGTTAAGGATTAGGTTTAGGGTTAGGGTGAGGCTGAGGTTGAGGATGAGTTTGAGGGTGAGGCTGAGGGTTAGGGTTAGGCTTAAGGTGAGGGCTAGGGTGAGGTTGAGGGTTAGTGTGAGGGTGCAGTTTTCAGTTAGGAAAGGGTTAGTGTTAGGGTTAGCTTTAGGGTGAGGATTAGGCTGAGGGTGAGGTTGAAGGTGAGGGTTAGGGTTAAGGTGAGGGTTAGGGTTAGGGTTAGGGTTAGGGTTAGGGTTTGGGTGATGTTTAGGGTGAGGGTGAGGGTTGGGGTTAGGGTAATGTTTAGGGTTAGGGTTAGGTTGGGGGTCAGGTTTAGGGTTAGGATGAGGGTTAGGGTGAGGATTATGGCTAGAGTTAATGTGAGGGTTAGGTTTAGTGTGACGCTTCGGGTTAGGGTGAGGGTAAGCGTTAGGGTGAGGGTTAGGATCAGGTTGTAGGATAGGGTTAGTGTTAGGGTTAGGGTGAGCATTTGGATGAGGGTTAGGTGTAGGGTAAGGGTGTGGGTTAGTGTTAGGGTTGAGTTCAGTGTTAGCGTTAGGGTGAGGTGTAGGGTTAGGGTTAGGGTTAATGTGAGGATAAGGGACATATTGAGGGTTAGGGTGAGGGATAGGGTTAGTGTAAGGTTTAGGGTGAGTGTTTGTGTGAGGGTTAGGTTTAGTTTTAGGGTTACGTGAGGGTTAGGATGAGGGTAAGATTTAGGGTGAGGTTTAGGGTGAGGTTGAGTATTAGGGTTAGCATTAGTGTTAGAGTGAGGGTTAGGGTTAGGTGTAGCATTAGGCTTAGGATTAGGGTTAGGGTGAGGTTTAGGATTAGGGTTAAAGTGAGGGAGAGGTTTAGGGTTAGAATTAGGTTTACGGTTAGGTTTAGAGTGAGGGTGAGAGTGAGGAATAGGGTTAGGATTAGGTTGAGGTTTAGGGTGAAGCTGGGGTTGAGGGTGAGGTGAGGGTTAGGGCTAGGCTTAGGGTGAGGGCTAGGGTGAGGGCTAGGTTGAGGGCGAGGGTTAGGGTGAGAGTTAGGGTTTGGGTAAATGTTAGGATTACGGTTAGGTTGAGGGTGAGGGTGATGGTGAAGTTGAGGGTTAGGTTTTGGGTTAGGGTTAAGGTTATGGTAAGGGTAAGGGTTAGGGTGAGGTTTAGTGTGAGGGTTAGGGTTAGGGTGAGGATTATGGTGATGTTGAGTGTTAAGGTGACAGAGAGGGTTAGGGTGAGGTTTAGGTTGAGTGTTAGCATTAGTGTGAGGGTTAGGGTCAGGGTTAGGATTAGGGAAAGGGTTAAAGTGAGGGTTAGTGTTCGGGTTAGTTTTAGGGTTAGTATGAGGATTAGTGTTAGTGTTAGGTATATAGTGAAGGTAAGGTTTAAGGTGAGGGTTAGGCTGAAATGGTAGGTTTAGGGTAAGGGTGAGGGAGAGGGTGAGGGTAAGGATTAGGGTAAGGGTTAGGGTGAGGGTGAGGCTTAGTGTTAGCATTAGTGTTAGGGTTAGGGTTAGAGTGAGTGTGAGGTTTAGGGTTAGGGTTAGGGTGAGGGTGAGGGTGAGGGTGAGGGTAAGGTTTAGGTTTAGGTTTAGGGTTATGGTTAGGATTAGTGTAAGGTTGAGGGCTAGTGTGAGGGTGAGTGTTACGGTTTGGGTTAGGGTGAGGGTAAGGGTTAGGGTGAGGCGTAGGGTGAGGTGTAGGGTTATGGTTAGGGTGAGTGTTAGGATTAGCGTGAGGTTTATGGTGAGGTTTACGGTTAGGGTTAGGGTGTGGGTTAAGGTTAGGGTGATGTTTAGGCTGAGGGTGAGCGTTAGGGTGAGAGTTAGGGTGAGGTTTAGGGTTAGTGGTAGGATTAGGGTTAGGGTGAGGGTGAGGTTTAGGGTTAGAATTAGGGTTAGGGGAGGGTTAAATTGAGGGTCAGTTTTAGGGTTAGTGTTAAGGTTAGGGTTAGAATGAGCGTTAGGTTGAGGTTTAGGGTTAGGGTTAGGGTTAGGTTTAGGATGAGCGTTAGGCTGAGTGTTAGGGTTAGGGTTAGTGTGAGGGTTAGGGATAGGTTAGGGTTAGGGTTTGGGTTTGGTTATGGTGATGGTTAATTTTAGGTTTAGGTTTGGGTTCAGGTTTAGGCTGTGGGTTAGGGTTAGGGTTAGTGTGAGGGTTAGGTTTAGGGTTATTTTTAGGGTGTGGACTGTGGTGAGGGTGAGGGTTATGGTGATCGTTAGGATTAGGGTTAGGGTTAGGTTCAGGTATAGGTTGAGGGTTAGGATTAGAGTAAGGACTTGGGTTGGGCTGAGGGTGAGGGTGATGTTGAGGGTGAGGGTTAGGGTTAGAGTGAGGGTTAGAGTGAGTGTGAGGGGGCGGGGGAGAGTTTGGTTTTGGGTTAGAGTTAGGTTGAGGGTGAGGGTTAGGGTTAGGGTTAGCAATAGGTTTAGGCTGAGGGTGAGGGTGAGTTTGAGGGTGAGGTTTAGGGTTAGGGTGAGGGTGAGGGTTAGGGTTAGGGTTAGGTTTAGGTTGAGGGTTAGGGTTAGGGTTAATGTTAGGATGAGCGTTAGGCTCAGGGTTAAGGTTAAGGTTAGTGTGAGGGTTAGGGTTAGGGTTAGGGTTAGGGTTTGGTTAGGGTGAAGTTTAGTTTTAGGTTTAGGGTTAGGGTAAGGTTTAGGCTGAGTATTAGTTTTAGGGTTAGGGTGAGGGTCAGGGTAAGGGTTAGGGTGAAGTTTAGGGTGAGGGTGAGGGTTAGGATTAGCTTTAGGTTTAGGATTAGGGTGAGGGTGAGGATGAGGGTTAGTGTTAGGGTGAGGGTTAGGGTTGGGTTGGGGTGAGGGTTAGGGTTAGGGTTAGGGTTAGGGTGAGGGTGAGGGTGAGGGTCAGGGTTAGAGTTAGTTTTAAGCTGAGGGTGAGGGTGAGGGTGACGTTGATGGGTTAGGGTTATGGTTAGGGGGATGGTGAGGGTTAGGGTGAGGGTGAGGGTTAGAGTGAGTGTGAGGGTGAGGGTTTGCTTTATGTCAGGGTTAGTGTCACGCTGAGGTTAGGGTTAGGGTTTGTAGAGAGCTGCGAGAGGCCGCACCTGGAAGATGGCGCCGGCTTCCGCCCTCCGCCTTCCCGATGGCGAGTGCTCTCGTGGTAAACAACTCCTGATATGGCTAAGGCGAAGAATCTGGCTTGCTTCTGTGCACCTGAACCTATTGGCGGTTCCCACGTGGCGTATCAGGGTTGGCTACCCAGCGGGTATTTAAGGCTGTGGGGAATTCTCCCCGGGGTTGGGGTCAGAAGATTACAAAAAGGTCCTGAATAAACTGCGGAGAGAAGAGTCCGGTGTCGCGTCGTCATTACCGGCCGAGGCGGTAGCGACAAGGGTTAGGGTTAGGTTTCGTGTTAGGGCAAGGGTTAGGTTGCGGGTTAGGGTTTGGGTGATGTTTAGTGTGAGGGAGAGGTTGAGGGTTCAAGTGTGGGTGAGATTTAGGGTGTGGGTGAAGTTTAGTGTTAGGTTGAGTTTTAGCGTTAGGTTTAGGTTTAGTGTGAGGGTGAGGGTTAGGGCTAGGGTTAGGGTTAGGTTGAAGGTTAGTATTAGGGTTAGGGTTACTATGAGTGTTATGGTGAAGGGTAGGGTTAGGGTTAGGGTTATGGTGAAGATTAGGGTGAGGTTGTAGGTGAGGGTTAGCGTTAGGTGCAGGGTTAGGGTGACTTTGAGGGTGAGGCTTAGGTTTAGGATTAGGGTTAGGGTTAGGAAGAGTGTTAGGGTGTCGGTGAGGGATCGGGTCAGGGTCCGGGTTAGAGTGTAGTTGAGGGTTATGTTTAGGGTGATTATTAGGGTTAGATTTAGATTTATGGTGAGGGTAAGGGTTAGGGTGAGGTTTAGTGTGAGGGTTAGGCTTAGGGTTAGGTTTAGGGTGAGGGTTAGGGATAGGTTTAGGGATAGGGTGAGGGTAAGTGTGAGGGTTAGGTTTGGTTTATGGTTAGAGTTAGGGTGAGGGTGAGGGTTAGTATTTGTGTTAGTATTAAAATTAGCCTGAGGGTGAGGGTGAGGGTTAGGTTCAGGGTGAGTGTTAGGGTTAGGGGTAGGGTTATGGTGAGTGTTAGGGTTAGGGTTAGGTTTAGGATGAGCGTTAGGCTTAGGGTTAGGATTTGGGTTAGTGTGAAGGTTAGGGTTAGTGTTAGTGTTAATGTGAGGGTTAGGGTTAATTTTAGGTGTAGGATAACGGTTAGGTTGAGGGTTAGGTTTAGGGTTAGTGCGAGGGTTAGGTTTAGGGTTAGGGTTAGAGTCAGGGTAAAGGTTAGGGTGAGAGTTAGGGTGAGGGTGAGGGTAAAGGTTAGGGTGAGGGTTAGGGTTAGGGTGAGGGTTAGGATTAGTGTTAGCACTAGGATTAGGCTGAGGGTGAGGGTGAGGATGAGGGTGAGGTTTACAGTTAGGTTGAGGGTTAGGGTTAGGATTAGGTTTAGGGCGAGGGTTAGGGTTAGGGTTAGGTTTAGGCTGAGGGTTAGTGTTAGGGTTAGTGTTAGGTTTAGTGTGCGGTTAGGGTTAGGGTTAGGGTTAGGTTTAGGGTTTGGTTAGGGTGAAGTTTTGTTTTAGGTTTAAGGTTAGGATAAGGTTTATCCTGAGGGATATGGTTAGGGATAGTGTGAAGATTAGGTTTAGGGTTAGGGTTAGGGTATGGGCTAGTGTGAGGGTGAGTGTTAGGGTGAGAGTGAGTGTAAGGGTTTAGTTTAGGTAAGGGTTATGGTAAGGTTAGGTTGAGGATTAGGGTGAGGTTGAGGTTTAAAGTGAGGGTTAGGGTTAGGTTTAGGGTTAGAGATAGGGTGAGGGTGAGGGTTAGGTTTAGTATTAGAGTTAGCCTGAGGGTGAGGGTGAGGGTTAGGGTTAGCGTGAGTTTTATGGGTAGGGTTACGGTTAGGGTGAGGGTTAGGATTAGGGTTAGGGTTAGGATGAGTGTTAGGCTGAGGGTTAAGGTTAGGGTTAGTGTGAGGATTAGGGTTAGGGTTAGGGTGAGGGTTAGGGTTAGGTTTAGGTTTAGGATAAGGGTTAGGTTGAGGGTTAGGTTTAGTTTTAGGGTTAGGGTTAGGGTCAGGGTAAAGGTTAGGGTGAGGGTTAGGGTGAGGGTGAGGGTAAAGGTTAGGGTGAGCATTAGGGCGAGTGTGAGGGTTAGGGTTAGTGTGAGGGTTGGGTGAGGGTTAGGGTGAGGGTTAGGGTGAGTGTTCACGATTGTTGTGAGAGTATGCTTTAGTGTGAGTGTGAGTGTTCAGTTGAGCTTGTGGGTTAGGATGAGGGTGAGGGTTAGGGTTACATTTAGTGTTAGGGAGAGGGGTAGGGTGATCATTACGGTTAGTATTAGGGTTAGAGTGAGGATGAGGGTGAGGATTAGGGTGTGGGTAAGTGTTATGGTTATGGTTAGAGTTAGGGCTCGGGTGAAGGTGAGGGTTAGTGTGAGGGTGAGGGTTTCATTTACCTTATGGTTAGGGTTAGGGTGAGGATTAGGTTGAGGGTGAGGGTTAAGCTGAGGTTCGGGTTAGGGTGAGGGTTAGAATTAGGGTGATGACTGTTGTGAGATTATGGTTTAGGGTGAGGGTGAGTGTTCAGGTGAGCTTGAGGGTTAGGATGAGGATGAGGGTTAGGGTTACATTTAGGGTTAGGGAGAGGTGTAGGGTGAGCATTATGGTTAGAATTAGTGTTAGAGTGAGAATGAGGGTGAGGGTTAGGGTTAGGGTTAGGGTTTGGTTAGGGTGAAGTTATGTTTTAGGTTTAGGGATAGGATAAGGTTTATCCTGAGTGTTATGGTTAGGTTAGTGTGAAGGTTAGGTTTAGGGTTTGGGTTAGGTTGTGGGCTAGGGTGAGGGTGAGGGTTAGGGTGAGGCTATGGGTAAGGGTTTAGTTTAGGTAAGGGTTAAGGTAAGGTTAGGTTGAGGATTTGGGTGAGGTTGAGGGTTAAGTTAAGGGCTAGGGTTAGGTTTATGGTTAGAGTTAGGGTGAGGGTGAGGGTTAGGTTTAGTATTAGAGTTAGCCTGAGGGTGAGGGTGAGGGTTAGGGTTAGGGTTAGTGTGATGGTTAGGGTTAAGGTTAGGGTGAGTGTTAAGGTCAGGTTTAGGGATAGGATAAGGGTTAGGTTTAGGGTTAGGGTGATGGTTAGGTTTAGGTTTAGGGTCAGGGTAAAGTTTAGGGTGAGGGTTAGGGTGAGGGTGAGGGTAAAGGTTAGGGTAAGCATTAGGGCGAGGGTGAGGGTTAGGGTTAGTGTGAGGGTTAGTGTGAGGGTTAGGGTGAGGGTAAGGTTTAGGGTGATGGTAAGTTTTAGGGTGAGTGTTAGTATTATGTTATGGGTAAGTGTTAGGCTGAGCGTTAGGGTACGGATTAGGGTTAGGGTGGGGGTTAGGGTTAGGGTTAAGTAGAGGGTTAGCGTTAGGGTGATGACTGTTGTGAGAGTATGGTTTAGGGTGAGGGTGAGTGTTCCGTTGAGCTTGAGAGTTAGGATGAGGTTGAGGGTTAGGGTTACATTTAGGGTTAGGGAGAGGGTTAGGGTGAGCATTAGGGTTAGGATTAGGGTTAGAGTGAGGATGAGGGTGAGGGTTAGGGTGTGGGTAAGTGTTATGGTTATGGTTAGGGTTAGGGCTAGGGTGAGGGTGAGGGTTAGTGTGAGGGTGAGGGTTTCGTTTACCTTAGGATTAGGGTTAGGGTGATGTTTAGGGTGAGGGTGACAGTTAGGTGAGGGTGAGGGTGAGGGTTCAGGTTAGGGTTAGGTTTAGGTTGAGGTTGATTGTGAGGGTTAGGATTAGGAATAGGGTTAGGGTTAGGGTGAGGGTGAGGGTCAGTGTGCGGGTGATAGGGTTAGGGTTAGGGTTAGGGTTAGGGTGAGGGTAAGGGATAGTGTGAGGGTTATGATTAGGGTTAGGGTTAGGGTGAGGTCAAGGGTTACGGTGAGGGTTAGGGTGAAGTTGGTAAGGGATCGGGTTAGGGTTAGGGTGAGGGCTAGGGTGAGGGTGAGGTTTAGTGTGAGGGTTAGGGTGAGATTTTCTTTTAGGTCAGGTTTAGGTTTATGATGAGGATTAGCTTGAGAGTGAGGGTTAGGGTTAGGGTGATGGAGAGGGTTAGGGTGAGGATGAGGATGAGGGTGAGGTTGAAGGTTGGGGTGAGAGTGAAGGTTAAGGTGTGGTTGAGGATTAGGGTTAGGGTTACGGTTACCGTTATGGTGAGGGTAAGGTATAGGTTGAGGTTTATTGTGAGGATGAATGTTAGGGTTAGTGTTAGGGTTACGGTGAGGTTTAGGGTGAGGGTTAGGGTTTGGTTTAGGTTTAGTTTGAGGGTGAGGTATAGGATGATTTTTAGGGTGAGGGTTAGGGATATGGTTTGGCTGAGGGTGAGGGTGACTGTAAGAGTGAGGGTTAGGGTGAGGGTTAGGGTTAGGGTGAGCGTGAGGGTGAGGGTTAGGGTGAGGCTATGGGTTAGGTTGAGGATTAGTGTGAGGGTGAGGGTTAGGGTTAGCATTAGGGTTAGGGTGAGGGTTAGGGTTAAGGTTAGGGATAGGATGAGGATTAGGGTTAGGGTTAGGATTAGGGTGAGGGTTGGGCTGCAGGATAGGGTTAGGGATAGAATGACTGTTATGTTTACTGTGAGGATTAGGGTTAGAGTGAGGTTTAGGTTTAGTGTGAGGTTTAGGTTTAAGGTTAGGGTTAGGATGAGTGTTAGGGTTAGGTTGAGGGGGAGGGGGAGGGGGAGGGCTAGGGTTAGAGTTAGTGTGAGGGTTAGTGTTAGGATGAGGGTTAGGTTTAGGGTACAGGTTAGGGTTAAAGTAAGGGCTAGGGTGAGGGCTAGCGTTAGGGTTAGGGTGAGGGTCAGGGTGAGGGTTAGGTTAAGGTTGAGGGTTAGGTTTAGGGTGAGGGTTAAGTTTAGGGTGAGCGTTAGGGTGATGGTGAGAATCAGGGTGAGGGTGACGGTTAGGTTTAGAGTTAGGGTTAGGGTGAGTGTTAGGATTAGGGTTAGCTTTAGGGTGAGAGTTAGGGTGAGGTGTCGTGATACGGTTAGAGTGAGGTTTAGGGTTAGTGTGAAGGTTAGGGTTAGGGTTAGGGTTACTGTGAGGATAATGTTTAGGGTGAGTGTTAGTTTGAGGATGAGGTTTAGGGTGAGCGTTATGGTTAGGTTCAGTGTAAGGGTTAGGGTTAAGGTGATGTTTAGGGTGAGGTTGAGGTTTAGAGTGAGGGTGAGGGTGAGGTTGAGGGTGAGGGGTAGGATGAGGGTGAGAGTGAGGTTAGTTTAGGATTAAGGTTAGAGTTAGGGTTAGGCTGAGGGTGAGGGGGAAATTGAGGGTGAGGGTTAGGGTTAGGGCTAGGGTGAGGGTTAGGGATTTTGTGAGAGTTAGTGTGATGGTGAGGGTCAGCTTGAGGGTGAGGGTTAGAATGAAGGTGAGGGTAAGGTTGAGGGTAAGTGTTAGGATTAGGGTTAGGGTGAGTTTTAGGATTAGGGTTAGAGTTATTGTTAGGGTTAGGATTAGGGTTAGGATGAGGGTGAGGGTTATTGTTAGAGTTAGGTTTAGGGTTAGGGTGAGGGTGGGGTTGACGGTCAGGGTTAGTATTAGGGTTATGTTTAGGTTAAGGCTGAGGAAGGGGAGGTTGAGGCTGATGTTTAGGGTTAAAGTTAGGGTTAGGTTGAGGGCTTGTGTGAGGGTGAGGGTTAGGCTGAGGGTGAGGGTGAGGGTTTCGGTTAAGTAAAGGTTAGGGTTAGGGTGAGGATTAGGCTGAGGATGAGGATTAAGCTGAGGTTAGGTTCAGGGTCAGGGTTAGGGTTAGAGTGAGACTTAGGGTTAGGGTGATGTTTAGGGTGAGGGTGAGGGTTAGGGTTCGGGTGAGAGGGAAGGTGAGGGTTAGGATTAGGAATAGGATTAGGGTTAGGGTTAAGCTGAGGGTGAGGGTCAGGGTGAGAGTGAAGGTTAGGGTCAGGGTAAGGGTTAGGATTAGAGTTAGGGTTATGGTTAGTGTGAGGGTTTTGGTTAGGGTTAGGTTTAGGGTTAGTGTTAGGGTGAGAATAAGACTTAGGGTGTGGGTTAGGGTGAGTGTGAGTGTATGGATTAGGGTTTGTGTTAGGGTTAGTGTGAGGGTTAGGGTTTGGGTGATGTTTAGAGTGAGGGTGAGGGTTAGGCTGAGGATGAGGGTTCAGTTGAGGGTGAGGGTTCGGTTGAGGGTGAGGGTTAGGGTGTGGGTGAGGATTAGGTTTAGGGTGAGGTTTAGCATTAGGGGTAGGGTTAGGGTTAGGTTGAGGGTTAGGGTTAGCGTTAGGGTTAGGATGACGGGTAGGGAGAGGGTAGGGTTAGATTTAGGGTAGGTTTACGGTGAGTGTGAGGGTTAGGTTGAGGCTGAGGGTGAGCGTTAGGGTTAGAGTTAGGATGAGGGTTAGGCTGATGGTAAGGTTTAGGCTTAGGGTTAGGGTAACGGTTAGGGTGACTGTGAGGGTTAGCTTTAGGATGAGGATTAGGGTTAGTGTGATCGTTAGGGTTAAGGTTAGGGTGAGGGTTAAGGTGAGGATTAGGGTTAGTGTTGGGGTGACGGTTAGGGTGAGGGTTAGGTTTAGAGTTAGAGTTAGTGTGAGGATAAGGGTTAGGCAGAGGGTAAGGGTGAGGGGGAGGATGAGGGTGAGGGTTAGGTTGAGGGTGATGGTTATGGTTAGGTTTAGATTTAGGGTGAGAATGAGGTTAAGGGTTAGGTTTTGGATTAGGGTTAGGCTTAGGCTGAGGGCGAGGTTGAGGGTCAGGGTGAGGGTTAAGGTTAGTGTGAGTGTTAGGGTTAGGGCTAAAGTTAGGTTGAGGGTTAGGGTTAGGGTTAGGATTAGGATAAGGTTTAGGCTGAGGGTTAGGTTTAGGTTTAGGGTCAGGGTAAGGTTTAGAGTGAGGTTTATGGTGAGGGTGAGGGTTAGGATTAGTCTTAGGGTTAGGGTGAGGGTTAGGGTTAGGGATAGTTTTAGGGCTGGGTGAGGGTTAGGGTGAGGGAAAGTGTTAGCGTGAGAGTTAGGGTAAGGGGGAGGGATAGGTTTATGGTGAGGGTAAGGGTTAGGGCAAGTTTTAGGGTGAGGTTGAGGGTTCATGTTAGCATTAGGGTTACGGTGAGCATGAGGGTTATGGTTATGTTGAGGGCTACTGTGAGGTGAGGGTTACGGTGAGGGTGAGTGTTCTGTTGAGAATTAGAGTTAGGGTGAGGGTTAGGGATAGGGTTAGTGTGAGCGTAAGAATTAGGGGCATGGTTAGGGTGAGGGTGAAAGTTAGGGTTAGTGTGAGGGTTAAGGTTAGGGTTATTGTTAGGGGGAGGGCTAGGGTGAGCCGTAGTTTTAGGGTTAGGGTAAGTTTGCAGGTTAGGGTGAGGGTAAGGTTTAGGGTGAGGTTTAGGGTGAGGGTGAGGTTTAGGGTTAGGTTGAGGTTAGGGTGAGGGTTAGAGTTAGGGTTAGGGATAGGTTGATGATAAGGTTTAGTGTGAGGGTTAGGGTGAGGTTGAGGATTAGGGTTAATGTGAGGATAAGGGTTAGGTTGAGGGTGATGGTGAGAGTGAGGGTTAGGTTTAGGTTGAGGTTATGGGTTAGGGTTATGGTTAGGGTGAGGATTACGGTGCGCCGTACGTTTAGGGTTAGGGTTAGTTGGCGGGTTAGGGTGAGGGTAATGTTTAGGGTGAGGTTTAGCGTGAGGGTAAGAGTTAAGGTTAGAGTGAGGTTAAGGATTAGGTTGAGGGTTAGGGTTAGGGTTAGTGATATGGTGAGGATTAGGGTTAGTGTGAGGGTTAGGGTGAGGTTTAGGATTAGGTTCATTGTGAGGAGAAGTGTTAGGGTGAGGGTTACGGTGTGTGTGAGGTTTAGGGTTAGGCTGAGGATTAGGGTTAGGGTTAGGATTATGGTGAGGTTAAGGGTTAGGGTGAGGTTTACTGTGAAGGTGAGGGTTAGGGTTAGCATTAGAGTTAGGATGATCGTTAGGGTGAGCGTTAGGTTTAGGGTTAGGTTTAGGGTGAGTTTGAAGGTGAGGGTGAGATTTATTGTTACGATTAGTGTTAGGGTTATGGTTAGAGTGAGGTTGAGAGTTTTGGTTAGGGTGAGGATTAGGGTTAGGGTGAGGGTTATGGTTAGGGTGAGGGTTAGGGTTAGGTTGAGGGTTAGGTTAGGATGAAGTTTAGCGTTAGGGTGATGTTTATTATGAGGGTGAGTTTTAGGGTGAGGGTGAGTTTCAGGGTGAGGGTCAGGGTTTGGTTGATCGTGAGGGTTAAGGTGTGGTTGAGAGTTAGGTTTAGGGTGAGGGTAGTGTGACGGTGAGTGTTAGGGTGAGGGTTAGATTTAGTGTTAGGGTTAGTGTGATGGTGAGGGTGAGCGTGAGGGTGACGGTTAGGGTGAGTGTGATTGTGAGGGTTAGGGTTAGGATTAGGGTTAGGGTGAGTTTAAGGGTTAGGGTTAGGGTTAGGGTGTGGGTGAGGGTTACGGTTAGGGTTAGGGTTATTTTTAGGGTTAGAGTTAGGGTGAGGGTGAGGGTGAGGGTGAGGTTCAGCATTAGCGTTGGTGTTAGGGTTACGGTGAGGATGGGGGTGAGGGTTAGGTTTAGGGTTAGGCTGAGTGGGAGGGGGAGATTTAGGGTGAAGGTTAGGGTTAGGGTTAGGATAAGGCCTAGGGTGAGGGTCAGGGTTAGGGTGAGGATGAGGGTAAGGGTTTCGGTTAGGTAAGGTTCAGGGTTAATTTTAGGGTGAGGATTAGGTTGAGTTTGAGGGTTAGTGTGAGTGTTAGTGTTAAGTTGAGGGTTAGGGTTAGGATTTGGGTGAGTGTTGGTGTTAGGGTTATGTTTAGAGTGAGGTTTAGAGTTAGGGTGGGGTTAGGGGTCGGGTGATGGTGAGGGTTAGGGTGTGGGTGAGGGTTAGGGTTAAGTTGAGTGTTAGGGTGACGGTGAGGGTTAGGTTGAATGTGAGGGTTAGGGTTAGGTTGAGGGTGAGGTTTATGGTTAGGGTGAGGGTTAGGGTGAGGGTTAGTGTGAGGGGGTAGGGTTAGGGTTAGGGTGAGGGTTAGGGTTAGTGTGAGGGTTAGGGTTACAGTGAGGGTAAGTGTTAGGTTGAGGGGTACGGTTAGGGATAGGGTGAGGGCTAGGGTGAGGGTGAGGTTTAGGTTGAGTGTGAGGGTGAGAGTTTCGGTAGGCAAGGGATAGGGTTAACGTTAGGGTGAGGATTAGGGGAGGGGGAGGTTTAGGTAGAGGGTTAGTGTCCCGGTGAGTGTCAGGGTTAGGTTTAGGGTGAGGGGTAGGGTTAGGGTTAGGGTGAGGTTTAGGGTTAGTGTGAGGGTTAGGGTTAGCATTAGGGTTAGGGTTAGTGTGAGGATAAGGTTTAGTTTGAGGGTTAGGTTGTGTGTGAGGGTTAGGGTTATCGTTTGTTTTAGGTTGGGTTAGAGTGAGGTTTAGGGTCAGGGGTAGGGTAATGGTTAGGGTGAGTGTTAGGGTTAGTGTGAGGGTTAGTTTTAGGGTTAGGGTTTGTGTGAGGATAAGGGTTAGTGTGAGGGTTAGTGTGACAATGAGGGGTAGGGCTAGCGTTAGGTCTAGGTTAAGGGTTAGGGTAAGGGTTAGGGTTAGTGTTAGGGTTAGGGTGAGGGTGTGGGTTAGAGTTAGGGTTAGGGTTGGGTGAGGGTTCTGGTTAGGCTTAGGGTGAGAGTGAGGGTTCGGGTTCGGGTTCGGGTGAGGGTTCGGGTGAGGGTGTGGGTGACGGTTAGGTTTAGGGTTAAAGTGATGGTACTTTTTAGGATGAGGGTGAGGTTTAGTGTTAGGGTGATGGTGAGGGTGCCGGTTAGTGTTAGGGTTAGTGTTAGAATTAAGGTTAGGGTTAGGGTTATTGTTATGGTGAGAGTAAGTGCTAGGGTAAGGTTTATTGTGAGTGTGAGTGTTAGTGTTAGAACTAGGGTTAGGGTTAGGGTTAGGGTGAGGGTTAGTGTTAGGGTGAGGGTGAGGTTAAGGGTTAAGGTTAGGGTTAGTGTGAGTGTTAGGATTAGGGTGAGGGTTAGGGATAGGGTTAGGTTTAAGATGAGATTTAGGGCTGGAATTAGGTTTAGAGTCAGGGTATGGGTAAGGCTTAGGGTGAGGTTTAGGTTCAGGTTGAGGCTTAAGGTAGGTTGAGGGTGAGGGTAAGTTTTAGGGTGAGGGCTAGGGTTAGGTTTAGGGTTACAGAGAGAGTTAGGGTTATGGTGAGGGTGAGGGTGATGGGTAGGTTTAGGATTAGGGTTAGGGTTAGGGTGAGGTTTAGGTATAGGCTTAGGGTTAGGGTTAGGGTTAGGGTTAGAGTTAGGGTGAGGTTAACTGTGAGGGTTAGTGTTTGGATTACAGTTAGAGATAGGGTTAGGGTGAGGGTTAGACTGAGGGGTAGGATTAGTGTTAGATTGAGGGTAATGGGGATGGTAAATGTTACGGTGAGGGTTAGGGTGAGGGTGAGGTTTAGGGATAGCATTAGGTTTAGTGTTAGGGTTAGGGTGAGGGTTAGTGTTAGAGTTAGGTTGAGGGTGATATTTAGGGTTAGCATTAGGGTTACCGTTAGGTTTATTTAGAGGGTTAGGATTAGGGTAGGGTTAGGATTATGGTTAAGGTTAGGTTTAGGCTGATTATGGGGGTGAGGGTGAGGGTTAGGGTTAGGGTTAGGTTTATGGTGTGGGCTAGGGTGAGGGTTAGGGTGAGGGTGAGGTTTAAGGTTAGGAAAGGCTTAGGGTTAGGTTTACAGTGAGGATTAGTGTGAGGGTGAGGTTTAAGGTGAGGATTAGGGTAAGGGTGAAGTTTAGGGTTAAGTTTAGGGTGAGGTTCAGGTTTAGGGTGATGTTTAGGGTGAGGGTGAGGGCTAGGGTGAGGGTGAGGGTGAGGGTGAGGGTGTTGGTGAGGGTTAGGGTTAGGGTTAGGGGGACAGTGAGGTTTAAGGTGAAGGTGAGGAATATGGTTAGTTTTAGGGTGAGGGTTAGGGAAAGAATTAGGGTGAGAGGGAGGGTTAGGGTTAGGGTGAGGGTTAGGTTTAATGTGACGTTAGGGTTCGGTTAGGGTTAGTGTGAGGATAAAAGTTAGGGTGAGGGTTAGGGTGAGACTGAAGATTAGGGTTAGCGTTAAGGTTAAGGTGGGATTTAGGGTGAGGGTTAGGGTGAGGTTTAGATTTAGGGTGAGGGTGAGGGTTTGGTTGAGGGTGTGTGTTACAGTGTGGGTGAAGTTTAGGGTTAGGGTTATGGTTAAGGTGATGTTGAGTGTTAGGGTGAGAGTGAGTGTTAGGGTTACGGTGAGCGTTAGGGTTAGGGTTAGGGTTAGGCGAAATGTGAGGATTAGGGTTAGAGTTAGGGTTAGGATTAGGTGTACAGTTAGGCTGAGGGTGAGGGATAGGTTTAACGTGAGGGTTAGCGTTAGGATTAGGGTTAGGCTGAGGTTTAGGGTGGGGGTTAGGGTTAGGGTGAGGGTGCATGTTAGGGTTAGGGTTAGGGTGAGGTTTAGGGTTAGAGTGAGGGCTAGGGATAGGGTTAGGGTTTGGGTGAGGGTCAGAGTTAGGGGTAGGTTTAGAGTTAGAGAGAGGGTGAGGGTTAGAGTTAGGGTTAGGATTAGGTGTATGGTGAGGCTGAGGGTGAGGGTTAGGTTTAGCGTGAGGGTTAGGGTTAGGGTTAGGGTTAGGGTTAGGGTTAGGGTTAGGTTGAGGGTTAAGGTTAGGTTTAGGATGAGGGTTTGGCTGAGGGTTAGGGTTAGGGTGAGGGTGAGGGTTAGTGTTAATGTGAGGGTTAGGGTTAGGGTTTTGTTTACAGTGAGAGTGAGGGTTAGGGTTAGGTTTAGGGTGAGGTGAGTGATAGGTTGAGGGTTTGGGTTAGGTTTAGTATTAGGGTGATGCTTAAGGTGAGGGTTAGTGTTGGGGTTAGGGTTAGGGTGAGGGTTAGGGTTAGGGTTACAGTTAGGATGAGGGTGAGGTTGAGGGTTAGCGTTTGAATTATGGTTAGGTTTAGGGTTATGCTGAGGGTGTGGTTGAGGGTGAGGGTGAGTATTAGGGTTTGGGTGAGGGTTAGGGTTATGGTTAGGGTTAAGGTGAGGGTGAGGGTTAGGGTTAGAGTTAGGGTTAGGATGAGGGGTAGGCTGAGCGTTAGGTTTAGGCTTAGGGTGAGGGTAAGGATTAGGGTGATGGTGAGGGATAGGTTTAGGATTCAGGTTAGGGTTAGGGTGATGGTTAGGCTTACGGTTAGGCTTAGGGTGAAGGATAAGGTGAGGGGTAGGGTTAGGGTTAGTGTTAGGGTGAGGATTAGGGTTAGCGTGAGGGTAAGGGTGAGGGGTAGGTTTAGGTTTAGGTTTAGTGGGAGGGTAAGGGTTAGGGAGAAGTTTAAGGTGAGGGTGAGGATGAGGGTGAGGGTTAGTGTGAGGGTGATGGTTACCATTAGCTTTAGAGTTAAGATGAGAGTGAGTGTGAGGATTAGGTTTTGGATTAGGGTTAGGTTTAGATTTACTCTGAGGGTGAGGTTAAGGGTGAGGGTGAGTTTGAGGATTAGGTTGAGAGTTAGGGTTAGGGTTAGGGTTAATGTTAGGGTGAGGGATAGGGTTAGGGTTAGGGTTTGGATCAGGATTAGGCTGAGGGTTAGGATTAGTGTTAGGGTGAGGATAAGGGTTAGGGTGAGGGTTATGGTGAGGGTGAAGGTTAGGGTTAGCTTAGGGTTAGGGTGAGGGTTAGGGTGAGGTTTAGGGTGAGGGTTAGGGTGAGGGTTAGTGTTAGGGTTAGGGATAGGGTTGGGTGAGGGAAAGTGTTAGGGTGAGGGTTAGTGTGGGGATGAAGGATATGGTTATGGTGAGGGTAAGGGTTAGGGCTAGGTTTAGGGTGAGGTTGAGGGTTAATGTTAGCATTAGGGTTATGGTGAGCGTGAGGTTTAGCGTGAGGGTTATGGTTAGAGTTAGGGTTAGGGTGAGGGTTAGGCTGAGGGATAGGGTTAGGATTAGGTTTAGGGTAAGGTTTAGGGTTAAGTTTAGGGTAAGGGTGAGGGTGAGGGTGATGGTTAGGGTTAGGGTTAGGATTAATTGCTAGGGTTAGGGTTAGCCTGAGTGTGGGGTTGAGGGTTAGGGTTAGGGTTAGGTTTAGGGTTAGGGTTATGGTGAGGGTGAGGGTTAGAGTTAGGGTGTTGGTTAGGGTGAGTGTTAGGGTGACTGTGAGGGTTAGGGTTAGTGTGAGGGTTAGGTTTAGAGTGAGTGATAGAGTTATGGTTAGGGTTTGGGTGAAGGTTAAGTTTAGGGTTTGGGTTTAGGTTAGGTTGAGAGTTAGGCTGAGGGCTAGGTTTAGGGTTAGGATGAGGATAAGTGTTAGGGTGATGGTGAGGCTTAGGCTTAGGGTTAGTTTTAGTGTGAGGGTAAGGGATAGGGCTAGGGTTAGAGTGAGGGTTTTGGTTAGGGTTACGTTTAGAGTTAGGGTGAGGGTGAGGGTAAGGGTTAGGTTTTGTATTAGGGTTAGGTTTAGGGTTAAGCTGAGCGTGAGGTTGAGGGTGAGGGTGACGGTTAGGGTGAGGGTTAGGTTTAGGGTTAGGATGAGGGTTAGGCTGAGGTTTAGGGTTAGGGTTCGGTAAGGGTAAGGGTTAGGGTAAGAGTGAGGGTTAGGCTTAGGGTTAGGGTTAGGGTGCCGGTTAGGGTGACATTTAGTGTTAGTGTTAGGTTTAGGGTTAGAATGAGGGTTAGGGTGAGGGTAAGGGTTAGGGTTAGGGTTAAGTTGATGGTGATGGATGATGTTAAAATGAGGGTAAGTGTTAGGGCGAGGTTTAGGGTGAGGCTGAGGGTTAATGTTAGCATTAGGGGTATGGTGAGGGTGAGGGTTAGGGTGAGGGTTACAGTTAGGGTTAGGGATAGGGTGCGGATTAAGGTTAGGGTTAGGTTTAGGGTGAGGGTTAGGCTGAGGGTTAGGGTTAGGGTTAGTGTTAGGGTGAGGGTTAGGGAGTGGGTTAATGTTAGGGTTAGGGTTAGGGTGAGGTTGAGGGTGAGGTTTAGGGTTAAGGTGAGGGTTATGGAGAGGTTGAGGTTTAGGGTTAGCATTAGGGTTCGGCTTAGGCTTAGTGTTAGGGTGAGGGTGAGGGCTAGTGTTAGTATTAGGGTTAGGGTTAGGGTTAATGTGAGGATGAGGTTTAGAGTGAGGGTAAGGGTTAGGGCGAGGTTTAGGGTGAGGTTGAGGATTAATGTTAGCATTAGGGTTACTGGGAGGGTGAGGGTTAGGGTGAGTGTTATGGTTATGCTTAGGGATACAGTGAGGATTAGGGTTAGGGTTAGGTTTAGAGTGAGGGTAAGGCTGAGGGCTAGGGATAGGTTTAGCGTTACGTTGAGGGTTAGGGTTAGGGTGAGGGTTAGGATTAGGATTAGGTTCAGGGTGAGGTTGATAGTGAGGGTAACGGTTAGGTTGAGGGTCAGAATGAGGTTGAAGTTTAGGGTTAGCATTAGGGTTAGGGTTAGGTTAGGGTGAAGGTTAAGGTTAGGCTTACGGTTAGGGTAAGGGTTAGGGTTAGGGTGAGGGTTATGGTTAGGGTGATTTTTAGGGTGATGGTGAAGGTTAGGGTTAGGGTGAGGTTGAGGGTCAGGGTCAGGTTGAGAGTGACATTGAGGGTGAGGGTTAGGGTTACGGTTATGTTTAGGGTGAGGTGAGGGTGAGGGTTAGGGTTAGGGTGAGGGTTAGGGTGAGGTTTAGTGTTAATGTTTCATGTAGTGTAAGGGTGAGGGTAAGGGTTACAGTGAGAGTTATTTTGAGTGTGTTAGGGTTAGGATGAGGGTAAGGGTTAGGATGAGGGTTATTGTGAGGGTTTGGTTTCGGGTTAGCATTAGGGTTAGGTTGAGGGTGAGGGTTTGTGTAAGGGTTAGGGTTACGGTTAGGGATAGGGTGAGGATTAGGGTTAGTGTGAGGTTTAGGGTCTGGTAAGGGTTAGGGTTAGATTTAGGGTGAGGGTGAGGGTGAGCATTAGAATTAAGATTAGGGTTAGGGTTAGAGTTAGGTGAGATTGAGGGTGAGGGTTAGGGTTTAGGATAGAATTAGGGTGAGGGTGAGCGTGACGTTTAGGTTTAAGATTAGGGTTAGAGTTATGGTGAGGGTTAGGGTGAGGGTGAGAGTGAGGCTTAGGCTTAGGGTTAGGGTGAAGTTTAGGTTTACGGTGAGGGCTATGGTCCGGGTGAGTTTTAGGGTGAGTGTGTGGGTGAGGTTGAGGGTTTCGGTTAGGTAAGGGTTATGTTTAGGGTTATGGTGAGGATTAGGGTGAGGTTGAGGGTTAGGGTGAGGCTCAGGGTTAGAGTGAGAGTTAGGGTTATGTTGAGGGTTACGGTTAGGGTTAGGTTGAGGCTGAGGGTTAGGTATAGGGTAAGGTTTGGGGTTAGTTTGAGGCTGAGGGTTAGGTATAGGGTAAGGGTTAGGGTTATGGTGAGGGTTAGGGTTAGGGGAAGTGTTAGGGTGAGGGTGAGGTTTAGGGTTAGGGTTAGGGTGAGGTTTAGGGTTAGGGTTAGTGTTAGTGTAAGGGTTAGAGTTAGGGTGAAGTTTAGGGTTAGGATTAGGGTTAGGGTAAGGGTTAGGGTCAGGGTGAGGGTTAGGGTTAGGGTTAGGGTGAGGGGTACGGTTAAGGTTAGGGAGAGGGTTAGGGTTAGGGTGATAGTTAAGTTTATGGTTAGGGTTAGGGTGAGGTTGAGGGTGAGGATGAGGGTTAGGTTTAGGGTTAGGTTTAGGATTAGGGTGAGATTTAGGGGAAGGGTTATGGTTAAGGTGAGGGTTAGGTTTAGGGTTAGGGTGAGGGTTAGGGTTAGGGTTAGGTTTAGGGTGAGGTTAAGTGTTAGGGTGAGGGTGAGGGTGAGGTTGAGTGTTAGGGTTAGGGTGAGTGTGAGTGTGAGTGTGAGGGTTAGGTTTAGAATTAGGGTTAGGTTTAGGGTTAGGCTCAGGTTGAAGGTATGATTGAGGCTCACCCTAGCACTCACGGCTAGGGTTAGGCTGAGGGTTAGGATGCTGGGTAGATTTAGGGTTAGATTTAGGGTGAGTGTTAGTTTTAGTGTAAGGGTTACGGTTAGGGTTAGGGTTAGGGTGATGGTAAGTGTTAGAGTGTGGGTTAGGGTGAGAGTGAGGGTTAGGGTGATGTTTAAGGTGAAGGTCGAAGTTAGAGAGAGTGAGAGGTTTCGGGTGAGGGTGAGGGTTAGCGTGTGGGTGAGGGTGAGGGTTAGGGTGAGGGTATGGGTTAGGGTCATGTTTAGGATGAGTGTGAGGTTTAGGGTGAGAGTTAGGGTTCAGGGAAGGGGAATTGTTAGGGTGTAGGTGAGGGTTAGGGTAAGGGTGTGGCTTAGGGTGACCGTGAGTGTTAGGGTTCAGGGGAGGATTAGCGTTAGGGTTAGTTTTTGGGTTTGGGTTCGGGTTAGGGTTAGGGTGAATGTTAGGGTGAGAGGTAGGATTAGTGTTAGGATGAGATTTAGACTTAGGGTGAGGGTTACGGTTAGGGTTAGGGTTAGGGTTAGGGTGAGTATAAGGGTTAGGGTGAGGGTTAGTGTGAGACTGAGGGTTAGGGCTAGGCTTAGGGTTAGGGTGAGGGTTAGGGTTAGGGTTAGGGTTCGGTGAGGGTTAGGGTGAGTGAAAGGTTTAGGGTGAGGGTTAGGTTGAGGTTGAGTTATAGGGTTATGGTGAGGGTAAGGGTTAGGGCGACGGTTAGGGTGAGGTGGAGGTTTAGGGTTAGCATCAGTGTTAGGGTGAGGGTGAGCGTTAGGGCGAGGGTGAGGGGAAGGCTGAGGGGTAGGGTTAGGGTTAGGGTTAGGGTTAGGGTGATGGTTACATTTAGGGTTAGGGTGAGGGTCAGGTTAGGATTAGGATGAGGTTTAGGGTTATGGTTAGGGTTAGGGTGAGGGTGAGGGTTAGGGTAAGAGTGATGTTGAGGGTGAAGGTTAGGTTTAGGGTGAGGGATAGGGTTATGGTTAGGGTTAGGCTGAGGGTGAGGGTGTGGGTTACGGTGAGGGTGATGGTGAGGTTGAGAGTGAGGGTGAGGATTAGCGTTTGGGTGAAGGTTAAGTTTAGGGTTTGGGTTAAGGTTAGGTTGAGGGTTAGGGTTAGAGTTAGGATGAGGGTTAGGCTGAGGGTTAGGTTTATGGTTAGGGTGAGGGTGAGGGTTAGGGTGAGGGTGAGCCTTAGGAATAGGATTAGGGTTAGTTTTAGGGTGAGGGTAAGGGATAGGGTTAGGCTTAGTGTGAGGGTTTTGTTTAGGGTTAGGTTTAGAGTTAGGTTGAGGGTGAGGGTTAGGGTTAGGTCTTGTATTAGGTTTAGGGTTAGTGTTAGGCCGAGGGTGAGTTTGAGGTTGAGGGTGACAAGGTGAGGGTTAGGGTTATGGTTAGGGTTAGGATGAGAGTTAGGCTGAGGATTAGTGTTAGGGTTCATTAAGTGTAAGGGTTAGGGTGAGAGTGAGGGTTAGGTTTAGGCTTAGGGGTAGGGTGACGGTTTGTGTGAGGTTTAGTGTTAGTGTTAGGGTTAGGGTTAGAGTGAGGTTTAGCGTGAGGGTAAGGGTTAGGGTGAGGGTTAGGCTGATGGTAAGGGATAGGGTTAAGGTGAGGGTAAGGGTTAGGGCGAGGTTTAGGGTGAGGCTGAGGGTTAATATTAGCATTAGGGGTAAGGCGAGTGTGTGGGTTAAGGTGAGGGTTAGTGTTAGTGTTAGAGACAGGGTGAGTATTAGGTTTAGGGTTAGTTTTAGGGTGACGGATAGGCTGAGGGGTAGGGTTACGGTTAGTGGTAGGGTGAGGGTTAGGGTGTTGGTTTATGTTAGGGTTAAGTTTAGGGTGAGGTTGAGGGTGAGGGTAAGGGTTAGTGTGACGGTTATAATGAGGTTGAGATTTAGGGTTAGGATTAGGGTCAGGTTTAGGGATAGGGTTAGGGTTAGGATTAGGGTTAAGGTGAGGGTGAGGGCTAGTGTTAGTATTAGGGTTCGTTTTCAGGTTAGGGTGAGGGTGAGGTTTAGGGTGAGGGAGATGGTTAGGTTGAGGTTTAGGGTGAGGGTGAGGGATTTGGTTAGGAAAGGCTTAGGGTTAAGGTTAGGGTGAGTATTAGGGTTTGGGGAGAAATTTAACTTGAGGATTAGGGTTAGGGTGAGTATTAGGGTTAAGGTTAGGGTTAGGGTGATGTTTAGGGTGAAGGTGAAGTTTAGGGTGAGGGTTAGGATGAGGGTGAGGGTGAGGGTGTAGGTGAGGGTTAGGGTCACGATGAGGGTCAGTGTGAAGGTGAGGGTTCGGGTTCGGTTTAGGGTTAGGGTGAGTGTTAGGGTTAAGGGTTAGGGTGAGGGGTGGGGTGAGGTGTAAGGTGAGGGTTAGGGTTAGTGTGAGGATAAGCGTTAGGTTGAGAGTGAGGGTTAGGTTTAGCGTTAGGGTTAGGGTGAGGTTTATGGTGAGGGTTAAGTTGAGGGTTAGGGTTAGTATGAGTTTGAGGGTTAGAGTTAGGTTTAGGTTGAGGATTAGAGTTAGGGTGAGTTTTAAGGTAGGGTTAGGGTTAGGGTGAGGGTTAGGATGAGGGTGAGTTTCAGGTTGTGGGTGACGGTTAGTGTGAGGGTGAGGGTTATGGTTATGGTGAGGTTTATGTTAGGGTTAGGGTTATGGTGAGGGTAATGGTTAGGATGAGGTTTGAAGTGAGGGTGACAGTGAGGGATAGCGTCAGATTTTGGGTGAGGGTTAGGATGAGGGTTAGGTTTCAGGTTAGGTTGGGTGAGGGTGAGGGTTAGAGTTAGGTTTAGGCTGAGGGTAAGGATTAGGGTGAGGGTTAGCGTGAGGGTGAGGGTAAGGGTTAGGTTGAGGGTTAGGGTGAGCGTTAGGGTGAGGGTTAGATTTGGATTAGGGTTAGGGTGAGGGTTAGGGTGAGGTTTAGTTTTAGTGTTAGGGTTAGGGTAAGGGTTAGGGTGAGGGTAAGGGTTAAAGTGAGGTTCAGGGAGAGGGTGAGTGTTAGGGATAGCATTAGGGTTAAGTTTAGATTTAAGGTTTGGGTTAGTATGAGGGTTAGGCTTACTGTGAGGGTGAGGGTTAGGGTTAGCATTAGTGTTAAGGTTAGGTTTAGGCTGAGGGTGAGGGTTAGGGTTAGGGTGAGGGTGAGGGTTAGGTTTAGGATTAGGCTTAGGTGTTGGGTCAGGCTTAGGGTGATGGTGAGGGTGTCAGAGGTTTAGTGTTATGGTTATGGTTATGGTTTGGGATAGGGTGAGGGTTACCGTGAGGGTGATGGTGAGGGTGAGGGTTAGGTTTAGGGTGAGGATTAGGGTTATGGTTAGGGTTAGAGTGAGGATGAGTGTGAGGGTTAGTGTGAGTTTGAGGGTGAGGTTGAGGTTGAGGGTGAGGGTTAGGGTTTAGGTGAGGGTCAGGTTTACGGTTAGGGTAAGGTTAGGTTGAGTGATAGGGTTAGGTTTAGGGTCAGGGTTAGAGTTTGCGTTAAGGTTATCGTGAGGGTTAGAGTTAGGGTTAGGTTTAGGGTTAGGGTGAGGCATAGAGTGAGGTGTAGGGTTAGGTTTAGGTTGAGGGTTAGGGTTAATGTGAGGATTAGGGTTAGGGTTAGTGTCAGTGTGAGGATAAGGTTAAGGGTGAGGGTTAGGGTGAGAGTGAGGGGTAGGGTTAGCATTAGGTTTAGGGTGAGGGATAAGGTGAGGGTTAGGGTTAGTATGAGGGTGAGGCTTAGAGTTAGGTTTAGGGTAAGGTTTAGGGTTAGGGTGAGGTTTTGGATAGGGTTTGGATGAGGGTGAGGGTTAGTTTTAGGGTGTGGATGACGGTTAGGGTTACGGTGAGGATTAGGGTTAGGGTTAGGGTTAGGTTTATGGTGAGGGTAAGGGTTAGGATGAGGTTTAGGGATAGCGTTAGAGTTAGGGTGAGGGTTAGGGTGAGGGTTAGGATCCAGGTTAGGTTAGGTGAGGGTGAGGGTTAGAGTTAGGTTTAGCGTTAGGTTTAGGGTGAGGGTAAGGTTTAGGGTGAGCGTTAGGGTGAGGGTGAGGGTGAGGGTTAGGTTGAGGTTTAGGGTTAGTGTGAGGGTTAGGGTGAGGTTTAGTGTTAGTGTTAGCATTAGGGTTACTGTGAGGGTTAGGGTGAGGTTAAGGGTTAGAGTGAGGTTTAGGATGAAGTTGAGGGTTAGGGATAGCATTAGGGTTAAGGATAGGTTTAGGGCGAGAGTTAGGGTTAGGGTTAGGGTTACGGGTGAGGGTTAGGGTTAGCGTTAGGGTGACGGTGATCTTAAGGTTCAGGGTGAGGACTAGGGTTAGGGTTAGGTTTAGGTTAAGGTTTAGGTTTAGAGTGAGGGTGAGAGTGAGAGTTATGTTTATGATTAGGCTTAGGTGTTGGGTAAGGCTTAGGGTGAGGGTGAGGGTGTGTGTCAGAGTTACATTTAGGGTGAGGGTTAGGGTTAGGGTTTATGGTTAGGGTGAGGGTGAGGGTGAGTTTGAGGGTGAGGTTGAGGGTTAGGGTTTGGTTGAGGGTTAGGGTTAGGGTTAAGGTTAGGGTGAGGGTTAGGTTTAGTGTTAGGGTTAGGATGAGGATTAGGCTGCGGGTTAGGTTTAGGGTTAGGTTGAGGGTACAGGTTAGGATGAGGGTGAGGGTTAGGTTTATTATTAAGGTTAGGGTTATGGTGAGGATTAGGGATAGGGTTAGGATTAGGGTGAGGGTTTTGGTTAGGGTTAGGTTTAGAGTTAGGGTGAGGGTGAGGGTTAGCTTTTGGATTAGGGTTAGGCTGAGGGTGATGTTGAGGGTGAGGTTTAGGGTTAATGTGAGGGTTAGAGTTAGGGTTAGCGTTAAGGTTAGGGTGAGGGTTAGGGTTAGGGTTAGGATGAGGGTAAGGTTTAGGGTGACAGTTAGGGTGAGGGTGAGGGTTAGGGTTAAGCTTAGGGTTAGGGTGAGGGTTAGGGTGAGGGTTAGTGTTAGGATTTGTGTTAGGGTTATGGTGAGGGTTAAGGTGAGTGTGAGGGTTGGGGTGAACGTTTGGGTGAAGATGAGGAATAGGCTTCAGGTGAGGGGAAGTGTTAGGGCGTGATTTAGTCTGAGGTTGAGTGTTAATATTAGCATTTGGGTGACGGTGAGTGTGAGGATTACGGTGAGATTTAAGGTTATGGTTAGGGATAAGGTGAGGATTAGGGTTAGGGTTAGGTTTCCGGTGAGGGTTAGGTTGAGGGGTAGGGTAAGGGTTAGAGTTAGGGTGAGGGTTAGGGTGAGGGTAAGTGTTAGGGTGAGCGTTAGGGTTAGGTTGTGGTTTTGGGTTAGGGTGAGGGTGAGGGTGAGGTTGGGGGTGAGGTTGAGGGTGAGGGTTAGGGTTAGGGTTAGTTTTAGGGTGAGGGCTAGTGTGAGGATGAGGGTTAGGGTGAGGTTTAGGGTAGTGTGAGGGTGAGGGTTCTGGTTCGGTTTAGTGTGAGTTTTAGAGTGTGGGTGAAAGTTAGGGTTAGTGTGAGGGTTAAGGTGATGTTGAGGGTTAGGGTGAGGGTGAGGGTTAGGGTTAAGGTGAGGATTAGGGTTAGGGTTGGTGTTAGGGTTATGGTGAGGGTAAGGGTTAGGATGATGTTTAGGGTGAGGTTGAGGTTTAGGAATAGTGTGAGAGTTAGGGTGAGGTTTAGGTGAGGGTTAGATTAGGGTGAGGGTGAAGGTTAGAGTTAGGTTTATGGTTAGGGTTAGGGTGAGGCTAAGGTTTTGGGTGAGTGTTAGGGTGAGGGTGAGGGTTAGAGTCAGGTTGAGGATTAGGGAGAGCTTTAGGGTGAGGGTTTGGTTTAGGTTTAGGGTTAGGGTGAGGGTTAGGTTGTGGTTTAGTGTTAGTGTTAGGTTTAGGTTTAGGGCTTGGGTTAGGCTGTTGGTAAGGGTTAGAGTGAGGGTTAGGGTGAGGTTTAGTGTTAGTGTTAGGTTTAGGTTTAGGGCTTGGGTTAGGGTGTTGGTAAAGGTTAGAGTGAGGGTTAGGGTGAGGTTAAGGGTTAGAGTGAGGGTTAATTTTAGGGTGATGGTGAGGGTATGGGTTAGTTTGAGGGCTAGTGTTAAGGTTAGGGTAAGGTTTAGGTTTAGGGTGAGGGTGAGAGTTAGGGTTAGGGTTAGGGTTTGTTTGAGGGTTAGGGTTTGCGTTCGGGTTAAAATTAGGGTGAGGGTTAGGGTTAGGGTTAGGATGAGGGTTAGGCTGAGGGTTAAGGTTAGGATTAGTGTGAGGGTAAGGGTTAGGGAGAGGGTGAGGGTAAGGTTTAGGATTAGGGTTAGGCTTAGGGTGAGGGTGTGTGCTAGGGTTAGGATTAGGGTGAGGGTAATGGTTAGGGTTAGGTTTAGAGTTAGGGTGAGGGTGAGGGTTAGTGTTTGGAGTAGTGTTAGGGTTAGGGTTAGGCTGAGGTTGAGGTTGAGTGTGAGGGAGAGGGTTAGGGTAAATGTGAGGGTTCGGGTTAGAGTTAACATTAAGGTTAGGTTCAGGGTTAGAGTTAGGGTTAGGTTTAGGATGAGGGTTAGGCTGAGGGTTAGGGTTAGGGTTCGTGTGAGGGTAAGGGTTAGGGTGAGGGTTAGGGTGAGGGTGAGGTTTAGGTTGAGGTTGTAGGTTAGTGTTAGGGTTTGGGTGAGGGTTAGGGTGAAGGTTAGTGTTAGGGTTAGGGTGAGGGTTAGGGTGAGGGTTAGGGTGAGTGTTAGTGTGAGGGTGAGGGATAGGGTTAAGGTGAGTTTAAGTGTTAGGGCGATGTTTAGTGTGATTTTGAGGATTAATGTTAGCATTAGGGTTAAGGGGAGGGAGAGGTTTAGGGTGAGTGTTAGGGTTATGGTTAGGGATACCCTGAGGATTAGGGTTAGGGTGAGCGTGAGGCTGAGGGTGAGGGTATAGGGGAGGGTTAGGTTTAGGGTAAGGGTTAGGGTGAAGGTGACATTGAGGGGTAGTGCGAATTTGAGTGTTAGGGACAGGGCTAGGGTGAGGGTTAGGGTTAGGGTTATGGTGAGGGTTAGGCTGAGGGGTAGGGTTAGGGATAGTGTGAGGGTTAAGCTGAGGAGCAGGTTTAGGGTTAGAGTTAGGGTGAGGGTGAGGTTGACGGTGAGGGTAAGGGTTAGGTTGAGGGTTAGGGTGTGGTTGAGGTTTAGGGTTAGCATTAGGGTTAGGTTTAGGGTTAGGGTGAGCGTTAGGGTTACGATTAGGTTTAGGGTGAGGGTGAGGGCTAGTGTTAGCATTAGGGTTAGGGTTAGGGTTAAGGTTAGAGTGGGGGTGAGGGTGAGGTTTAGTCTTAGGGTTATGATTAAGGTTAGGGTTACCCTGAGGGTGGGGGTGACTTTGAGGGTGAGGATTAGGTTTAGGATTAGTTTTATCATGAGGGCTAGGGTGAGGGTTAGGTTTAGGGTGAGGGTTAGGTTGAAGTTGAGGGTTTCTGTTAGGAAAGGCTTAGGGTTAGTGTTACTGTGAGGGTGAGGATTAGGGTGAGGGTGAGGTTCAAGGTGAGGGTTAGGGTTAGGGTTAGGATTAGGGTGAGGGTTAGGGTGATGGTTAGGGTTAGGGTGATGTTTAGGGTTAGGGTGAGGGTTAGGGTGAGGGTGAGCGTGAGGCTGAGGTTGAGTGTGTAGGGGAGGGTTAGTTTTAGGGTAAGGGTTAGGGTGAAGGTGACATTGAGGGGTAGTGCGAATTTGAGTGTTAGGGACAGGGTTAGGGTGAGGGTTAGGGTTAGGGTTATGGTGAGGGGTAGGGTTCGGTTAGGTTGAGGATTAGCATTAATGTGAGGATTAGGATTAGGGTTATGGTTAGTGTGAGGATAAGGGTTAGGGTGAGGGTTAGGTTGAGAGTGAGAATCAGGGTTAGCTTTAGGGTTAGGGTGAGGGTTAGGGTGAGGTTTAAGGTGAGGGTTTGGGTTAGTATGAGGGTGAGGTTTATAGTTCGGATTAGGGTGAAGTTTAGGGTTAGGGTGAGGTTTAGGGTATGGTTAAGGTGAGGGTTCGGGTTCAGGAGAGGGTGAGTTTTAGGGTGAGAATGATGGTTTGGGTTAGGGTGAGGGTTAGGGTGACATTGATTGTTAGGGTGATGTTCAGGCTTGGGGTTACTGTGAGGATTAGGGTGAGGCTTATTGTTAGGGTTAGGATGAGGGTAAGTTTTAGGGTGAGGGTTAGGGTCAGGTTGTGGTTTAGGTTTAGGTTGAGTGTTAGGTTGAGCGTTAGCGTGAGGGTTAGGTTTAGTTTTAGGGATAGGGTGAGGGTTAGGGTGAGGTTTAGTGTTAGTGTTAGGGTGAAGGTTAGGGTTAGGGTAAGGGTTAGAGTGCGGTTTAGGGTGAGAGTGAGGGTTACATATAGTATTAGGGTTAAGGTTATGTTTAAGGTGAGGCTTAGGGTTAGGGTTATGTTGAGGGTGAGTGTTAGGGTTAGCATTAGAGATAGGTTTAGTGTGAGGGTGAGGGTTAGGGTTAGGGTTAGAGTTAGGGTGAGGGCTAGGATTATGGTTAGGGTAAGCTTTAGGTTTAGGGTGAGTGTAAGGGTGAGGTTTAGGTGTAGGATTAGGCTTAGGTATAGGGTTAGGCTTAGGGTGAGTGTGAGGGTGAATGTCAGAGGTAGGTTTAGGGTGAGGGTTAGGGTTATGGTTAGGGTTAGGGTGAGGGAGAGGGTGAGGGTTAGGGTGAGTTTGAGGCTGAGGTTGAGGGTGAGGGTGAGGGTTACGGTTTGGGTGACAGTTAGGGTTAGGTTTAATGTTAGGGTGAGGGTTAGGGTTAGGGTTAGGTTTAGGAGGAGGGTTAGGCTGAGGGTTAGGGTTAGGGTTAGGCTGAGCATAAGGTTTATGATGAGGGTGAGGGTTAGGTTTAGGATTAGGTTTAGGGTTAGCATGAGGGTTAGGGATAGTGTTAGGATTAGGGTGAGGGTTTTGTTTAGTGTTAGGTTTAGAGCAATGATGAGGTTGAGGTTTAGGGTTAGGGTTTATATTAGGGTTAGGGTTAAGGTTAGGCTGAGGGTGAGGTTGAGAGTGAGGGTGAGGGTTAGGGTTAATATGAGGGTTAGGTTCACGGTTAGTGTTAAGGTTAGGGTGAGGGGTAGGGTTAGGGTTAGAGTTAGAATGAGTTAGACTGAGAGTTAGGGTTCGTTTGAGGGTAAGAGTTAGGGTGAGGGTTAGGGTGAGGGTTAGGATTATTGTTATTGTTAGGTTAAGTGTTATGTTGAGTGTGAAGGTGCAGGTGAGGGTTAGGGTTAGGGTTAGGGTGAGGTTTATGGTTAGGGTTAGAGATAGGGTAAGGGTGAGGGTGAGGTTTAGGGTTAGAGTTAGGGTTAGTGTTAGGTTTAGGCTTAGCGTTAGGCTGAGGATGAGGGTGGGGTTGAGGATTAGGGTTAGGGTTAGGGTTAGGATTAGAGTTAGGGTTAGGGTTAGGGTTAGGGTTATTGTTAGTGTTATGGTTAGGGTTAAGTTTGCGGTGAGGGTGACGCTGAGGATGGTTTATGGTTAGGGTTAGGTTTAGAGTTAGGGTTAGGGTTAGTGTTATGGTTAGGGTTAGGTTTAGAGTTACAGTGAGGGTGAGGGTGAGTGTTAGGGTTAGGGTGGGGTTTAAGGTGAGGTTTAGTTTAGGGTTAGGTTGAGGTTGAGGTTTAGGGTTAGAGTAAGGGTTAGTGTGAGGGTTAGGGTGAGGGTTAGATTTGGGGTTAGTGTTAGACTTACGGTGAGGTTGAGGGTTAGGTTGGGGTTTAGGGATAGGTTTAGGGTTAGGCTCAGGGTTAGGGTTAGGCTGAGGGTGAGTGTGGGGGTGAGGGTTAGTGTTACAGCGAGGGTGAGGATTAGGATTAGGGTTAGGGTTATTATGAGGGTTAGGTTTAGGGTTAAGGTTAGGGTTTGGTTTAGGTTGAGGGTTAGGCTGAGGGTTAGGTTTAGGCTTAGGCTTAGGGTTAGGCTGATGTTGAGGGTGGGGTTGAGATTAGGTTAGACTGATGGTTAGGGTTATGGTTACATTGAGGATTAGGATGAGGGTTAGGGTTAGGATTAGCATTACGGTTTGGGCTAAGGTGAGGATGTAGGTTAGAGTGAGGGTTAGGCTTAGGATTAGGTTTAGGCTGAGGCTAAGGTTGAGGATGAGGGTTAGGGTTAGGATGATGGTTAGGGTTACGGTTAGGGTGAGGGTTAGGCTGAGGGTTAGGGTTAGGGTTAGTGTGAGGGTGAAGGCAATGGTAAACCTGAGGGTTAGGTTTAGGGTGAGGGTTACAATAAGGGTGATGGTTAGGATTAGGGTGTGGATTAGGGTTAGGTTTAGGGTGAGGTTGAGGCTTAGATTGAGGGTAAGGGTTATGTTGAGTGTTATGGTTAGGGTGAGGGTTAGGTTTAGGGTTAGGGTTAGTGTTAGGGTTAAGGTTAGGGTTACGGTTACGGTGAGCGTGAGGGTGAAGATTAGGCTTAGGGTGAGGGTGAGGTTTAGGTTTAGAGTTAGGGTAAGTGTTAGGGTGAGGGTTAGGGTGCGGGTTAGTGTGAAGATTAGACTTCGGGTTAGGCTTAGGCTTAGGAATAGGCTTTGGCCCAGCGTGAGGGTGAGGGTTATGGTTAGGGTTAGGGTGAGGGTTAGGGGGATGTTTAGGGTGAGGATTAGGGTTAGGGTTATGTTGAGGGTGAGGGTTAGATTTAGAGTGAGTGTTAGTGGGAGGGTTAGGGAGAGGGCTAGGTTTAGGGTTAGTGTTAGTCTTAGGGTGAGGGTGAGGTTTAGGTTGAGGTTTAAGGATAGAGTTAGGGTTAGGATTAGGCTTAGGTTAAGGATGAGTGTGAGGGTTAGGGTTAGGTTTTAGGCTTAGGCTAAGGGTTAGGCTGAGGGAGAGGGAGGGTGTGAGGGTTAGTGTTACGGTGAGGGGGAGAATTAGGGTTAGGTGGAGGGTTAGGATGAGGGTTAGGGTTAGGGTTAGGGTTAGGGTGAGGGCTAGGGTGAGGGTGGGGGTTAGGGTTAGGGTTAGTGTTAGGATGAGGGTAAGTATTAGGGTGAGGGTTAGGGTTAGGGTGAGGGTTATAGTTGGGGTGAGGGTTAGGGTTTAGTGTTAGGGTTATTGTTATTGTTAGGTTTAGGATTACGTTGAGGGTGAGGGTGAGGGTGAGGTTTAGGGTTAGGGTTAGGGTGAGGTTTAGGGTTTGGATTAAGGTAAGATTTAGGGTTAGGGTTAGGGTGAGGGTTAGGGTTAGGGTTTGGGATAGGGTGAGGGTGAGGTTGAGGATTATGGTTAGGGTTAGTGTTAGGGTTAGGTTTAGTTTTAGGGTTAGTTTTTTGTTAGGGTTAATGTGATGATTATGTTTAGGATTAGGCTTAGGTTTAGGCTGAGGCTGAGGTTGAGGGTGAGGTTTAGGGTTAGGGTGAGTGTTAGGTTTAGGGTTAGTTTGAGGGTTAGGATGAGGGTTAGCGTTAGGATTAGGTTTAGGGTGAGAGCTGGGATGCCAGTTTGTGTGAGGGTTAGGGTTAGGGATAGGGTTAGGTTTAGGATTAGTGTTAGGTTGAGAGTGAGTGTGAGGGTTAGGGTTAGGGTTAGGCTTAGGCTTAGGCTTAGGCTTAGGCTTCGGGTTTGGCTGATGGTGAGGGTGGGGATTAGGGTTAGGTTGATGGTTAGGGTTATGGTTAGCGTGAGGGTTAGGATGAGGGTTAGGGTTAGGGTTAGGCTTAGGGTGAGGGTGAAGGTAAGAGTAAAGGTGCGGGTTAGGGTTAGGGTGAGGGTTTGGGTTAAATTGAGGGTTAGGGTTATGTTGAGGTTTATATTTAGGGTGAGGGTTAGGTTTAGGGTTAGAGTTATTGTGAGGATTTGGTTTACGGTTACGGTAAGGGTGAGGGTGAGGGTTAGGGTTAGGGTTAGGGTGAGGTTTAGGTTTAGGATTAGGGTTAGAATTAGGCTTAGGGTGAGCTTGAGGTTTATGGTTAGTTAGGTTTAGTGTTAGGGATAGGGTTTGGGTGAGGGTTATGGTGAGAGTTAGAGTTCGGGTTAGGCTTAGGCTTAGGCTTAAGCTGAGCGTGAGGGTGAGGGTTAGGGTTAGGGTTAGGGTGAGGGTTAGGGTTAGGTTTAGGGTGAGGGTTAGGATGAGGTTTAGGGTTAGGGTTAGGGTTAGGGTTAGGTTTATGTTTAGTGTTAGGGTTAGGTTTAGGATTAGGTTAGGGTTAGGGTTTGGGTTGGGGTGAGGGTGAGGGTGAGTTTATGGTTGGGGTTAATTTTAGGGTTAGGTTTAGGTTTATGTTTAGGTTTAGGGTTACATTGAGGGTTAGGGTTAGGTTTAAGGTTATTGTTACTGTTATGTTTAGGGTTAAGTTTGCGGTGAGGGTGAAGCTGAGGGTGAGGGTTATGGTTAGTGTTAGGGTTAGGGTTAGGGTTAGGGTTAGTGTTATTGTTAGGGTTAGGGTTAGAGTTACGGTGAGGATCACAGTGAGGGTGAGGGTGAGGGTTAGGGTGAGGTTGAGGGTGAGGTTTAGGGTTAGGGTTAGGGTAAGGATTAGGGCGCTGGTGAGATTTCGGATTAGAGTTTAGATTAGGGGGAGGGTTAGGGTTAGGTTTAGTGTTAGCATTAGGGTGAGGGTGAGTGTTAGGTTGAGGTTTAGTGATAGGGTTAGAGTTAAGATTAGGGTTAGGGTGAGGGTGAGTGTGAGAGTTAGGGTTAGGCTTAGGCTTAGGCTTAGGGTTAGGCTGAGGGTGAAGGTGGGGTTGAGGATTAGGGTTAGGGTGATGGTTAGGGTTAAGGTTAGTGTTATTGTTAGTGTTAGGGTTAGATTTACAGTGAGGGTGAGGGTGCAGGTGAGGGTTAGGTTTAGGGTTATGTTGAGGTTTAGGATTGGGGTTAGACAAAGGGTTAGGGTGAGGGTGAGGTTTAGGATTAGAGTTAGGGTTAGTGCTAGTGTTAGGCTGAGTGTGAGTGAGGGGGTGAGGATTAGGGTTTGGGTTTGGGTTTGGGTTAGAGTTAGGGTTAGGGTTAGGGTTATTATTAGTGTTATGGTTAGGGTTAAGTTTGCAATGAGGGTGAGGCTGAGGGTGAGGTTTATGATTAGGGTTAATTTTAGGGTTAGTGTTATTGTTAGGGTTAGGGTTAGCGTTACGGTGAGGGTGAGGGTGAGGGTACAGGTTAGGGTTAGGGTGAGGTTTAGATTGAGTTTAAGTGTTAGGGTTAGGTTGAGGGTGAAGTTTAGAGGCATAGTGACGGTTAGTGGGAGGGTTAGCGTGAGGGTTAGTTTTAGGGTTTGTGTTTGTCTTAGGGTGAGGTTGAGGGTTAGGTTAAGGTTTAGGGATAGGGTGATGTTTAGGGTTATGGTTAGGGTGAGGGTTAGCATGAGGGTTAGTGTTAGGGTGATTAGGGTGAGGGTTATGGTAAGCATTAAGGTGAGGGTTAGGGTTAGGTTGAGGGTTACACCAAGGGTGAGTGTTAGGGTTAGGGTGAGGGTTAGTGTTAGGGTGAGGGTGAGGGTTAGATTTAGGGTTAGGATTATGTTGAGGGTTATGGTTAGGGTGACGGTTAGGTTTAGGGTTAGGGTTATTGTTAGGGTTAGGTTTAGTGTTAGAGTTAGGGTGAGGCTAAGAGTTCGGATTAGGCTTAGGCTTAGGCCAAGCATGAGGGTGATGGTTAGGGTTAGGGTGAGGGTGAGGGTTAGGGTTAGGTTTAGGGTGAGGGTTAGGATGAGTTTTAGGGTTAGGGTTAGGCTTAGGGTTAGGGTTACGGTGAGGGTTAGGGTTAGGATTAGGGTTAGGGTTAGGGTTATTGTTATTGTTATGGTTAGAGTTAAGTTTGGGGTGAGGGTGAGGATGAGGGTGAGGGTTATGGTTAGTGTTAGGGTTGGGGTTAGGGTTAGGGTTAGTGTTATTGTTAGGGTTAGGGTTGGAGTTATGGTGAGGGTGAGGGTGAGGGTTAGAGTGAGTTTTAGGTTGAGGTTTAGGGTTAGGGTTAGGTTTAGAGTGCTGGTGAGGTTTAGGGTTAGTGTTAGGGTTAGTGGGACATTTAGGATGAGGGTTAGGTTTAGGGTTAGTGTTAGTCTTAGGGTGAGGGTTAGGTTGAGTTTTAGGGATAGGGTTAGGGTGGGATTAAGTTTAGGGTGAGGGTGAGTGTGAGGGTTAGGGTGAGGGTTAGGGTTAGGGTAAGGGTTAGGGTAAGATTTAGGGTGAGGCTTAGAGTGAGTGTCAGAGTTAGGTTTAGGGTGAGGTTTATGGTAATGGTTAGGTTTAGGTTGAGGGTGAGGGTGAGGGTTAGGGTGAGGGTGAGGGTGAGGTTTTGTGTGAGGGTGAGGGTTAGATTTTGGGTTAGGTTTAAGGTTAAGTTTAGGGTGAGGGTTACTGTAAGTGTTAGGGTTAGGATGAGGGTTAGGGTGAGGTTAAGGGTTAGGGTGAGGTTGAGGGTTAGTTTTAGGAATAGGGTAAGGTTTAGGGTGAGGGTTAGGGATAGGGTTAGGATTAGGGTGAGGGTTTTGGTTAGGGATAGGTTTAGAGTTAGGGTGAGGGTGAGGGTGAGGGTTAGCGTTTGGATTAGATTTAGGGTTAGGGTTAGGCTTAGGGTGAGTTTGAGGCTGAAAGTGAGAGTTAGGATTAATGTGAGTGTTAGGGTTAGGGTTAGCGTGATGGTTAGGGTGAGGGTTAGGGTTAGGGTTAGGATGAGGGTTAGGCTGAGGGTTAGCATTAGGGTTGGGCTAAGGGTAAGGTTTAGGGTGAGGTTTAGGGTGAAGTTTAGGCTTAGGGTTAGGCTTAGGTTTAGGGTGAGGGTTAGGGTGAGGGATAGTGTTAGGTTTAGGGTTAGCATTAGGGTGAGGGTTAGGGTGTTGTTAAGGGTTAGAGTGAGGGTTAGGGTTATGCTGAGGTTTAGGGATAACATTAGGGTTATCGTTAGGTTGAAGGTTAGGGTGTTGGTAAGGGTTAGAGTGAGGGTTAGGGTGAGGTTGAGGGTTAGGGATAGCATTAGGGTTAGGGTTAGGGTGAGGTTTAGGGTTAGGGTTAGGGATAGCGTGAGGGTTAGGATTAGGGAGAGGGTGAGGGTTAGGCTTAAGGTGAGGGTGAGGGTTAGGATTAATGTGAGAATTAGGGTTAGGGTTAGGGTTAGTGTGAGGATAAGGGTAAGGGTGAGGGTTCGGGTGAGAGTGAGGTTTAGGGTTAGCATTAGTGTTAGGGTTAGGGTGAGGTTTTGGATTAGGGTTAGGGTTAGGGTGAGGGTTAGAGTTAGGTTTAGGGTGAGGGTTAGGGTTAGGTTGAGGGATAGGGTAGGGTTAGGGTGAGGGGTAGGGTTCGGGTGAGGGTGAGTTTTAGGGTGTGGTTGACGCTTAGGGTTAGGGTGAGGGTTTAGGTGAGGGTGAGGGTTAGGGTGAGGGTGAGGGTTAGGGTTACGGTGAGGATTAGTATTAGTGTTAGGTTTAGGGTTATGGTGAGGGTAAGCGTTAGGATGAGGTTTAGGGTGAAGATGAGGCTTAGAGATAGCATGAAATTTAGGCTGAGGGTTACTGTGTGGGTTAGGATCCAGGTTAGGTTATGTGAGGGTGAGGGTTAGTGTTAGGTTTAGTGTTATGTTTAGGATGAAGGTAAGGTTTAGCATGAGCATTAGGGTGAGGGTGAGGGTTAGGGTTAGGTTGAGGGTTAGGGAGAGCATTAAGGTGAGGGTTAGGTTTAGGTTTAGTGTTAGGGTGAGGGTTAGGGTGAGGTTTTGTGTTAGTGTTAGCATTAGGGTTAGGGTGAGGGTTAGGGTTAGGGTAAGGGTTAGAGTGAAGTTTAGGGTGAGGGTGAGCGTTAGGGATAGCATTAGGGTTAATGGTAGGTTTAGGGTGAGGGTTAGGGTTACGCTTAGGGTTACGGTTATGGTGAGGTTTAGGGTTAGGGTTATGGTGAGGGTTAGGTGTAGGGTTAGGGTAAGGTTTAGGTTTAGAGTGAGGGTGAGAGTGAGAGTTAGGTTTAGGATTAGGCTTAGGTGTAGGGTTAGGCATAGGGTGAGGGTGAGTGTCAGAGTTAGGTTTAGTGTGAGGGTTAGGGTTATGATTATGGTTAGGGTGAAGGTGAGTGTGAGGTTGAGGATGAGTTTGAGGGTTAGGGTATGGTTGAGGGTTAGGGTTAGGGTTAAAGATAGGGTGAGGGTGAGAGTTAGGATTAGGGTTAGGATGAAGATTAGGCTGATGGTTAAGTTTAGGGTTAGGATGAGTGTTAGGGTTAGGGTTAGGCTGAGTCTGAGGGTTAGGGTTAGCATTAGGGTGAGGGTGAGGGTGAGGGTAAAGTTTAGGTTTAGGGTTAGGGTTAGGATTAGGGTGAGGGTGAAGTTTAGGGTTAGAGTCAGGTGTACGGTTAGGTTTACTGTGAGTGTTAGGGTTAGGTTTAGTGCTACATTTAGGGTTATGGTGAGGGCAAGTGTGAGGGTGAGGTTTAGGGTTAGGGTTAGGCTTAGGTTTCGGCTGAGGGTTAGGGTGAGGGTTAGGGTTAGGTTAAGGATTAGTGTTAAGATTAGAGTTAGGGTGAGGGTTATGTTTAGGGTTAGGTTAGTGTTAGGATGAGGATTAGTGTTAGGATTAGGGTGAGGGTGAGGGTGAGGGTTAGGTTTAGTGTTAGGGTGAGGTTTAGGTTTTGGGTTAGGGTTAGGGTGAGGGTTAGGATGAGGGTTAGGGTTATGATGAGGGTGAGGGTTAGGGTTAGGGTGTGGGTTAGGGGTAGGATGAGGGTTAGGGTGAGGGTGAGGATTAGGATGAGGGTTAGGGTTACAATTATTGTTAGTGTTATGTTTATGTTTATGTTGGCAGTGAGGGTGAGACTGAGGGTCAGGTTAGGGATAGGATTAGTGTTAGGGTTAGGTTTAGGGTTAGGATTAGTGTTATTGTTAGGGTTAGGGTTAGACTTACCGTGAGGTTGTGGGTGAGGGTACAGTTGAGGTAAGGGTTACGGTTAGGGTGAGGTGATGGTTAGGGTTAGGGTGAGTGTGAGGTTTAGGGTTAGAATTAGGGTTAGGGGGAGGGTAAGGTTAGGGTTAGTGTTAGGGTTAGGGATAGGGTGAGGGTTATGTTGAGGTTAAGGTTTATGGTTAGGGTTAAGGTTAGGATTAGGGTTAGGGTGACAGTGAGTGTGAGGTTTAGGTTTAGGGTTGGGCTTAGGCTTAGGCTTAGGCTGAGGGTGAGTTTGGGTGTGAGGATTAGGGTTTGGGTGATGTTTAGGGTTTGGGTTAGTTTCAGGGTTAGGATGAGGGTTAGTGTTAGGATTAGGGTTAGGGTGAGGGCTAGGGTGATGTTGAGGGTTAGGTTTAGGTTTAAGCTTAGGCTTATTGTTAGTCTGAGGGTGAGGGTGAGGGTGAGGGTTAGGGTTAGGGTGATGGGTAGGGTTAAGTTTAGGGTGAGGTTTAGGATGAGGGTTAGGGTTAGGTTTAGGCTGAGTGTTACGGTGAAGGTGATGGTAAGTGTAAAGGTGAAGTTTAGGCTGTGGGTGAGGGTTAAGATAAGGGTAAGTGTTAGGGTTAGGGTTTGGGTTAGGGTAAGGGTTACTATTAGAATTAGGGTTAGGGTGAAGGCTAGAGTGAGGGTGAGGTTTAGGGTTAGGGTGAGGTTTAGAGTTAGGTTGAGGGTTAAGATTAATGTGAAGGTTAATGTTAGGGTTAGGGTTAGTGTAAGGGTGAGGGTAAGTGTTAGGGAGAGCATTAGGGTTAGGTTGAGTATTATGGTTAGGGTTAGTGTTAGAGTTAGGTTTAGGGTTATTGTTAAGGTTTGGGTTAGGGTTACTCTTACAGTGAATGTGAGGGTTAGGGTTAGAGTTAGGGTTAGTATTAGGGTTAGGGTGATGGTGAGTGTGTGGTTTAGGGTTATGTATAGGTTTAGGCTTAGGGTTAGGCTAAGGGTGAGTTTGATGGTGAGGGTTAGGGTTAGGGTAAGTGTTAGAGTTAGGGTTAGGTTGAGGGAGAGTGTGTGGCTTAGGATTAGATTTAGGGTTAGGCTAAGGGTAAGGTTAAGGGTGAATGCTAGGGTTAGGGTGGGGGTTAGGTTCAAGGTTACGGGGAGGGTTAGGATGAGGGTTAAGGTTAGGATTAGGTTTAGTGTGAGGGCTAAGGTGAGGGTGATGTTTAGTGTTAGGGTAAGGGGGAGGGGGAGGGGGAGATTCAGCGTTACAGTTATGGTTAGGGTGAGGGATAGGGTTAGGTTTAGGGTTAGGGTTAGTGTTAGGGTTAGGGTTAGGGTGAGGGTTAAGGTTAGGGTGAGGGTTATGTTTAGGGTTAGGATTAGGATTAGGGTTAGGGTGAGGGTGAGTTTGAGGGTTAGGGTTAGTGTTAGGGTTAGGCTTAGGGATAGGCTGAGGGGGAGGGGGAGGGTGAGTGTTAGGGTGAGGGTGAGGGAGAGGTTTAGGGTTATAGTTAATGTTAAGGTGAGGATTAGGGTTAGGGTGAGCTTGAGGGTGAGTGTTAGATTGAGGATTAGTGTAAGGGTTAGTGTGAGGTTTAGGGTGAGGATGAGGGTTACGGTTAGGGTGAGGGCTAGGTTGAAGTTAAGGATTAGGGTTAGGGTTAGGGTGAGGTTTAGGTTTAGGGTGATGGTTAGCGTTAGTGTTAGGGTTAGGGTTAGGATGAGGGTTAGGTTGAGGGTTATTGTTAAGTATAGGTTTAGGTTTAGGATTAGGGTTTGTGTGAGGGTGAGTGTGAGGGTTATGGTTAGGTTTAGGGTTAAGCTTAGGGTTAGGCTGAGGGTGAAGGTGAGGGTTAGGGTTAGAGTGAGGGTAAGGGTTAGGTTTAGGGTAAGGGATAGAATGAGGGTTAGGTTTAGGATTAGGTTTAGCATGAGGGCTAGCATGCTGATGAGGGTTAGGTTTAGGGTTAGGGTGAGGTTTAGGTTTTGGGTTAGGTTGAGAGTTAAGATTAGGGCTAGGTTTAGGGTGAGGATTAGGGTTAGGGTGAGGGTTAGCATGAGGTTTAGGGTTAGAATTAGGGTTAGGATGAGGTCAAGGGTGAGGGTGAGGTTTAATGTTAGGGTTATGGTGAGGTTTAGGTTTTGGGTTAGGTTTAGGGTTAGGGTGAGGGTTAGGGTTTGAGTTATGGTGAGGGTCAGGGTTAAGGTTTGGTTGAGGGTTAGAATTAGTTTTAGGGTTAGGGTGAGGGTTAGGGTTAGGATTAGGGTGAAGGTTAGGATGACGTTTAGGGTTACAATTTGGATTATGGTGAGGGCTATGGTGAGGGGGAGTGTTAGGGTTAGGGTTAGGGTGAGCTTTAGGGTTAGGGTTAGGGGTAGGGTTAGGGTGAGATTTAGGGTTCAGGTTATGGTGCGGGTGAGGGTTAAGTTGGGGGTGAGGTTTAGGGTGTGGACTAAGGTGAAGGTTAGGGTTAGGTTTAGGGTTAGGGTTAGGGTGAGGGTTAGGTTGAGGTTGAGGTATAGGGTTAGGGTGAGGTTTAGGGTTAGGATTAGGATTAGGGTGAGGGTTAGTGTGAGGATTAGGGTTAGGTTTAGGCTTAGGGTTAGGCTGAGGGTGAGGGTGAGGTTGGGGATGAGGATTAGGTTTAGAGTGATATTTCCGGTTATGGTTAGGTTGAGAGTTAGCATGAAGCTTAGGGTTAGGATTAGGTTTAGGTTTGAGGGCTAGGATGAGTGTGAAGTTTAGGGTTAGGTTTAGTATTAGGGTTAGGCTGAGGCTGAAGGTGAGGGTGAGCATTAGGTTTAGGGTGATGGTTAGGATTACGGTTAGGGGGAGGGTAAGGATGTGGGTTAGAATTAGGGTGAGGGTTAGAATGAGTGTGACAGTAAGAGTAAAGGTGAGGGTTAGGCTGAGTGTGAGTGTTATGTTAAGGGTGAGTGTTCGGATTAGGGTTAGGGTGAGGGTTAGGGTTAGACTGAGGGTTAGTGTTAGGTTTAGTGTGAGGTTTAGAGTGAGGATGAGGGTTAGGGTTTGGGTGAGGGCCAGGGTGAAGTTGAGGGTTAGGGTTAGGGTTGCTGTTAGGGTTAGGGTTAGTGTGAGGTTTAGTATGGGGGTGAGGCTTAGTGTTAGGGTTAGGATTAGGCTTAGGGTTAAGGTGAGGGTGAGTGTGAGGGTTATGTTTAGGGTGAGTGTTAAGGTTAGGGTTAGAGTGAGGGTTGGGTTGAGGGTTAGGCTTTGGCTTAGGGTTTGAGTATTGGCTAGGGTGAGGGTGAGGGTTAGGGTTAGGGTTATGGTGAGGTTTTGGGTTAGTGTTAGTGTTAGGGTTGGTGTTAGGGTTAGGCTTAATGTTAGTCAGAGGGGGAGGGGGAGGGGGAGGGTTAGATTTAGGGTGAGGGTGAGGTTTAGAATTAGAGTTAGCATTAGGGTGAGAGTTAGGGTTAGGGTTAGTATTATGGTTAGGGTTAGGGTGAGGGTGAGTGTGAGGGTCAGGATTAGTCTTAGGCTTAGGCTTAGGCTTAGGCCAAGCGAAAGGGTGAGGGTGAGGGTTAGGGTTAGAGTTAGGGTTTTAGGGTTAGGGTTATGCTTACGATGAGGCAGAGGTTTAGGGTTAGAGTTAGGGTTATTGGAAGGGTTAGGGCGAGGGTTAGGGTTAGGGGTATTGTTAGTCTTATGGTAAGGGTGAGGGTTAGGTTGAGGTGTACGGAAAGGCTTAGTGTTAGGATTAGTGTTAGGGTGAGGGTAAGTGTGAGGGTTAGGGTTAGGATTAGGCTTAGGCGTAGGGTTAGGCTGATGTTGAAGGTAGGTGTAAGGGTTAGGGTTATGGTGAGGGTGAGGATTAGGTTTAGGGTGAGGGTTAGGATTTGGGTTATGGTTAAGGTGAGGGTGAGGGTTATGGTTAGGGTGAGGTTTAGGGTTAGGATTAGGGTTAGGGTGAGGTTGAGGGTTAGGATCAGGGTTATGGTTATTTTTAGTGTTATGGTTAAGGTTACCTTTGCAGTGATGGTGAGGCTGAGGGTTAGGGTTAGGGTTAGGATTAGGGTTAGGTTTAGATTTAGGGTTAGGATTAGTGTTATTGTTATGGTTAGATTTAGAGTTATGGTGAGGGTGAGGGTGAGGGTTAGGTTTAGGGTTAGGGTGAGGTTTAGGGTTAGGGTGAGGATTAGGGTTAGTGTGAGGGTGAGGTTTAGGGTTAGGGGGAGGGTTAGGGGGAGGGTTAGGGTTAGGGGGAGTGTTAGGTTGAGGTTTAGGTTTAGGGTTAGTGTTAGGTTTAGGATTAGGGTTAGGGTGAGGGTGAGTGTGAAGGTTAGGGTTAGGCTTAGGCTCAGGGTTAGGCTGAGGGTGATGGTGGGGGTGAGGATAAGGGTTTGGGTGATCGTTAGGGTTAGGATGAGGGTGGGGGTTAGGATGAGGGATAGGGTTAGAATTACGGTTAGGGTGAGGGGTAGGTTGAGTGTGAGGGTTAGGGTTAGGCTTAGGCTTAGGCTTAGGGTTAGGCTGAGGGTGAGGTTGAGGGTGAGGGTTAGGTTTAGGGAGATGTTTAGGGTGATGGTTAGGTTGAAGTTTAGCCTGAGCTTTAGGGATAGGGTGAGGGTTAGGGTGAGGGTGATGGTAAGGGTAAAGTTGAGGGTTAGGCTAACTGTGAGGGTTAAATTAAGGTTGAGGGTTCGGGTTAGGTTAAGGGTGAGGGTTAGATGTTAGGTTGAGGGTGAGGGTTAGATTGAGGATGAGGGTTAGGTTTAGGGTGAGGGAACGGGTTAGAATTAGGTTTAGGGTGAGGGCTAGGGTGAGAGAGAGGGTTAGGGTTAGGGTTAGGGTGAGGTTAAGTGTTCGGGTAAGGGTTAGGGTTAGTGTTAGAGTTATTGTTATTGTTAGGTTTAGGTTTACGTTTAGGGTGAGGGTGAGGGTGAGGTTTAGGGTTACAGTTAGGCTTAGTCTGAGGGTTAGTGTGAGGGTTAGGTTTAGGGATAGGGTTAGGTTTAGGATTAGGTTTCGGTTGAGAGTGAGTGTGAGTGTTAGGGTTAGGGCTAGGCTTAGGTTTAGGGTTAGGGTTTGGTTTAGTGTGAGGGTGAGGTTTGGGTTTAGAGTTAGTGTTAGTGTTAGGGTTAGGGTTAGAGTTATGGTTAGGGTTAGGTTTAGGTTTAGGCTTAGGCTTAGGTTTAGGCTGATGGTGAGGGTAGAGATGAGGATTAGGTTTAAAGAGATGGTGAGTGTTATAGTTACCTTGAGGGTTAGGATGAGGGTTAGGGTTAGGATTAGGGTTAGTCTGAGGCGGAGGTTGAGGGTGAGGTTTAGGGTTAAGGTGATGGTTAGGGTTACGTTTAGGGTGAGAGTAAGGATGAGGGTGAGGGTTAGGTTTAGGGTGAGGGTGACAGTAAGTGTAAAGGTGAGGTTTAATGTTAGGGTGAGGTTTATGGTAAGGGTGAGGATTAGGTTTAGGGTGAGGGTTAGGGTGAGGGTTAGGGTTAGGGTTAGGTTGACAGTGAGGGTTAGATTGAGGGTTAGGTTTATGTTGAGGGTTATGGTTAGGGTGAGGGTTAAGTTTAGGGTTAGGGTTATTGTCACGGTTATGTTTAGGGTTACGGTTACGGTGAGAGTGAGGGTGAGGGTTCGGGTTAGGGTTCGGGTGAGGTTTAGGTTTAAGGTTAGGGTTAGAGTTAGGCTTAGTGTGAGGGTGAGGTTTAGGGTTAGAGTTAGGGTTGGTGTTAGGTTTAGGGTTAGGGTGAGGGTTAGGGTGAGGGTTAGAGTTCAGTAATGCTTAGGCTTAGGCTTAGGCCGAGCTTGAGGGTGAGGGAAAGGGTTAGGTTGAGGTTTAAGGATAGGGTTAGGGTTAGGATTAGGGTTAGGGTGAGGGTGAAAGTTAGGGTAAGGGTTAGGCTTAGGCTCTGGGTAACCTTAGGGTCAGGGTGGGTGTGAGGATTAGGATTAGAGTTATGGTTAGGTTTAGGGTTAGTGTTATTGTTATGGTTAGGGTTAGAGTTATGGTGAGGGTGAGGGTGTGGGTGAGGGTTAGGGTTAGGGTTAGGGTGAGGTTTAGGATTAGGGTTAGAGATAGGGTTAGGGTGAGGGTGAGCTTTAGGGTTAGAGTTAGCGTTAGTGTTAGGGTTAGGCTTAGGTTTAGGATTATGGTTAGGCTGAGGGTGAGGGTGGGGATGAGAATAAGGGTTACGATTAGGGTTAGGGTGAGGTTTAGGGTTAGGGTGAGGGTTAGGTTTAAGGTTAGTGTTAGCCTTAGGGTGAATGTGAGGGTTAGGTTGAGGTTTAGGGATAGAGTTAGGGTTAGGATTAGGGTTAGGGTGACTGTGAATGTGAGGGTTAGGGTTAGGGTTTGGCTTAGGCTTAGGGTTAGGATTAGGGTGAGGGTTAGGGTGAGGGTGAGGGTGAGAGTTAAGGTTAGGGTTAAGGTGAAGTTTAGGGTTAGAATACGTGTGAGTGTTGGTGTTAGGGGTTGGGTTAGGGTTAGGTTTAGTGTTAGGGATAGGGGGAGGGTTAGGGTTAAGGTTAGGGTGAGGCTTAGTCTTAGGGTTAGGGTTAGGGTGACGGTTAGTTTGAGGTTCAGGTTTAGGGTTAGGATTAGTTTTAGGAATAGATTTAGGCTGATGGTGAGGTTGAGGGTGAGGGTTAGTGTTAGGGTGATGGTTAGGGTTAGTGTTAGAGTGAGGTTTAGGATGATGCTTAGGGTTAGGATTAGGATTAGGGTGAGGGCTAGGGTGAGGGTGAGGGTGAGGGTTAGGTTTAGGGTATTGGTTAGGGTTAAGGTTAGCTTGAAAGTTAGGATGAGGTTTAGGGATTGGGTGAGGGTTAGTTTGAGGGTGATGATAAGATTAAATTTGAGGGTTAGGCTGAGGTTGAGGGTTAAGATAAGGGTGAGGGTTACAGTTAGGGTGAGGGTTAGGGCAAGGTTGTGGGTTACGGATTATGGTGAGGCTGAGGGTTAGATTGCGGATTAGGGTTAGGGTTAGTGTGAGGTTTAGGTTGAGGATGAGTGTTAGGGTTATGTGAGGGTAAGGGTTAGAATTAGTTTTAGGGTGAGATTTAGGGTGAGGTTGAGGGTTAGGGTTAGTGTTAGGGTTAGGCTGAGGTTTAGGCTTAGGGTGAGGTTTAGGGTTAGTGTGAGGGTTAGTGTTAGGCTTAGGGTTAGTGTTAGGGTGAGAGTAAGTTTTAGGGTGAGGGTTAGGGTTACGGTGAGATTTATAGTTAGGGTGCGGGTTAGGGTTAGGTTTAGGTTGAGGTTCAGGGTTAGGATTAGGGTTAGAGTTAGGGTTAGGGTGAGGGTGAGGTTTAGGGTTAGATTTAGGCTTAGGGTGAGAGTTACAGTTAGGGTTCGGTTTAGGGTTAGTGTTAGGTTAGGGTTAGGGTGAGGGTTAGTATGAGTGTTAACGTTAGAGTTAGGGTTAGGGTTAGGATTAGGGTAAGGTTGAGGGTGAGTTGTGGGTTAGGGTTAGGTTTAGGGTTAGGCTTAGTGTTAGGCTGAGGGTGAGGTTGAGGGTGAGGTTTAGGGTTAGGGTGAGGGTTAGCATTAGGGTTAGGTTGAGGGTTAGGATGAGGGTTAGGTTTAGGATTAGTGTTAGGGTGGGGGCTAGCATGAGGGTGAGGTTTAGGGTTAGGGTTAGGGTGAGCTTTAGGGTTAGGATTAGGGTGAGGGTGAGGTTTAGTGTTAGAGTTAGTGTTAGGGTGATGGTTAGGGTTAGGGTTAGTGTTAGGGTTAGGGATAGGGTGAGTGTTAGGGTTAGGATTAGGGTTATGGTTATGGTTAGGATTAGGATTAGTGTTAGGGTGAGGGTGAGTGTGAGGATGAGTGTTAGGGTTAGGCTGAGTGTTATGTTTACTTTTAGCGTTAGTGTTACTGTGAGGGTTAGTGTTATGGTGAGGGTGTGGGTGAGGGTTAGAGTTAGGGTGATGCTTAGGGTTATGGTCAGGGTGAGGGTTAGGATGAGGGTTAGGGTTAGTGTGAGGGTTAGCGTGAGGGTGATAGTAAGTGTAAAGTTGAGGGTTAGGCTGAGAATGAGGATTACTGTAAATGTGAGGGTTAGGGTTAGAGTGAGGGTTAGAGTTAGGGTTAGGGTGAGGTTGTGGTTTAGATTGAGGATAAGTTTTAGGGTTAGTTTGAGGTTTAGGGTGAGGATGATAGTTAAGGTTGGGTTAGGGCTAGGGTGGGGGTGAGGTTTAGGTTTAGGTTTAGGGTGAGTGTTAGGGTTAGGGTGAGTGTTAGGGTTAGGTGAGTGTTAGGGTTAGTGTGAGGTTTAGTGTTAGGGTTAGGGTTAGTGTTAGGTTTTGGGTAAGTTTTAGGGTGAGGGTTATGTTTAGGGTGAGGATTAGGGTTAGGGTTAAGGTGAGGGTGAGGGTTAGACTGAGTATTAGTATTAGGGTTAGTGTGAGGTTTAGAGTGAGGATGAGGGGTAGGGTTAGGATGAGGGCTAGGGTGAGGGTGAGGGTTAGGGATAGGGTTAGGTTGAGGTTTAGGGTTAAGTGTGAGGGTTAGCGTTAGGATTAGGGTTAGTTTTAGGGTGAGGGTAAGTATTAGGGTGAGGGTTATGGTTAGGGTGAGAGTTATAGTTAGGGTAAGGATTAGTATTTGGGTTAGTGTTATTTTTAGGTTTAGGGTTAGGTTTATGGTTACAGTGAGGGAGAGGGGGAGGGTTAGGGTTAGGGTTAGCGTGAGGGTTAGGTGGTTTAGCGTTGGGGTTAGGTTTAGGATTAGGGTTTTGGTGAGGGTGAGGGTGAGGGTTAGGGTTAGGCTGAGGCTTAAGCTTAGGGTTAGGCTGAGGGTGAGTGTCGGGATGAGGATTAGGTTTAGGTTGATGGTTAGGGTTAGGTTACGATTAGGTTTAGGGTTAGGATTAGGTTTAGGGTGAGGGCTAGGGTGAGGGTGAGGGTTAGGTTTAGGGTTAGGGTGAGTGTTAGGGTTAGAGTGAGTGTTAGGGTTAGTGTGAGGGTTAGTGTTAGTGTGAGGGTTAGTGTTAGGTTTAGCGTTAGTGTTAGGGTGAGGGTAAGTGTTAGGGTGAGGGTTAGGGTTAGGGTGAGGCTTATGGTTAGAATGAGGGTTAGAGTTATGGTTAGGGTTATTGTTTGGGTTAGGGTTAGGCTTAGGATAAGGGTTAGGATTAGGATTAGGGTTAGGGTGAGGGCTAGAGTGATGGTGAAGGTTAGGGTTAGGGATAGGCTTAGGCTTAGTTTAGGGCTGAGGCTGAGGTTGAGTTTGAGTGTTAGAGTTAGCGTGATGGTTAGGTTATGGTTAGGCTGAGGGTTAGGATGAGGGTTAAGTTTAGGGTTAGGGATAGGGTGAGGGTGACAGTAAGGTTAAAATTGAGGGTTAGGTTTAGGGTGAGTGTTAGGGTGAGGATTAGTGTTAGGGTTAGGGTGAAGGTTAGATTGAGTATTCGTGTTAGGGTTAGTGTGAGGTTTAGGGTGAGCATGAGGGGTAGCGTTAGGGTGAGGGCTAGGGTTAGGGTGAGGACTAGGGATAGGGTTAGTTGGAGGTTTAAGGTTAAGTTGATGGTTAGGGTTAGTGTGAGGGTTAGTGTTAGGATTAAGGTTCGTTTTTGGGTGAGGGTAAGCGTTAGGGTGAGGGTGAGTGTTAGGGTGAGAGTTATGTTTAGGGTTAGGATTAGTATTAGGATTAGGGTTATTTTAGGATTAGTGTTAGGGTTATGGTTACGGTGAGGGTGAGGGTTAAGGTTAGGGTTAGGTTGAGGTTTAGGTTTAGTGTTATGGTTAGAGTTAGGGTTAGGTTGAGGGTGAGGTTTAGGTTTAGATTTAGGGTTAGAGGAGGGTTAGGGTGAGGGTTAGGTTTAGGGTTAGGGTTAGTGTTAGGATTAGGGTTAGGGTGAGGGTGAGTGTGAGGGTTAGGTTTAGGGTTAGGCTTACGCATAGGGTTAGGCTGAGGGTGAGGCTGAAGGTGAGGGTTAGAGTTAGGGTGAGGGTTAGGGTTAGGGGTAGGTTGAGGTTTAGGATGAGGTTTAGAGTTAGGATTAGGGTTAGGATGAGGGCAAGGGTGAGGGTGAGGTTTAGAGTTAGCATTAGGGCGAGGATTAGGATTAGGCTTAGGTTTAGGGTAAGGGTGATGTTTAGTATGAGGGTGAGTGTTAGGATTAGGGTTAGGGTTATTGTTAGTGTTATGGTTAAAGTTAAGTTCACAGTGAGGGTGAGGCTGAGGCTGAGATTTAGGGTTAGGGTAAGGGTGAGGGTTAGGTTTAGGGTTAGGGTTAGGGTTAGGGTTAGTGTGAGGCTTGGGTTAGGTTTAGGGTTATGGTGAGGGTGAGCATTAGGGTTAGGGTTAGGGTTACGGTTATTGTTAGGGTTAGGGTTAGATTTACGGTGAGGTTGAGGGTGAGGGTGAGGTTGAGGGTTAGGGTTAGATTTAGGGTGAGTGTGAGGTTTTGGTTTAGAGTTAGGTTTAGGGCGAGGGTAAGGGTGAGGTTTAGGGATAAGGTTAGTGTTAGGTTTAGGTTTCGGGTGAGGGTTAGGTTGAGGTTTAGGGTTAGGGTTAGGGTTAGGTTGAGGATTAGGGTTATGTTGAGGATGAGTGTGATGGTTAGGGTTTGGGGTATTCTTAGACTTAGGGTTAGGCTGAGAGTGAGGGTTGGGATGAGGATTAGGTTTAGGGTGATGGTTAGGGTTAGGGTTATGTTTAGGGTTAGGATTAGGGTTAGGGTTAGGATTAGGTTTAGGTTGAGAGTGAGGGTTAGGGTTAGGTTTAGGCTTAGGGTTAGGGTTAGGCTGAGGCTCTGGGTGTGGGTGAGGGTTAGGGTTAGGGTGATGCTTAGGGTTACGGTCGGGGTGAAGTTTAGGATGAGGCTGTTGGTGAGGGTGAGGGTAAGGGTTAGGGTGATGCTTAGGGTTACAGTCCGGGTGAAGGTTAGGATGAGGGTTAGGGTTAGGGTGAGTGTTAGTGTGAGGGTTAAGGTAAGGGAAAAGTTGAAATTTAGGCTGAGAGTGAGAATTACAGTAAGGGTGTGGGTTAGGGTTAGGTTGGGGGTTAGGATTAGGGTTAGGGTGAGGGTGAAGTTAAGATTGAGGATTAGTTTTAGGGTTTGTGTGAGGTTTAGAGTGAGGATGAGAGTTAGGGTTAGGGTGAGGGCTAGTGTGAGGGTGAGGGTGAGGGTTAGGGTGAGGGTGAGGTTTAGGGTTAGGGTGACAATTAGGATTAGTTTGAGGATTATTGTTATTGTTAGGGTTAGTGTTAAGGTGAGGGTAAGTGTTAGGGTGAGGGTTAGAGTTAGGTGAGGGTTATGGTTAGAATGAGGGTTAGGGTTAGGTTTAGGGTTATTGTTAGGGTTAGGCTTAGATTTACGGTGAGGTTGAGGGTGAGGGTGAGGTTGAGGGTTAGGGTTAGATTTAGGGTGAGTGTGAGGTTTTGGTTTAGAGTTAGGTTTAGGGCGAGGGTAAGGGTGAGGTTTAGGGATAAGGTTAGTGTTAGGTTTAGGTTTCGGGTGAGGGTTAGGTTGAGGTTTAGGGTTAGGGTTAGGGTTTGGTTGAGGATTAGGGTTATGTTGAGGATGAGTGTGATGGTTAGGGTTTGGGGTATTCTTAGACTTAGGGTTAGGCTGAGAGTGAGGGTTGGGATGAGGATTAGGTTTAGGGTGATGGTTAGGGTTAGGGTTATGTTTAGGGTTAGGATTAGGGTTAGGGTTAGGATTAGGTTTAGGTTGAGAGTGAGGGTTAGGGTTAGGTTTAGGCTTAGGGTTAGGGTTAGGCTGAGGCTCTGGGTGTGGGTGAGGGTTAGGGTTAGGGTGATGCTTAGGGTTACAGTCGGGGTGAAGTTTAGGATGAGGCTGTTGGTGAGGGTGAGGGTAAGGGTTAGGGTGATGCTTAGGGTTACAGTCCGGGTGAAGGTTAGGATGAGGGTTAGGGTTAGGGTGAGTGTTAGTGTGAGGGTTAAGGTAAGGGAAAAGTTGAAGTTTAGGCTGAGAGTGAGGATTACAATAAGGGTGAGGGTTAGGGTTAGGTTGGGGGTTAGGATTAGGGTTAGGGTGAGGGTGAAGTTAAGATTGAGGATTAGTTTTAGGGTTTGTGTGAGGTTTAGAGTGAGGATGAGAGTTAGGGTTAGGGTGAGGGCTAGTGTGAGGGTGAGGGTGAGGGTTAGGGTGAGGGTGAGGTTTAGGGTTAGGGTAACAATTAGGATTAGTTTGAGGATTATTGTTATTGTTAGGGTTAGTGTTAAGGTGAGGGTAAGTGTTAGGGTGAGGGTTAGAGTTAGGTGAGGGTTATGGTTAGAATGAGGGTTAGGGTTAGGTTTAGGGTTATTGTTAGGGTTAGGGCTAGGGTTACAGTTATGGTGAGGGTGAGGGTTAGGGTTAGGTTTAGGGTGAGGTTTATGTTTAGGGATAGGGTTACAGTTAGGGTTAGGGTGAGGGTTAGGGTTAGGGTTAGGGTTAGGGTTAGGGTTAGGGTGAGGGTTAGGGTTAGGGTTAGGGGCACGATTAGGTTTAGGGTTAGGATGAGGTTTAGGGTTAGGGTTAGGGTTTGGGTGAAGGTGAGGGTGAGATTTAGTGTTAGAGTTAGGGTTAAGGTGAGAGTTAGTGTGAGGGTTAGGGTTAGTGTTAGTTTTAGGTTTAGGATGAGGGTGAGGTTTAGGGTTAAGGTTAGGATTAGGATTAGGGTTAGTGTTAGGGTGAGTGTTAGTGTTAGACTTAGGGTTAGGGTTAGGCTAAGGTTTAAGCTGAGGGTGAGTGTAAGGGTGAGGATTAGGTTTAGGGTTGGGGTTAGGGTTATCTTTAGGGTGAGAGTTAGGGTTCGGGTTAAGTTTAGGGTTTGGGTGAGGGTTAGGGTTCAGGTTACAGTGATGGTGAGTGTTAGGGTTAGGTTGAGGGTTAGGGTTAGGATTAGGGTTAGGGTTAGGGTTAGTGTTAGGATGAGGATTAGGGTTAGGATTAGCGTTAGGGTGAGGGCTCGGATGAGGGTGAGGGTTAGGGTTAGCGTTAGGGTGAGGTTTAGGGTGAGGGTTAGGGTGAGGGTGAGGGTTAGGATGAGGGTTAGGGTTATGGTGAGTGTGAGGGTTAGAGTTTCCGTGAGGGTTAGGGTTAGAATGAGGGTTAGGGTTAGTGTGATGTTTAGGATTAGGGTTAGTGTTAGGATAATTGTTAGTGTTAAGGTTATGGTTACATTGGCAGTGAGGGTGAGGCTGAGTCTGAGGGTTAGGGATAGGATTAGTGTTAGGGTTAGGTTTAGGTTTAATTTTAGTGTTATTGTTAGCTTTAGGGTTAGAGTTACGGACAGGGTGAGCGTGAGGGTAAGGTTGGGGTTTAGGGTTAGGGTTAGGGTGAGGTTTAGGGATAGGATTAGGATTAGGTTTAGGGTGAATGTGAGGTTTAGGGTTAGAGTTAGGGTTAGGGGGAGGGTTAGGTTGATGGTTAGGGTTAGGGTTAGTGTTAGGTTAGGTTTAGGGTTAGGGTTACTGGGACGCTTAGGGTTAGAGTTAGGGTTAGGGTTAGCATTAGAGTTTCACTGAGGGTGAGTCTGTGGGTTAGGGTTAGGTTTAGGGTTATGCTTAGGCTTAGGCTGAGGGTGAGGTTGAGGGTGAGGGTTAGGGTTATTGTGAGTGTAAGGATTAGGGTTAGGGTGAGGGTTATGATGAGGGTTAGGGTTACAATTAGGGTTAGGGTGAGGGCTAGCGTGAGGGTGAGGATTAGGGTTAGGGTTAGGGTAAGCTTTAGGGTTAGGGTTAGGGTCAGGGTGAGGTTTAGTGTTAGAGTTAGTGTAAGGGTAAGAGTTAGGGTTAGGGTTAGTGTTAGGGTTAGGGTTAGGGTGAGTGTTAGTGTTAGGGTGAGGGTTAGGTTCAGGGTTAGGATTAGGATTAGGGTTAGTGTGAGGTTGAGTATGAGGGTTAGGGTTAGTCCTAGGGTTAGGCTGAGGGTGAGGGTGAGAGTTAGGGTTAGGGTGTGGGTGAGGGTTAGGTTTAGGGTGATGCTTAGGGTTACGGTCAGGGTGAGGATTAGGATGAGGGTTAGGGTTAGTGTGAGGGTTAGGGTGAGGATGACAGTATGAGTAAAGTTGAGGGTTAGGCTGAGAATGAGGATTACGGTAAATGTGAGGGTTAGGGTTAGGGTGAGGGTTACAGTTAGGGTTAGGGTGAGCTTGTGGTTTAGCTTAAGGATTAGTTTTAGGGTTAGTGTGAGGTTTAGGGTGAGGATGATAGTTAGGGTTAGGGTGAGGGCTAGGGTGAGGGTGAGGGTTAGGGTTAGGGTTAGGGTGAGTGTTAGGTTTAGGGTGATGGTTAGGTTTAGTGTGAGCGTTAGTGTTAGTGTTAGCGTTAGTGTTAGGGTGAGGGTAAGTGTTAGGGTGAGGGTTAGGGTTAGGGTGAGGCTTATGGTTAGAATGAGGGTTAGGGTTAGGGTTAGGGCTATTTTTTGGGTTAGGGTTAGGATTAGGCTGAGGGTTAGGGTTAGGATTAGGGTTAGGTTGAGGGCTAGGGTGAGGGTGAGGTTTAGGGTTAGGGTTAGGCTTAGGCTTAGGTTTAGGCTGAGGCTGAGGGTTAGGGTGAGCGTTAAGGTTAGGGTGATGCTTAGGTTTACAGTCCGGGTGAGGCTTAGGATGAGGGATAGGGTTATGGTGAGTGTTAGGGTGAGGTTGACAATAAGGCTAAATGTGAAGGTTAGGCTGGGGTTTGGGTGAGGTTTAGGGTTCAGGTTACAGTGATGGAGAGGGTTAGGGTTAGGTTGAGGGTTAGGGTTAGGATTAGGGTTAGGGTGAGGGTTAGGGTTAGGGTTAGGGTTAGTGTTAGGATGAGGATTAGGGTTAGGATTAGGGTTAGGGTGAGGGCTAGGGTGAGGGTGAGGTTTAGGGTTAGGGTTAGACTTCGGTTTAAGTTGAATCTGAGGGTGAGTTTGAAGGTTAGGGTTAGCATGATGGTTAGGGTTATGGTTATTCTGAGGGTTCGGATGAGGGTTAGGTTTAGGGTGAGGGTTATAGTGAGGGTGACAGTAAGGGTAAATGTGAGTGTTAGGGTTAGGGTGAGTGTTAGGGTGAGGATAAGAGTTAGGGTTAGGGTGAGGGTGAGGGTTAGATTGAGTATTAGTCTTAGGATTAGTGTGAGGTTTAGGGTGAGGGTTAGGGGTAGCGTTAGGGTGAGGGCTGGGGTGAGGGTGAGGGTGAGGGATAGGGTTAGGTTGAGGTTTAGGGTTAAGGTGATGGTTAAGGTTAGTGTGAGGATTAGTGTTAGCATTAGGGTTAGTTTTAGGTTGAGGGTAAGTGTTAGTGTGAGGGTTAGGGTTAGGGTGAGAGTTATGGTTTCTGTTAGGATTAGTGTTAGGGTTAGTGTTATTTTTAAGGTTAGGGTTTGGCGTATTGTTACAGTGAAGTTCAGGGTCAGGATCAGGGTTACAGTTAGGCTGAGGTTTAGGTTTAGGGTTATGGTTAGAGTTAGTTTTAGGTTGAGGGTGAGGTTTAGGTTTAGAGTTAGGGTTAGGGGGAGGTTTAGGGTTAGGGTTAGTGTTAGGTTTAGGTTTAGGGTGAGGGTTAGGGTTAGGGTGAGGGTTAGGGGGAGGGTTAGGGTTAGGGTTAGTGTTAGTGTTAGTACTAGGGTTAGGGTGAGTGTGGCGGTTAGGGTTAGGCATAGGCTTAGGGTTAGGCTGAGGGGGAGGGGGAGGGGGAGGGTAAGGGTTAGGGTGAGGGTTAGGGTTAGGGTTAGGGTGAGGGTTAGGATGAGGTTTAGGGTTAGGATTAGGGTTAGGTTGAGGGAATGGGTGAGGGTGAGTTGTAGAGTTAGCATTATGGCGAGGTTTATGTTTAGGGTTAGGGTTAGGGTTAGGGTGAGGGTTAGGTTTAGGGCTACTTTGAGGGAGAGGGTTTAGGGTTAGGATTGGGGATAGGGTTAGGATTAGGGTTAGGGTGAGCGCTAGGGTTAGGGTTAGGGTTATGGTTATGGTTAGGGTTAGGGTTAGGCTGAGGCTGTGTGTGAGGGTGAGGGTTAGGGTTAGGGTGATGCTTAGGGTTACAGTCAGGGTGAGGGTTAGGGTTAGGGTGAGTGTTAGGTTGAGGTTTACGGTAAGGGTAAAAGTTAAGGTTAGGCTGAGAGTGAGGATTATGGTAACTGTCAGGGTTAGGTTTAGGTTGAGGGTTAGTGTTCTGGTTAGGGTGAGGGTGAGGTTAAGATTGAGGATTAGTTTTAGGGTTAGTCTAAGGTTTAGGGTGAAGGTGAGGGTTGGGGTTAGGGTGAGGGCTAGGATGAGGGTGAGGGTCAGTGTTAGGTTGAGGTTTAGGTTTAGGGTGACGATTAGGGTTATTGTTAGGATTAGTGTTAGGGTTAGGGTTAGTGTTACGGTGAGGGTAAGTGTTAGGGAGAGGGTTAGCTTTAGGGTGAGTGTTATGGTTAGAATGATGATTAGGGTTAGGTTTAGGGTTATTGTTGGGGTTAGGGTTAGGGTTACAGTTACGGTGAGGGTGAGGGTTAGGGTTAGGTTGAGGGTGAGGTTTATGTTTAGGGTTAATGTTAGAGTTAGGGTTAATGTGAGGGTGCGGTTTAGGGTTAGAATTAGTGTTATTGTTAGTGTTAGGGTTAGGGTGAGGGTTAGTGTGAGGATTAGAGTTAGGCTTAAGCTTAGGTTTAGGCTTAGGCTTAGGCCGAGTGTGAGGGTGAGGGTTAGGGTTAGGGTTAGGGTCAGGGTTAGGGTGAGGTTTAGGGTTAGGTTGAGCGCTAGGTTGATGGTTAGTGTGAGGTTTAGGGTTAGGGTTAGGGTTATGGTGAGGGTGAGTGTTAGGTTTAGGGTTAGGTTTAGTGTAATTGTTAGGGTTAGGGTTAGAGTTACGGTGAGGGTGAGGGTGAGGGTGAGGATCCGGGTTAGGGTTAGGATGAAGTTTAGGGTTTGGGTTAGGGTTAGGATGAGGGTGAGGGTGAGATTGAGTGTTACAGTTAGGTTTAGTGTGAGGGTTAGGGTTAGGCTTAGTTTTAGGATTAGGTTGAGGAATAGGATGTTGGTGAGTGTTAGGGTTAGTGTTAGGATTAGGATTTGGGTTAGTGTTAGGGTGAGTGTTTGGTTTATGCTTAGGGTTAGGGTTAGGCTAAGGGTTAAGATGAGGGTGAGGGTAAGGGTGAGGGTTAGGGTTAGGGTTTGGGTTAGGGTTAGCGTTAGGTTGAGGGTTAGGTTTCGGGTTAAGTTTAGAGTTTGGGTGAGGTTTAGGGTTCAGGTTACAGTGATGGTGAGGGTTAGAGTTAGGTTGAGTGTTAAAGTTAGGATTAGGGTTAGTGTGAGGATTAGGGTTAGGGTTAGGGTTAGTGTTAGGATGAGGATTAGGGTTAGGATTAGGGTTAGGGTGAGGACTAAGTTGAGGGGGTGGGATAGGTTTAGTGTTAGGGTGAAGTTTAGGGTTCAGGTTAGGGTGAGGTTGGGTTAGGATGAGGGTTAGGTTTATGCTGAGGATGAGGGCTAGAATTACTGTGAGGGTTAGGGTCAGGAAGAGGGTTAGGGTTAGGATTAGGGTTAGAGTTAGGATTATTATTAGTGTTAAGTTTATGGTTACATTTGCAGTGAGGGTGAGGCTGAGGGTGAGGGTTAGGGATAGGATTAGTGTTAGGGTTAGGTTTAGGGTTTGGATTAGTGTTATTGTTACTGTTAGGGTTAGTGTTACGGTCAGGGTGAGGGTGAGGGTAAGGCTGGGGTTTAGGGTTAGGGTTAGGGTGAGGCTTAGGGTTAAGATTAGGGTTAGGGTGAGTGTGAGGTTTAGGGTTAGAGTTAGCGTTAGGGGGAGGGTTAGCTTTAGGGTTAGGGTTAGTGTTAGGATTAGGGTTAGGGTGAGGGTGAGTGTGAGGGTTAGGTTTAGGGTTAGGCTTACACATAGGGTTAGGCTGAGGGTGAGGCTGAAGGTGAGGGTTAGAGTTAGGGTTAGGGTTAGCATTAGGGTTACGTTGAGGGTGAGTGTGTGGGTTAGGGTTAGGTTTAGGGTTAGGGTTAGGGTTAGGCTGAGGGTGAGGTTGTGGGTGATAATTAGGGTTATGGTGAGGGTTAGGATTAGGGTTAGGGTGAGGGTTATGATGAGGGTTAAGTTTAGGATTAGGTTTAGGGTGATGGCTAGTGTGAGGGTGAGGTTTAGGGTTAGGGTTAGGGTGAGCTATAGGGTTAGGGTTAGGGTCAGGGTGAGGTTTAGTGTTACAGTTAGTGTTAGGGTCAGGGTTAGGGTTAGGGTTAGGTTGAGTGTTAGGGTTAGTGTGAGGGTTATGGTTATGGTTAGGATTAGGATTAGGGTTAGGATGAGGGTGAGTGTTCGGGTTAGGTTTAGACTTCGGCTTAGGCTGAGGGTGAGGGTGAGGGTTAGGGTTAATGTGTGGGTGAGGGTTAGAGTTAGGGTGATGCTTAGGGTTACAGACAGGGTGAGGGTTAGGATGAGTGTTAGGGTTAGTGTGAAGGTTAGAGTGAGGGTGACAGTAAGGGTAAAGTTGCGGGTTAGGCTGAGAATGAGGATTATGGTAAATGTGAGGGTTAGGGCAAGGGTGAGGGTTAGATTTAGGGTTAGGGTGAGGTTTAGGGTGAGGTTTAGGGTTAGGGTTAGTGTTACGGTTAGGGTTAGGGTGAGGGTTAGGATGAGGGTGAGGGTTAGGGTGAGGGTTAGAGTTCGGGTTAGGATTAGGATTAGGGTTAGTGTTAGGGTGAGTGTTTGGGATAGGCTTAGGGTTAAGGTTAGGCTTAGCGTTAAGCTGAGAGTGAGGGTGAGGGTGAGGTTTAGGGTTAGGGTTTGGGTTAGGCTTAGCGTTTGGGTGAGAGTTAGGGTTAGGGTGAGATTTAGGATGAGGATTAGGGTTAGGATTAGTGTTAGGGTTAGGGTGAGGGTGAGGGTTCAGATGAATGTGATGTTTAGGATTAGGGTTAGGGTGAGGGTGAGGGTGAGTTTTAGGGTTAGATTTAGGGTTAGGTAAGGGATAGGGAGAGGTGTAGTTTTAGGGTTAGTGTTAGTTTTAGGGATAGGGTGAGGGTTAGTGTTAGGTTGAGGGTAACTATTAGGTGAGGGTTAGGGTTATGGTGACGGTTATGGTTACAATGAGGGTTAGGGTTAGGTTTAGGGTTATTATTAGGGATAGGGTTATGGTTATTGTGAGGGTTAGGGTTAGGTTTAGGGTGAGGTTTATATTAAGGGTTAGGGTTAGAGTTAGTGTTAGGGTGAGGGTGAGGTTTAGGGTTAGAGATAGCGTTAGTGTTAATGTTAGGGTTAGGGTGAGGGTTAGTGTGAGGGTTAGGGTTAGGGTTAGGGTGAGTGTTAGGATGAGGTGTAGGGTTAGGATTAGGGTTAGGGTGAGCGCTAGGGTGATGGTTAATGTGAGGGTTAGTGTTAGGGATAGGGTTAGGTTTAAGATTAGGTTTAGATTGAGGGTGAGTGTGAGGGTTAGGGTTAGGGTTAGGGTTACGGTTATAGTGAGTGTTAGGGTTAAGATTTGGTTTAGGGTGAGGTTGAGGGTTAGGGTTAGGGTTAGGGTGAGGGTTAGGGTGAGGTTTAGATTTAAGATTAGGGCTAGGGTGACTGCTAGACTGAGAGTGAGTGTTAGGGTTAGAGTTAGGGTGCGGTTTAGGCATAGGTTTAGTTTTAGGGTTAGGGTGAGTGTTAGGGTGAGGGTTACGTTGAGGGTGAGGGTTAGGGTTAGGGTGAGGGTTATGGTTAGGTTGAGTGTGAAGGGAAAATTAGCGTAGGGTTATTGTTATTGTTAGTGTTATGGTTAGGTTTAAGTTTAAAGTGAGGGTGAGGCTGAGGGTGAGGTTTAGCTTAGGGTTAGGGTAAAGGTTAGGGTGAGGGTTTGGGTTAGTGTTAGGATTATGGTGAGCGTGAGTGTTAGGGTTACTTGATGGTTATTGTTATTGTTAGGGTTAGGGTTAGAATTACGGCGAAGGTGAGGGTGAGTGTGAGGGTTAGGGTTAGGGTTAGGTTTAGGGTTAGGGTTAGGTTTAGGGTGAGGGTGAGGGTGAGGTTTAGGGTTAGATTTAGGGTTAGGGTGAGGTTTAGGGTGAGGTTTAGGGTTAGGGTTAGTGTTAGGGTTAGGGTTAGGGTGAGGGTTAGGATGAGGGTGAGGGTTAGGGTGAGGGTTAGAGTTAGGGTTAGGATTAGGATTAGGGTTAGTGTTAGGGTGAGTGTTTGGGACAGGCTTAGGGTTAGGGTTAGGCTTAGCGTTAAGCTGAGAGTGAGGGTGAGGGTGAGGTTTAGGGTTAGGGTTTGGGTTAGGCTTAGCGTTTGGGTGTTAGGGTTAGGGTGAGATTTAGGATGAGGATTAGGGTTAGGATTAGTGTTAGGGTTAGGTGAGGGTGAGGGTTCGGATGAGGGTGATGTTTAGGATTAGGGTTAGGGTGAGGGTGAGGGTGAGTTTTAGGGTTAGATTTAGGGTTAGGTAAGGGATAGGGAGAGGTGTAGGTTTAGGGTTAGTGTTAGTTTTAGGGATAGGGTGAGGGTTAGTGTTAGGTTGAGGGTAACTATTAGGGTGAGGGTTAGGGTTATGGTGATGGTTATGGTTACAATGAGGGTTAGGGTTAGGTTTAGGGTTATTGTTAGGGATAGGGTTATGGTTATTGTGAGGGTTAGGGTTAGGTTTAGGGTGAGGTTTATATTAAGGGTTAGGGTTAGAGTTAGTGTTAGGGTGAGTGTGAGGTTTAGGGTTAGAGTTAGCGTTAGTGTTAATGTTAGGGTTAGTGTGAGGGTTAGTGTGAGGGTTAGGGTTAGGGTTAGGGTGAGTGTTAGGATGAGGTGTAGGGTTAGGTTTAGGGTTAGGGTGAGCGCTAGGGTGATGGTTAAGTGAGGGTTAGTGTTAGGGATGGGGTTAGGTTTAAGATTAAGTTTAGATTGAGGGTGAGTGTGAGGGTTAGGGTTAGGTTTAGGTTTAGGGTTAGAGTGAGTGTTAGGGTTAAGATTTGGTTTAGGGTGAGGTTGAGGGTTAGGGTTAGGGTTAGGGTGAGGGATAGGGTGAGGTTTAGGTTTTAGATTAGGGCTAGGGTGAGTGCTAGGGTGAGGGTGAGGGTTAGGGTTAGAGTTAGGGTGCGGTTTAGGGATAGGTTTAGTTTTAGGGTTAGGGTGAGTGTTAGGGTGAGGGTTACATTGAGGGTGAGGTTTAGGGTTAGGGTGAGGGTTATGGTTAGGTTGAGTGTGAAGGTAAGATTAGCGTAGGGTTATTGTTATTGTTAGTGTTATGATTAGGTTTAAGTTTACAGTGAGGGTGAGGCTGAGTGTGAGGGTTAGGTTTAGGGTTAGGGTGAGGTTTAGGTTAGGGTTAGGGTAAGGGTTAGGGTGAGGGTTTGGGTCAGGTTTACGATTATGGTGAGGGTGAGTGTTAGGTTTAGGGTGAGGGTTAATGTTATTGTTAGGGTTAGGGTTAGAGTTACGGTGAAGGTGAGGGTGAGTGTGAGGGTTAGGGTTAGGGTGAGGTTTAGGGTTAGGGTTAGGGTTAGTGTTAGGGTTAGGGTGAGGGTGAGGGTTAGGATGAGGTTGAGGGTTAGGGTGAGGTTTAGAGTTAGGGTTAGGATTAGGATTAGGGTAAGTGTTAGGGTGAGGGTTTGGGTTAGGCTTATGGTCAGTGTTAGGCTTAGCATTAAGCTGAGGGTGAGGGTGAGGGTGAGGATTAGGGTTAGGGTTTGGGTTAGGGTTAGCATTTGGGTGAGTTTTAGTGTTAGGGTTAGGGTGAGAGTTAGGATGAGGATTAGGGTTAGGATTAGTGTTAGGGTTAGGTTTAGGTTGAGGTTTAGGATGAGGTTTATATTTAGGATTAGGTTTAGCGTGAGGGTGAAGGTGAGTTTTAGGGTTAGATTTAGGGTTAGGGTAAGGGATAGGATGAGGTTTAGGGTTCGGGTTAGTGTTAGGTTTAGGGATAGGGTGAGGGTTAGTGTTAGGGTGAAGGTTAGGTTTAGGGTTAGGATTAGGATTAGGGTTAGTGTGAAGGTGAGTATGAGGGTTAGGGTTAGGGTTAGGTTTAGGCATAGGGATAGGCTGTGGGTGAGGGTGAGGGTGAGGGTTAGGGTTAGGGTGAGGGTGCAGTTTAGGGTTAGAGTTAGTGTTAAGTTGAGGTTTAGTGTGAGGGTTAGTGTTAGGGTTAGGGTTAGGGTTAGGGTTAGGGTAAGGTTGAGGGTTCGGTTTAGGGATAGGGTTAGGTTTAGGATTAGGTTTTTGGTGAGGTTGACTGTGAGGGTTATGGTTAGGGTTATGATTAGGCTTCGGGTTAGGTTTAGGGTGAGGTTTTTGTTTAGGTTTAGGGTTAGATTTAGGGTTAGGGTGAGGGTGAGGTTTAGGGTTAGAGTTAGCGTTAGTGTATGTGTTAGGGTTAGGGTGAGGTTTAGGGTTAGGATGAGGGTTATTATGAGTGTTAGATTTACGATTAGGATTAGTGTGAGGGCTAGCATGAGAGTTTGGGTTAGGGTTAGGGTTAGGGAGAGGTTTAGGGTTAGGATTAAGTTTAGGCATAGGGTGAGGGTTAGGGTTAAGTTTATGATGAAGGTGAGGGTTAGGGTAAGGTTGAGGGTTAGGATTAGGTCTAGGTTTAGGGTGAGGTTTAGTGTTAGGGTGAGGGCTAGGGTGAGGGTCAGGTTTAGGGTTAGGGTGAGGTTTACAGTTAGAGTGATGGTTAGGGTTAGTGTGAGGATTAGTGTTAGGGTTAGTGTTAGTGTTAGGGTGAGGGTAAGTGTTAGGGTGAGGTTTAGGGTTATTTTGACATTTATGGTTACAATGAGGGTTAGGGCTACATTTAGGGTTATTGTTAGGGTTAGGGTTAGGGTTTCGGTTACTGTGAGGGTGAGGGTTACGGTTCGGTTTAGTGTGAGGTTTATATTAATGGTTAGGGTTTGAATTCGGGTTAGGGTGAGGGTGTGGTTTAGGGTTAGAGTTAGCATTAGTGTTAGTGTTAGAGTTAGGGTGAGGGTTAGTGTGATGTTTAGGGTTAGGCTTAAGCTTAGGGTTAGGTTTAGGCTTAGGCCAAGAGTGAGGGTGAGGGTTAGGGTTAGGGTTAGGGTTATGTTGAGAGTTAGGATTAGGGTTAGGGTGAATGTTAGGATGTGGTGTAGTGTTAGGATTAGGGTTAGGGTGAGCGCTAGGGTGATGGTTAATGTGAGGGTTAGGTTTAGGGATAGGGTTAGGTTTAGGTTTAGGTTTAGATTGAGGGTGAGTGTGAGGGTTAGTGTTAGGGTTAGGCTTAGGCTTAGGTTTAGTGTGAGTGTTAGGGTTAGGGTTTGGTTTAGGGTGAGGTTGAGGGTTAGGGTTAGGGTGAGGGTGAGGGTGAGTGTTAGGGTTAGGGTGAGGACTAGGTTGAGGCTGAGGGTTAGGGTTTGGTTGACGTTTAGGGTTAGTGTGAGGATTAGTGTTAGGGTTAGGGTTAGTGTTAGGGTGTGGGTCAGAGTTAGGGTGATGGTTAGGGTTAGGTTTAGGGTTATGGTTAGAATGAGGTTTAGGGTTAAGTTTAGGATTATTGTTAGGGTTAGGGTTAGGATTATGGTTACAGTGAGGGTGATGGTTAGGGTTAGGTTTAGGGTGAGGTTTTTGTTTAGGGTTAGGGTTAGAGTTAGGGTTAGGTTGAGGGTGAAGTTTAGGGTTAGAGTTAGCGTTAGTGTTTGTGTTAGGGTTAGGGTGACAGTTAGTGTGAGGGTTAGGGTTAGGCTTAAGCTTAGGTTTAGGCTTAGGCTTAGGCAGAGCATGAGGGTGAGGGGTAGGGTTAGGGTTAGTGTGAGGGTTAGTGTGAGGGTTAGGGTTAGGATGAGGTTTAGGGTGAGGGTGAGGGTTAGGATTTGGGTTAGGCTTAGGATCATTGTTAGTGTTAAGGTTATGGTGACGTTTGCAGTGAGGGTGTGGCTGAGGGTGAGGGTTAGGTATAGGATTAGTGTTAGGATTAAGATAAGGGTTAGGATTAGTGTTATTGTTAGGGTGAGGGTTAGAGTTACATTGAGGGTGAGGGCGAGGGTAAGGGTGAGGGTTAGCGTTAGGTTTAGGGTGAGGTTTAGGGCTAGGGTTCGGATTAGGGTTAGGATGTGTGTGAGGTTTAGGGTTAGAGTTAGGGTTAGGGATATATTTAGGGTGAGAGTTAGGGTTAAGGTTAATGTTAGGGTTAGGGTTAGGGTGAGGGTTAGGTTTAGGTTTAGGGTTACTGTTAGCATTAGGATTAGGGTTAGCATTAGTGTTAGGATTAGTGTTAGGGTGACGGTGAGTGTGAGGGTTAGTGTTAGGTTTAGGTTTAGGCTTATGGTTAGGCTGAGGGTGAGGTTGGGGGTGAGGATTAGGGTTCGGGTGATGGTTAGGATTAGGGATAGGTTCAGTTATAGGATGAGAGTAAGGGTTAGGATTAGGTTTAAGGTGAGGGCTAGTGTGAGGTTTAGGGTTAGGGTTAGGTTTAGGCTTAGGCTTAGGGTTATTCTGAGGGTGACATTGAGGGTGAGGGTTAAGGTTAGTGTTAGGGTGAGGGTTAGGTTGAGTTTTAGGGTTAGGGTTAGGGTTAGGTTTAGGATTAGGATTATGGTGAGGGTGAGTGTGAGGGTTAGGCTTAGGCTTAGGCTTAGGGTTAGGCTGAGGGTGAAGGTGGGGATGAGGATTAGGTTTAGGTTGATGGTTAAGGGTAGGGTTAGGGTTAGTGTTAGGTTTAGGGTTAGGGTGAGGGTTAGGCTGAGGGTGATTGCTAGGGTGGTCGTTAATGACAGGGTTAGGTTTAGGGATAGGGTTAGTTTTAGGATTAGGTTTAGATTGAGGGTGAGTGTGAGGGTTAGGGATAGGGTTAGGTTTAGGCTTAGGGTTAGAGTGAGTGTTAGGGTTAGGGTTCGGTTTAGGCTGAGAGTGAGGGTTAGGGTTAGAGTTAGGGTGAGTGTGAGGGTGAGGGTTAGGGTTAGGGTTAGTGTGAAACTTAGGGTTATGGTGAGGGTTATGTTTAGGGTGAGGTTTAGGGTTAGGGTTAGGCTTAGGTTGAGGGCTAGGGTGAGAGTGAGGGTTAGGGTTAGGGTTAGGGTGAGTTTAGGGTGAGGGTGAGGTTTAGGGTTAGGATTAGGGTGAGTTTTAGGGTTATGGTTAGGGTTACCGTTTTAGCGAGGGTGAGGGTTAGGGTTAGATTTAGGGTTAGGGTGAGGGTTAGGTTGAGGGTTAGGGTTAGTGTTAGTGTTAAGGGTAGGTTTAGGATGAGGGTTAGGGTGAGGATGAGGGTTAGGTTAAGGGTTAGGATTAGGATTAGGGTTAAGGTGAGGTGAGTGTGAAGGTTAGTGTCAGGGTTAGTATTAGGGGTAGGGTGAGGGTGAGGGTTAACTTTAGGGTTCGGTTTAGAGTGAGGGTTAGGGTGAGGTTTAGGCTGAGGGTGATTGCTAGGGTGGTGGTTAAAATGAGGGTCAGGGTTAGGGATAGGGTTAGGTTTAGATTGAGGGTGAGTGTGAGGGTTAGGGTTAGGGTTAGGCTTAGGTTTAGAGTGAGTGTTAGGGTTAGGGTTTGGTTTAGGGTGAAGGTGAGGGTTAGGGTTAAGGTTAGGGTGAGGGTGAGGGTGAGGGTTAGGGTTAGGGTTAGTGTGAAATTTAGGGTTATGGTAAGGTTTATGGTTAGGGTGAGGGTTAGGGTTAGAGTTAGGCTTAGGGTGAGGGCTAGGGTGAGTGTGAGGTTTAGGGTTAGGGTTAGGGTGAGTTTTAGGGTGAGGGTGAGTTTTAGGGTTAGGGTTAGGGTGAGTTTTAGACTTATGGTTAGGGTTAGGTTTAAGGCGAGTGTGACGGTTAGGGTTAGATTTAGGTTTAGGGTGAGGGTTAGGGTTAGTGTTAGTGTTAGGGTCAGGGTTAGGATGAGGGTTAGGGTGAGGGTGAGGGTTAGGGTAAGTGTTAGGATTAGGATTAGGGTTAAGGTGAGGGTGTATGTGAGTGTTAGCGTTAGGGTTAAAATTAGGTGTAGGGTGAGGATGAGGGTTAGCTTTAAGGTTAGGTTTAGAGTGAGGGTTAGGGTGAGGGTTATGATGAGGGATAGGGATAGGATTAGCGGTAGGGTATGTGCTAGGAGGAGCAACAGTGTTAGGGTTAGGGTTAGAGAGAGGGTTAGGGTTAGGGTTAGGTTTAGGCTTAGTGGTAGGTTTAGGGTTGATGTTAGGGTTAGGATTACGGTTACGATGACTGTCAGTGTGACAGTTAGGGTTAGGGTTAGTGTTAGGCTTAGGGTTAGGCTGAGGCTGAGGGTGAGGGTGAGGGTTAGATTTAGGGTGAGGTTTTGGTTTAGGGTTAGACTGAGCGTTAGGGTGAGGATTAGGTTAGGATTAGGGTTAAGATATATCCTAGGGTGAGGATTAGGGTTAGGGTTACTTTTTGTGTAAGGTTTAGCACTAGGGTTATGGTGAGGGTTAGGGTTAGAGTTACGGTGAGGGTGAGTTTTAAGTTTAGGTTTAGGGTTATTGTTATTCTTAGGGTTAGGGTTAAAATTAAGGTTAAGGTAAGGATGAGGGTGAGGGTGATGTTGAGGGTTAGGGTTAGGGTTAGGATGAAGTTTAGAGTTAGGGTTAGTGTTAGGGTGAGGGTGAGGTTTAGGGTTATTGTTAGGGTTAGGGTTAGGGTTAGTGTGAGTGTTAGGGTTATGTTTAATGTTATGGATAGGGTTATGGTGAGGGCTAGTGTGAGGGTGAGGGTTAGGGTTAGGGTTAGGCTTAGGCTTAGTGTTAAGTTGAGGGTGGGGGTGAGGATTAGGGTTAGGCTTAGGCTTAGGGTTAGGCTGAGGTTGAGAGTGAGGGTTAGGTTTAGGGTGAGGGTGAGGTTTAGGGTTAGGGTTAGTGTTAGGGTGCGGGTTAGTGTGAGGGTTAGGGTTAGGGTTAGTGTTACGGTTACAGTGAGGGTGAGGGTGACTGTGATGGTTAGGCTTCGCCTTAGGCTTAGGCTTATGCTTAGGCCGAGCTTGAGGGTGAAGGTGAGGGTAAGGGTTAGGGTGATTGTTAGGGTTTTAGGGTTAGGGTGAGTGTTAGGGTTAGGGTTAGGGTGAGGTTTAGGGTTAGGTTTAGGTTTAAGATTAGGGCTAGGGTGAGTGCTAGGGTGAGGGTGAGTGTTAGGGTTAGAGTTAGGGTGAGGTTTAGGGTTAGGGTTAGGTTTACGGTTAGGTTGAGTGTTAGGGTGAGGATTACGGTGAGGGTGAGTGTTAGGGTTAGGGTGAGGTTTAGGGTTAGGGTGACGGTGATGGTGAAGGTTAGATTAGGGTTAGGGTTAGTGTTATTGTTAGTGTTATAGTTAGGTTTAAGTTTACAGTAAGGGTGAGGCTGAGGGTGAGGGTTAGGTTTAGGGTTAGGGTGAGGTTTAGCTTAGGGTTAGGGTAATGGTTAGGGTGAGGGTTTGGGTTAGGGTTAGGATTACTGTGAGGGTGAGTGTTAGGGTTAGGGTGAGGGTTGGTGTTATTTTTAGGGTTAGGGTTAGAGTTATGGCGAAGGTGAGGGTGAGTGTGTGGGTTAGGGTTAGGGTGAGGTTTAGGGTTAGGGTTAGGTTTAGGGTGAGTGTGAGGGTGAGGTTTAGGGTTAGATTTAGGGTTAGGGTGAGGTTTAGGGTGAGGTTTAGGGTTAGGGTTAGTGTTAGGGTTAGGGTTAGGGTGAGGGTTAGGATGAGGGTGAGGGTTAGGGTGAGGGTTAGAGTTAGGGTTAGGAATAGGATTAGGGTTAGTGTTAGGGTGAGTGTTTGGGACAGGCTTAGGGTTAGGGTTAGGCTTAGCGTTAAGCTGAGAGTGAGGGTGAGGGTGAGGTTTAGGGTTAGGGTTTGGGTTAGGGTTAGCCTTTGGGTGAGAGTTAGGGTTAGGGTGAGAGTTAGGATGAGGATTAGGGTTAGGATTAGTGTTAGGGTTAGGGTTAGGGTGAGGGTTAGGATGAGGGTGATGTTTAGGATTAGGGTTAGGGTGAGGGTGAGGGTGAGTTTTAGGGTTAGAGTTAGGGTTAAGGTAAGGGATAGGGAGAGGTTTAGGGTTAGGGTTAGTGTTAGGTTTAGGCTTAGGGTGAGGGTTAGTGTTAGGGTGAGGGTAACTGTTAGGGTGATTGTTAGGATTATGGTGACGGTTATGGTTACAGGTTTAGGGTGAGGGTGAGGTTTTGGGTTAGGGTTAGGATGAGTTTTAGGGTTATGTTTAGGGTTCCGGTTAAGGCGAAGTTGAGGGTAAGGGTTAGATTTTCGGTTAGGGTGACGTGTAGGGTGAGGCTTAGGGTGAAGGTTAGGGTTAGTGTTAGTGTTAGGAGTAGGGTTAAGATAAGGGTTAAGGTGAGGGTGAGTGTTAGGGTAAGGGTTAGGATTAGGATTAGGGTTAAGTTTTGATTGAGTGTGAGGGTTAGTGTTATGCTTAGGGTTAGGGTTAGGATCAGGGGTAGGGTGAGGGTGAGGGTTAACTTTAGAGTTAGGTTTAGTGTGAGGGTTAGGGTGAGGGTTATGGTGAGGTTTAGGGATAGGATTAGCGTTAGGGTATGTGCTAGGATGAGCAATAGGGTTGGTTTAGGTTTAGAGTGAGGATTAGTGTGAGGGTTAGGTTTAGGGTTAGTGTTAGGTTTAGGGTTGGTGTTAGGATTAGGATTAGAGTTACGATCACTCTGAGTGTGACAGTTAGGGTTAGGGGTAGTGTTAGGCTTAGGGTTAGGGTGAGGCTGAGGATGAGGGTGAGGGTTAGATTTAGGATGAGGGTTTGGTTTAGGGTTAGAGTGAGGGTTAGGGTGAGAGTTAGGGTTAGATTAGGGTTAGGGTATGTCTTAGGGTGAGGATTAGGGTTAGTGTTAGGTTTAGGGTGAGGTTTAGCATTAGGGTTAGAGTCAGGGTTAGGGTTAGGGTGAGGGTTTGGGTTAGGGTTAGAGTTACGGTGAGGGTGAATTTTAAGTTTAGGTTTCGGGTTATGGTTATTCTTAGGGTTAGGGTTAAGGTTAAGTTTAAGGTAAGGGTGAGTGTGAGGGTGATGTTGAGGGTTAGGGTTAGGGTTAGGATGAGGTTTAGAGTTAGGGTTAGTGTTAGGGTAAGGGTGAGGTTTAGGGTTATTGTTAAGGTTAGTGTTAGGGTTAGTGTGAGTATTAGGGTTATGTTTAGTGTTATGGTTAAGGTAATGGTGAGGGCTAGTGTGAGGGTGAGTGTTAGGTTTAGGGTTAGGCTTAGTCTTAGTGTTAAGCTGAGGGTGAGAGTGAGGGTTAGGTTTAGGGTGAGGGTGAGGTTTAGGGTTAGGGTTAGCGTTAGGATGCGGGTTAGTGTGAGGGTTAGGGTTAGGTTTAGTGTTACGGTTACGGTAATGATGAGGGTGAGTGTGAGGGTTAGGCTTAGCCTTAGGCTTACGCTTATGCTTAGGCCGATCTTGAGGGTGAAGGTGAGGGTTAGGATTAGGGTGATTGTTAGGGTTTTAGGGTTAGGGTGAGGGTTAGGATTAGGGTTAGGGTGAGGTTTAGGGTGAGGTTTAGGTTTAAGACTAGGGCTACCGTGAGTGCTAGGTTGAGGGTGAGGGTTAGGGTTAGAGTTAATGTGAGATTCAGGGATAGGTTTTGGTTTAGGTTTAGGGTGAGTGTTAGGGTGAGGGTTACATTGAGGGTGAGGGTTAGGTTTAGGGTGAAGGTTAGGGTGAGGTTGAGGGTAATTTTAGGGTTACGGTTATTGTTATTGTTAGTGTTATGTTTAGGTTTAAGTTTACAGTAAGGGTGAGGCTGAGGGTGATGGTTAGGTTTAGGGTTAGGATGAGGTTTAGGTTAGGGTTAGGGTAAGGGTTAGGGTGACGGTTTGGGTCAGGTTTACGATTACGGTGAGGGTGAGTGTTAGGTTTAGGGTGAGGGTTAGTGTTATTGTTAGGGTTAGGTTTAGAGTTACTTTGAAGATGAGGGTGAGTGTGAGGGTTAGGGTTAGGGTGAGGTTTAGGGTTAGGGTTAGGTTTAGGGTGAGGGTGAGGGTGAGGTTTAGGGTTAGATTTAGTGTTAGGGTGAGGTTTACAGTGAGGTTTAGCGTTAGGGTTAGTGTTAGGGTGAGGGTTAGGAAGAGGGTGAGGGTTAGGTTGAGGTTTAGAGTTAGGGCTAGGATTAGGATTAGGGTTAGCTGTAGGGTGCGTGTTTGGGATAGGCTTAGGGTTAGGGTTTGGCTTAGCATTAAGCTGAGGGTGAGGGTGAGGGTGAGGATTAGGGTTAGGATTTGGGTTAGGTTTAGCGTTTGGGTGAGAGTTAGGGTTAGGGTTAGGGTGAGAGTTAGGATGAGGACTAGGGTTAGGATTAGTGTTAGGGTTAGGGTTAGGGTGAGGGTTAGGATGATGGTGATGTTTAGGATTAGGGTTAGGGTGAGGTTGAGGGTGACTTTTAGGGTTAGAGTTAGGTTTAGGGTAAGGGATAGGGTGAGGTTTAGGGTGATGGTTAGTGTTAGGGTTAGGGTTAGGGTGAGTGTTAGTGTTATTGTGAGGGTTAGGTTTAGGGTTAGGATTAGGATTAGGGTTAGTGTGAGGCTGAGTATGAGGGTTAGGGTTAGGGTTAGGTTTAGGCTTAGGGATAGGCTGAGGGTGAGGGTGAGGGTGAGGTTTAGGGTTAGGTTTAGGGTGAGATTTAGGGTCAGAGTTAGAGTTAAGTTGAGGTTTAATGTGAGGGTTAGTGTTAGGGTTACGGTTAGGGTGAGGGTTAGGGTGAGGGTTAGGGTGAGTGTTAGGGTTAGGGATAGGGTTAGGTTTAAGATTAGATTTTGGGTGAGGTTGAGTGTGATGGTTATGGTTAGGATTACGATTAGGCTTAGGGTTAGGCTGAGGGTGAGGGTGAGGGTTAGGTTTTGGGTGAGGGTTAGGTTTATGGTTAGGGTGAGGGTTAGGATGAGTATTAGGTTCAGGATTAGGATTAGGTTGAGGGTTAGGATTAGGTCTAGGTTTAGGGTGAGGGTTAGTGTTAGGGTGAGGGTTAGGATGAGGTTGAGGTTTAGGCTTAGGGTGAGGTTTAGGGTTAGGATGATGGTTAGTGTTAGAGTGAGGATTAGTGTTAGGGTTAGGATTAGTGTTAATGTGAGGGTAATTGTTAGGGTGAGGGTTAGGTTTATGGTGACGGTTATGGTTACAATGAGGGTTAGGTTTAGTTTTAGTTTTATTGTTAGAGTTAGGTTTAGGGTTACGGTTACTGTGAGGGTGAGGGTTAGGGCTCGGTTTAGGTTGAGGTTTATATTAAGGTTTAGGGTTAGAGTTAGGGTTAGGGTGAGGGTAAGGTTTAGGTTTAGAGTTAGCGTTAGTGTTAGTGTTAGGGTTAGGATGAGGGTTAGTGTTAGGGTTAGGGTTAGGATTAACCTTAGGGTTTAGGCTTAGGCCGAGACTGAGGGTTTCGTTTAGGGCTAGGGTGAGTGCTATGATGAGAGTGAGGTTTAGGGTTATGCTTAGGTTGAGGTTTAGGGTGAGTTTTAGGGTTAGGGTTAGTGTGAGGTTTAGGGTTATGGTTAGGGTTACGGTTATGGCGAGGGTGAGGGTTAGGGTTAGAGTTAGGGTTAAGTTGAGGTTTAGGGTGAGGGTTAGTGTTAGTGTTAATGTTGGGTGTAGGGTCAGGATGAGAGTTAGGGTGAGCGTGATGGTTAGGGTAAGGTTTAGGATTAGGATTAGGGATATGGTGAGGTTGACTGTGAGGGTTAGTGTTAGTGTTAGGGTTAGTGTTAGCATTAGGGTTAGGATGAGGGTGAGGGTTAATTTTAGGGTTATGTTTAGAGTGAGGGTAAGGGTGAGGGTTATGGTGAGGGTTAGGGATAGGATTAGCCTTAGGGTATGTGCTAGGATGAGCAATAGCGTTCAGGTTAGGGTTAGAGTAAGGGTTAGGTTGAGGTTGAGGTTTAGGTTTAGTGTTAGGGTTAGGATTGGTGTTAGGGTTAGGATTAGGGTTACGGTGACTGTGAGTGTGACAGTTAGGGTTAGGGTTAGTGTTAGGCTTAGGGTTAGGCTGAGGCTGAGGGTGAGGGCGAGGGTTAAATTTAGGGTGAGGGTTTGGTTTAGGGTTAGAGTGAGTGTTAGGGTGAGGGTTAGGGTTAGATTAGGGTTAGGTTATGTCCTAGGGTGAGGATTAGGGTTAGTGTTAGGTTTAGGGTGAGGGAGAGGGTGATGTTTAGGGTTAGATTTAGGGTTAGGGTGAGGTTTAGGGTCAGGTTTAGGGTTAGGGTTAGTGTTAGGGTTAGGGTTAGGGTGAGGGTTAGGATGAGGGTGAGGGTTAGGGTGAGGTTTAGTGTTAGGGCTAGGATTAGGATTAGGGTTAGCATTAGGGTGAGTGTTTGGGTTAGGCTTAGGGTTAGGGTTTGGCTTAACAATAAGCTGAGGGGGAGGGTGAGGGTGAGGATTAGGGTTATGGTTAGCTTTTGGGTGAGAGTTAGGGTTAGGGTTAGGGTGAGAGTTAGGATTAGGATTAGGTTTAGGATTATTGTAGGGTTAGAGTTAGGGTGAGGGTTAGGATGAGGTTGATGTTTAGGATTAGGTTTAGGGTGAGGGTGAGGATGAGTATTAGAGTTAGAGTTAGGGTTACATTAAGGGATCGGGTGAGGTTTAGGGTTATGGTTAGTGTTAGGGTTAGGGTTAGGGTGAGGGTTAGTGTTAGGGTGAGGGTTAGGTTTAGGGTTAGGATTAGGGTTAGGGTTAGTGTGAGGTGAGTATGAGGGTTAGGGTTAGAGTTAGGTTTAGGATTAGGGATAGGTTGAGGGTGAGGGTGAGGGTGAGGTTTAGGGTTAGGGTGAGGGTGAGGTTTAGGGTTAGAGTTAGTGTTAAGTTGAGGTTTAGTGTGAGGGTTAGTGTTAGGGTTAGTGTTAGGGTTTGGGAAAGTGTGAGGGTTAGGGTGAGGGTTAGGGTTAGGGATAGGGTTAGGTTTAGGATTAGGTTTTGGGTGAGATTGAGTGTGAGAGTTATGGTTAGGGTTAGGATTGGCTTAGGGTTAGGCTGTCAGTTAGGGTGAGGGTTAGGTTTAGGGTGAGGTTTAGGTTTAGGTTTAGGGTGAGCATTAGGATAAGGGTTAGGTTTAGGTTTATGGTTAGGGTGTGGGCTATCATGAGGGTGAGGGTTAGGATTACAGTTAGGGTGAGGTTTAGGGTCAGGATTAGGTTTAGTAATAGGGTGGGGATTAGGGTTAAGGTTATGATGAGGGTGAGGTTTAGGGTAAGGTTGAGGGTTAGGATTAGGTCTAGGTTTTAGGGTGAGGTTTAGGGTTAGTGTGATGTTTAGGGTTAGTGTGAGGATTAGTGTTAGGGTTAGGGTTAGTGTTAATGTGAGGGGAAGTGTTAGGGTGAGGGTTAGTTTTATGGTGACGCTTAGGGTTACAATGAGAGTTAGGATTAGGTTTAGTGTTATTGTTAGAGTTAGGGTTAGGGTTACGGTTACTGTGAGGGTGAGGTTTAGGGTTCTGTTTAGGGTGAGGTTTATATTAAGGGTTAGGGTAAGAGTTAGGGTTAGGGTGAGAGTGAGGTTTAGGGTTAGAGTTAGCGTTAGTGTTAGTGTTAGTGTTAGGGTGAGGGTTAGTGTGAGGGTTAGTGTGAGGGTTAGGGTTAGGCTTAAGCTTAGGTTTAAGTTTAGGCTTAGGCCGAGATTGACGGTTAGGGTTAGGGTTAGGTTGAGGGCTAGGGTGAGAATGAGGTTTAGGGTTAGCGTTAGGGTGAGGTTTAGGGTGAAGGTGAGGTTTAGGGTTAGGGTTAGGGTGAGGTTTTATGTTATGTTTAGGGTTAGGGTTAAGGCGAGGGTGAGGGTTAGGGTTAGAGTTAGGGTTAGGGCGAGGGTTAGGGTGAGGATTACTGTTAGTGTTAGTGTTAGGGGTAGGGTTAGGCTGAGAGTTAGGGTGAGGGTGAGGGTTAGGGTAAGGTTTAGGATTAGGATTAGGGTTAAGGTGAGGGTGAGTGTGAGGTTAGTGTTAGGGTTAGGGTTAGGGTTAGCATTAGGGTTAGGGTGAGGGTGAGGGTTAGCTTTTGGGTTAGGTTTAGAGTGAGGGTAAGGTTGAGGCTTATGGTGAGGTTTAGGGATAGGATTAGCATTAGTGTATGTGCTAGGATGAGCAATAGGGTTAGGGTTTGCTTTAGAGTGAGGGTTAGGGTGAGGGTTAGGTTTAGGTTTATTGTTAGGGTTAGGGTTGGTGTTAGGATTAGGATTAGGGTTACGGTGACTGTGAGTGTGACAGTTAGGGTTAGGGTTAGTGTTAGGCTTAGGGTTAGGCTGAGGCTGAGGGTTAGATTAAGGGTGAGGTTTTGGTTTAGGGTTAGAGTGAGGTTTAGGGTGAGGGTTAGGGTTAGATTAGGGTTAGAGTATGTCCTAGGGTGAGAATGAGGGTTAGTGTTAGGTTTAGGGTGATGTTTAGCGTTAGGGTTAGGGTCAGGGTTAGCGTTAGGGTGAGGGTTTGGGTTAGGGTTAGAGTTACGTTGAGGATGAAGTTGAAGTTTAGGTTTAAGGTTATGGTTATTCTTAGGGTTAGGATTAAAGTTAAGGTTAAGATAAGGGTGAGGATTAGGGTGATTTTGAGGGTTAGGGTTAGGGTTAGGATGAGGTTTTTAGTTAGGGTTAGTGTTAGGGTGAGGGTGAGGTTTAGGGTTATTGTTAGGGTTAGGGTTAGGATTAGTGTGAGTGTTAGGGTTAGGGTTAGGGTTATGGTTAGGGTTATGGTGAGGGCTAGTGTGAGGGTGAGGGTTAGGGTTAGGGTTAGACTTAGGCTTAGTGTTAAGCTGAGGGTGAGGGTGAGGGTGAGGTTTAGGGTTAGGGTAAGTGTTAGGGTTAGTGTTAGGCGGAGGGTGAGGGTGAGGGTGAGGGTTAGGTTTAGGTTGAGTGTGAGGTTTAGGGTTAGGGTTAGCGTTAGAGTGCAGGTTAGTGTGAGGTTTAGGGTTAGTGTTATTGTTATGGTTATGGTGAGGGTGAGGGTGAGTGTGAGGGTTAGGTTTAGCCTTAGACTTATGCCTAGGCCGAGCTTGAGGGTGAAGGTGAGGGTTAGGGTTAGGGTGATTCTTAGGGTTTTAGGGTTAGGGTGAGGTTTAGGGTGAGGTTTAGGTTTAAGATTAAGGCTAATGTGATTGCTAGGGTGAGTCTGAGGGTTAGGGTTAAAGTTAGGGTGAGGTTTAGCGTTAGGGTTAGGTTTAGTGCTAGGGTGAGTTTTAGGGTGAGGATTACGGTGAGGGTGAGGGTTAGGGTTAGGGTGAGGGTTAGGGTAGGGTGAGGGTGAGAATGAGGGTTAGATTAGGGTTAGGGTTTGTGTTATTGTTAGTGTTATTGTTAGGTTTAAGTTTACAGTGAGGGTTAGGCTGAGAGTGATGGTTAGTTTGAGGTTTAGGTTAGGGTTAGGGTAAGGGTTAGGGTGAGGGTTTAGGTTAGAGTTAAGGTTATGGTGAGGGTGAGTGTTAGGGTTAGGGTGAGGTTTAGTATTATTGTTAGGGTTAGAGTTAGAGTTACGGCGAAGGTGAGGGTGATTGTGAGGGTTAGGGTTAGGATTAGTGTTAGGGTTGGGGTGAGGGTGAGGGTTAGGATGAGTGTGATGGTTAGGGTTAGGGTTAGGGTTAGGTTGAGGGTGAGATTTTGGATTAGAGTTAGTGTTAGGGTTTGGGATAGGGTGAGGTTTAGATTTAGGGTTAGTGTTAGGGTTAGGATTAGGGTGAGGGTTAGTTTTAGGGTTAGGGTTAGGTTTAGGGTTAGGATTAGGATTAGGGTTAGTGTGAGGGTGAGTATGAGGGTTAGGGTTAGGGTTAGGTTTAGGCTTAGGGATAGGCTGAGCCTGAGGCTGAGGGTGAGGGTTAAGGTTTGGGTGAGGGTGAGGTTTAGGGTTAGAGTTAGTGTTAAATTGTGATTTACTGTGAGGGTTAGTGTTAGGTTTAGTGTTAGTGTTAGGGTTAGGTTGAGGGTTAGGGTGAGGGTTAGGGTTAGGGTTAGGGTTAGGTTTAGGATTAGGTTTTGTGTGAGGTTGAGTGTGAGGGTTATGGTTAGGGTTAGGATTAGGCTTAGGGTTAGGCTGAGGGTGAGGGTGAGGTTTAGGGTTAGGGTGATAGTTAGGTTTAGGGTTAGGGTGAGGGTCAGTATGTGGCTTAAATTGAGGATTATTATTAGGGGGATGGCTAGCATGAGGGTGAGGGTTAGGGTTAGGGTGAGGTTTAGGGTTAGGATTACGTTTAGGCATAGGTTCAGGGTTAGGGTTAAGGTTATGATGAAGGTGAGGGTTAGGGTAAGGTTGAGGGTTAGGATTAGGTCTAGTTTTAGGGTGAGTGTTAGGGTTAGAATGAGGGCTAGGGTGAGGGTGAGGTTTAGGGTTAGGGTGAGGTTTATGGTTAGGGTGATGTTTAGGGTTAGTGTGAGGATTAGTGTTAGGGTTAGGGTTAGTGTTAGGGTGAGGGTAAGTGTTAGGGTGAGGGTTAGGATTATGGTGACAGTTATGGTTACAATGAGGGTTAGGGCTAGGTTTAGGGTAATTGTTAGGGTTAGGGTTATGGTTACGGTTATTGTGATGGTTAGGGTTAGGGTTACTTTTAGGGTGAGGTTTATATTAAGGGTTAGTGTTAGAGTTAGGGTTACGGTGAGGGTGTGGTTTAGGGTTAGCTTTAGCATTAGTGTTAGGGTTAGGGTTAAGGTGAGGGTTAGTGTGAGGGTTAGGGTTAGGCTTAAGCTTAGGGTTAGGCTTAGGCTTAGGTTGAGAGTGAGGGTGAGGGTTAGGGTTAGGGTAAGGGTGAGGGCTAGGATTATGGTTAGGGTGAGTGTTAGGATGAGGTATAGGGTTAGGATTAGAGTTAGGGTGAGCGCTAGAGTGATGGTTAATGTGAGGGTTAGGGTTAGGGATAGGGTTAGGTTTAGGATTAGGTTTAGATTGAGAATGAGTGTGCAGGTAAGGGTTAGGATTAGGCTTAGGGTTAGAGTGAGTATTAGGGATAGGTTTTGGTTTAGGGTGAGGGTGAGGGTTAGGGTTAGGATTAGTGTGAAAGTTAGGGTTATGTTGAGGGTTATTGTTAGGGTGAGGGTTAGGGTTAGGGTTAGGGTTAGGTCTATGGTGAGAGTGAGGTTTATGGTTAGGGTTAGGGTGATGTTTAGGGTGAGGGTGAGGGTTAGGGTAAGGGTTAGGGTGAGGTTTAGGGTTATGTTTAGGCTTACGGCTAAGGCGAGGGTGAGGGTTAGGGTTAGACTTAGGGTTAGGGTGAGGGTTAGGGTGAGGGTTAGTATTAGTGTTAGTGTTAGGGGTAGGGTTAGGATGAGGGTTAAATTGAGGGTGATGGTTAGGGTAAGGGTTACGATTAGGATTAGGGTTAAGGTGAGGGTTGGTGTGAGGGTTAGTGTTAGTGTTAGGGTTAGGGTTAGCATTAGGTTTAGGGTGAGGCTGAGCGTTAGCTTTAGGTTTACGTTTAGAGTAAGGGTTAGGGTGAGGGTTATGGTGAGGGTTAAGGATAGGATTAGAGTCAGGGTATGTGCTAGGATGAGCAATAGAGTTAGGGTTAGGGTTAGAGTGAGGGTTAGTGTGAGGGTTAGGTTTAGGGTTAGTGTTAGGCTTATGGTTGGTGTTAGGGTTAGGATTAGGGTTACGGTGACTGTGATTGTGACAGTTAGGGTTAGGGTTAGTGTTAGGCTTAGGGTTAGGCTGAGGCTGAGGGTGAGGGTGAGGGTTAGATTTAGGGTGAGGGTTTGGTTTAGGGTTAGAGTGAGGTTTAGGGTAAGGGTTAGGGTTAGATTAGGGTTCGGGTATGTCCTAGGGTGAGGATTAGGGTTAGTGTTAGGTTTCGGGTGAGGGTTAGTGTTAGGTTTTCGGTGAGGTTTATCGTTAGGGTTACGGTCAGGGTTAGGTTTAGGGGGAGGGTTTGGGTTAGGGTTAGAGTTACGGTGAGGGTGAGTTTTAAGTTTAGGTTTATGGTTATGGTTATTCTTAGGGTTAGGTTTGAGGTTAAGGTTAAGGTAAGGGTGAGGGAGGGTCATCTTGAGGGTTAGGGTTAGGGTTAGGTTGAGGCTTACAGTTACGGTTAGTGTAAGGGTGAGGGTGAGGTTGAGGGTTATTGTTAGGGTTAGGGTTTGGTTTAGTGTGAGTGTTAGGGTTAGGTTTAGTGTTATGGTTAGGGTTATGGTGAGGGCTAGTGTGAGGGTGAGGATTAGGGTTAGGGTTAGGCTTAGGCTTAGTGTTAAGCTGAGTGTGATGGTGAGGGAGAGGGTTAGGGTTTGGGTTAGGCTTAGGCTTAGGTTTTGTCTGAGGTTGAGTGTGAGCGTTAGGGTTAGGTTTTGGGTTCGGGATAGGCTTAGTGTTAGGCGGAGAGTGAGGGTGAGGGTGAAGGTTAGGTTTAGGGTGAGGGTGAGGTTTAGGGTTAAGGTTAGCGTTAGGGTGCGGGTTAGTGTGAGGGTTAGGGTTAGGGTTAGTGTTACGGTTATGGTGAGAGTGAGGGTGAGTGTGAGGGTTAGGATTAGCCTTAGGCCTAGTCCTCTGCTTAGGCCGAGCTTGAGGGTGAAGGTGAGGGTTAGGGTTAGGGTGATTCTTAGGGTTTTAGGGTTAGGGTGAGGGTTAGGGTTAAGGTTAGGGTGAGGTTTAGGTTAAATATTAAGGTTAGGTTGAGTGCTAGGGTGAGGGTGAGGGTTAGGGTTAGAATCATTGTGAGTTTTAGGGTTAGGGTTAGGTTTAGGGTTAGGGTGAGTGTTAGGGTGAGGGTGAGGGTTAGGGTTAGGGTGAGGGTTAGGGTTAGGGTGAGGGTGAGGGTTAGATTAGGGTTAGGGTTAGTGTTATTGTTAGTGTTATGGTTAGGTTTAAGTTTACTGTCAGGGTGAGGCTGAGGGTGAGGTTTAGGTTTAGGGTTAGGGTGAAGTTTAGGTTAGGGTTAGGGTCAGGGTTAGGGTGAGGGTTTGGGTTAGGGTTAGGGTTACGGTGAGGGTGAGTGTTAGGGTTAGGTTGAGGGTTAGTGTTATTGTTAGGTTTAGGGTTAGAGTTACGGTGAAGGTGCGGGTTAGTGTGATGGTTAGGGTTAGGGTGAGGTTTAGGTTTAGGGTGAGGGTGAGGGTGAAGTTTAGGGTTAGGTGTAGGGTTAGGGTGAGGGTTAGTGTGAGGGTTAGGATTAGGGTTAGTGTTAAGGTTAGGGTTATGGTGAGGGTTAGGATGAGGATGAGGGTTATGGTGAGGGTTAGGTTTAGGGTTAGCATTAGGATTAGGGTTAGTGTTAGGGTGAGTGTTTGGGTTAGGCTTAGGTTTAGGGTTAGGCTTAGCGTTAAGCTGAGGGTGAGGGTTAGGGATAGGGTTTGGTTTAGGGTTAGCGTTTGTGTGAGAGTAAGGGTTAGGGTTAGAGTGAGAGTTAGGTTGAGGTTTAGGATTAGGATTAGTATTAGGGTTAGGGTTAGGGTTAGTATGAGGGTGATGTTTAGGGTTAGGTTTAAGGTGAAGTGTTGGTGAGGTTGAGGGTTAGAGTTAGTGTAAGGGTGAGGGATAGGGTGAGGTTTAGGGTTAGGGTTAGTGTTAGGGTTAGGGTGAGGGTTAGTGTTAGGGTGCGGGTTAGGTTTAGGGTTAGGATTAAGATTAGGGTTAGTGTGAGTGTGAGTATGAGGGTTAAGGTTAGGGTAAGGTGTAGGCTTAGGGATAGGCTTAGGGTGAGGGTGAGGGTGAGGGTTAATGTTTGGGTGAGGGTGACATTTAGGGTTTGAGTTAGTGTTAATTTGAGGTTTAGTGTGAGGGTTAGTCTTAGGGTTACTGTTAGGGTTAGGATTAGGGTGAGGATTAGGGTGATGGTTAGGGTTAGGGATAGGATTAGGTTTAGGCATAGGGTGAGGGTTAAGGTTATGGTGAGGTTGAGGTTTAGTTTTAGGTTGAGGGTTAGGATTAGGTCTAGGTTTAGGGTAAGGATTAGGGTTAGGGTGAGGTTTAGCATGAGGGTTAGGATTAGGAATAGGGTTAGGATGAGGGTAGGGTGAGGCTGAGGGTTAGGGTTACAGTGAGGTTTAGGGTTTGGGTTAGGTTTAGGTTTAGGGTTAGGGTCACGGTGAGGCTATGGGTTAGTGTTAGTTTAAGGTTAGAATAAGGTTTAGGGTTAGGGTGAGGGTTAGGGTTATTGTTAGGGTGAGGGTTAGTATGAGGGTTAGGGTTACAATTTGGGTTAGGGTGAGGGCTAGGTTGAGGGTGAGGTTTATTGTTAGGGTTAGGGTGAGGTTTAATGTTAGGGTTAAGGGTAGGGTTAGGGTGAGTTTTAGGGTTCGAGTTACGGTGAATGTGAGGGTTAGGTTTGAGGTGAGGGTTAGGGTGAGGACTAAGGTGAGTGTGAATGTTAGTGTTAAGTTTATGTTTAGGGTCAGTGTTAGGGTGATTGTGAGTGTGAGGGTTAGTGTTCGAATTAGGCTTAGGCTTAGGGTTAGGCTGAGGATGAGGGTGGGGATGAGGATTAGGATTCGAGTTATGGTTCCGGTTATGGTTAGGTTGAGGGTTAGGATGAGGGTTAGGGTTTGGATTAGGGTTAGGGAGAGGGCTAGGTTCAGTGTGAGGTTAAGGGTTAGGTATAGGCTTAGGCTTAGGTTTTGGCTGAGGCTGAAGGTGAGGGTGAGGGTTAGGGTTAGGGTGATTGTTAGGGTTATGGTTAGGGTGAGGGTTAGGATGAGGTTTAGGATTGGGGTGAGGGTTAGGATGAGGGTGACAGTAAGAGTAAAGATGAGGGTTAGGCTGAGAGTGAGGATTACACATTAACCCTAACCCTAATCCTCAATCTAACCCTCACCCTCACCATAATCCCTAACCCTCACCCGTACACTAACACTCACCCTAAACGTAACCCTCACCTTTATCCTAACCCTCACCCTCACCCTAACCCTCAAATTTACCCTTACCATCACCCTTACCCTAACCTTATCCCTACCTCACCCTATCCCTAAACCTCATCCTAAACTTCAAGCTACCCTTAACCCTAACCATCACCCTAACACTAACCCTAACACTAACCCTAACCCAAAACCTGACCCTAACCCTCCCCCTAACCCTAACACTAAACCTAAACCTAACACTAACATTCACACTAACCCTAACCCTCACCTTAACCATAAATCTCACCCTAACCCTAACCCTAACCCTCACCCTCACCCTAGCCCTCACCCTAACCTTAATCCTTACCCTAACCCTCATCCTAACCCTCACCCTAAACCTAACCCTAACCATAACCCAGACACTAATCCTTACCCCCAACCTCACCCTCATCCTAAGCCTAACCTTAACCCTAACACTCACTCTCACCCTCACCCTAACCCTAATCCTTAAACTAACCCTAACCCTAACCCTAAACCTCAAACTAACCCTCACCCTAACCCAAAATCTAACACTAACCCTAACCCTCAACCTGACCCTAAACCTCCCCCTAAATGTAACACTAAACAGAACCCTAAAACTAACCCTCACCCTAACCCTGTCAATAACCCTCACTCTAACCCTAAACCTCACCCTCACCCTAACCCTAACCCTCACCCTCACCCTCACCCACAGCCTAATCCTAAGCCTAACCTTAACCCTAAACCTCAGACTCACCCTCACCCTAACCCTAATCCTAATCATAACCATAATCATAACACTCACCCTAACCCTAAAACTCACCCTAACCCTAACCCTAACACTACCCCTAATCCTAACTCTCAACCTAACCCTAACTATAACACTAAACCTCACCCTCACCCTAACCCTAACCCTAAACCTCATCCTAACCCTAACACTAAAACTCACCGTCACACTAGCCCTCACCCTAACCCTAATCCTAACCTTAAACCTCATCCTAACCCTCACCATAACCCTAATCCTAAACCTCACCCTAACCCTAACCATCACCCTCAACCTCACCCTCACCCTAAACATAAGCCTAACCCTAAACCTAACCCTAACCCAGACACTCACCCTCACCCTAACCCTAATCCTAACTCTAACCCTAACCCTCACACTAACCCTCACCCTAACCCTAACCTAACACTAACCCTAAACCTAACTCTCACACTAACCCTCACCCTAAGCCTAAATCTAACCCTAAACCTCGCCCTCAACCTAACCCTAACTCTAACCCTAATCCTAACCCTAAACCTCACCCTAACCCTATCCCTTACCCTCACCCTCACCCTCACCCTCACCCTCAATGTAACCCTAAACCTGAAATTAACAATAACCCTAACCTTTACCCTCACCCTAACTATAAACATCACCTTAACCCTAACCCTCACCCTAACACTTACCCTCACCATAGCACTAACCGTAATGCTAACACTAACCCTCACACCAACCCTAAACCTCACCCTAAGACTAAACCTCACCCTAACCCTAACCCTAACCCTAAACCTTACCCTCACCCTAGCCCTCACCCTAACTCTAATTCTAACCTTTACCCTCACCGAACCCTAACCCTCATCCTCACCCTAAACCTCACACTAAACCCTAACTCTAATCTTCAATCTAACCCTCACCCTCACCCTAATCCCTAACCCTCACCCTTAACCTAAACATCAGCCAAACCGAAACCCTCACCCTTATCTTAACCCTCACCCTTAGCCTAACCCTCAAATTTAACCTTACCATCACCCTCACACTAACCCTCAACCTAGCTCTAAACCTCAGCCTAAACTTCAAGCTAAATGTAACCCTAACCATCACCCTAACCCTTACCATAAATCTCACCCTCAGCCTCACCCTCACTGCAAACTTAACCCTAACCATAACATGAACAATAACCGTAAACCTAACCCTAACTCTAACCCTACCCCTAAAACTAAACCTAATCCTCACCCCCCACCCTCATCCTCAGCCTAAAACTAAGCCTAACCCTAACACTAACCCTAACTCTAATCCTGAACCTCACCCTCACCCTAACCCTATCTCTAACCCTAACCCCAAACCTCACCCTAACACTAACCCTAACCCTCACCCGCACCCTCAACTCTACCCCTAACAATAACACTAACCCTAACCCTAACCATCACCCTAACCCTAATCCTCACCCCCCACCCTCACCCTTAGCCTAACCCTAACCCGAAACCTAACACTAATCCTAATCCTCACCCTCACCTTCACCCTAAACCAAACCCAAAACCTAACCCTAAACCTAAGCCTAATCCTAACCCTAATCCTAACCCTAACCCTCATCCTAACCCTAACCCTCACCCTCAACCTCACCCTCAGCCTAACCCTAAGCCTAACCCTAAACCTAACCCTAACCCACACACTCAACCTCACCCTAACCCTAATCCTAACCCTAACCCTTACCCTAACCCTCACCCTTACCCTCACTCTAAACCTAACCCTAACTTTAAACCTCACCCTCAACCTAACCCTAATCCTAACCCTATTCCTAACCCTAAGACTAACCCTCACACTCACCATCACTTTAACTCTAATCCTAATCCTAACCCTTACCCTAACCCTCACCCTCCCCCTAACCCTCATCCTAACCCTACCCCTACCCCTAACACTAACCCTAACTCTCACCCTAACCCTCACCCTAACCCTAACTCTAACCCTAAACCTCACCCTCGCCCTAACCCTAACGCTAAGCATAACCCTAAACCTCACCCTTCCCCTAACCCTAAACCTCAGCCTAACCCTAAACATCACCCTATCCCTAACCCTAAAACTCACCCTCACTCTAGCCCGCACCCTAAACCTAACTCTCACTCTAACCCAAACCCTAACCCTCACCCTCACACTCACATTAACCCTAACCCTAAACCTCACCCTCACCCTAAACCATACCCTAACCCTAACACTCACTCTAACCCTAAGCCTAACCCTAACCCTAATCCTAACCCTCACACTCACCCTCAATCTAACCATAAGCCTAATCGTAACCCTAACTCTAACCCTCACACTACCCTAATCCTAACCATAACACTCACCCTAACCCTAACCCTAACCCGAACCCTTATCCGAACCCTCCCATTTACTGTAATCCTCACTCTCAGCCTAACCCTCATCTTTACTCTTACTGTCACCCTCATCCTAACCCTCACCCCAATCCTAAACCTCATCCTAACCCTCACCCTAAACGTAACTCTAACAATCACCCTAACCCTAACCCTCACCCTCACCTTCAGCCTCAGCCAAAACCTAAGCCTAAGCCTATACCTAACCCTTAACCTCACACTGAACCTAGCCCTCTCCCTAACCCTAATCCAAACCCTAACCCTCATCCTAACCCTCAACCTAACCATAACCGGAACCATAACTCGAATCCTAATCCTCATCCCCACCCTCATCCTCAGCCTAACCCTAAGCCTAAGCCTAATTTGAACACTAACCCTCACACTCATACTCACCCTAACTCTGACCCTAACCATAAACTTAACCCTAACCTTCACACTCACCTTAGTCCTCACCGTAACCTTCACCTCAAACCTAACCCTCACATTCACCGTAACACGAACCCTAAAACTCACCCTAACCCTACCCCTAACCCTAACATTAAACCTCACCCTAACCCTAACACTAAACCTCACCCTCAACCTAGCCCTCACACTAACCCAAATTGTAACCCTAACCCTCATACTAACCCTCACCCTAACAATAACCCTAACCCTCACCCTAACCCTAAACCTTATTCTAACCTTAAACTAACACTAACCCATAGCCTCACCGTGACCCTAACCCTAAACCTAAACCTAACCCTAAAACTAACCCAAACCCTAAACCTCACTGTAACCCTAACCCTCAGCCTCACCTTACCCTCATCCTAACCCTATTCCTAATCCTAACCCTCATGCTAAACCTCACCCTAACCCTAATCCTTACCCTAAACCTAGACCTAATCCTAACCCTCAACCTAAAACTAAACCTCAACCTCACCATAACCTTAACCCTCACCCTATGCCTAAACCTAATCCTATCCCTAACCCTAACCATCACCCTAATCCTCACCCTAACCTTAACCCTCACCCTCACTGTAACTCTAACCCTAACCCTAACAATAACACTAACCCAAACCCTCACCCTGAACCTAACTCTAACCATAAACCTCACCATCAGCCTCACCCTGACCGCAAACTTAACTCTAAACATAACGCTAACAATAACCCTACCCCTAACACTCAGCCTTACCCTAAACCTCACCCTAACCCTAACACTAATCATCAATCTAACCCTCACCCTCACCCTACCCCTACCCCTAACCCTCACCCTAACCCTAACCCTCAGCCTTATAGTAACTCTCACCCTCAGCCCAACCCTAACATTTAACCTTACCTTCATCCCCACCCTAACACTCACGCTAACCCTAACCCTCACCCTAAACCCAACTCTTCCTATAAACCTCACCCTCACCATTACCCTAACTCTAACCCTAAACCTAACACTAAACCTCACCATAACCCTAACCATAACCTTCACCCTAACCCTAAACCTAACCCTCTCCCATACCCTCAGCCTAAACCTAAGGCTAACACTAACTGTAATCCTCACACTCACCCTAACCCTAATCCTAAACCTCACCCTCACTCTAGCCCTCACCCTATCCCTAACCTTCATCCTCACCATAAACCTCACACTAACCCTAAAATTAATCCTCAGTCTAAACCAAACCCTCACCCTAACCCTAACCCTAACCCTCTCCATATCCCTAAACCTCACATTTACCGTAATCCTCACTCTCAGCCTAACCCTCAACTTTACCCTTACTGTCACCCTCAGCCTAACCCTCACACTAACCCTAACCCACATACTCAACCTCACCCTGACCGTAACCCTAATCATCACCCTAACCGTAACCCTCACCCACATCTTAATTTTAACACTAACCCTCACACTAACCCTCACCCTAACCCTAACTCTAACCCTAACCCTAAAACTAAACCTCACCCTAACCCTAACCCTAACACTAAGCCTAACCCTAACCCTCTCCCTTAACTCACCCTAAGCCTAAACCTAAGGCTAACCCTAACACTAACCCTAACCTTCACACTCACCCTCACCCTAACCCTAACCCTCACCCTCACCCTCACCCTCAGCCTAACCCTAAGCCTAACTTTTACCCAAACCCTCACACACACCATAAGCCTAACCTAATCCTAATCCTAATCATATCCATAACACTCACCCTAACCCTAACACTCACCCTAACCCTAACACTAACCCTAATCCTAACCCTCAACCTAACGCTAACTCTAACACTTAACCTCACCCTTACCCTAAACATAACCCTAAACCTCACCCTAACCCTAATACTAAACCTCACACTCACCCTAGCCCTCACTCTAACCCTAATCCTAACCCTAACATTCATCCTCACCCTCACATTAACCCTAATCCTAACCCTCACCCTACCCCTAACCCTCACCCTCAACCTCATCCTCAGCCTAACCCCAAGCCTAACCCTAAACCTAACCCTAACCCACACACTCAACCTCACCCTAACCCTAATCCTAAAACTAAATCTAACCCTAACCCTCACACTAACCCTCAACCTAACCCTAACCTAACACTATCCCTAACACTAACACTAACACTAACCCTCACCCTAAGCCTAAATTTAACCCTAACCCTCACCCTCACCCTAACCCTAACTCTAACACTAAACCTAACCCTAAACCTCACCCTAACCCTAACCCTTACCCTCACCCTCAAAATCAACCTCAACATAACCCTAAACCTACAATGAACAATAATCCTAACCCTAACCCTAACCCTCACCCTAACTATAATCCTCATCCTCATCCTAACCCTCACCCTAACACGATCACCCTAACACTAACCCTAACCCTAACACTAACCCTAACACTAACCCTAAACCTCACCCTCAGCCTAAACCTCACCCTACCCCTAACCCTAGCGTTAAGGTGAGGTTTAGGGTTAAGGTGAGGTTTAGGGTAAGTGTGAGTGTTAATGTTAGGTTTCGGTTTTGTGTTAGGTTTAGGCGGAGGGTTAGGTTCAGGGTTAGGTTTAGGGTTAGTATTATGGTTAGGGTTAAGGTGATGGTTAGGATTACGTTTAGCTTGAAGGTTAGGATGAGGTTTAGGGATAGGATGAGGGTTAGGGTAATGGTGATAGTAAGGGTAAATTTGAGGGGTAGTCTAAGGGTGAGGGCTAAGATAAGCGTGAGGGTTAAGGTTAGGGTGAGGGTTAGGTTAAGGTTGAGAGTTAGGGATTAGGGTGAGGGTGAGGGTTAGATTGAGGAGCATGGTTAGGGTTAGTGTGTGGTTTAGGGTGAGAATGAGGGTTTGGGTTAGGTGAGGGTAAGGGTTAGAATTAGGGTTAGGGTGAGGGCTAGGGTGAGGATGAGGGTTAGGGTTAGGGTTAGGGTGAGGTTTAGGGTTAGGGTGAGGGTTAGGGTTAGTGTAAGGGTTAGTGTTAGTGTTAGGGTTACTGTTTGGGTGAGGGTAAGTGTTAGGGTGAGGGTTAGGGTTAGGGTGAGGGTTATAGTTAGGGTTAGGTTTATTGTTAGTTTTAGGTTTAGTGTTACATTGAGGGTGAGGGTGAGGGTGAGGGTTAGGGTTAGGGTTAGGGTGAGGTTTAGGGTTAGGATTAGGGTTAGAGTTAGGGTTAGGGTGAGGGTGAGGTTTAGGGTTAGATTTAGGCTTAGGGTGAGGGTTAGTGTTAGTGTTAGGGTTTGGGTTAGGGTGAGGGTTACTGTGAGGGTTATGGTTAGAGTTAGGGTTAGTGTTAGGATTAGGGTTAGGGTGAGGTTGAGTGTGTGGGTTAGGGTTAGATTTAGGGTTAGGCTTAGCGTTAGGCTGAGGGTGAGGTTGAGTGTGAGGGTTGGGTTTAGGTTGAGGGTTAGCATTAGGGTTAGTGTGAGGGTCAGGATGAGGGTTAGGGTTAGGATTAGGGTTAGAGTAAGAGCTAGGGTTAGGGTGAAGTTTAGTGTTAGGCTTAGGGTTAGGTTTAGGGTTAGGGTTAGGGTGAGGATGAGGTTTAGTGTTAGTGTTAGGGTTAGGGTTAGTGTTAGGCTTAGGGATTGGGTGAGTGTTAGGGGTAGGATGAGGGTTATGGTTATGGTTAGGATTAGGATTAGGGTTAGGGTGAGTGTGAGGGTTAGGGTAAGGGTTAGGCTTAGGGTTAGGTTGAGGGTGAGGGTTAGGTTTAGGGTGAGGTTTAGTGTGAGGGTTAGGGTTATTGTTAGGGTTAGGGTGAGGGTTAGTGTGAGGGTTAGTGTTAAAGTTAGGGTGTGGGTGAGAGTTAGGGTTAGGGTGATGCTTAGGGTTACGGCCAGGGAGAGGGTTAGCATGAGGGTGAGAGTTAGTGTGAGTGTAAGGATGGGGGTGACAGTAAGGGTAGAGTTGAGGGTTGGGGTTAGGGTTAGGTTAGGGTTATGGTGAGTGATAGGGTTAGGGTGAGGGTTATGGTTATGGTTAGGATTAGGATTAGGGTTAGGTTGAGGTTGAGTGCGTGGGTTAAGGTTAGGTTTAGGGTTAGGCTTAGGGTTAGGCTGATGGTGAGGTTGAGGTTTAGGTTTAGGGTTAGTGTGAGTGATAGTGTTACGGTGAGGGTTATGTTTAGGGTGTGGATTACGGTTAGGTTTAGGGTTAGGGTGAGGGCTACGGTGATGTGAGGTTTAGGGTTAGGGTTAGGTGAGGTTTAGGATGAGGGTGAGGTTTAGGATTAGGTTTAGGCTGAGGTATAGGGTTATGGTTAGGGTTAGGGTTTGGGCGAATGTGAGGTTTAGGGTTAGAGTTAGGGTTATGGTGAGGTTTTGGGTGAGGTTTATGGTTAGTGTTAGTGTTAGGGGTAGGGTTAGGCTGAGGGTGAGTGTGAGTGTGAGGGGTAGTTTTAGGGTTAGGCTTAGGTTTAGGCTGAGGGTGAGGGTGAGGTTTAGGGGTAGGGTGAAGGTGAGGTTTAGGCTTAGACTTAGTGTTAGTGTGAGGGTTAGTCTGAGGTTTAGTGTTAGTTTAAGGGTGTGGGTGAGAGTTAGGGTTAGAGTGATGCTTAGGGTTACGGTCAGGGTGAGGGTTAGGATGAGGGTTAGGGTTAGTGTGAGGGTTAGTGTGAGGGTGAAAATAAGGGTAAAGTTGAGGGCTAGGCTGAGAGTGACGATTACGGTAAATATGAGGGTTAGGGTTAGGGTGAGGTTTAGGGTTAGGTTTAGGGTGAGGGTGTGGTTAGACTGAGGATTAATTTTAGGGTTACTGTGAGGTTTAGGGTGAGGTTGAGGGTTAGGGTAAGGGTGAGGGCTAGGGTGAGGGTGAGGGTTAGGGTTATGTTTAGGGTGAGTGTTATGGTTAGGGTGATGGTTAGAGTTAGTGTGAGGGTTAGTGTAAGGGTTAGGGTTAGTGTTAGGTTGAGGGTAAATGTTAGGCAGAGGATTAGGGTTGGGGTGAGGGTTATGGTTAGAATGAGGTTTAGGGTTAGGGTTATTGTTAGGGTTATGGTTCGGGTTAGGATGAGGTTTAGTGTTAGCATTAGGGTTAGGGTGAGGACGAGGGTGAGGTTGAGGTTTAGGGTTAGGGTTAGGCTTAGGCTTAGGGTAAGGCTGAGGCTGAGGCTGAGGCTGAGGTTAAGGGTTAGGGTTAGCGTGATGGTTAAGGTTACGGTTAGGCTGAGTTTTAGGATGAGTGTTAGGGTTAGGGTGAGGGTTACGGTGAGGGTGACAGTAAGGGTAAAGTTGATGGTTAGGGTTAGGGTGAGGGTTAGGGTGAGGATTAGGGTTAGGGTTAGGGTGAGGGTGAGGGTTGGATGGAGGATTAGTGTTAGGGTTAGTGTGAGGTTTAGGGTGAGGATGAGGGTTAGGGTTAGGGTGAGGGCTAGTCTGAGTTTGAGGGTTATGTTGAGGTTTAGGTTTAAGGTGATGGTTAGGGTTAGTGTGACGGTAAGTGTTAGGATTAGGGTTACTGTTAGGGTGAGGGTAAGTGTTAGGGTGAGTGTTAGGTTTAGGGAGAGGGTTATGTTTTGGGTTAGGCTTAGTTTTAGGGTTATGGCTATTGTTAGGGTTAGGTTTAGTGTTACGGTTAAGGTGAGGGTGAGGGTTAGGGTTAGGGTTAGGTTTAGGGTTAGGGTTAGGGTGAGGGTTAGGTTGAGGTTTAGGGTTCGGTTTAGGATTAGGGTTATGGTGAGGGTGAGTGTGAGTGTTAGGATTAGGCTTAGGCTTAGGCTTAGGGTTAGGCTGAGGGTGAGGGTGGGAATGAGTTTTAGGTTTATGGTGATGGTTAGGTTTAGGGTTAGGGTTAGGATTAGGGTTAGGTAGAGGTCTAGGTTGAGGGTGAGGGTTAGGCTGAGGGTTAGCGTGAGTCTGAGGGTGAGGGTGAGGGTTAGGGTTAGGTTGAGGTTTAGGGTTAGGGTTTGGGTGAGGGTGAAGTTAAGAATGAGGATTAGTTTTAGGGTTAGTGTGAGGTTTAGGGTGAGGATGATGGTTAGGGTTAGGGTGAGGGCTAGGGTGAGGGTGAGGGTTAGGGTTAGGATGAGGTTTAGGGTTAGGGTGATGGTTAGGGTTAGTGTTAGTGTTAGGGTTATGGTTAGTGTTAGGGTGAGGTTAAGTGTTAGGATGAGGGTTAGGGTTAGGGTGAGGGTTATGGTTAGAATGAAGGTTAGGGTTAGGTATAGGGTTATTTTTAGGATTAGTGTTAGAGTTATGGTTATGGTGAAGGTGAGGGTTAGGGTTAGGTTTAGGGTGAGGTTTATGTTAAGGGTTAGGGTTAGAGTTAGGGTTAGGGTGGGGGTGAGGTTTAGGGTTAGAGTTAGCCTTAGTGTTAGTGTTAGGGTCTAGGGTGAGGGTTAGTGTGAGGGTTAGGGTTAGGCTTAAGCTTACGGTTAGGCTTAAGCTTAGAATGAGAGTGAGGGTGAGGGTTAGGGTTATCGTTAGGGTTAGGGTTCGGGTTAAGGTTAGGGTGAGGGTTAGGATGAGGTGTAGGGTTAGGATTAGGGTTAGGTTGAGCACTAGGGTGATGGTTAGTGTGAGGGTTAGGGTTAGGGTTAGGGATAGGGTTAGGTTTAGGATTAGGTTTAGATTGAGGGTGAATGTGAGGGTTAGGGTTAGGGTTAGGGTTAGGCGTAGGATTAGGGTGAGTGTTAGGGATAGGGTTTCGTTTAGGGTGAGGGTGAGGGTTAGGGTTAGGATTAGGGTGAGGGTGAGGGTGAGGGTTTGGTTAAGGGTTAGTGTGAGGTTTAGGGTGATTGTGAGGATTATGTATATGGTGAGGGTTAGAGTTAGGTTTAGGGTTAGGGTTAGGGTGAGGTTTAGGGTGAGGGTGAGTTTTAGGGTTAGGGTTAGTGTGAGGTTTAGGGTTATGATTAGGGTTATTTTTAGGGCGAGTGTGAGGGTTAGGGTTAGAGTTAGGGTTAGGCTTAGGCTTAGGGTTTGGTTATGGCCTAGGGTGAGGGTGAGGGTTAAGGTTAGGGTTAGGTTGAGGGTTAGGGTGAGGGTTAGTGTTAGGGTTAGGGTTAGGGGTGGGTTTAAGGTTAGGCTTAATGTTAGGCCGAGGGTGAGAGTGAGGGTTAAGGTTAGGGTGAGGGTGTGGTTTAGGGTTAGATTTAGTGTTAGGGTTAGGTTAGTGTGAGTGTTAGGTTAAGGGTTAGTGTTATGGTTAGGGTTAGGGTGCGGGTGAGTGTGAGGGTTAGGGTTAGTCTTATGCTTAGGCTTAGGATTAGTCCGAGCATGAGGGTGAGGGTTAATGTTAGGGTTTTAGGATTAGGGTTATGGTTAGGGTGAGGGTGAGCTTGAAGATTAGAGTTAGGTTTAGGGAGAGGTTTAGTGTGAGGGTTAGGGTTAGGGTTGTTGTGAGGGTTAAGGTTAGGGTGATGGTTAGGTTGAGGTTTAATGTTAAGGTTAGGATTAGGTTTAGGACTACATTTTCCCTGAGGGTTAGGTTTAGGGTTCAGCTTAGTCTTAGGGTTAGGCTGAATGTATGGATGGGGATGAGGATTAGGTTTAGAATGATGGTTAGGGTTATGGTTAGGAGGAGGGTTAGTGTTTTGATTAGGGTTAGGGTGAGGGCTAGGATGAGGGTGAGTGTTAGGGTTAGGGGTAGGCTTAGGCTTAGGGTTAGGCTGAGGCTGAGGGTGAGGGTCAGGTTTAGGGTTAGGGTGATAGATGGGGTTAAAGTTAGGGTGAGAGTTAGTATAAGGATTAGGGTTAGGGTGCGGGTTAGGGTGAGGGTGACTTTATGGGTAAAGGTGAGCATTAGGCTGAGGGTGAGGTCTAGGGTTAGGGTGAGGTTTAGGGTAATGTGATGGTTAGGGTTAGTGTGAGGGTTAGTGTTAAGGTCAGGGTTAGTGTTAGGTTGAGTCTAAGTGTTAGGGTGAGGGTTAGGGTTAGGGTGATGTTTACGGTTAGGATGAGGGTTAGGGTTAGGGTTAAGGTTATTGTTAGGGTTAGGATTACGGTTACAGTGAGGGTGAGGGTGAGGGTGAGGTTTAGGGTTAGGATGAATTTAGGTTTAGGGTTAGGGATAGAGTTAGGGTTAGGGTGAGGGTGAGATTGAGGTTTAGGGTTAGGGTTAGGGTTTGGGTTAATGTTAGGGTGAGGGTAAGTTTTAGGGTGAGGGTTTGGGTTAGGGTGAGTGTTATTGTTAGGGTGAGGTTTAGGAATAGTGTTAGGGTTTTTGTTAGGGTTAGGTTTAGGGTTACAGTTACGTTGAGGGTGAGGATGAGGGTTAGGGTTAAGGTTAGGGTGAAGTTTAGGGTTTGGGTTAGGGTTAGAGTTAGGGTTAGGGTGAGAGTGAGGTTTAGGGTTAGAGTTAGGTTTAGGGTGAGGGTTAGTTTGAGGGTTAGGGGTAGGGTTAGTGTTAGGGTAAGGGTTAGGGTGAGAGGTAGAGGGAGGGTTAGGGTTAGGGTTAGGGTTAGGTTTAGGATTAGGGTTAGGGTGAGGGCGAGTGTGTGTGTTAGGGTTAGGTTTAGGGTTAGTCTTAGGGTTAGGCTGAGTGTGAGGTTAAAGGTGAGGATTAAGGTACGGGTTAGTGTTAGGGTTAGGGTGAGGTTTAGGGTGAGGTTGAGGGATAGGGTTAGGGTTAGGATTAGGATTAGTGTTAGGCTTAGTGTGAGTGTGAGGGATAGGGATAGTGTTAGGGTTAGGCATAGGGTTAGGCTGAGGGTGAGGGTGAAGGCTGTGTTAGGGTGAGGGTTAGGGTTAGGGTGAGCTTTAGTGTTAGTGTTAGGGTTAGAGTTAGGGTTAGTAATAGTGTTAGGGTTAGGGTGAGAGTTAGGGGGAGGATTAGGGTTAGGGTTACAGTTAGAGTTAGCCTTAGGGTTAGGGTGAGGGTGAGGTTTAGGGATAGAATTAGGGTTAGGGTGAGGCTGAGGGTGAGGGTTAGTGTTAGGGTAAGTGTTAGGTTTGGGGATAGGGTGAGGGTTAGTTTGAGGGTGAGGGTTAGGGTTAGGCTTAGGATTAGGATTAGGATTAGGGATAGGGTGAGGGTGAGGGTTAGGGTTAGTGTTAGGGTTAACCTTAGGTTTAGGCTGAAGTTGAGGATGAGGGTGAGGGATAGGATTAGGGTGAGGGTTAGGGTTAGGTTTAGGGTGAGTTTTAGTGTTAGGGTTAGGGTTAGGTTTAGGGTTAGGGTTAAGGTGAGGGTGAGGGTTAGGGTTAGGGTTAGGATTAGGGATAGGGTGAGGGTGAGTGTTAGGATTAGGGTTAGGGTTACATTTATTGTTAGTGTTATGGTTAAGGTTAACTTTGTGGTGAGGGTGAGGCTGAGGGTGAGGGTTAGGGTTAGGATTAGGGTTAAGTTTAGCTTTCGGGTTAGGGTTGGTGTTATTGTTAATGTTAGGGTTAGAGTTGTGGTGAGAGTGAGGGTGAAGGTGAGGGTGAGTGTTAGGTTTTGGTTTAGGGTGAGGTTTAGGGTTAGGGTGAGGATTAGGGTTAGGGTGAGGGTAAGGTTTAGCGTTAGAGTTAAGGTTAGGGGGATAGTTAGGGTGAGGGTTAGGGTTAGGGTGAGGGTTAGGTTGAAGTTTAGGTTTAGACTTACAGTTAGGTTTAGGATTAGGGTTATGGTGAGGGTGAGTGTGAGGATTAGGGTTAGGCTTAGGCTTAGGCTTAGTGTTGCCTGAGGGTGAGGATGGGGGTGGGGATTAAGGTTCTGGTGATTTTTAGGGTTAGGGTGAGGGTGAGGGTTAGGATGAGGGTTAGGGTTAGGATTAGGGTTATGGTGAGGGCCAGGGTGAGGGTGAGGTTTAGGGTTAGGATTAGGTTTAGGCTTATGGTTAGGCTGAGGGTGAGGTTGAGCTGAAGGTTTAGCATTAGGGTGATGGTTAGTGTTACGTTTAGGTTGAAGGTTAGCATGAGGTTTAGACATAGGGTGAAGGTTAGCGTGAGGGTGATGGTAAGGGTAAAGTTGAGGGTTAGGCTGAGGGTGAGGGTTAAGATCAGGGTGAGGGTTAGTGTTAGTGTGAGGGTTAGGGTAAGGGTGAGGGTTAGGGGTTAGTGTGAGGGTAAGGGTTAGATTGAGTATTAGGGTTAGGGTTAGTGTGAGGTTTAGGGTGAGGATGAGTGTTAGGGTTAGGGTGAGGGTTAAGGTTAGGGTGAGGGCTAGGGTGAGGGTGAGGGTTAGAGTTAGGATTAGGGTTAGGGTGAGTTATAGGGTTAGGGTGACGGTTAGGGTTAGTGTATGGGTTAGTGTTAGGGTTAGGGTTAGTGTTAGTGTGAGGGTAAGTGTTAGGGTGAGGTTTAGGGTTTGGGTGAGTGTTATAGTTAGGGTGATGTTTAGGGTTAGGTTAGGGTTATTGTTGTTGTTAGGTTTAGGGTTATGTTGAGGTTGAGGGTGAAGGTGAGGGTTAGGGTTAGTGTTAGGGTGAGGTTTAGGGTTATGATTAGGTTTAGAGTTAGGAATAGGTTGAGGGTGAGTTTTAGGATTAAAGTTAGGCTTAGGGTGAGGGTTAGTGTGAGGGTTAGCGTTAGGGACAGTTTTAGGTTATGGTTATTGTGAGAGTTAGTGTGAGGGTTAGGGTTAGAGTGAAGGTTAGGCTTAGGGTTAGGGTTAGGGTGAGGATGAGTGTGTGGGTTAGGGTTAGGTTTAGGGTTAGGCTTAGGGTTAGGCTTAGACTGAGGTTGAATGTGAGGCTTAAGGTTAGGGTGAGGGCTCGAGTTAGGGTTAGATTGAGGGTAAGGATGAGGGTTAGGGTTAGGATTAGGGTTAAGGTGAGCACTGGCGTGACGGTTAGTGTGAGGGTTAGGGTTAGGGATAGGGTTAGGTTTAGGATTATGGTTAGGTTGAGGGTGAGTGTGAGGTTTAGGGTTAGGGTTAGGGTTAGGCTGAGGGTTAGGTTTAGGGTTAGTGTTAGGGTTTGATTTAGGCTGAGGGTGAGGTTTAGCGTTAGGGTTAGGGTTAGGGTTAGGGTTAGGCAGAGGATGAGGGTGGGGGTGAGGATTAGGGTTAGCGTGAGGGTTAGGTTTAGAGTCAGTGTTATTGTTAGGGTTAGGGTTAGAGTTATGGTGAGGGTGAGGTTGCGGGTGAGGGTTAGGGTTGGGATTAGGGTGAGATTTAGAGTTAGGGTTGGAGATAGGGTTAGTGTAAGGGTTGGGCTTAGGGTTAGGCTGAGGGTGAGGGTGGGGATGAGGATTAGGTTTAGGTTTAGGGTTAGGGTTAGAGTTAGGGTTAGGCTTAGGCTTAGGATTAGGCTGAGGGTGAGGTTGGGGCAAGGATTAGGGTTTTTGTGATGGTTAGGTTTAGGGTTAGGTTGATGGTTAGGATGAGGGTTAGGGTTAGGATTAGGGTTAGGGTGAGGGCTAGGGTGAGGTTGAGGGATAGGGTTAGGTATAGGCTTAGGCTTAGTGTTAGTCTGAGTGTGAGGTTGAGGGTGAGGGTTAGGGTTATGGTGATGGTTAGGTTTACGGTTAGGGTGAGGGTTAGGATGAGTGTTAGGTTTAGGGTGATTGTGATGGTAAGTGTAAATGTGAGGGTTAGGCTGAGGGTGAGGGTTAAGATAAGGGTAAGGGTTAGGGTTAGGGTGCGGGTTAGGGTAAGCTTTATGGTTAGGGTTAAGGTGAGGGTGAGGGTTAGATTGAGAATTAGGGTTAGGGTTAGTGTGCGGTTTAGGGTAAGGATGAGGGTTAGGTTTAGGGTGATGGTTAGGGTTAGAATTAGGGTTAGGGTGAGGGCTAGGGTGAGCGTGAGGATTAGGGTTGGGTTTAAGGTGAGGTTGAGGTTTAGGTTAAGGTTGAGTGTTAAGATTAGTGTGAGGGTTAATGTTATGGTTAGGGTTAGTGTAAGGGTGAGGGTAAGTGTTAGGGTGATGGTTAGGGTTAGGGTTATTGTTAGGGTTAGGTTTATGGTTAAACTTGCAGTGAGGGTGAGGGTTAGGTTTAGGTTTAGGGTTAGGTTTACAGTTAGACTTTGGGTTAGGGCTAGGATTAGGCTTAGGGTGAAGGCTAAGTCGAGGGTGAGGGTGAGGGTTAGGGTTAGGGTTAGGATTAGGTTGAGGGTGAGGGTGAGTGTGTGGGGTAGGATTAGGTTTAGGGTTAGGCTTAGGGTTAGGCTAAGGGTTAGGTTGAGGGTGAGGGTTATGTTTAGGGTGAGGGTTAGGGTTAGGGTTAGGGTAGTTTTAATGTTAGGTTTAGGTTTAGGGATAGGTTGAGGTTTAGGGTTAGGGTTATCTTGAGGGTGAAGGTTAGGGTTAGGTTGAGGGTTAGGATTAGGGCTAGGTTTAGGTTGAATGTTAGGGTTAGGGATTTGGTAAGGGTTATCATGAGGGAACGGGTTAGGATTAGCGTTAGGATGAGGGCTAGGGTGAGAGTGAGTGTTAGGTTTAGGGTAATGGTGAGGTTTAGGTTTTGGGTAAGTTTTAGGGTTAGGGTGAGGGTTAGGGTTAGGGTTATGGTGAGGGTCAGGGTTAGGGTTTGGTTGAGGGTTAGAATTAGGTTTAGGGTTAGGGTGAGGGTTAGGATGAGGGTTAGAGATACAATTAGGGTTAAGCTCAGGGCTGGGGTGAGGGTGAGGGTAAGTGTTAGGGTTAGGGTAAGTTTTATGGTTAGGGTGAAGGTGAGGTTAAGGGTTAGGGTTAGGGTTAGGGTTAGGCTTAGGGAAAGGCTGAGTGTGAGTGAAAGGGTGAGGGTTAGGGTGAGGGTTAGGTTTAGGGTTAGAGTTAGGGTTAGGGTTAGAGTGAGCATTACGGTAAGGGTTAGGGTTAGGGATAGGGTTAGGTTTAGGATTAGGTTTTGGGTGAGGGTGAGTGTGGGGTTTATGGTTAGGGTTAGGGTTTTTCTTAGGGATAGGCTGAAGGTGAGGGTGAGAGTTAGGGTTACAGTGAGGGTTTGGGTGAGTGTTAGGATGTGGGTTAGGTTTAGGATTAGGGTGAGGTTTAGGGTTGGGTTTAGGGTGAGAGTTAGGGTTAGGTTTAAGGTGAGGTTTAGGGTTAGGGTTAAGGTTAGGTTTAGGGATAGGGTGAGGGTTAGGGTTAGGGTTATGTTGAGGGTGAGGTTTAGGTTTAGGTTGAGGGATAGTATTAGGGCTAGGTTTAGGGTGAGTTTTAGGGTGAGGGTTTGCATGAGGGGTAGGGTTAAGATTTGGGTTAGGATGAGGGCTAGGGTTAGGTTGAGGTTTAGGCTGAGGGTTTGGGTTATGGTGAGGGTGTGGGTTAGGTTTGGACTGAAGGTTATTGTGAGGACTAAGGTGAGGGTTAGGGTTAGGGTTAGGGTGAGGGTTAGGTTGAGGTTTAGGTTTAGGGTTAGGGTTAGGATTAGGGTTAGTATGAGGGTAAGTGTAAGGGTTAGGGTGAGGGTTATCCTTAGGCTTAGGGTTAGGCTGAGGGTGAGGTTGGGGATGAGGATTAGGTTTAGAATGATGGTTCCAGTTATGATTAGGTTGAGTGTTATGATGAGGGTTAGGGTTAGGATTAGGGATACGGTGAGGTCTAGGGTGAGTGTGAGGTTTAGGGTTAAGTTTAGGCTTAGGCTTAGGGTTAGACTAAGGCTGAAGGTAAGGGTGAGGGTTAGGGTTAGGGTGATGGTTAGTGTTACAGTAAGGGTGAGGGTTAGGATGAGGGTTAGGATTAGGGTGAGGGTTAGGATGAGGGTGACAGTAAGAGTATAGATGAGGGTTAGGCCTCAGCCTAAACCTCAGGGTGAGGTTTAGTGTTAGGGTTAGGGTTAGAATTAGGGTTAGGGTGAGGGTGAAGTTTAACGGTAGAGTTAGGGATAGGGTGAGGGTTAGGGTGAGGGTTAGGGTTAGGGTGAGGGTTAGTGTGGGAGTGACGGTAAGGGTAAACATGAGGGTTAGGCTGAGGGTGAGAGTTACTGTAAGGGTGAGGGTTAGGTTTAGGGTGAGATTTAGGTTGAGGATGAGGTGAGGGTTATGGTAAGGTTGACGGTGAGTATTTGGGTTAGGGTGAGTATGAGGGTTAGACTGAGGATTAGTGTAAGGGTTAGTATGAGGTTTAGGGTGAGGCTGATGGTTAGGGTTAGGGTGAGGAATAGGGTAAAGTTGAGGGTTAGGTTTAGGGTTTGGGTGAGGTTTAAGTTTAGGGTGATGGTTAGTGGTAGTGTGAGGGATAGTTTTTGGGTTAGTGTTAGTGTTAGGGTTAGCATAAGTGTTAGGGTAAGGTATAGGTTTAGGGTGAGGTTTACAGTTAAGGTTATGGTTTGGGTTATGGTGAAGGTGAGGTTTAGGGTTAGAGTTAAATTTAGGGTGAGGGTTAGGGTTAGGGTTAGGGTTAGGTTACTGTTAGGTTAGGGATAAGGTGAGGTTTAGTGTGGGGGTGAGGGTTAGTGTTAGGGTTCAGATTAGGATTAGGGTTAAGGTGAGGGTGAGTGTGAGTGTTAGGGTTAGGGTTAGGATTAGGATTAGAGTTAGGGTGAGGGTGAGGGTTACGGTTAGGGTGAGTGTTGGGATTAGGGTTAGTGTGAGGGTTAGGGTGAGTGTTAATCTTAGACTTAGGGTTTGGTTGTGGGCTAGGGTGAGGGTGAGGGTTGGGGTGAGGGTTAGGGTGAGGGTTTGGTTAGTGTTAGGTTTAGGGTTGGGATTAGGTTTAGGCAAAATGTTAGGCTGAGGGCGTGGGTGAGGGTGAGGGTTATGGTGAGGGTGAGGGTTAGGGTTAGGGTTAGGGTATGATTTAGTGTTAGGGTTAGGGTTAGTGTTAGTCTTAGGTTTAAGTTGAGAGTTAGGGGGAGGGTTAGGGTTAGGGTGAGACTTATGTTTAGCATTAGGGTTAGGGTGAGGGTGAGGTTTAGGGATAAATTAGGGTTAGGGTGAATCTGAGGGTGAGGTTTAATGTTAGGGTTAGTGTTAGGGTTAGGGTTAGGGTGAGGGTTAGGTTGAGGGTGAGGATTAGGGTTAGGGTTAGGATTAGGATTAGCATTAGGGTTAGTGTGAGGGTTAGGGTTAGCCTTAGGTTTAGGCTGAATGTGAGGGTGAGGGTTAAGTTTAGGTTTAGGTTGAGGGTTAGGTTTAGGGTTAGGGTGAGGTTTAGTGTTAGGGTTAGTGTTAGAATTAGGGTTAGGGTGAGGGTGAAGTTTAACGGTAGAGTTAGGGATAGGGTGAGGGTTAGGGTGAGGGTTAGGGTTAGGGTGAGGGTTAGTGTGAGAGTGACGGTAAGGGTAAAAATGAGGGTTAGCCTGAGGGTGAGAGTTACTGTAAGGGTGAGGGTTAGGTTCAGGGTGAGATTTAGGATGAGGATGAGTGTAAGGTTTTGGGTGAGTGCTAGGGTAAGGGTGAGGGTTAGGGTTAGGGTTAGGGTGAGGGTGTTAGGTTGAGGGTTGGGGTAAGGTTGAGGGTTATGGTTTATGTGAGGGTTAGGGTTAGGGTTAGGTTTATTGTTATGTTTAGGGTTAGGGTTTAGGTTACGGTGAGGGTGAGTGTGAAGGTTAGGGTTAGGCTTAGGTTTAGGCTTACGGTTAGGGTGAGGTTTAGGGTTATGGTTATGGTGAGGTTTAGGGTTAGGTTTAGGGTTAGGGTTAGGGTGAGGTTGAGATTTTGGGGTTAGAGTTAGGGTTAGATTGAGCCTGAGGGTGAGGCTTAGGTTTAGGGTTAGTGTTAGGGTGAGGGTTAGGTTGAGGGTTAGTGTGAGGGTGAGGGTTAGGGTTAGGGTTAGGATTAGGATTAGGGTTAGTGTCAGGGTTAGGGTTAGGATTAGGGTTAGGATGAGTGTGAGTGTTACGATTAGGGTTAGGTTTAGGGTTAGGGTTAGGTTTAGGGTTAGGATTAGTGTTATTCGTAGGGTTAGGTTTAGGGTTAGGTTGAGGATGAGGATTAGGGTTAGGGTGAGGGTTAGGGTTAGGGTGAGTTTTAGGGCTATGTTTAGGGTGAGGTTGCGGGTTAGATTGAGGATTATTGTTAGGGTTAGTGTGAGGTTTAGGGTGAGGATGAGCGTTAGGGTTAGGGTGAGGGTTAGGGTGAGGGTGAGGGTTAGGGTTAGGGTTAGGATGAGGTTTAGGATTAGGGTGATGGTTAGGGTTAGTGTGAGGGTTAGTGTTAGGGTTAGGGTTAGTGTTAGGTTGAGGGTTAGGGTTAGGGTGAGTGTTATGGTTATGGTTAGCGTGAGTGTTAGGATTAGGGTTAGGGTTATTGTTAGTGTTAGGGTTAGGGTTTTGTTTAAGGTGAGGGTAAGGGTGTGGGTTAGGGTTGGGGATAGGATGAGGTTTAGGTTTAAGCTTAGGGTTAGAATTAGGATTAGGGTGAGGGTGAAGTTTAGGATTAGAGTTAGGTTTAGTGTTAGGTTTAGGGTTAGGGTTAGGGTTAGACTTAGGCTTAAGCTTAGGCTTAGGCCAAGCATGAGGGTGAGGGTTAGATTTAGGGTAAGGGTGAGGAGTAGGGTTAGGGTTCTGATGAGGTTTATGTTTAGGATTAGGGTTGGGTTGAGGGCTAGGGTGAGGCTTAGTGTGAGGGTTAGGGTTAGGGATAGGGTTAGTTTTAGGATTAGGTTTAGGGTGAGGGTGAGTGTGAGCGTTAGGGTTAGGGTTAGGCTTAGTCTTAGGGTTAGGGTTTGGGTTAGGGTGAGTGTGCGGCTGAGGATTACGGTTAGGTTTAGGGTTAGGGTTAGGGTTAGGGTGAGGGTTAGGATGAAGGTTAAGGTTATGGTAAAGGTGAGACTTAGGGTTTGGGTGAGGGTTAGGGTTAGGATTAGGGTTAGGCTGAGGGTGAGTGTGAGGATTAGGGTTATGGTTATGGTTATGGTTAGGTGTAGGGTTAAAAATAGTGTTATTGTTAGGGTTAGGGTTCGAGTTAAGGTGAGGGTGAGGGTGAGGTTGAGGGTGAGGGTTAAGATTATAATTAGGGTGAGGTTTAGGGTTACAGGTAGGATGAGGGTTAGGGTGAGGGTGAGGTTTAGCCTTAGATTTGGGTTAGGGGAGGGTTAGTTCGTGGGTTCGGTTTAGGGTTCGTGTTAGGGTTAAGGTTAGTGTTAGGTTGAGGGTAAGTTTTAGTGTGAGGATTAGGGTTAGGATGAGGGTTATGGTTAGGTTGAGGGTTAGGGTTAGGGTTCGTGTTAGGGTTAAGTTTAGTGTTAGCTTGGGGGTTAGGGTTAGGGTTAGGCTTTCAACTTATAAGGAGATGTCAGTTCTCATATTGCACTCTATTTTCTGTTATCAGTTAACTATCTAAAATTATCTGAACTTATTGATTGATGTCCCACAATAATTTTGTTGGCATGCTGAAAATATCTGGGTACTAAACAGAGGGGGGAATATAAGAATTAAGGAAATAGGCTGAAGTGAATATATCACATGAAACCATATCTTATTTTTCCCAGTCCCAAAGCACATTCCTTTCACAAAGTCATTGACAAATGAATAGTCCAATGAGCTACTGTGTCCTATTCACATAGGATCATAGCGTTAGGGTGAGGGTGAGGATTAGGGGTAGAGTTATCGTTAGAGTAATTGTTAGTGTTGGGGTGATGTTAAGGGTTAACGTGAGGGTTAGGGTGAGGGTGAGGGTGACGGTGGGGAGAGGGTTAGGGTTAGTGTGAGGGTTAGGTTTAGGGGAAGGTTGTGGGTGATGTTTAGATTGAGGATTAGTTTTAGGGTTAGTGTGAGGTTTAGGGTGAGGATGAGGGTTAGGGTTAGGGTTAGGGCTAGGGTGAGGGTGAGGGTTAGCTTTAGGTTTAGGGTGAGGTTTAGAGTTAGGGTGATGGTTAGGGTTAGTGTGAGTGTTAGTGTTAGGGATAGGGTTAGTGTTAGGGTAATGGTAAGTGTTAGGTTGAGGGCTAGGGTTAGGGTTAGTGTTAGGGTGAGGGTAAGTAGTAGGGTGAGGGTTAGGGTTAGTTTTAGGCTTAGGCTTAGGCTTAGGTAGAGCATGAGGGTGAGGGTGAGGGTTAGGATCAGAGTGAGGGTTAGGTTGAGGGTTAGGATGAGGTTTAGGGTTAGGATTAGGGTAAGGATGAGGGCTAGGTTGAGGGATAGTGTGAGGGTTAGGATTAGGTTTAGGATTAGGGTTAGGGTGAGGTTAAGGGTTAGGGTTAGGGTTAGGGTTAAGGTTAGAATATGGGTGAGGGTTAGGGTTAGGGTGTGGGTGAGGATGAGGATTAGGATTAGGTTTAGGGTTAGGGTTAGGTTTACATTGAGGGTTAGGGTTAGGGTTAGGTTTAGGCTTCAGGTTAGGCTGAGGGTGAGGTTGGGGTTGAGGTTTAGAGTTAGGGTTAGGGTTAGGCTTAGTTTTAGGGTTATTGTTAGTGTTAAGGTTAGGGTTAAGTTTTTGGTGAGGCTGAGGCTGAGGGTGTGGGTTTTTGTTAGGCTTCGGGTTAGGGTTAGTTTTAGGGTTAAGGTTAGTATTATTTTTAGGGTTAGGCTTAGAGTTACGGTGAGGTTGAGGGTGAGGGTGAGGTTTGGGGTTAGGGTGAGGTTTAGGGTTAGGGTTAGGGTTAAGGTTAGGATCAGGGTTAGGGTGTGGGTAAGTCTGAGGGTTAGGCTTAGGCTTATGGTTAGTCTGAGGGTGAGGGTGGGGGTGAGGATTAGGGTTAGGATGATGGTTTGGGTTAGGGTTAGTGTTATTGTTAGGATTAGGGTTAGAGTTACAGTGTGGGAGAGGGTGCGGGTGAGGGTTAGGTTTAGGGTTAGGGTTAGGATAAGGGCTAGGATGAGGGTGAGGTTTCTGGTTAGGTTCAGGGTGAGCTTTAGGGTTAGGGTTAGGGTGAGGGTGAGGGTGAGGTTTAGGGTTAGAGTTAGGGTTAGGGTGAGGCTGACGGTGAGGTTGAGGGTTTGGTTTAGAGTTAAGATTAGGATTAGGTTTAGGGTTAGGCTGGGGGTGATGGTTAGGGTGAGGGTCATGTTGATGATGAGGGTTAGGTTTAGGCTGAAGACTAGGGTGAGGGTGAGGTTTAGGGATAGGGTTAGGAAGAGTTTTTGGGTTAGGGTGATGGTTAGGGTTAGTGTGAGGATTAGTGTTAGGGTTAGGGTTAGTGCTAGGGAAAGTGTTAGGGAGAGGGTTAGGGTTAGGGTGAGGGTTATGATTAGGGTTATGGTTATGGTTAGGCTTAGCATTATTGTTAGGGTTAGGGTTAGGGTTAAGCTTACTGTGAGGGTGAAGGTGCGGGTTAGGGTTAGAGTGAGGGTGAGGGTTAGAATTAGGGTTAGAGTGAGGGCTAGGGTGAGGGTGAGTGTTAGGTTTAGGGTTAGGGTTAGGGTGAGGTTGAGGATTAGGCTGAGGGTTAGGGTTAATGTGAGGGTTAGTGTTAGGGTTGGGGTTAGTGTTAGGGTTAGGGTGAGGGCTATGGTTTGGGTGAGCGCTATGTTTTGGGTGAGGTTTAGGGTTAGGGTTAGGGTTATTTTTAGGCTTCGGATTAGGTTTACGGTTATGGTGAGGGTGAGGATGAGGGTTAGGGTTAGGGTTAGGGTGAGATTTAGCGTTAGGGTGAGGGTTAGAGTTAGGCTTTTGGTGAGGGTGAGTTTTAGGTGTAGAGTTAGGGTTAGAGTGAGGTTTAGGGAGAGGGTTACGGTTACAGTGAGTGTTAGGGTGGGGGAGACGGTAAGGGAAAAGGTGATGGTTAGGCTGAGGTTGCGGGTTACAGTAAGGGTGAGTGTTAGAGTTAGGGTGAGGTATAGTTTAGGGTTAGGGTTAGGGTGAGGGTTAGATTGAGGATTAGTGTTAGGGTTAGTGTGAGGTTTAGGGTCAGGATGAGGGTTAGATTTAGAGTTAGGGTGAGATTTAGGGTTAGGGTGATGGGTAGTGTTAGTGTGAGTGTTAATGTTAGCTTTAGGGTTAGTTTTAATTTGAGGGTAAGTTTTAGGGTGAGGGTGAGTGTAATGGTTAGGGTGAGGGTTAGGGTTAGGGTTAATGTTAGGGTTAGGGTTAGAGTTAGGGTTCGGGTGAGAGATAGGGTTCGGGTTAAGTTTAGGATTAGGGTGAGGGTTAATGTAAGGATTAACTTGAAGGTGAGGGTTAGGGTTTGGTTGAGGGTTAGGGTTAGTATTAGGGTGAGGGTGAGGGTGAGTTTTAGGGTTAGTGTTAGAGTGAGGGTTAGGATGTGGATTAGGATTAGGGTTAGGGTGTGGTCTAGGGTGAGGTTGAGGTTTAAGGTAAGGGTTAGGATGAGGTTTAGGGTTAGGGTTAGGATTAGGGTTAGGGTGTGGGTGAGATTTAGGGTTAGAGTTAGTTTTAGTGTTCTGCTTAGTTTTGGGTGAGGGTTATGGTTAGGTTTAGGCTTAGGCTGAGGCATAGGATTAGGCCAAGCATGAGGGTGAGGGTTAGGGTTCGGGTTTGGGTGAGTGTTAGGGTTAGGGTTAGGGTGAGTGTTAAGATGTGGTTTAGGATTAGAATTAGGATAAGGGTGAGGGCTAGGCTGAGGGTTAGGGTGAGGGTTAGGGTTAGGGGTAGGGTTAGGTTTAGGATAAGGGTAAGAGTGAGGGTGAGTGTGAGGATTAGGGTTAGGGTTAGGGTTAGGCTTAATGTTAGGGTGAGGGTTAGGGTTGGGTTTGGGTTAGGGTTAGTGCAAGGCTGAGGATTAGGGTTAGGGTTAGGGTTAAGGTTTGGGTTAGTTTTAGTGTTACTGTGAGGTTTAGAATTAGGGTTAGAGTTAGGCTTAGGGTTATGCTGAGGATGAGGGTGGGGGTGAGGCTTAGAGTTAGGGTTAGGCTTAAGCTTAGGGTTAGGGTTATGGTTAGAATTAGGGTTAGATTTAGCGTGAGTGTGAGGGTTTGGGTGAGGGTTAGGGTGTGGGCTAGAGTGAGGGTGAGTTTTAGGGTTAGGGTTAGGGTGAGATTTAGGCTTAGGGTAAAGGTGAGGGTTATGGTGAGGGTGAGGATTAGGCTTAGGGTTAGGATTAGGATTAGGGTAAGGATTAGGATGTGTGTGAGGGTTAGGGTTATGGTTAGGGTTAGGTAGGCTTAGGGTTAGGGTTAGGCTGAGTGTGAGGTTGAGGGTGAGGGTTAGGTTTAGGGTTAGGTTGAGGTTTAGTGTTAGTGTTAGGGTTAGAGTTAGGGTTAGGGTGAGGTTGAGGTTTAAGGGTGGAGTTTGTGTTACGGGTCAGGGTTAAGGTGGGGGTGACGATAAGGGTAAAGTTAAGGGTTAGGTTGAGGGTGAGGGTTACTTTAAGGGTGAGGGTTAGGGTTAGGGTAAGGGTTAGGGTTAGGGTGAGAGTGAGGGTGAGGGTTAGATTGAGGATTAGTGTTAGGTTTAGTGTGAGGTTTAGGGTGAGGTTGAGGGTTAGGGTTAGGGTGAGGGCTAGGGTGAGGGTGAGGGTTAGGGTCAATGTTAGAGTGAGATTTAGGGTTAGGATGATTGTTAGTGTTAGTGTGATGGTTATTTTTAGGGTTAGGGTTAGTGTTAGCCTGAGGGTAAGTGTTAGGGTGAGGGTTAGGTTTAGGGTGAGGGTTATGTTTAGGGTGAGGTTGAGGGTTAGGTTTAGGGTTCGGTTGAGGTTGAGGCATAGGGCTAAGTTTAGGTTTAGGGTCAGGGTGAGGTTTAGTGTTAGACTTAGGGTTAGGTTGAGACTGAGGATGAGGGTTAGGGTTAGGATTGATGTTAGGGTTAGGCTTAAGGAGAGGGTTAGATTGAGGGTGAGGGTTAGGATTAGGGTTAGGAGTAGGATTAGGGTTTGGGTTAGGGTGAGTGTGATGTTTAGGGTGAGGGTTAGGTTTAGGCTTAGGTAGAGGGTAAAGGTTAGGGTTAGGGTTAGGGTGAGGGTGAGTGTGAGGGTTATTGTTAGGATTAGGGTGAGGGTGAGGGTCAGGATTAGGGTTTGGTTAGGGTGAGGGTGAGGCTGAGTATTAGGGTGAGGTTTAGAGTAAGGTTTAGGCTTAGGCTTCGGGTTTGGCTGAGCGTGAGGTTGAGGGTGAGGGTTAGGGTTAGGGTGATGGTTAGGTTTACGGTTAGGGTGAGGGTTAGGATGAAGTTTAGTGTTAGGGTGAGGATGATGGTAAGGCTAAAGTGACGTTTAGACTGAGGGTGAGGGTTATGTTTAGGTGTAGCGTTAGGGTTATTGTTAGGGTGAGGGTTAGATTGAGGATTAGGTTTAGGGTTAGGTTTAGTGTTAGGGTTAGGGTTAGGGTGAGGGTTAGGGTTAGGGCTAGGCTTAGGCTTAGGCATAGGCTTAGGCAGAACATGATGGTGCGGCTTATGATTATGGTTAGGGTGAGGGTTATGATTTGGGTTAGGATGAAGGTTAGGATGAGGTTTAGGGTTAGGGTTAGGGTTAGGGTGAGGGCTAGGGTGAGGCTTAGGTTGAGGGTTAGGGTTAGGGTTACATTTAGGATTAGGGTTAGGGTGAGGGTGAGTGTGAGGGTTAGGTTAGGTTTAGGGTTAGGCTTAGGGTTAGGGTGAGGGTTAGGGTTAGGTTTTGGGTTAGGGTGAGGGTGAGGGTGAGGCTGAGGATTAGGGTTAGGTTTAGGGTCAGGGTTAGGGTTAATGTAAGGGTGAGTGTGAGGGTTAGGTTTAGCATTAGGGTTAGAGTTAGGATTATGGTGAGGGTTAGTGTTAATGTTACGGTTAGGTTTTGGCTTAGGGACAGGCTGAGGTTGAGGGTGGGGGTGAGGATTAGGGTTAGGGTTAGGGGTAGGGTTATTGTTAGTGTTATGTTGCGGTGAGGGTGAGGCTGAGGGTGAGGGTTATGGTTATGGTTAGGGTTAGGGTTAGGTTTAGGGTTAGAGTTACTTTCAGGTTGAGGGTGAGGGTGAGGGTTAGGGTTAAGGTGAGGTTTAGGTTGAGGTTTAGGTTTAGGGTTAGGGTTAGTGTGAGGTTTAGGGTTATAGTTAGTGTTAGGGTGATGCTGAGGGTGAGGGTTATTGATAGGGTTAGTGTTAGAGTTAGGGTTAGTGTGAGGGTTAGGGTGAGGGTGAGGGTTATGCTTAGGGTTAGGATTAGGATTAGGGTTAATGTTAGGGCGAGTGTGAGGGTTAGGGTTAGGATGAGGTTTAGGTTCAGGGTTAGGGTTAGAGTTAGGGTTAGTGTGAGAGTGAGGTTTACATTTAGAATTAATGTTAGTGTTAGGGTTAGTTTTAGGGTTAGTGTTAGGGTTAGGCTTAGGCTTAGGCCTATCATGAGGGTGAGGTTTAGGGTTAGGGTTAGGGTGAGTGTTAGGATGAGGTTTAGAGTTAGGATTAGGGTTAGGTTGAGGGCTAGGGTGAGGCTAAGTGTGAGGGTTAGGGTTAGGGGTAGGGTTAGGTTTAGGATTAGGGTTAGGGTGAGGGTGAGTGTGAGGGTTTGGGTTAGGGTTAGGGTTAGGGTGAGGGTCAGCGTTAGGGTTTGGTTAGGGTTAGGATGAAGCTGAGGTTTAGGGTTAGGTTTAGGGTTAGGGTTAGGGTTATGTTGAGGGTTAGGGTTAGGTTTAGGGTTAGGCTGAGGGTGAGGTTGGGGGTGAGGATTAGGGATAGGGTTATTGTTAGTGTTATGGTTAGGGTTAGAGTTACGGTGAGGTTGAGGCTGAGGGTGAGGGTTATGTTAGGTTAGGGTTAGGGTTAGGGTTAGGGTTAGTGTTATTGTTAGGGTTAGGGTTAGAGTTACTGTGAGTTTGAGGGTGAGGGTGAGGGTTACGGATAGGGTGAGGTTTAGGTTGAGGTTTAGCTTTAGGTCTAGTGTTAGGGTTAGGGTGAGGGTAAGGTTTAGGGTTAGGGTTAGGGTGAGGTTTATGCTTAGGGTGAGGATTAGGGTTAGGGTGAGGGTGAGGTTTAGGGTTAGAGTTAGGGTTAGAGGGAGGGTTGGGGTGAGATTTAGGGTTAGGATTAGTGTTAGGGTTAGGGTGAGGGTGAGGCTTAGGTTGAGGTTTAGGGATAGGGTTAGGTTTAGGTTTAGGTTAGGGTGAGGGTGAGGTTTAGGGTTAGGTTTAGTTTTAGGGGGAGGTTTAGTTCAATGGTTAGGGTTAGGGTTAGTGTTAGGGTTAAGGTTAGCTTGAGGGTTAGGTTGAGCTTTAGAGTTAGGGTTAGGGTTAGGGTTAGGATTAGGGTTAGGGTGAGGGTGAGTGTGAGGGTTAGGGTCAGGCTTAGGCTTAGGCTTTGGCTTAGGCTGAGGGTGAGGGTGGGGGTGAGGATTAGGGTTAGGTTGATGGTTATTGTTAGGGTTAGTGTAATTTTAGTTTTAGGGTTAGAGTAATGGTGAGGGTGAGGTTGAGGTTGAGAGTTAGCGTTAGGGTTAGGGTGGGGTTTAGGGTTAGGGTTAGGGTTAGGGTTAGAGTGAGGGTGAGTGTGAGTGTTAGGGTTAGGCTTAGGCTTAGGCTTTGGCTTAGGCTGAGGGTGAGGGTGGGGGTGAGGATTAGTGTTAGGTTGATGGTTATTGTTAGGGTTAGTGTAATTTTAGTTTTAGGGTTAGAGTAATGGTGAGGGTGAGGTTGAGGTTGAGGGTTAGCATTAGGGTTAGGGTGGGGTTTAGGGTTAGGGTTAGGGTTAGGGTTAGGGTGATGGTGTGGTTTAGGGTTGGGGGAGGGTTAGTTTTAAGGTTAGGGTTAGTGTTAGGGTGAGGGTAAGTGTTAAGGTGAGGCTTTGGTTTAAGTTGAGGGTTATGGATAGGGTGAGGGTTTGGGTAAGGGTTAGAGTAATTGTTTGGGTTAGAGTAAGGGTTATTGTTAAGGTGAGTGTGAGAGTGAGGCTTAGGTTTAGGGTAAAGATGAGGTTTCTTTTTATGGTTAGTGTTAGAGTTAGGGTCAGGGTGAGAGTGAGTTTTAGGCTTAGAGTTATTGTTAGTGTTAGGGTGAGGTTTAGGGTTAGGGTTAGGGTGAGGTTGAGGGTTAGATTGAGGATTCGTGTTAGGGTTAGTGTGAGGTTTAGGGTGAGGATGAGAGTTAGGGTTAGGGTGAGGGTTAGTGTTAGGGTTAGGGGTGGTGTTAGGTTGAGGGTTAGGTTTACCGTGAGTGTTACGGTTATGGTTAGGGTGAGTGTTAGGGTTAGGGTTAGGGTTATTGTTAGTGTAAGGGCTAGGGTTATGTTTACGGTGAGGGTAAGGGTGTGAGTTAGGTTTGGGGTTAGAATAAGGTTTAGGTTTAGGATTAGGGTTAGAGTTAGGGTTAGGGAGAGGGTGAGGTTTAGGGTTAGAGTTAGGGTTAGTGTTAGGTTTAGGGTTAGGGTGAGGGTTAGGCTTAGGTTTAGGCTTAGGCTTAAGCGTAGGCTTAGGCAGAGCATGAGGGTGAGGGTTAGGGTTAGGGTGAGGGTTAGGTTTAGGATTAGGATGAGTTTTAGTTTTAGGATTAGGGTTAGGGTGAGGGCTAGGGTGTGGCTTGGGGTGAGGGTTAGGGTTTGGGATAAGGTTAGGTTTAGGATGTGAGCGTTAGGTTTAGGGTTAGTGTTAGGTTTAGGGTTATGGTTTGGGATAGGGTGAGGCTGAGGCTGAGGATTAGGGTTAGGTTTAGGGTTAGGTTTAGGTTTAGGGTTAGGGTTAGGTTTATTGTTACAATGAGGGTTAGGGTTAGGCCTAGGGTTAGGGTTAGGGTTAGGATGAGGGTGAGGGTGGCGGTGAGCATTAGGGTTAGGGTTAGCGTTAAAATTAGGGTTATTGTTAGTGTTATGTTTTGGGTTAAGTTTGCAGTTTGGGTGAGTCTGAGGGTGAGGGTTATGGTTAGGGTTTGGCTTAGGCTGAAGGTTAGGCTGAGCATGAGGTTGGGGTGAAGAATAGGTTTTGGGTGATGGTTAGGGTTCGGGTTAGGGTTCGGGTTAGGATGATGGTTAGAGTTAGGGTTAGTGTTAGGGTGAGCGTGACAGTAAGAGTAAAGGTGAGGTTTATGGTTAGGGTGAGTGTTCCCCTAAGGGTGAGGGTTAGGATTAGGGTGATTGTTAGGGTAAGGGTTAGGGTGAGGGTTACGGTGAGGGTGAGGGATAGATTGAGGATTAGGGCTAGGGTTAGTGTGAGGTTTAGGGTGAGGATGAGGGTTAGGGTTAGGGTGAAGGTTAGGGTTAGAATTAAATTTAGGGTGGGGGCTAGGGTGAGGCTGAGGGTTAGGGTTAGGGTTAGGTTTAGGGTGAGATTTTGGGTTACTGTGAGGGTTAGTGTGAGAGTTAGGTTTAGTGTTAGGGTGAGGGTAAGTGTTAGGGTGAGGGTTAGGGTTAAGTTTAGGCTTAGGTTTAGGGTGAGGGTTAGGTTTAGGGTTTGTGTTAGCTTGGGGGTGAGGCTGAGGATTAGGATTAGGTTTAAGGTTAGGTTTAGGGTTAGGCTTAAGTTTAGGGTTAAGGTTAGGATTCTGGTGAGGGTTAGGATTAGGGTTAGGCTTAGGCTGAGGATTAGGCTGAGGGTGAGGGTGAGGGTGGGGTTGCGGATTAGGTTTAGGGTTAGGGTTAGGGTTAGGTTTATTGTTAGTGTTATGGTTAGGGTTAGGTTTGCGGTGAGGGTAAGGCTGAGGGTGAGGGTTATGGTTAGGTTTAAGGTCAGGGTTAGGGTTAGGGTTAGTGTTATTGTTAGGGTTAGGGTTAGAGTTATTGTGAGGTTGAGGGTGAGGGTGAGGTTTTTGGTTAGGGTGAGGCTTAGTGTGAGGTTTTATGGTTAGGGTTAGTGTTAGTGTTAAGGTGAGGGTGACGTTTAGGGTTAGAGTTAGCATGATGGGGAGGGTTAGGGTGAGGGTTAGGGTTAGGGTTAGTGTTAGGGTTAGGGGTAGGGGGAGGGTTAGGTTGAGGTTTAGGGATATGGTTAGGTTTAGGATTAGGGTTAGGGTGAGGGTGAGTATGAGGGTTAGGATGAGGGTTAGGCTGAGGGTGAGGGTGGGGGTGAGGATTATGGTTAGGGTGATGGTTAGGGTTTGGGTTAGTGTTATTGTTAGTGTTAGGGTTGGGGTTACGGTGAGATGAGGGTGCGGGTGAGGGTTAGGGTTAAGGTTAGGGTGAGGGTTAGGATTAGGATTAGGGTTAGGATTAGGGTTAGGGTTAGTGCTAGGGTTTGGGTGAGGGTTAGGGTTAGTGTTAGGGTGAGGTTCAGGGTTAGGATTATGGTTAGGGTGAGGGTGAGTGTTAGGATTAGGGTTGGGCTTAGGGTTAGGGCTAGGTTTAGGATTAGGATTAGTGTTGCTGTTAGGGTTAGGGTTAGAGTTATGGTGCGTGTGAGGGTGAGGGTTTGGGTTAGGATTATGGTGGGGTTTAGGGTTAGGGTTAGGTTTAGCGTTACGTTGAGGGTGAGGTTTAGGGTTACATATAGTTTGATGGGGAGGATTAGGGTGAGGGTTAAGTTTAGGGTTAGTGTTAGGTTAGTGTGAGAGTGAGGGTTAGTTTGAAGTTTAGGGTTAGGGTTAGGATTAGTGTGAGGGTTAGTGTTAGGGTTAGGGTTAGTGTTAGGGTGAGGGTATTTGTTAGGGTGAGGGTTTGGGTTACGGTGAGGGTTATGGTTAGGGTGAGGGTTAGGGTTAGTATTAGCGTTATTGTTAGGGTTGGGTTAGAGTTACAGTTAAAGTGAGGGTGAGAGTGAGGGTTATGGTTAGGGTTAGGATGAGGTTTAGGTTTAGGGTTAGGGTTAGAGTTAGGGTTAGGGTGAGAGTGAGATTTAGGGTTAGAGTTAGCCTTAGTGTTACAGTTAGGGTTACAATGAGGTTTAGGGTTAGGATTAAGCTTAGGCTTAGGCTTAGGCCGAGAATGAAGTTGAGGGTTAAGGTTAGGGTTAGGCTGAGGGTTAGGGTTATTGTTAGGGTGAGGGTTAGGATGAGTTTTAGGGTTAGCATTGGGGTTAGGCTTAGGGCTAGGGTGAGGGTTAGGGTGAGGCTTAGGCTTAGGGATAGGGTTAGGGTAAGGATTAGGATTAGGGTGAGGGTGAGGGTGAGGGTTAGTGTTAGGGTTAGGATTAGGCTTAAGTTTAGGATGAGGGTTAAGTTTAGGGTTTGGTTTTGGGTGAGGGTGAGGATGAGGATTAGGATAAGGTTTAGGGATAGGGTTAGGGTGGGCTTTAGGTTTAGGTTTAGGGTTAGGGTTAGGGTTAGGCTTTCATTGTGAGGGTTAGGGTTAGGGTAGGCTTAGGGTTAGGTTATGGGTGATGGTGGGCTTGAGGATTAGTTTTAGGGTTAGGTTTTGGGTTATTGTTAATGTTATAGTTAGGGTTAAGTTTGTGGTGAGGGTGAGGCTGAGGGTTTTTGTTAGGGTGAGGTTTAGGATTAGAGTTAGCATGAGGGGGAGGGTTAGGGTGAGGGTTAGGGTTGGGGTTAGTGTTAGGGTTTGGGTTAGGGTGAGGCTGAGGTTTAAGGTTAGAGTTAGGGTTAGGGTGAGGTTTAGGATGAGGGTTAGGGTTAGGATTAGGGTTAGGGTAAGGGCTAGGGTGAGGGTGAGTTTTAGCATTAGGGTTAGGTTGAGGTTTAGGGTTAGGGTTAGGCTTAGGGAGAGGGTGAGTTTTAGGGTTAGAGTTAGGGTTAGCATGAGGCTGAGGGTGAGGATTAGGGTTAGGGTGAGTGTTAGAGTTAGGGTGAGGGTGAGGGTTTATCTGAGGGTGAGGGTTAGGGTTAGGATTAGGATTAGGGTTAGGTTTTCAGTGAGTGTTAGGGTGAGGGTGAGGGATAGATTGAGGGTTAGGGTTAGGGTTAGTGTGAGGTTTAGGGTGCGGATGAGGGTTAGGGTGAGGGTGAGGGTTAGGGTTAGAATTAATTTTAGGGTGGGGGCTAGGGTGAGGCTGAGGTTTAGGGTTACGGTTAGGGTGAGAGTTAGGGTTACTGTGAGGGTTAGTGTTGAGTTAGGGTTAGTGTAAGGGTGAGGGTAAGTGTTAGTGTGAGTGTTAGTTGTAGGTTGAGGGGTCAGGTTAGGGTGAGGTTTAGGGTTAGTTTTAGGCTTATTGTTAGGTTTAGGGTTAGGGGTATGGTGAGGGTTAGAATTAGGGGAGGTTTAGGGTTAGGATTAGGGTTAGAGTTTGGGTTAGGGTGAGTGTGAAGTTTAGGGTTAGAGTTAGGGTTCAGGTGAGGGTTATGATGAGGGTTAGGGTTAGGGTTTGTTTTAGGTTTAGGGTTAGGGTTCAGGTGAGGGTTAGGGTTAGGGTTAGGGTTAGTGTGAGGGTTAGGATGAAGGTTACGTTTAGGAATAGGGTTAGGATGAGGGCTAGGGTGCAGGTGAGGTTTAGGGTTAGGGTTAGGGTGAGGTTTGGGGTTAGGGTTAGGGTCAGTATGAGTTTGAGGTTTAGGGTTAGAGATAGGGTTAGGATGAGTGTTAGGGTGAGGGTTTGGCTAAGTGTTAGTGTTAGAGTTAGGGTTAGCGTGAGGTTTAGGGTGAGATTGTGTGTTAGAGTTGGGGTTAGGATTAGGATTAGGGTTAGGGAGAGGGGGAGTGTGAGGGTTAGAGATAGCCTTAGGTTTAGGCTGAGGGCGAGGGTGAGGGTGAGTGTTAGGGTTAGTTTTAGGGTTAGGGTTAGGGTGTGGTTTAATGTTAAGGTTAGTGTTAGAGTTAGGGTTAGGTTGAGGGTGACGTTTAGGGTAGAATTAGGGTTAGGGTGAGTGTTAGGATGAGTGTTAGGGTTAGGGTGAGGTTTAGGGTGGGGGTGACGGTAAGGGTAAACGTGTGGTTTAGGCTAAGGTTGAGGGTTAAGGTTAGGGTTAGCGTTAGGGTGAGATTTAGGGTAAGGGTTAAGTTTAGGGTTAGGGTGAGGGTTAGGGTAAGGGTTAGGGTGAGGGTGAGAGTTAGGTTTAGGTTGAGGGTTAGGGTTAAGATTAGGGTAAGGGTAAGGGTGAGGGTTGGGGTTAGTGTTGGGGTGAGGGTTAGAATGAGGTTTAGGATTAGTATTAGTGTTAGGGTGAGGGCTAGGGTGAGGGTGAGGTTTAGTTTTAGGTTTAGGGTGAGATTTAGAGTTAGGGTTAGGGATAGGGTTAGGATGAGGATGAGTTTTAGGGTTAGATTTAGGATTAGGTTGAGACTGAGTTTGAGGGTTAGGGTTTGGGTTAGTGTTAGAGTTAGGGTTAGGGTGAGGGTTAGGTAGAGGGTGAGGGTTAGGCTTAGGGTTATGATTAGGATTTCTGTAAGGGTTAGGGTGAGTGTGAGGGTTAGGGTTAGGGTTAGGCTTAGGCTTAGATTTAGGCTGAGGGTGAGGGTACGTTTGAGGGTTCTGGTAAGTGTGAGGGTTTGGTTTAGGGTTAGGGTGAGAGTTAGGGTTCGGTTAAGTTTAGGGTTAGGGTGAGGGTTAGGGTTAGGGTTAGGATGAGGTTTAGGTTTAGGATTAGCGTTGGGGTGAGGGCTATTGTGAGGCTTAGGGTGAGGGTTAGGGTTAGGGATAGGGTCAGGTTTAGGATTAGGTTTAGGGTGAGGGTGAGTGTGAGCATTAGGTTTAGGGTTCGGGTTAGGCTTAGGGTTAGAGTGAGGGATAGGGTTAGGGTTTGGGTTAGGGTGAGGTTGCGGCTGAGGATTAGGGTTAGGTTTAGGATTAGGGTTAGGGTTACGTTTAGGGTTACAGTGAGGATTAGGGTTAGGTTAAGGGTGAGGGTTATGCTTAGTGTTAGGATTAGGATTAGGGTAAGTGTTAGGGTGACTGTGAGGGTTAGGGTTAGGTTTAGGGTTAGGCTTAGGTTTAGGCTGAGGGTGAGGGTTAGGGTAAGGGTGAACGTTAGGGTTAGGGTTAGGGTGAGAGTTAGGGTTCGGATAAGTTTAGGGTTACAGTGAGGGTTAGGGTTAGGGTATTGTTAGGGTTAGGGTTAGGGTTAGGTTTACAGTTACAGTGAGGGTGAGGGTTAGGGTTAGGGTTAGGATGAGGTTTAGGTTTAGGGTTAGGTTTAGAGTTAGGTTTAGGATGAGGGTGAGGTTTAGGTTTAGATTTAGGGTTAGAGGAGGGTTAGGGTGAGGGTTAGGTTTAGGGTTAGGGTTAGTGTTAGGATTAGGGTTAGGGTGAGGGTGAGTGTGAGGGTTAGGTTTAGGGTTAGGCTTACGCATAGGGTTAGGCTGAGGGTGAGGCTGAAGGTGAGGGTTAGAGTTAGGGTGAGGGTTAGTGTTAGGGGTAGGTTGAGGTTTAGGTTTAGGGTTAGGTTTAGAGTTAGGTTTAGGATGAGGGTGAGATTTAGGGTTAGAGTTAGGGTTAGTGTTAGAGTTAGGTTTAGGGTGAGGGTTAATGTTAGGGTTAGGCTTAGGCTTAGGCTTAGGACGAGCATGAGGGTGAGGGTTAGGCTTCGGGTTAGGGTGAGGGTTAGAGTTAGGGTTAGGGTGAGTTTTAGGATGAGGTTTAGCATTAGGATTATAGTAATCGTGAGGGCTAGGGTGAGGGTTAGGGTCAGGGCTAGGGATAGGGATAGGGCTAGGTTTAGGAATCTGGTTAGGGTGAGTGTGAGTGTGAGAGTTAGGGTTAAGGTAAGGTTTAGGCTTAGATTTAGGGTGAGGGTTAGGGTTAGGGTTTTGGTTAGGGTGAGGGTGAGGCCGAGGATTAGGGTTAGGTTTAAGGTTAAGTTTAGGGTTAGGTTTAGGTTTAGGGTGAGGGTTTGGGTTAGGGTTACGGTGAGGGTTAGGTTTAGGGTTAGGGTTAGGGTTCGGCTTAGGCTTAGGTTTAGGCTGAGGTTGAGGGTTAGGGTGAGATTTAGGGTTAGGGTTATGGAAAGGGATAGGGTTAGGGTAAGTGTTTGGATGAGGGTTAGGTTTAGGGTGAGTGTTAGGGTCAGGGTGAGGGATAGATTGAGTATTTGGGTTAGGGTTAGTGTGAGGTTTAGGGTGAGGCTGAGGGTTAGGGTTAGGGTGATGGTTAGTGTTAGAATTAAGTTTAGGGTGGGGGGGCTAGGGTGAGACTGACGGTTAGGGTTAGGTTTAGGGTGAGTTTTAGGGTTAGGGTGAGAGTTAGGGTTACTGTGAGGGTTAGTGTTAGAGTTAGGGTTAGTGTTAGGGTGAGGGTAAGTGTTAGCGTGCGGGTTAGTGTTAGGTTGGGGGTTATGGTTAGGGTGAGGTTTAGGGTTAGTTTTAGGGTTATTGTTAGGTTTAGGGTTAGGGGTACAGTGAGGGTGAGGATGAGGGTTAGATTTAGGGGAGTTTTAGGGTTAGGGTTAGGGTTAGAGTTAGGGTTAGGGTGAGTGTGAGGTTTAGGGTTAGAGTTATGGTTCAGGTTAGGGTTAGGATGAGGGTTAGGTTTAGAGTTAGTTTTAGGTTTAGGATTAGGGTTAGGGTTAGGGTTAGGGTTAGATTTAGGGTGAGGGTGAAGGTTAGGGTTAGTGTTAGTGTGAGGGTTAGGATGAGGGTTAGGCTTAGGATTAGGGTTAGGGTGAGGGCTAGTGTGAGGTTGAGGTTTAGGGTTAGGGTTAGAGTGAGGTTTAGATTTAGGGTGAGGGTGAGGTTTAGGGTTAGAGTTAGGGTTAGGGTTAGGTTTAGGGTTAGGTAAGGGTTACGGTGAGGGTGAGGGTTAGGTTTAGGTTGAGGGTTTGTGTTAGGATTACGGTTAGGGTCAGGGTGAAGGTTAGGGTTAGTGTTAGGGTGAGGGTTAGGATGAGGGTTAGGTTTAGATTTAGTGTTAGGGTGAGGGCTAGTTTGAGGTTTAGGTTTAGGGTTAGCGTTAGGGTGAGTTTTAGGCTTTGGGTTAGGGTTAGACTGAGGGTTAGGTTGAGGTTGTGGGTTAGGGTTAGTGTTAGGGGGAGGGTTAGGGTGAAAGTTAGGGGGAGGGTTAGGGTTAGTGTTAGGGTTAGGTTAGCCTTTGGATTAGGGTGAGGTTGAGGTTAAGGGTTAGAATTAGGGTTAGGTTGAGGTTGAGGGAGAGGGTGAGGGTTAGGCTTAGGGTTAGGATTAGGATTAGGGTTAGGGTTAGGGTGAGTGTGAGGGTTAGGGTTAGCCTTAGGTTTAGGCTGAGGGTGAGGGTGAGGGTAAGTGTTAAGTTTAGGGTTAGGGTTAGTGTTAGAGTTAAGGTTAGGTTGAGGGTGAGGTTTATGGGTAAAGTTAGGGTTAGGTTGAGGGTTCGGTTGAGTGTTAGGGTTAGGGTGAGTGTTAGGGTGGGGGTGATGGTAAGGGTAAACGTGAGGATTAGGCTAAGGGTGATGGTTACTGTAAGGGTGAGGGTTAAGGTGAGGGTTAGGGTTAGGGTTAGGGTGAGAGTTAGGGTTCAGGTTAAGTTTAGGGTTAGGGTGAGGATTAGGGTAAGGGTTACGGTGAAGCTGACAGTTAGGGTTAGGTTGAGGGTTAGGGTTAGGATTAGGGTTAGGGTGAGGGTGAGGGTTAGGGTTAGTGTTAGGGTGAGGGTTAGGATGTGGGATAGGGTTGGGATTAGGTTTAGGGTGAGGGCTAGGATGAGGGTGAGGTTTAGGATTAGGGTTAGGGTGAGGTTTAGAGTTAGGGTGAGGGTTAGGGTTAGGGTGAAGTTGAGGTTTAGGGTTAGATTTAGGGTTAGGTTGAGACTGAGTTTGAGGGTTATGGTTAGTGTTAGTGTTAGGGTTAGTGTGAGGGTTAGGTTGAGGGTGAGGGTTAGGCTTAGGGTTAGGATTAGGATTAGGGTAAGTTTTAGGGTGAGTGTGAGGGTTAGGGTTGGGGTTAGGGTTAGGCTTAGGTTTAGGCTGAGGGTGAGGGTGAGGGTGAGGTTAGGGTTAGGGTTAGGGTTAGGGTTAGGGTGAGGTTTAGAGAGAGGATGAGGTTTAGGGTTAGGGTGAGGGTGAGTGTTAGAATTACGGTTAGGGTGAGGGCTAGGGTTAGGGTGAGGGTTAGGGTTAGGTTTAGGGTGAGGGTGAGGGTGAGGTTTAGGGTTAGGGTTAGTGTTACAGTTAGGGTGCGTTTGAGGGTTAGTTTGAGGTTTAGGGATAAGGTTAGGTTTAGGATTAGGGTTCGATTGAGGGTGAGTGTGAGGGTTAGGGTGAAGATTAGGCTTAGGCTTCTGGTTAGGCTAATGGTGAGGGTGGGGGTGAGGATTATGGTTAGGGTGATGGTTCGGGTTAGGTTTAGTGTTATTTTTAGGGTTTGGGTTAGAGTTACTGTGAGGGTGAATGTGCAAGTGCGGGTTAGGGTTAGGTTTAGGGTGGGGTTTAGGGTTAGGGTTAGGGTTAGCGTGAGGCTGAGGTTTAGGTTTAGAAATAGGGTTAGGGGGAGGGTTAGGCTTACGCTTAGGCTTAGGCTTAGCTCGAGCATGAGGGTTCGGGTAGGGTTCGGTTTAGGATCGGGATAGGGTTAGGTTGAGAGTTAGGTTGAGGTTTAGGGTTAGGATAAGTTTAAGGGTGAGGGCTAGGCTGAGGGTTAGGTTGAGGGTTATGGTTAGGGATAGGGTTAGGTTTAGAATTAGGGTTCAGTTGAGTGTGAGGGTTAGGATTAGTGTTAGGGTTAGGCTTAGAGTAAGAATGAGGTTTAGGGTTAGGGTTTGGGTTAGGATGAGTTTGAGGCAGAGGATTAGGGTTGGGTTTAGGGGTAGTGTTAGTGTTAGGTTTAGGGTTAGGGTTAGGGTTAGGGTGAGGTTTAGATATAGGGTCAGGGGGAGGGTTAGGGTGAGGGTTAGGATTAGGGGTAGTGTAAGGTTTAGGTTGAGTCTGAGGGTTAGGTTGACGTTTAGGGATAGGGTTAGGGTTAGGGTCAGTTTGAGGGTTAGTGTTAGTGTTAGGGTTAGTGTTAGGGTGAGGGTAAGTGTTAGGGTGAGGTTATGGGTTATGGTGACGGTTATGGTTAGGGTGATGGTTAGGGTTATGGTAAGGTTTATTGTTAGGTTTAGGTTTAGGGTTATGGTTACAGTGAGGATGAGGGTGAGGGTTAGGGTTAGGGTTAGTTTGAGGTTTAGGGTTTGAGTTAGGGTTAGGGTTAGGGTGAGGGTGAGGGTGAGGTTTAGGGTTAGAGTTAGGGTTAGGGGGAAGCTTAGGGTTAGGGTTAGGGTGAGAGTTAGGGGGAGGGTAAGGATTATTGTTAGGGTTAGGGATAGGATTAGGGTTAGGATTAAGTTGAGGGTCAGTGTGTTTGTTAGGGTTAGGTCTAGGGTTAGGCTTAGGATTAGGCTGAGGTTGAAGGTGATGGTTAGGGTTAGGGTTAGGATTAGGGTTTCGGCAAGCGCTAGGGTAAGGGTGAGGCTTAGGGTTAGAGTTAGGGTGAGGTTTATGGTTAGGGTTAGGCTTAGGGTGAGGGTGAGCGATATGGTTAGAGTTAGGCTTAGGCTTAAGGTTAGACTGAGGGTGAGGGTGGTGGTGAGGTTTAGGTTTAGGGTGAGTGTGAGGGTTACGGTTAGGTTGAGAGTGAGAGTTAGAGTTAGGGTTAGGGTGAAGGTTAAGGTTAGGGTTAGGGTGAGGGTAAGGATGAGGATTAGGGTTAGGATTAGGGTTAGGGTGAGGGCTAGGGTGAGTTTGAGGGTTAGGGTTAGTGTTAGATTAAGGTTTAGGGTTAGGGTTAGGGTTAGGGTGAGGATTAGGTTGAGGGTTAGGGTTACAGTGAGGGTGAGGATTAGGGTTAGCGTGAGGGTTAGGGTTAGGATTAGGGTTAGCTTGAGTGTGAGTATTAACATTAGGGTTAGGGTTAGGGTTAGGATTAGTGTTATTGTTAGGGTTAGTGTTAGAGTTATTTTGAGGGTGAGGGTGAGGGTGAGGGTTAGGGTTAGGGTTAGGTTGAGGTTTAGGGTTAGGGATTAGGATTAGGGTTAGGGTGAGGGTGAGGTTTCGGGTTAGATTTAGGGTTAGTTGGAGGGTTAGGTCGAGGGTGAGACTTAGGTTTAGTTTTAGGATTAAGGTTAATGTGAGCGTTAGGTTGAGGTTTAGGGTTACGGTTAGGGTTAGGGTTAGGATTAGGGTGAGGGTGAGGGTGAGTGTGAGGGTTAGGGTTAGGCTTAGGTTTAGGCTTAGGGTTAGGATGAGGGTGAGGGTGGGTGTGAGGATTAGGTTTAGGGTGATGTTTGGGGTTAGGGTTAGTGTGAGGGTTAGGATTAGGATTAGGGTTAGGGTGAGGGCTAGGGAGAGGGTGAGGTTTAGGGTAAGGGTTATGCTTAGGCTTAGGGTTAGGCTGAGCTTGAGGTTGAGGGTGAGTGTTAGGGTTATGATGATTGTTAGGTTTACAGTTAGGGTGAGTGTTAGGATGAGGTTTAGGGTTAGAGTGAGTGTTAGGATGAGGTTTAGGGTTAGGGTGAAGGTTAGACTTAGGTTATGGTGAGGGTGAGGTTTAGGGGTACAGTTAGGGTTAGTATGAGGGTTAGGGTTAGGGTGCAGGTTAGCCTGGGAGTGACGGTAAGGGTAAAGCTGAGGATTAGGCTGAGGGTGAGGGTTCCGATAAGGGTGAGGGTTAGGTTTAGGGTGAGGGTGAGTGTTAACATTAGGGTGAGAGTGAGGGTTAGATTGAGGATTAGCTTTAGGTTTAGTGTGAGGTTTAGGGTGAGGATGATTGTTAGGGTTAGGGTGAAGGCTAGGGTAAGTGTGAGGGTTAGGGTTAGGGTGAGTGTTAGGTTTAGGGTTAGGTGTATTGTTAGGTTTCGTGGTAGGGTTACTGTTACTGTGAGGGTGAGCGTGAGGATTAGTTTAGGGTTAGGATGAGGTTTTGGTTTAGGGTTAGGGTTAGAGTTAATGTTAGGGTGAGGGTTAGGGTTAGGGTTAGGCTTAGGTTAAGGCTTAGGCTTAGGCCAAGCATGAGGGTGAGTGTTCCGCTTCGGGTCCAGGTGAGGTTTAGGGTTAGGTTGAGAGTTAGGTTGAGGTTTAGGGTTAGGATAAGTTTAAGGGTGAGGGCTAGGCTGAGGGTTAGGGTGAGGGTTAGGGTTAGGGATAGGGTTAGGTTTAGGATTAGGTTTAGGATAAGTGTGAGGGTTAGCATTAGGGTTAGGGTTAGGCTTAGACTTAGGATGAGGTTTAGGGTTTGGGTTTGGGTTACGGTGAGGTTGAGGCTGAGGATTAGGGTTAGGTTTAGGGTTAGGTTTAGGGGTAGTGTTAGTGTTAGTGTTAGGGTTAGGGTTAGGGTGAGGTTGAGGTTTAGATATAGGGTTAGTGGGAGGGATAGGGTGAGGGTTAGGGTTAGGGGTAGTGTTAGGTTTAGGTTGAGGGTGAGGGTTAGGTTGGGGTTTAAGGGTAGTGTTAGGGTTAGAGTCAGTGTGAGGGATAGTGTTAGTGTTAGGGTTAGTGTTAGGGTGAGGTATGTGTTAGGGTGAGGTTATGGGTTAGGGTGACGGTTATGGTTAGAGTGAGGGTTAAGGTTAGGGTTAGGGTTATTGTTAGGTTTAGGTTTAGGGTTACGGTTAGGGTGAGGGTGAGGGTGAGGGTTAGGGTTAGGGTTAGGTTGAGGTTTAGGGTTTGGGGTAGGGTTAGATTTAGGGTTAGGGTGAGAGTGAGGTTTAGGGTTAGGGTGACGCTTAGGGTTAGGGTTAGGGTCAGAGTTAGGGGAGGGTAAGGGTTACTGTTAGGGTTAGGTATAGGATTATGTTTAGGGTTAAGGTGAGGGTCAGTGTGTTTGTTAGGGTTAGGTCTAGATTTAGGCTTAGATTTAGGCTGAGGGTGAGGGTGATGTTTTAGGGTTAGGGTTAGGGTTAGGGTTAGGGGGAGGGATAGGATTAGGGTTAGGGTTAGGATTAGGGTTTCAGCATGCGCTAGGGTAGGGTGAGGGTTAGGGTTAGAGTTAGGGTGAGGTTTATGGTTAGGGTTAGGGTGAGGGTTAGGGTAAGGTTTAGGGTTAGAGTTAGGGTTAGGGTGAGGCTGAGGGTGAGGGTTAGGGTTAGGGTTAGTGTTAGGTTTAGGTTTAGGGTTAGGATGAGGGTTAGGGTGAGGGATAGGGTTAGGTTTAGGGTTAGGATTAGGCTGAGGGTGAGGATGAGGGTGAGGGTTAGGTTGAGGAATAGGGTTAGGGTTAGGGTGATTGCTAGGGTTGGGTGAGGTTTAGGGATTGGGTTAGCGTGAGGTTTACGGTTACGGTGATGGTTAGGGTTAGTGTGAGGGTTAGTGTTAGGGTTAGGGTTATTGTTAGGGTTAGGGTAAGTGTTAGGGTGAGGGTTAGGTTTAGGGTGAGGGTTATGGTTAGGGTGAGGGTTAGGTTTATGGTTAAGGTTATTGTTACGTTTAGGGTTACGGTTAAGGTGAGGGTGAGGGTGAGGGTTACGGTTAGGTTTAGGATGAGGTTTAGGTTTAGGGTTAGGGATAGAATTAGGGATAGGGTGACAGTGAGGTTTAGGGTTAGAGTTAGGGTTTGTGATAGGGTTAGGGTTAGGTTGAGGGTTAGGGTTTGTCTTAGGCTTAGGCTTAGGCTTAGGCTGAGCATGAGCGTGAGGGTTAGCGTTAGGGTGATGGTTCTGTTTAGGATTAGTGTTATTGTTAGTGTTAGGGTTAGAGTTACTGTGAGGGTGAGGGTGCAGGTTAGGTTTAGGGTTAGGCTTAGGGTGGGGTTTACGGTTAGGGTTAGGGTTAGGGTTAGGTTGAGGGTGAGGTTTAGGTTTAGATTTAGGGTAGTGTTATGGTGAGGTTTAGTGTTAGAGTTAGGGTTAGGCTGAGGCTGAGGGTGAGGTTTAGGTTTAGGATTAATGTTAGGGTTAGGCTTAAGGTGAAGGTTAGGTTGAGGGTGCGGGTTAGGGTTAGGGTTAGGAGTAGGATTAGGGTTAGTGTTAGGGTGAGTGTGAGGGTTAGGGTTAGGCTTAGGGATAGGCTTAGGGTTACGCTGAGGTTGAAGTTTAGGGTTAGGGTTAGTGTGAGGTATAGAGTTAGGGTTAGGGTGAGTGTTAGGGTTAGGTTTAGGGTTAGGCTGAGGATTAGGCTGAGGATGAGGAAGTGGGTTAGGGTTAGGATGAGGGTTAGGGGAGGGTAAGGGTTAGTGTTAGGGTTAGGGATAGGATTAGGTTTAGGGTTAGGGTGAGGGTCAGTGTGTTTGTTAGTGTTAGGTCTAGGTATAGAGGTATAGAGTTATCGTTAGGGTGACATTTAGGGTTAGGGTTAGTGTTATGGTGAGGGTAAGTGTTAGGGTGAAGTTATGGGTTATGGTGACTGTTATGGTTAGGGTGAGGGTAGGGTTAGGTTTAGGGTTATTGTTAGGTTTAGGTTTAGGGTTATGGTTAGGGTGAGGGTGAGGATGAGGGTTTGGGTTAGGGTTAGGTTGAGGTTTAGAGTTTGGGTTAGGGTTAGGGTTAGGGTGAGGGTGAGGTTTAGGGTTAGTGTTAGGGTTAGGGTGACGCTTCGGGTTAGGGTTAGGGTGAGCGTTAGGGGGAGGGTAAGTGTTAGTGTTAGGGTTAGGGATAGGATTAGGGTTAGGGTTAAGGTGAGGGTCAGTGTGTTTGTTAGGGTTAGGTGTAGGGTTAGTCTTAGGTTTAGGCTGAGGGTGAGGGTGATGGTTAGGGTTAGGGTTAGGGTTAGGGATAGGGGGAGGGTTAGGATTAGGGTTAGTGTTAGGATTAGGGTTAGGGCAAGGGCTAAGGTGAGGGTGAGGTTTAGGGTTAGAGTTAGGGTGAGGTTCATGGTTAGGGTTAGGGTTAGGGTGAGGGTGAGGTTTAGGGTTAGAGTAAGGGTTAGGGTGAAGCTATGGGTGAGGGTTAGGGTTAGGGTTAGTGTTAGCTTTAGGGTTAGGATTAGGGTGAGTATTAGGGTGAGGGTTACGGTTAGGTTTAGCGTTAGGTTTAGGCTGATGGTGAGCGTGAGAGTGAGGGATAGGATGAGGATGAGTGTTAGGGTTAGGGTGAGGGCTAGGGTTGTGTGAGCGTTAGGGATTGGGTTAGTGTGAGGTTTAGGGTTAGGGTGATGGTTATTGTTAGTGTGAGGGTTAGTGTTAGGGTTAGGGTTATTTATAGGGTTAGGGTAAGTGTTAGGGTGAGGGTAAGGTTTAGGGTGAGGGTTATGTTCAGTGTGAGGATTAGGGTTATCGTTAAGTTTATTGTTAGTGTTAGGTTCAGGTTTATGGTGAGGGTGAGGGTGTGGGTTACATTTAGGGTTAGGTTGAGGATTAGGTTTAGGGTTAGGGATAGAATTAGGGTTAGGGTGACAGTGAGGTTTAGGGTTAGAGTTAGAGTTTGAGATAGGGTTAGGGTTAGGGTGAGGGTTAGCGTTAGGTTTAGGCTTCGGCTTAGGCTTTGGCCAAGCATGAGGGTGAGGGTTAGGGTTAGGGTGATGTTTCTCGTTAGGATTAGTGTTATTGTGAGTGTTAGGGTTAGAGTTTCGGTGAGGCTGAGGGTGCAGGTGAGGGTTAGGGTTAGGGTTAGGCGGGGATTTACGGTTAGGATTAGGGTTAGTGTTAGGGTGAGGCTGAGGGTGAGGGATAGGGTTAGGATTAATTTTAGGGTTAGGCTTAAGGTGAGAGTTAGGTTGAGGTTTAGGGTAAGGGTTAGGGTTAGGAGTAGGATTAGGGTTAGGGTTAATGTGAGGGTTAGGGTGAGGGTTAGGCTTAGGTTGAGGTTTAGGGTTATGGGGAGGTTTAGGATTAGGGTTAGGTTTAGGATTAGGGTTAGGGTGAGGGTGAGTGTGTGTGTTAGTGTTAGGTTTAGGGTTAGGCTTAGGGTTAGGCTGAGGGTGAGTTTGAGGTTTAGGGTTAGGGTTAGGGTGAGGGTTAGGGTAAGAGTTAGGAGGACAGTTAGGAAGAGGGTTAGGGTTAGGATTAGGGTTTGGTGAGGGCTAGGGTGAGGGTGAGGTTTAGGTTTAGGTTTGGGGTGAGGGTGAGGGTTAGGGTATGTGTGAGAGTTATGGTTCGGTTTAATTTTAGGGTTAGCTTGACCGTTAGGATAAAGGTTATGGTGAAGGTGAGGGTTAGGGTTGGGTTGAGGGTTAGGGTTCGAATTAGGGGTTGAGTGAGGGTGACGGTGAGGGTTAGGTTTAGTGTTAGGGTTAGGGTGAGTGTAAGGTTTAGGGTTAGGATTAGGGTTAGGGTGAGGCTGAGTTTGAGGGTTAGGGTTAGGGTTAGTGTTAGATATAGGGTTAGGGTGAGGTTTAGGTTGAGTGTGAGGGTTAGGCTTAGGGTTAGGATTAGGTTTAGGGTTAGGGTTAGGGTTAGGGTTAGGGTTAGATTGAGGGTGAGGTTGGGGGTGAGCGTTAGGTTTAGTGTGAGTGTGAAGGTTAGGGTTAGGTTGAGGGTTAGGGTTAGGGTTATGGTGAGCGTGAGGGTTAGGGTTAGGTTGAGAGTTAGGGTAAGAGTTAGGGTTAATGTGAGGGTTAAGGTTAGGGTTAGGGTGAGGGCTAGGGTGAGTTTGAGGGTTAGGGTTAGAGTTAGATTAAGGTTTAGGGTTAGGGTTAGGGTGAGTATTAGGTTGAGGGTTAGGGTTACAGGGAAGGTTAGGATTAGGGTTAGGGTGAGGGTTAGGTTTAGGGTTAGGCTTAGGCTTAGGCTTAGACTTAGGCCGAGCATGAGGGTTTGGGTTCGGGTTCAGGTCCGGGTGAGGGTTAGGGTTAGGTTGAGAGTTAGGTTGAGGTTTAGGGTTAGAATAAGTTTAAGGGTGAGGGCTAGGCTGAGGGTTAGGGTGAGGGTTAGGGTTAGGGATAGGGTTAGGTTTAGGATTAGGGTTAGGGTGAGTGTGAGGGTTTGGATTAGGGTTATGGTTAGGCTTAGATTTAGGATGAGGTTTAGGGTTAGGGTTTTTTTAGGGTGAGGTTGAGGCTGAGGATTAGGGTTAGGTTTCTGGTTAGGTTTGGGGTTAGTGTTAGTGTTAGGGTTAGGGTTAGGGTTAGGGTGAGGGTTAGGATTAGATATAGGGTTAGGGGGAGGGATTGGGTGAGGTTAGGGTTAGGGGTAGTGTTAGGTTTAGGTTGAGGGTGAGGGTAAGGTTGAGGTTTAAGGGTAGTGTTAGGATTAGGGTCAGTGTGAGGAATAGTGTTAGTGTTAGGGTTAGTGTTAGGGTGAGGGTACGTGTTAGGGTGAGGTTATGGGTTAGAGTGATGGTTAGGGTTAGGGATAGGGTTATTGTTAGGTTTAGGTTATGGTTACGGATACGGTGAGTGTGAGGGTGAGGGTGAGGGTTAGGGTTAGGGTTATGTTGAGGTTTAGGGTTTGGGTTAGGGTTAGATTTAGGGTTAGGGTGAGGGTGAGGTTTAGGGTTAGGGTGACGCTTAGGGTTAGGGTTAGGGTCAGAGTTAGGGGAGGGTAAGGGTTAGTGTTAGGGTTAGGGATAGGATTATGTTTAGGGTTAAGGTGAGGGTCAGTGTGTTTGTTAGGGTTAGGTCTAGATTTAGGCTTAGATTTAGGCTGAGGGTGAGGGTGATGTTTTAGGGTTAGGATTAGGGTTAGGGTTAGGGGGAGGGATAGGATTAGGGTTAGGGTTAGGATTAGGGTTTCGGCAAGCGCTAGGGTGATGGTGAGGCTTAGGCTTAGAGTTAGGGTGAGGTTTATGGTTAGGGTTAGGGTTAGGGTGAGGGTGAGGTTTAGGGTTAGAGTTAGGGTTCGGGTGAGGCTCAGGGTGAGGGTTAGGGTTAGGGTTAGTGTTAGGTTTAGGTTTAGGGTTAGGGTGAGGGTTAGTGTGAGTGTTAGGGTTAGGTTTAGGGTTAGGGTTAGGCTGAGGGTGAGGGTTAGGTTTAGGGTTAGAGTGAGGGCTAGGATTGGGTGAGGGTTAGGGATTAGGTTAGCGTGAGGTTTAGGGTTACGGTGATAGTTAGGGTTAGTGTGAGGGTTAGTGTTAGGGTTAGAGTTATTGTTAGGGTTAGGGTAAGTGTTAGGGTGAGGGTTAGGTTTAGGGTGAGGGTTATGGTTAGGGTGAGGGTTAGGGTTATGATTAAGGTTATTGTTAGGTTTAGGGTTAAGGTTAAGGTGAGTTGAGGGTGAGGGTTACGGTTAGGGTTAGGATCAGGTTTAGGTTTAGGGTTAGGGATAGAATTAGGGTTAGGGTGACAGTGAGGTTTAGGGTTAGAGTTAGGGTTTGTGATAGGGTTAGTTTTAGGGTGAGGGTTAGGGTTAGGCTTAGGCTTAGGCTTAGGCTTAGGCCGAGCATGAGGGTGAGGGTTAGGGTTAGGTGATGGTTCTGTTTAGGATTAGTGTTATTGTTAGTGTTAGTGTTAGATTTACGGTGAGGGTGAGGGTGCAGGTGAGGGTTAGTGTTAGGGTTACGGTGGGGTTTACGGTTAGGGTTAGGATTAGGGTTAGGTTTAGGGTGAGGTTTAGATTTAGATTTAGGTTTAGTGTTAGGGTGAGGTTTTGTGTTAGAGTTAGGGTTAGGGTGAGGCTGAGGGTGAGAATTAGGTTTAGGATTAATGTTAGGTTTAGGCTTAGTTGAGGTTTATTTTGAGGGTGAGGGTTAGGGTAAGGGATAGGAGTAGGATTAGGGTTAGAGTTAGGGTGAGTGTGAGGGTTAGGGTTAGGGTTAGGGATAGGCTTAGGGTTAGGCTGAGGTTGAGGGTTAGGGTTAGGGTTAGTGTGAGGTATAGGGTTAGGGTTAGGGTGAGTGTTAGGGTTAGGTTTAGGGTTAGGCTGAGGATTAGGCTGAGGATGAGGAAGTGGGTTAGGGTTAGGATGAGGGTTAGGCGAGGGTAAGGGTTAGTGTTAGAGTTAGGGATAGGATTAGGTTTAGGGTTAGGGTGAGGGTCAGTGTGTTTGTTAGGGTTAGGTCTAGAGTTAGGCTTAGGTTTAGGCTGAGGGTGAGGGTGATGGTTAGTGTTATGGTTAGGGTTATTTTTAGGGTTAGGGTAAGTGTTAGGGTGAGGGTAAGGTTTAGGGTGAGGGTTATGGTTATGGTGAGGTTTAGGGTTATGGTTAAGGTTATTGTTAGGGTTAGGGTTACGGTTAAGGGGAGGTTGACGGTGAGGGTTACGGTTAGGGTTAGGATGAGGTTTAGGTTTAGGGTTAGGGATAGAATTAGGGTTATGCTGACAGTGAGATTTAGGTTTATTGTTAGGGTTTGTGATAGGGTTAGGGTTAGGGTGAGGGTTAGGGTTAGGCTTAGGCTTATGCTTAGGCTTAGGCCGAGCATGAGGGTGACGTTTTGGGTTAGATTGTTGGTTCTGTTTAGAATTAATGTTATTGTTAGTGTTAAGGTTACAGTTATGGTGAGGGTTAGCGTTAGGGTGCCATTTAGGGTTAGGGTTAGGGTTAGGGTTAGGGTGAGGGTGAGGTTTACGATTAGAGGAGTGTGAGAGTTAGGGTTAGGGTTAGGGATAGGCTGAGGGTTAGATGCGGGCGAGGGTTTAGGGTTAGAGTTAGGGTTAGAGTGACGCTTCGGGTTAGGGTTAGGGTGAGAGTTGGGGGAGGGTAAGTGTTAGTGTTAGGGTTAGGGATAGGATTAGGGTTAGGGTTAAGGTGAGGGTCAGTGTGTTTGTTAGGGTTAGGGTTAGGTCTAGGTTTAGGCTTAGGTTTAGGCTGAGGGTGAAGGTGATGGTTAGGGTTAGGGTTAGGGTTAGGGATAGGGGGAGAGTTAGGATTAGGGTTAGGGTTAGGATTAGGGTTAGGGCAAGGGCTAGGGTGAGGGTGAGGTTTAGGGTTAGAGTTAGGGTGAGGTTTATGGTTAAGGTTAGGGTTAGGGTGAGGGAGAAGTTTAGTGTTAGAGTTAGGGTTAGGTGAAGCTATGGGTGAGGGTTAGGTTTAGGGTTAGTGTTAGCTTTAGGGTTAGGTTTAGGGTGAGGGTTACGGTTAGGTTTAGCGTTAGGGTTAGGCTGAATGTGTGCGTGAGGTTGAGGGTTAGGGTGAGGATGAGGGTTAGGGTTAGGGTGTGGGCTAGGGTTGGGTGAGGGTTAGAGATTGGGTTAGCGTGAGGTTTAGGGTTAGAGTGTTGGTTAGTGTTAGTGTGAGGGTTAGTGTTAGGGTTAGGGTTATTTAAAGGGTTAGGGTAAGTGTTAGGGTGAGGGTAAGGGTTAGGGTGAGGGTTATGTTTAGGGTGAGGATTAGGGTTATGGTTAAGGTTATTGTTAGTGTTAGGTTTAGGTTTATGGTGAGGGTGAGGGTGAGGGTTATATTTAGGGTTAGGATGAGGTTTAGGTTTAGGGTTAGGGATAGAATTAGGGTTAGTGTGACAGTGAGATTTCGGTTTAGAGTTAGGGTTTGTGATAGGGTTAGGGTTAGGGTGATGGTTAGCGTTAGGATTAGGCTTAGGCTTAGGCTTTGGCCGAGCATGAGGGTGAGGGTTAGGGTTAGGGTGATGGTTCTCGTTAGGATTACTGTTATTATGAGTGTTAGGGTTAGAGTTACGGTGAGGGTGAGGGTGCAGGTGAGGATTAGGGTTAGGGTTAGGATGGGGTTTACGGTTAGGGTTAGGTTTAGGGTTAGGGTGAGGCTGAGGGTGAGGGATAGGGTTAGGATTATTTTTAGGGTTAGGATTAAGGTGAGGGTTAGGTTGAGTTTTAGGGTAAGGGTTAGGGTTAGGAGTAGGATTAGGGTTAGGTTTAGTGTGAGTGTGAGGGTTAGGGTGAGTGTTAGGCTTTGGTTGAGGGTTAGGGTTATGGCGAAGTTTAGGATTAGGGTTAGGTTTAGGATTAGGGTTAGGGTGAGGGTGAGTGTGTGTGTTAGGTTTAGGTTTAGGGTTAGGCTTAGGGTTAGGCTGAGGGTGAGTTTGAGGGTTAGAGTTAGGGTTAGGGTGAGGGTTAGGGTAAGAGTTAGGGGGACAGATAGGAAGAGGGTTAGGGTTAGGATTAGGGTTTGGTGAGGACTAGGGTTCGGGTGAGGTTTAGGTTTAGGTTTGGGGTGAGTGTTAGGGATAGGGTATGTGTGAGAGTTATGGTTCGGTTTAATTTTAGGGTTAGTTTGAGCGTTAGGATAAAGGTTATGGTGAAGGTGAGGGTTAGGGTTGGGTTTAGGGTTAGGGTTCGGTTTAGGGGTTGAGTGAGGGTGACGGTGAGTGTTAGGTTGATTGTTAGGGTGAGGGTTAGGATGAGGGTTACGGTTAGGATTAGGGTGAGGGTGAGGGCTAGGGTGAGGGTGAGGTTTAGGGTTAGGGTTAGGGTGAGGTTTAGGGTTAGGTTTCATGTTAGGGTTAGGGTGAGTGTAAGGTTTAGGGTTAGAGTTAGGGTTAGGGTGAGGCTGAGTTTGAGGGTTAGGGTTAGTGTTAGTGTTAGATTTAGGGTTAAGGTGAGGTTTAGGTTGAGTGTGAGGGTTAGGCTTAGGGTTAGGATTAGGTTTAGGGTAAGGGTTAAGGTGAGTGTGAGCGATATGGTTAGGGTTCGGTTTAGGCTTAGGGTTAGATTGAGGGTGAGCGTTAGGTTTAGTGTGAGTGTGAGGGTTAGGGTTAGGTTGAGGGTTAGAGTTAGGGTTACGGTGAGCGTGAGGGTTAGGGTTAGGTTGAGAGTTAGGGTTAGAGTTAGGGTTAGGGTGAGGGTTAAGGTTAGGGTTAGGGTGAGGGTAAGGATGAGGATTAGGGTTAGGATTAGGGTTAGGGTGAGGGCTAGGGTGAGTTTGAGGGTTAGGGTTAGAGTTAGATTAAGGTTTAGGGTTAGGGTTAGGGTCAGTATTAGGTTGAGGATTAGGGGTAGAGTGAAGGTGAGGATTAGGGTTAGGGTGAGGGTTAGGTTTAGGGTTAGGCTTAGGCTTAGGCTTAGACTTAGGCCGAGCATGAGGGTGAGGGTTCGGGTTCAGGTCCGGGTGAGGGTTAGGGTTATGTTGAGAGTTAGGTTGAGGTTTAGGGTTAGAATAAGTTTAAGGGTGAGGGCTAGGCTGAAGGTTAGGGTGAGGGTTAGGGTTAGGGATAGGGTTAGGTTTAGGATTAGGGTTAGGGTGAGTGTGAGGGTTAGGATTAGTTTAGGGTTAGGCTTAGAGTTAGGATGAGGTTTAGGGTTAGGGTTTGGTTTAGGGTGAGGTTGAGGCTGAGGATTAGGGTTGGGTTTCGGGTTAGGTTTAGGGGTAGTGTTAGGGTTAGGGTTAGGGTGAGGGTGAGGGTGAGGTTTAGATATAGGGTTAGTGGGAGGGATAGGGTGAGGGTTAAGTTTAGGGGTAGTGTTAGGTTTAGGTTGAGGGTGAGGTTTAGTTTGAGGTTTAAGGGTAGTGTTAGGGTTAAGGTCAATGTGAGGGATAATGTTAATGTTAGGGTTAGTGTTAGGGTGAGGGTAAGTGTTAGGGTGAGCTTATGGGTTAGGGTGATGGTTTTGGTAAGGGTGAAGGTTAGGGTTAGGGTTAGGGTTATTGTTAGGTTTAGGTTTAGGGTTATGGTTACGGTGAGTGTGAGTGTGAGGGTTAGGGTTAGGGTTAAGTTGAGGTTTAGGGTTTGGGTTAGGGGTAGATTTAGGGTTAGGGTGAGGGTGAGGTTTAGGGTTAGGGTGACGCTTAGGGTTAGGGTTAGGGTCATAGTTAGGGGAGGGTAAGGGTTAGTGTTAGGGTTAGGGATAGGATTAGGTTTAGGGTTAAGGTGAGGGTCAGTGTGTTTGTTAGAGTTAGGTCTAGATTTAGGCTTAGATTTAGGATGAGGGTGAGGGTGATGTTTTAGGGTTAGGGTTAGGGTTAGGGTTAGGGGGGGATAGGATTAGGGTTAGGTTTAGGATTAGGGTTTCGGCAAGCGCTAGGGTGAGGGTGAGGCTTAGGGTTAGAATTAGGGCTAGGGTGAGGCTGAGGGTGAGGGTTAGGGTTAAGGTTAGTTTTAGGTTTAGGTTTAGGTTTGGGATGACTGTTAGGGTGATGGTTAGGGTTAGGTTTAGGGATAGGGTTAGGCTGAGGTTGAGGATGAGGGTGAGGGTTAGGGTGAGGATTAGGGTTAGGGTTAGGTTGAGGACTAGGGTTGGGTGAGGATTAGGGAGAGGGTTAGCGTGAGGTTTAGGGTTAAGGTGATGGTTAGGGTTAGTGTGAGTGTTAGTGTTAGGGTTAGGGTTATTGTTAGGGTTAGGGTAAGTGTTAGGTTGAGGGTTAGGATTAGGTTGAGGGTTATGGTTAGGGTGAGGGTTAGGGTTATGGTTAAGGTTATTGTTAGGGTTAGGGTTACGGTTAAGGTGAGGGTGAGGGTGAGGGTTACGGTTAGGGTTAGGATGAGGTTTAGGTTTAGGGTTAGGGATAGAATTAAGGTTAGGGTGACAGTGAGGTTTAGGGTTAGAGTTAGGGTTTGTGATAGGGTTAGGGTTATGGGGAGGGTTAGGGTTAGTTTTAGGCTTAGGCTTAGGCTTAGGCTGAGCATGAGGGTGAGGGTTAGGGTTAGGGTGATTGTTCTGTTTAGGATTAGTGTTATTGTTAGTGTTAGGGTCAGAGTTACGGTGAGGGTGAGGGTGCAGGTTAGGTTTAGGGTTAGGCTTAGGGTGGGGTTTACGCTTAGGGTTAGGGTTAGGGTTAGGTTGAGGGTGAGGTTTAGGTTTAGATTTAGGGTAGTGTTATGGTGAGGTTTAGTGTTAGATTTAGGGTTAGGCTGAGGCTGAGGGCGAGGTTTAGGTTTAGGATTAATGTTAGGGTTAGGCTTAAGGTGAGTTTTAGGTTGAGGGTGCCGGTTAGGGTTAGGGTTAGGAGTAGGATTAGGGTTAGGGTTAGGGTTAGGGTTAGGAGTAGGATTAGGGTTAAGGTTAGGGTGAGTGTGAGGGTTAGGGTTAGGGTTAGGGATAGGCTTAGGGTTAGGCTGAGGTTGAGGGTTAGTGTTAGGGTTAGCGTGAGGTATAGGGTTAGGGTTAGGGTTAGTGTTAGGGTTAGGTTTAGGGTTAGGCTGAGGATTAGGCTGAGGATGAGGGTGTGGGTTAGGGTTAGGATGAGGTTTAGAGGAGGGTAAGTGTTAGTGTTAGGGTTAGGGATAGGATTATGTTTAGGGTTAGAATGAGGGTCAGTGTGTTTGTTAGTGTTAGGTCTAGAGTTAGGCTAAGGTTTAGGCTGAGGGTGAGGGTGATGGTTAGTGTTAGAGTTAGGGTTATTGTTAGGGTTAGGGTAAGTGTTAGGGTGAGGGTAAGGTTTAGGGTGAGGGTTATGGTTATGGTGAGGTTTAGGGTTATGGTTAAGGTTATTGTTAGGGTTAGGGTTACGGTTAAGGTGAGGGTGAGGGTGAGGTTTACGGTTAGGGTTAGGATGAGGTTTAGGTTTAGGGTTAGGGATAGTATTAGGGTTATGCTGACAGTGAGGTTTAGGGTTAGTGTTAGGGTTTGTGATAGGGTTAGGGTTAGGGTGAGGGTGAGGGTTAGGGTTAGGCTTAGGCTTAGGCTTATGCTTAGGCCGAGCATGAGGGTGACGTTTAGGATTAGGGTGATGGTTCTGTTTAGAATTAGTGTTATTGTTAGTGTTAGGGTTAGAGTTACGGTGAGGGTTAGCATTAGGGTGCCATTTAGGGTTAGGGTTAGGGTTAGGGTTAGGGTGAGGGTGAGCTTTACGATTAGAGTTAGGGTTAGGGTGAGGCTGAAATTGAGGGTTAAGTTTAGGGTTAGTGTTAGAGTTAGGGTTAGTGTGAGGGTTATGTTGAGGTTGAGGGTTAGGCTTAAGGTTAGGATTAGGATTAGCATAAGGTTAGGTTGCGTTTGAGGGTTAGGGTTAGGGTTAGGCTTAGGGTTAGGCTTAGGGTGAGGTTGAGAGTGAGGGTTAGGGTTAGCTTTACGGTGAGAGTTAGGGTTCGGTTAAATTTAGGTTTAGTGTGAGGATTAGGGTTAGGTTTATGGTGAGCTTGAGTTTTAGGGTAAGGTGGAGGCTTAAGGTTAGGATTAGGTTTAGGGTAAGGGTTAAGGTTAGGGTTAGGGTGAGGTTAAGAATGAAGATTAGGGATAGGGTGAGGGCTAGGTTGATGGTGAGGTTTAGGGTTAGTGTTAGATTAAGGTTGAGGGTTAGAGTTAGGGTTAGGGTGAGGGTTAGGTTGAGGGTTAGGGTTACGGTGAGGGTGAGGTTTAGGGTTAGGGTGAGGGTTAGGGTGAGGATGATGGTAAAGGTAAAGGTGAGGTTTATGCTGAGGTTGAGGTTTAGGGTGAGGGTTAGTGTTTGGTTTATGGTTAAGGTAAGGTTGAGGGTTACGGTCAGGCTGGTTGTTAGATTGAGGATTAGGGTTAGGGTTAGTGTGAGGTGTAGGGTGAGGATGTGGGTTAGGGTTAGGGTGAAGTTGAGGGTTAAATTAGGGTTAAGGTGAGTGCTAGGGTGAGGGTGAGTGTTAGGGTTAGGGTTAGGGTTAGGGTGAGGGTTAGGGTTATGGGGAGGGTTAGGATGAGGGTAGGGTTAGGATTAGGGTTAGGGTGAGGGTGAATGTGTGTGTTAGGGTTAGGTTGAGAGTTAGGTTGAGGTTTAGGGTTAGGATAAGTTTAAGGGTGAGGGCTAGGCTCAGGTTTAGGTTGAGGGTTAGGGTTAGGGATAGGGTTAGGTTTAGGATTAGGGTTAAGGTGAGTGTGAGGGTTAGGATTAGGGTTAGGGTTAGGCTTAGAGTTAGAATGAGGTTTAGGGTTAGGGTTTGGGTTAGGATGATGTTGAGGCTGAGGTTTAGGGCTAGGTTTAGGGTTGGGTTTAGGGGTAGTGTTAGTGTTAGGGTTAGGGTTAGGGTTTGAGTGAGGTTTAGATATAGGGTCAGGGGGAGGGTTAGGGTGAGGGTTAGGGTTAGGAGTAGTGTTAGGTTTAGGTAGAGGGTGAGGGTTAGGTTGACGTTTAGGGTTAGGGTTAGGGTCAGTTTGAGGGTTAGTGTTAGTGTTAGGGTTAGTGTTAGGGTGAGGGTAAGTGTTAGGGTGAGGTTATGGGTTATGGTGACTGTTATGGTTAGGGTGAGGGTTAGGGTTAGGGTTAGGGTTATTGTTAGGTTTAGGTTTAGGGTTTTGGTTGCGGTGAGGGTGAGGATGAGGGTTTGGGTTAGGGTTAGGTTGAGGTTTAGAGTTTGGGTTAGGGTTAGGTTAGGGTGAGGGTGAGGTTTAGGGTTAGAGTTAGGGTTAGGGTGACGCTTCGGTTTAGGGTTAGGGTGAGAGTTAGGGGGAGCGTAAGTGGTAGTGTTAGGGTTAGGGATAGGATTACGGTTAGGGTTAAGGTGAGGGTCAGTGTATTTGTTAGGGTTAGGTGTAGGGTTAGGCTTAGGTTTAGGCTGAGGGTGAGGGTGATGGTTAGGGTTAGGGTTAGGTTTAGGGATAGGGGGAGAGTTAGGATTAGGGTTAGGGTTAGGATTAGGGTTAGGGCAAGGGCTAGGGTGAGGGTGAGGTTTAGGGTTAGAGTTAGGGTGAGGTTTATGGTTAGGGTTAAGTTTAGGGTGAGGGTGAGGTTTAGGGTTATAGTTAGGGTTAGGGTGAAGCTATGGGTGAGGGTTAGGGTTAGGGTTAGTGTTAGCTTTAGGGTTAGGATTAGGGTGAGGGTTATGTTTAGGTTTAGCGTTAGGGTTAGGCTGAGGGTGAGCGTGAGTGTGAGGGTTAGGGTGAGGATGAGGGTTAGGGTTATGGTGAGGGCTAGGGTTGTGTGAGGGTTAGGGACTGGGTTAGCGTGAGGTTTAGGGTTAGGTGATGGTTATAGTTAGTATGAGGGTTAGTGTTAGGGTTAGGGTTATTTAAAGGGTTAGGGTAAGAGTTAGGGTGAGGGTAAGGGTTAGGGTGAGGGTTATGTTTAGGGTTAGGATTAGGGTTATGCTTAAGGTTATTGTTAGTGTTAGGTTTAGGTTTATGGTGAGGGTGAGGGTGAGGGTTACATTTAGGGTTAGGATGAGTTTTAGGTTTAGGGTTAGGGATAGAATTAGGGTTAGGGTGAGAGTGAGGTTTAGGTTTAGAGTTAGGGTTTGTGATAGGGTTAGGGTTAGGGTGAGGGTTAGCGTTAGGGTTAGGCTTAGGCTTAGGCTTTGGCCTAGCATGAGGGTGAGGGTTAGGGAAAGGGTGATGTTTCTCGTTAGGATTAGTGTTATTGTGAGTGTTAGGGTTAGAGTTACGGTGAGGGTGAGGGTTAGGGTTAGGGTTAGGATGGGGTTTACGGTTAGGGTTAGAGTTAGGGTTAGGGTGAGGCTGAGTATGAGGGATAGGTTTAGGATTAATTTTAGGGTTAGTCTTAAGGTGAGGGTTAGGTTGAGTTTTAGGGTAAGGATTATGGTTAGGAGTAGGATTAGGGTTAGGGTTAGGGTTAGGGTGAGGGTTAGGGTGAGGGTTAGGCTTAGGTTGAGGGTTAGGGTTATGGGGAGGTTTAGGATTAGGGTTAGGTTTAGGATTAGGGTTAGGGTGAGTGTGAGTGTGTGTGTTAGTGTTAGGTTTAGGGTTAGGCTTAGGGTTAGGCTGAGGGTGAGTTTGAGGGCTAGGGTTAGGGTTAGGGTGAGGGTTAGGGTAAGAGTTAGGGGGACAGTTAGGAAGAGGGTTAGGGTTAGGATTAGGGTTCGGTGAGGGCTAGGGTGAGGGTGAGGTTTAGGTTTAGGTTTGGGGTGAGGGTTAGGTTTAGGGTATGTGTGAGAGTTATGGTTCGGTTTAATTTTAGGGTTAGGTTGTGCGTTAGGACAAAGGTTATGGTGAAGGTGAGGGTTAGGGTTGGGTTGAGGGTTAGGTTCGGATTAGGGGTTGATTGAGGGTGATGGTGAGTGTTAGGTTTAGTGTTAAGGTGAGGGTTAGGATGAGGGTTACGGTTAGGATTAGGGTGAGGGTGAGGTTTAGGGTTAGGGTTAGGGTGAGGTTTAGGGTTAGGTTTCATGTTAGGGTTAGGGTGAGTGTAAGGTTTAGGGTTAGAGTTAGGGTTAGGGTGAGGCTGAGTTTGAGGGTTAGGTTTAGTGTTAGATTTAGGGTTAGGGTGAAGTTTAGGTTGAGTGTGAGGGTTAGGCTTAGGGTTTGGATTAGGTTTAGGATAAGGGTTAGGGTGAGTGTGAGCGATATGGTTAGGGTTAGATTGAGGGTGAGGGTGGGGGTGAGGGTTAGGTTTATGTTGAGTGTGAGGCTTAGGGTTAGGTTGAGGGTTAGGGTTAGGGTTACGGTGAGCGTGAGGATTAGGGTTAGGTTGAGAATTACGGTTAGAGTTAGGGTTAGGGTGAGGGTTAATGTTAGGGTTAGGGTGAGGGTAAGGATGAGGATTAGGGTTAGGATTAGGGTTAGGGTGAGGGCTAGCGTGAGATTGAGGGTTAGGGTTAGTGTTAGCTTATGATTTAGGGTTAGGGTTAGGGTTAGTGTGAATATTAGGTTGAGGGTTAATGTTACAGTGAAGGTGAGGATTAGGGTTAGGGTGAGGGTTAGGGTTAGGCTTAGGCTTAGGTTTAGGCTTAGGCTTAGGCGGAGCATGAGGGTGAGAGTTAGTGTTCGGGTCCGGGTGAGGGTTAGGATTAGGTTGAGAGTTAAGTTGAGGTTTAGGGTTAGGATAAATTTAAGGGTGAGGGCTAGGCTGAGGGTTAGGGTGAGGGTTAGGGATATGGTTAGGTTTAGGATTAGGGTTAAGGTGAGTGTGAGGGTTAGGATTAGTGTTAGGGTTAGGCTTAGAGTTAGGATGAGGTTTAGGGTTTGGGTTTGGTTTAGGGTGAGGTTGAGGCTGAGGATTAGGGTTAGGTTTAGGGGTAGGTTTAGGGGTAGTGTTAGTGTTAGGGTTAGGGTTAAGGTTAGGGTGAAGGTTAGGTTTAGATATAGGGTTAAGGGGAAGGATAGGGTGAGGGTTAGGGTTAGGGGTAGTGTTAGATTTAGGTTGAGGGTGAGGGTTAGGTTGAGGTTTAAGATTAGGTTCAGGTTTAGGGTCAGTGTGAGGGATAGTGTTAGGGTTAATGTTAGGGTGAGGGTAATTGTTAGGGTGAGGTTATATGTTGGGGTGACGTTTATGGTTAGGGTGAGGGTTAAGGTTAGGGTTAGGGTTATTGTTAGGTTTAGGTTTAGGGTTACGGTTACAGTGAGGGTGAGGGTGAGGGTTAGTGTTAGGTTTAGGTTGAGGTTTAGGGTTTGGGTTAGGGTTAGATTTAGGGTTAGGGTGAGGGTGAGGTTTAAGGTTAGGGTGACGCTAAGTGTTAGGTTTAGGGTCAGAGTTAGGGGAGGGTAAGGGTTAGTTTTTGGGTTAGGGATAGGATTAGGTTTAGGGTTAAGGTGAGGGTCAGTGTGTTTGTTAGGGTTAGGTCTAGGGTTAGGCTTAGTTTTAGGCTGAGGGTGAGGTGATGTTTTAAGGTTAGGGTTAGGGTTAGGGTTAGGGTGAGGGTTAGGATTAGGGTTAGAATTAGGGTTTCGGCAAGCGCTAGGGTGAGGGTGAGGCTTAGGGTTAGAGTTAGGGTGAGGTTTATGGTTAGGGTTAGGGTTAGGGTGAGGGTGAGTTTAAGGGTTAGATTTAGGCTTAGCGTGAGCCTGAGGGTGAGGGTTAGTGTTAGGGTTAGTGTTAGGTTTAGGATGAGGGTTAGGGTGAGGGTTAGGGTGAGGGTTAGGTTTAGGGTTAGGGTTAGGCTGAGGGTGAGGATGAGGGTGATGGTTAGTGTGAGGATTAGGTTTATGGTTAGGGTGAGGGCTAGGGTTGGGTGAGGGTTAGGGATGGGGTTAGCGTGAGGTTTAGGGTTATGGTGATGGTTAGGGTTAGTGTGAGGGTTAGTGTTAGGGTTAGGTTTATTGTTAGGTTTAGGGTAAGTTTTAGGTTGAGGTTTAGGTTTAGGGTGAGGGTTATGGTTAGGGTGAGGGTTAGGATTATGGTTAAAGTTATTGTTAGGGTTAGGGTTACGGTTAAAGTGAGGGTTAGGGTGAGGGTTACGGTTAGGGTTAGGATGAGTTTTAGGTTTACTGTTGAGGATTGAATTAGGGTTAGAGTGACAGTGAGGTTTAGGGTTAGAGTTAGGGTTTGTGATAGGTTTAGGGTTAGGGTGATGGTTAGGGTTAGGCTTAGGCTTAGGCTTAGGCTTAGGCTAAGCATGAGGGTGAGGGTTAGGGTTAGGGCGATGGTTCTGTTTAGGATTAGTGTTATTGTTAGTGTTAGTGTTAGAGTTACGGTGAAGGTGAGGGTGCAGGTGAGAGTTAGGGTTAGGGTTAGGGTGGGGTTTACTGTTAGGGTTAGGGTTAGGGTTAGGTTGAGGGTGAGGTTTAGGGTTAGATTTAGGGTTAGTGTTAGGATAAGTTTTAGTGTTAGAGTTTGGGTTAGGGTGAAGCGGAGGGTGACGTTTAGGGTTAGGATTAATGTTAGGGTTAGGCTTATGTTGAGGGTTAGGTTGAGGGTGAGGCTTAGGGTTAGGGTTAGGAGTAGGATTAGGGTTAGGATTAGGGTGAGTGTCAGGGTTAGGGTTAGGGTTAGGTATAGTAATAGGATTAGGCTGAGGTTGAAGGTTAGTGTTAGGGTTAGGCTTAGGATTAGGCTGAGGGTGAGGGTGTGGGTTAGGTTTAGGATGAGGGTTAGGGTTAGGGTTTGGGTTAGGTTGAGGTTGAGGCTGAGGATTACGTTTAGGTTTAGGGTTAGGTTTAGGGGTAGTGTTAGTGTTAGTGTTAGGTTTATTGTTAGGGTGAGGGTGAGGTTTAGATATAGGGTTATGGGGAGGGATAGGGTGAGGGTTAGTGTTAGAGTAGTGTTAGGTTTAGGTTGAGGGTGATTGTTAGCTTGAGGTTTAAGGTTAGGGTTAGGGTTAGGTTCAGTGTGACGGATAGTGTTAGTTTTATGGTTAGTGTTAGGGTGAGGGTAAGTATTAGGGTGAGGTTTTGGGTTAGGGTGAGGGTTAGGGTTAGGGTTAGGGTAATTGTTAGGTTTAGGTTTAGGGTTACATTTACGGTGAGGGTGAGGGTGAGGGTTAGGGTTAGGGTTATGTTGAGGTTTAGGGTTTGGGTTAGGGTTAGATTTAGGGTTAGGGTGAGGGTGAGGTTTAGGTTTAGGGTGACGCTTAGGGTTAGGGTTAGGGTGAGAGTTAGGCGAGGGTAAGGGTTAGTGTTAGGTTTAGGGATATGATTAGGTTGAGGTTTAGGGTGAGGGTCAGTGTGTTTGTTAGGGTTAGGTCTAGAGTTAGGCTTAGTTTTAGGCTGAGGGTGAGAGTGATAGTTAGGGTTAGGGTTAGGGTTAGTGGGAGGGTTAAGATTAGGGTTAGGTTTAGGATTAGGGTTAGGGCAAGCGCTAGGGTGAGGGTGAGGCTTAGGGTTAGAGTTAGGGTGAGGTTTATGGTTAGGGTTGGGCTTAGGGTGAGGGTGAGGTTTAGGGTTAGATTTAGGGTTAGGGTGAGGCTGAGGGTGAATGTTAGGTTTAGGGTTAGTTTGAGGTTTAGCGTTTTGGTTAGGGTTAGAGTTAGGGTTAGGGTGAGGGTGATGTTTAGGTTTAGAATTACGTTTAGGGTGACGCTTAGGGTTAGGGTTAGCATGAGAGTTAGGGGGAGGGTAAGGTTTAGTGTTAGGTTTTGGGATAGGATTAGGGTTAGGTTTAGGGTGAGGGTCAGTGTGTTTGTTAAGGTTAGGTCTGGGGTTAGGCTTAGGTTTAGGCTGATGTTGAGGGTGATGGTTAGGGTTAGGTTTAGGGTTAGGGTTTGGGGGAGGATTAAGATTAGGGTTAGGGTTAGGAATAGGGATAACGCCAGGGCTAGTGTGAGGGTGAGGTTTAGGGTTAGAGTTAGGTGAGGTTTATGGTTAGGGTTAGGGTTAGGCTGAGGTTGAGGTTTAGGTTTAGATATAGGGTTAGGTTGAGGCTGAGGGTGAGGGTTAGGATTAGGGTTAGTGTTAGGTTTAGGTTTAGGATTAGGGTGAGGTTTAGGGTTAGGGTTAGGCTGAGGGTGAGGGTGAGGGTTAGGGTGAGGATGAGGGTTAGGGTTAGGGTGAGGGCTAGGGTTGGGTGAGGGTTAGGTATAGGGTTAGTGTCAGGTTTAGGGTTAGGGTGATGGTTAGGGTTAGTGTGAGGGTTAGTGTTAGGTTTAGGGTTATTGTTAGGGTTAGGGTAAGTGTTAGGGTGAGGGTTAGCTTTAGGGTGAGTGTTATGGTTAGGGTGAGGTTTAGAGTTATGGTTAAGGTTGTTGTTAGGGTTAGGGTTAGGCTTACGGTTACGGTGTGGGTGTGGGTGTGTGTTCCGATTAGGGTTAGGATGAGGTTTAGGTTTAGGGTTAGGGTTAGATTTAGGGTAAGGGTGAGGGTTAGGGTTAGGTTTAGGCTTAGCCTTAGGCTGAGCATGAGTGTGAGGGAGAGGGCGAGGGTTCCGGTGAGGTTTAGGGTTAAGTTTAGGGTCATGTTTAGAGTTAGGTTGAGGTTTAGGGTTAGGATAAGTTTAAGGGTGAGGGCTAAGCTGAGGCTTAGGGTGAGGATTAGGGTTATGGATAGGGTTAGGTTTAGGATTAGGGTTAGGGTTAGGGTGAGTCTGAGGATTAGGATTAGGGTTAGGGTTAGGCTTAGAGTTATGATGAGGCTTACGGTTTGGGTTAGGGTGAGGTTAAGGCTGAGGCTTAGGGTTAGGTTTAGGGTTAGTGTTAGGGTTAGTTTTAGGGTTAGGTTAGGTTGAGAGTAAGGTTGAGGTTTTGATATAGGGTTAGGGGGAGGGTTAAGGTGAGGATTAGGGTTAGGGGTAGTGTTAGGTTTAGGTTGAGGGTGAGGGTTCGGTTGAGTTTCAGGGTTTGGTTTGGGTTAGGGTCAGTGTGAGGGTTAGTGTTAGTGTTAGATTTAGTGTTAGGGTGAGGGTAAGTGTTAAGGTGAGGTTATGGGTTAGGGTGACGGTTATGGTTAGGGTGAAGGTTAGGGTTAGGGTTTTGGTTATTGTTAGGTTTAGGTTTAGGGTTACGGTTAAGGTGAGGGTAAGGGTGATGGTGACGGTTAGGGTTAGGATGAGGTTTAGGGTTTGGCTTAGGTGTAGAATTAGGGTTAGGGTTAGGGTGAGGTTTAGGGATAGAGTTCGAGTTAGGTTGACGGTTAGGGTTAGGGTTAGGGTGAGAGTTAGGGGGAGAGTAAGGGTTAGTGCTAGGGTTAGCGTTAGGGTGAGGGTGAGTTTGTTTGTTAGTGTTAGGTCTAGGGTTAGGCTTAGATTTAGGCTGAGGGTGAGGGTGATGGTTAGGGTTAGGGTTAGTGTTAGGGGGAGGGTTGGGATGAGGGATAGGTTTAGGATTAGTGTTAGGGCAAGGTCCCTGGTGAGGGTGAGGTTTAGGGATAGAGTTAGGGTGAGGTTTATGGTTAGGGTTAGGATTAGGGTGAGGGTGAGGCTTAGGGTTAGAGTTAGGGTTAGGTTGAGGCTGAGGGTGCGGATAGGTTTAGGGTTAGTGTTAGGTTTAGGGTTAGGGTTAGGGTGAGGGTTAGGGTTAGGGTGAGGTTTAGGGTTAGGGTTATAGTTAGGCTGAGGGTGAGGCTGGGGGTGAGGGATAGGGTGGGGATGAGGGTTAGGGTTAGGGTGAGGGCTAGGGTTGGCTGAGGGTTAGTGAAAGGGTTAGCGTGAGGTTTAGGGTTAGGGTTAGGTTGAGAGTTTTGGTTAGGGTGAGGGTTAGGGTTATGGTTAAGGTTATTGTTAGGGATAGGGTTAGGGTTACGGTTTCGGTGAGGGTGAGGGTGAGGGTTACAGTTAGGGTTACGATGAGGTTTTGGTTTAGGTTTAGGGTTAGAATTAGGGTTAGGATGACAGTGAGTTTTAGGGTTAGAGTTAAGGTTTGTGATAGCATTAGGGTTAGGGTGAGGGTTAGGGTTAGGCTTAGGCTTAGGCTTAGACCGAGCATGAGGGTGAGGGTTAGGTTTGGGGTGATGGTTCTGGTTTGGATTAGTGTTACTGTTAGGGCTAGGTTTAGAGTTACGGTGAAGGTGATGGTGCAGGTGAGGGTTAGGGTTAGGGTTACTGTGGGGTTTACGGTTAGGGTTAGGGTTAGGGTTATTGTTATGGTTAAGGTTAGGATTAGGTTTAGGATGAGGGTGAGTGTGTGTGTTAGGTTTAGGTTAGGGTTAGGGTTAGAAATAGGATTAGGGTTAGGGTGAGGGTGAGTGTGAGGTTTAGGTATAGGGTTAGGCTTAGGCTTAGGGTTAGGCTGAGGGTGAGGGTGGAGGTGAGGATTAGGGTTAGGGTGATGGTTAGGGTTAGGGTTAGGGTGAGGGTTAGTGTTAGTGTTAGGGTTAGAGTTAGGGCTAGGGTGAGTGTGAGGTTTCAGGGTAGAGTTAGAGTTAGGGTGAGGGTTAGGGTTAGAGTGAGGGTTCGGGTGGGGGTGACGGTAAGTGTAATGGTGAGGGTTAGGCTGAGGTTGAGCGTTACAGTAAGGGTGAGGGTTAGCCTTATGGTGAGGGTTAGGGTTAGGTTTAGTGTGAGGGTGAGGGTTAGATTGAGGATTAGTGTTAGGGTTAGTGTGAAATTTAGGGTGAGGATGAGGATTAGGCTTAGGGCGAGGTCTATGGAGAGTTTGAGGTTTAGTGTTAGTGTTAGTGTTAGTGTTTGTGTTAGGGTTAGGGTTATGGTGAGGGTTATGTTTAGGGTGAAGGTTAGGGTTAGGGTTAAGGTTATTGTTAGTGTTAGGGTTAGGGTTAAGGTTATGGTGAGGGTGAGGTTGAGTGTTAGGTTTAGGTCTAGGATGAGGTTTAGGGATAGGGCTAGTGTTAGGGTTAGGGTCAGGGTGAGCTTTAGTGTTAGGGTTAGGGTGAGGCTAAGGGTCAGGGTTAGGCTTAGGATTAATGTTAGGGTCAGGTTTAAGGTGAGGGTTAGATTGAGTGTGAGGGTTAAGGTTAGGATTAGGGGCAGGCTTAGGGTTAAGCTGAGGTTCAGGGTGAGGCTTAGTGTTAGGGTGAGGTTTAGGTTTAGGGTCACGGTGAGTGTAAGGGTTAGGGTTAGTGTTAGGCTTAGGATTAGGCTGAGGGTGAGGGTGTGGATTAGGGTTAGGGTTAGTGTTAGGGTGAGGTTTAGAGTTTGGGTTAGGGTTAGAGTTAGGGTTAGGGTGAGAGTGAGGTTTAAGGTTAGAGTTAGGGTTAGGGTGAGGTTTAGGTTGAGGGTTATGGTAAGGGTTAATTTTCGGGTTAAGTTTAGGTTGAGAGTTAGGGGAAGTGTTAGGGTTAGGGTTAGGGTTAGGGATAGGATTAGGGTTAGAGTGAGGGGGAATGTGTGTGTTAGGTTTAGGTTTAGGGGTAGGCTTAGGGTTAGGCTGAGGGTGAGTTCAGTGTGAGGGTTAGGGTTAAGCTTAGGCTTAGGGTTAGGCTGTAGGTGACGGTGGTGGTGAATATTAGGTTTAGGGTGATGGTTAGGGTTGGGGTTATGGTGAGTGTTAGGATGAGTGTTAGGTTTAGGATTAGGGTTAGGGTAAGGGCTAGGGTGAGGGTAAGGGTAAGTGTAAGGGTTAGGCTTAGGTTTAGGGTAAGGCTGAGCATGAGGTTGAGGGTGAGGGTTAGGGTTAGGGTGATGGTTAGGTTTAGGGTTAGGGTGAGGATTAGGATGAAGTTTAGGGTTAGGGTGAGTGTAAGGGTGAGGATGATGGTAAGGGTAAAGGGGAGGTTTAGGCTGAGGGTGAGGTTTAAGATAAGGGTGAGCATTAGGGATAGGGTTAGTGTAAGTGTTAGGGTTAGGGTTAGGGTGAGGGTGAGGGTTAGATTGATTATTAAGGTGAGGGTTAGTGTGAGGTTTAGGGTGAGGATGAGGGTTAGGGTTAGGGTGAGGTTGAGGGTTAGAATTAGGGTTAGGGTGAGGGCTAGTGTGAGGATGAGGATTAGGGTTAGGCTTAGATTTAGGGTGAGGTTTAGGATTGGTTGAGTGTTAGGATGAGGGGTAGGGTTAGGATTAGGTTTAGGGTGAGGGCTAGGGTGAGGGTGAGGTTTAGGGTTAGGGTTAGGATTAGGGTTAGGCTGAGGGAGAGGTTAATGGTTAGATTTAGGTTTAGTTGGAAGGTTAGGTAGAGGGTTAGGGTTAGGTTAAGTGTTAGGGTTAAGGTTAGGTTGAGGGTTAGGATGAGGTTTAGGGTTAGGGTTAGGGTTAGGATTAGGGTTAGGGTGAAGGTGAGTGTGAGGTTTAGGGTTAGGGTGAGGCTTAGGATTAGGTTAAGGCTGACGGTGAGGGTGGGGTGAGGATTAGGGTTAGGGTGATGGTTAGAGTTAGGGTTAGGGTGAGGTTAGTTTGAGGGTTAGGATTAGGACTAGGGTTAGGGTGAGGGCTAGGGTGAGGGTGAGGGTTAGGGTTAGGGTGATGGTTAGGTTTACGGTTTGGGTGAGGGTTAGGATGAGGTTTAGGGTTAGGGTGAGGGTTAGGTTGAGGGTGATCGTAAGGGTAATGTTGAGGTTTAGGCTGACGGTGATGTTTAAGATAAGGGTGAATGTTAGGGTTAGGATTAGGGTTAGGGTAAGGGTTAAGGTTAGGATTAGGGTGAGGGTTAGACTGAGGATTAAAGTTAGGGTTAGTGTGAGGTTTAAGGTGAGGATGAGTGTTAGGATTAGGTTGAGGGTGAGGGTTAGATTTAGCGTTAGGGTGAGGGCTAGGATGAGGGTGAGGATTAGGGTTAGGGATAGGGTTAGGGTGAGGTTTAGGATTAGGGTGAGGTTTAGGGTTAGTGTGAGGTTTAGTGTTAGGTTTAGGGTTAGTGTTAGGGTGAGGGTAAGTGTTAGCGTGAGGGTTAGGTTTAGGATGCGGGTTATATTTAGGGTGAGGGTTAGGGTTAGGTTTAGGGTTATTGTTAGGTTTTGGGTTAGGGTTAAGGTTACAGTGAGGTTGAGGGTTAGGGTTAGGGTTACAGTGAGGTTTAGTATTAGGGTTAGGGTTAGAGTAAGGGTTAGGTTAAGGGTGAGGTTTAGGGGTACAGTTTTAGTTAGGGTGAGTTTTAGGTTTAGGGTGCGGGTTAGCATGGGGGTGACGGTAATGGTAAAGCTGAGGGTTAGGCTGAGGGTGAGGTTTACGGTAAAGGTGAGGGTTAGGGTTCGGGTGACGTTTAGTGTTAGCGTTAGGGTGAGGTTGTGGGTTAGATTGAGGATTAGGTTTAGGGTTAGTGTGAGGTTTAGGGTGAGGATGAGCATTAGGGTTAGGGTCAGGGTGAGGGTTAGAATTAGGGTTAGGGTGAGGTTTAGGATTAGGGCGAGGTTTAGGGTTAGTGTGATGGTTAGTGTTAGGGTCAGGGTAAGTGTTAGGGTGAGGGGTAGAGTTAGGGTGAGTGTTATGTTCAGGGTGAGGTTTTGGGTTAGGTTTAGGGTTATTGTTAGTTTTAGGTTTAGGGTTACGGTTACGGTGATGGTGAGGGTTAGAGTTATGGTTACAGTGAGGTTTAGTGTTAGGGTTAGGGTTAGAGTAAGGGTTAGGGTGAGGGTGAGGTTTAGGGTGAGGGTTACGGTTAGGGTGAGGGTTAGGGTTAGGGTGAGGGTTAGTGTTAGCGGTAGGGTGAGGTTGAGGGTTAGATTGAGGATTAGTGTTAGGGTTAGTGTGAGGTTTATGGTGAGGATGAGTGTTAGGGTTATTCTGAAGCCTAGGGTGAGGTTGAGGGTTAGAGTTAGTGTTAGGGTGAGTTTTAGGGTTAGGGTGATGTTTAGCGTTAGTGTGAGGGTTAGTGTTAGGTTTAGTGTTAGAGTGAGGGTAAGTGTTAGGGTGAGGGTTAGGGTTAGGGTGAGGGTTATGTTTAGGGTGAGGGTTAGGGTTAGGATAAGTGTAAGGGTTAGGGCTAGGCTGAGGGTTAGGGTTAGGGATAGGGTGAGGTTTAGGTTTAGGTTTATGGTGAGGGTGAGTGTGAGGGTTAGGATTCGGGATAGCATTAGGCTTAGAGTTTGGATGATGGTTAGGTTTAGGGTTTGGGTTAGGGTGAGGGTGAGGCTGAGGATTATTGTTAGGTTTAGGGTTAGTGTTAGTGTTAGGTTTAGTTTTAGCGTTACAGTGAGGGTTGGGGTTAGGGTTAGGGTTAGGGTTCGGCTTAGAGTTAAGATGAGACTTAGGATGAGGATTAGGTTTATGATTAGGTTTAGGGTGAGGGCTAGGGTGAAGGTGAGGATTAGGGTTAGTGTTAGGGTAAGGTTTAGGGTTAGGTTTAGGGTTTGGGTGAGGGTTAGGATGAGGGTTAATGTTACAGTGAGGGTGATGGTTAGGATTAGGGTGAGCTTTAGGGTTAGGATTAGGGTTAGGGTGAGGTTAAGTGTTAGCTTTACGGTTAGGGTTAGGGTTATGGTTAGGATTACTGTCATTGTTAGTGTTAGGATTAGAGTTATGGTGAGGGTGAGGATGAGGGTGAGTGTTAGTGTTAGGGTGAGTTTTAGTGTTAGGGTTAGGTTTAGGGTTAGGGTGAGGGTGAGTTTTATGGTTAGATTTAGCTTATTTGGAGGGTTAGGTCGAGATTTAGGGTTAGGGTAAGTGTTAGGGTTAAGGTTAGGTTGAGGGTTAGGTTGAGGCTTAGTGTTAGGTTTAGGGTTAGGGTTAGGATTAGGGTTAGGGTGAGGGTGAGGGTGAGGTTTAGGGTTAGGCTTAGGCTTAGGCTTAGGGTTAGGCTGAGGGTGAGCGTGGGGGTGAGGATTAGGGTTAGGGTGATGGTTACGGTTAGCGTTAGGGTGAGGGTTAGTGTTAGGGTTAGGGTTAGAGTTATGGTTAGGCTGAGGGTGAGGTTTCAGGGTAGAGTTAGGTTTATGGTGAGGGTTAGGGTTAGAGTGAGAGTTATCGTGGGGGTGACGGCAAGGGTAAAGTTGAGGTGTAGACTGACGTTGAGGGTTACAATAAGGGTGAGGGTAAGGGTTAGGGTGAGGGTTAGTGTTAGTGTTAGGGTGAGGTTGAGGGTTAGATTGAGGATTAGTGTTAGGGTTAGTGTGAGGTTTATGGTGAGGATGAGAATTAGGGTTAGGATAAAGGCTAGGGTGAGGGTGAGGATTAGGTTTAGTGTTAGGGTGAGGTTTAGGGTTAGGGTGATGTTTAGGGTTAGTGTGAGTGTTAGGGTCAGTGTTGGGTTGAGGGTAAGCGTTAGGGTGAGGGTTAGTGTTAGAGAGAGTTTTATGGTTAGGGTGAGGGTTAGGGTTAGGATAAGTGTATGGGTGGTGAGGGCTAGACTGAGGGTTAGGGTGAGTGTTAGGGTTACCGAAAGGCTTAAGTTTAGGATTAGGTTTAGGGTGAGGATGAGTGTGAAGGTTAGGATTAGGGTTAGAGTTAGGCTTAGAGTTAGGAGGAGGGTTAGGGTTAGGGTTTGGGTTAGGGTGAGGGTGAGGCTGAGGATTAGGGTTAGGTTTAGGGTTAGGTTTAGGTTTAGTGTTAGTGTTAGGGTTAGTGTTAGTGTTACAGTGCGGGTTGGGCTTAGGATTATCGTTAGGGTTAGGCTTAGAGTTAGGGTGAGGGTTAGGATGATTATTAGGTTAAAATTAGGGTTAAGGATAGGGCTAGGGTGAAGGGTTTAGGGTTAGTGTTAGGGTAAGGTTTAGGTTTAGGGTTAGGGTGAGGGTGAAGGTTAGGATGAAGGTTAGGGTTACAGTGAGGGTGATGGTCAGTGTTAGGATTAGCATGAGGGTTAGGATTGGGGTTAGGGTGAGGTTGAGTGTTAGCATTAGGGTTAGGGTTAGGGTTAGGTTTAGGATGAGGATTACTGTTATTGTTAGGGTTAAGGTTAGAGTTATGGTGAGGGTGAGGGTGAGGGTGAGTGTTAGTGTTAGGGTGAGGTTGAGGGTTAGGGTTAGGGTTAGGAGTAGGATTAGGGTTAGTGTAAGGGTGAGTGTGAGGGTTAGGGTTAGGGATAGGCTTAGGGTTAGGCTGAGGTTGAGGGTGAGGATTAGGTTTAGGGTGAGGTTTAGGGTTAGGGATTGGGTGAGTGTGAGGGTTACGTTTAGGGTTAGGCTTAGGATTATGCTGAGGGTGAAGGAGTGGGTTCGGTTTAGGGTTAGTGTTAGGGTGAGGTTTAGGTTTTTGTTTAGGGTTAGAGTTAGGGTTAGGGTGAGTGTGAGATTTGGGGTTAGAGTTACGGTTAGGGTGAGGTTTAGGTTGAGGGTTATGGTAAGGGTTAGTTTTAGGGTTAGGGTTGGGGTGAGACTTAGGGGGAGGGTTAGGTTTAGGGTTATGTTTAGGGATAGGATTAGGGTTAGAGTGAGGGGGAGTGTGTGTGTTAGGTTTAGGTTAAGGGATAGTGTGAGCTTTAGGCTGAGGGTGAGATTGAGGGTGAGGGTTAGGTTTAGGGGGAGTGTTAGGGTAAGGGTTAGGGTTAGGGTCAGATCTAGGGTGAGTGTGAGGGTGAAGTTTAAGGTTCGGCTTAGGTGTAGGGTTAGGGTGAGGGTGAGGTTTAGGGTTAGAGTTAGGGTGAAGTTTATGTTTAGGTTTAGGGTTATGGTTAGGGTTAGGGTTAGTGTTAGGTTTAGGTTTAGGTTTTGGGTGAGGGTTAGGGTGAGGTTTAGGTTTAGTGTTAGGGTTAGGCTGAGGGTGAGGTTGAGAGTTAGGGTGAGGATGACGGTTAGGTTTAGGGTGGGGGCTAGGGTTGGATGAGGGTTAGGGATAGGGTTAGTGTGAGGTTTATGGTTAGGGTGATGGTTAGGGTTAGTGTGATGTTTAGTGTTAGGTTTAGGGTTATTTTTAGGGTTAGGGTAAGTGTTATGGTGAGGGTTAGCTTTAGGGTGAGTGTTATGGTTAGGGTGAGGGTTAGGGTTATGTTTAAGGTTGTTGTTAGGGTTAGGGTTACGGTTACGGTTACGGTGTTGGTGAGGGTGCGGGTTACAGTTTGGGTTAGGATGAGGTTTAGGTTTAGGGTTAGGGATAGAATTAGGGTTAGGGTGACAGTGAGGTTTAGGGTTAGAGTTAGGGTTTGTGATAGGTTTAAGGTTAGAGTGAGGTTTAGGGTTAGGCTTAGGCTTAGGCTTACGCCCAGCATGAGTGTGAGGGTTAGGTTTAGGGTGATGGTTCTGATTAGTATTAGTGTTATGGTTAGTGTTAGGGTCAGAGTTATAGTGAGGGTGAGGGTGCAGGTGAGGGTTAGGGTTAGGGTTAGGGTTAGGTTGAGGGTCAGGTTTAGGGTTATATTTAGGGTTAGTGTTAGGATAAGTTTTATTGTTAGAGTTAGGGTTAGGGTGAGGCTGAGGGTGAGGGTTAGGGTTAGAATTAACGTTAGGGTTAGGCTTCTGGTGAGGGTTAGGTTGAGGGTGAGGGTTAGGGTTAGGGTTAAAAGTAGGTTTAGGGTTAGGATTAGGGTGAGTTTGAGGTTTAGTATTAGGGTTAGGGATAGGCTTAGGGTTAGGCTGAGGTTGAGGGTTAGGGTTAGGGTTAGCGTGAGCTACAGGGTAAGGGTTAGGGTGAGTGTGAGGGTTAGGGTTAGGGTTAGGCTTAGGATTAGGCTGAGGGTGAGGCTGTGGGTTAGTGTTAGGATGAGGTTTAGCGTTATGGGGAGCGTTAGGATGAGGGTTAGGGTTAGGATTAGGGTTAGGATGAGGGTGATTGTGTGTGTTAAGGTTAGGTTTAAGGTTAGGCTTAGGGTTCGTCTGAGGGTGAGTTTGAGGGTTAGGGTTAGAGTTAGGGTGAGGGTTAGGGTAAGGGTTAGGGGGAGGGTTAGTAAGAGGGTTAGGGTAAGGATTAGTGTTTGGTGAGGGCTAGGGTGAGGGTGAGGTTTAGGTTTAGGTTTGGAGTGTGGGTTAGGGTTAGGGTAAGGGTGAGAATTAGGGTTCGGTTTAAGTTTAGGGTTAGGTTGAGGGTTAGGGTTAGGGTTACGGTGAGGATGAGGGTTAGGGTTAGGTTGAGGGTTAGGGTTCGGATTAGGGTTAGGGTGAAGGTGACGGTTAGGGTTAGGTTTAGTGTTAGGGTGAGGGTTACGATGAGGGTTAGGCTTAGGTTTAAGGTTTTGGTGAGTGCTAGGGTGAGGGTGAGGTTTAGGGTTAGGGTTAGGGTGAGGTTTAGGGTTAGGGTTAGTGTTAGGGTTAGGGTGAGGGTGAGGTTTAGGGTTAGAGTTAGGGTTAGGTTGAGGCTGAGTTTGAGGATTAGTGTTAGTGTTAGTGTTAGATTTAGGGTTAGGGTGAGGTTTAGGTTGAGTGTGAGGGTTAGGCATAGGGTTAGGATTATGTTTAGGGTCAGGGTTAGGGTGAGTGTGAGCGATATGTTTAGGGTTAGGGTTAGGCTTAAGGTTAGACTGAGGGTGAGGTTGGGGGTGAGGTTTAGGTTTAGGGTGAGTGTGAGGGTTACGGTTAGGTTGAGAGTTATGGTTAGAGTTAGGGTTAGGGTGAGGGTTAAGGTTAGGGTTAGGGTGAGGGTAAGGATGAGGATTAGGATTAGGATTAGGGTTAGGATGAGGGCTAGGGTGAGGTTGAGGTTTAGGGTTAGTGTTAGATTAAGGTTTAGGGTTAGGGTTAGGGTTAGGGTGAGGATTAGGTTGAGGGTTAGGGTTAGAGTGAGGGTGAGGATTAGGGTTAGGGTGAGGGTTAGGGTTAGGATTAGGGTTAGCTTGAGTGTGAGTATTAGCATTAGATTTAGGGTTAGGGTTAGGATTAGTGTTATAGTTAGTGTTAGTGTTAGAGTTATTGTGAGGGTGACAGTGAGGGTGAGGGTTAGGGTTAGGTTTAGGTTGATGTTTAGGGTTAGGGTTTAGGATTAGGGTTAGGGTGAGGGTGAGTTTTAGGGTTAGATTTAGGGTTAGTTGGAGGGTTAGGTCGAGGGTGAGGGTTAGGTTTAGTTTTAGGATTAAGGTTAGGCTGAGTGTTAGGTTGAAGTTTAGGGTTACGGTTAGGGGTAGGTTTAAGATTAGGGTGAGGGTGAGTGTGAGGGTTAGGGTTAGGGTTAGGCTTAGGCTTAGGGTGAGGATTAGGGTTAGTGTTAGAGTAAGGTTTAGGTTTAGGTTTAAGATTAGGGTGAGGATTAGGATGAGGGATAGCGTTACGGTGAGAGTTAGGTTTAGGGTTAAGGTTAGGGTTAGGGTTAGGTTTAGGTTTAGGTTGAGTGTTAGCATTAGGGTTAGGTTAGGGTTAGGGTTAGGTTTAGCATTAGGATTACTGTTATTGTTAGGGTTAGGGTTAGATTTATGTTGAGGGTGACGGTCAGGGTGAGTGTTAGGATTAGGTTGAGGTTTAGGTTGAGGCTTAGGTTTAGGGTTAGGGTTGGGGTTAGGATTAGGTTAGGGTGAGCCTGAGTGTGAGGATTAGGGTTAGGCTTAGGCTTAGGCTTAGGGTTAGGCTGATGGTGACGGTGGGGGTGAGGATTAGGGTTAGAGTGATGGTTACACTTAGGGTTCAGGTGAGGGTTAGTTTTAGGCTCAGGGTTAGAGTTAGGGTTAAGGTGAGGTTGAGGTTTAGCTGTAGAGTTAGGGGTAGGGGGAGGGTTAGGGTTAGAGTGAGGGTTAGGGTGAGGGTGACGGTAAGGGTAAAGTTGAGGGTTAGGCTGAGGGTGAGGGTTACGGGAAGGGTGAGGTTTAAGGTTAGGGTGAGTGTTAGGGTTAGGGATAGGGTGAGGGTGAGGGTTAGATTGAGGAGTAGTTTTAGGGTTAGTGTGAAGTTTAGGGTGAGGATGAGGGTTAGAGTTAGGGCGACGTCTAGGGAAAAGGTGAGTTTTAGGGTTAGTGTTAGGGTGAGGTTTATGGTTAGGGTAATGTTTAGGGTTAGTGTGAGGTTTAGTGTTAGGTTGACGGTTAGTGTTAGGGTGAGGGTAAGCGTTATGTTGAGGGTTAGGGTGTTGGTTAGGGTTAGGGTTAGGATTATTGTTAGTGTTAGTGTTAGGGTTAAGGTTATGGTAAGGGTGAGGGTGAGGGTTAAGATTAGGGCAAGGATGAGGTTTAGTTATAGGGTTAGCGTTAGGGTTAGGGTCAGGGTGAGTTTTAGTGTTAGAGTTAGGGTTAGGGTGTGGCTGAGGGTGAGAGTTAGGGTTAGGATTAATGTTAGGGTTAGGCTTATGGTGACGATTAGGTTGAGGGTGAGGGATAGAGTTAGGGTTAGGAGTAGGATTAGGGTTAGTGTTAGGGTGAGTGTGAGGGTTAGGGTTAGGGTTAGGGATAGGCATAAGGTTAGGCTGAGGTTGAGGTTGAGGGTTAGTTTTAGGGAGAGTTTTAGGGTTAGGGTTAGGGTGAGTGTGAGGGTTAGGTTTAGGGTTAGGCTTAGGGTTAGGCTGAGGGTGAGGTTGAAGGTGAGGGTTAGGGTTAGGTTGAGGCTTAGGTTAAGGGTTAGGGGGAGGGTGAGGAAGAGGGTTAGGGTTAAGATTAGGGTTGGGTGAGGGCTAGGGTGAGGGTGAGGTTTAGGTTTAGGTTTAGGGTGAGGTTTAGGGTTAGGGTTACGGTGAGAGTCAGGGTTCGGTTTAAGTTTAGGGTTAGGTTCAGTGCTAGGGTAAGGTTTTCTGTGAGGGTGAGGGTTAGGTTGAGGGTTAGGATTCAGATTAGGGTTAGGGTGAGGGTGAGGTTAAGTTTTGTGTTAGGCTGTGGGTTAGTTTGTGAGTTAGAGTTTGGATTAGGGTTAGGTTGAGGGCTAGGGTGAGGGTGAGGTTTAGGGTTAGGTTTAGGGTGAGGTTTAGGGTTAGGGTTAATGTTAGGTTCAGGATGAGTTTTAGGTTTAGAGTTAGGGTTAGGGTGAGGATGAGGTTGAGGGTTAGGTTTAGAATTAGTGTTAGATTTAGGTTTAGGTTGAGTTTGAGGGTTAGGCTTAGTGTTAGGATGAGGTTTAGGGTAAGGGTTAGGGTGAGTATGTGCGTTAGGGTTAGGGTTAGTGTTAGGCTTAGGGTTAGGCTGCGGGTGAGGTTGAGTGTGAGGGTTAGGGTTAATGTGAGGGTTAGGTTTAGGGTGAGAGTTAGGGTTCGGTTATGTTTAGGGTTAGGGTGAGGGTTAGGGTCAGGGTTACGATGAGCTTGAGGTTTAGGGTTAGGTTGAGAGTTAGGGTTAGGGTTAAATTTAGGTTTAGGGTGAGGGTTAAGGATTGGATTAGGCTTAGGGTGAGGGCTAGGGTGAGGGTGAGGGTTAGGGTTAATGTTAGATTAAGGTTTAGGGTTTGCTTTAGTGTTAGGTTTGGGTTAGGTTGAGGTTTAAGGTTAAGGTGAGGGTGAGGATTAGGGTTAGGGTGAGGGTTAGGGTTAGGATTAGTGTTAGCATGAGGGTGAATGTTAGTATTAGGGTTAGGGTTAGGGTGAGGGTTATGTTTAGGGTTAGGATTAGTGTTATTGTTAGGGTTAGGGTTAGAGTTATGTTGAGGGTGAAGGTGAGGGTGAGGGTGAGGGTTAGGGTTAGGGTGACGTTTAGGGATAGGGTTAGTATGAGGGTTAGGGTAAGCTTGAGGTTTAGGGTTAGATTTACGGTTAGTTGGAGGGTTAGGTAGAGGGTTAGGGTTAGGGTTAGTTTTAGGGTTAAGGATGGGGTGAAGGTTAGGTTGAGGTTTAGGGTTGTGGTTAGGGTTAGTGTTAGGATTAGGGTGAGGATGAGAGTGAGTGTGAGGGTTAGGGTTAGGGTTTGGCTTAGGCTTAGGTTTAAGCTGAGGGTGAGGGTGGGGGTGAGGATTAGGTTTAGGGTGATGGTTAGGGTTAGTGTTAGGGTGAGTGTTAGGATGAGGGTTAGAATTAGGATTAGGGTTAGGGTGAGGTCTAGGGTGAGGGTGAGTGTTAGGTTTAGGGTGATGTTTAGGTTTATGTTTAGGGTGAGGGTTAGGATGAGTTTTAGGCTTAGGGTGAGGTTTAGGGTGAGGATGAAGGTAAGGGTAAAAGTGAGGTTTAGGCTGAGGGTGAGGGTTAAGTTAAGGGTGAGGGTTAGGGTTAGGTTTAGGGTTAGGGTGAGGTTTAGATTGAGGATTAGTGTTAGGGTTAGTGTGAGGTTTAGGGTGAGGATGAGGGTTAGGGTTAGTGTGAGTGTGAGGGTTAGTGTTAGGGTTAGGGTGAGGTCTAGGGTGAGGGTGAGGGTTAGGATTAGGGTTAGGGTTAGGGTGAGGTTTAGGATTAGGGTGAGGTTTAGGGTTAGTGTGAGGGTTAGTGTGAGGTTTAGGGTTAGATTTAGGGTGAGATTTAGTGTTATGGTGAGGGTTAGGGTTAGGGTGAGGGTTATGGTTAGGGTGCGGGTTAGGGTTATGGTTAGAGTTATTGTTAGGTTTAGTGTTATGGTTAGGTTGAGTGTGAGGGTTACGGTTAGGGTTAGGGTTAGCCTTAGTTTTAGGCTGAGGGTTTGGGTGAGGGTGAGGGTTAGGGTTAGTTTGAAGGTAACGGTTAGGGTTAGGTTTAGTGTTAAGGATACGGTTAGAGTTATTGTTAGGGTGAGGGTGAGGTTTAGGGTTAGGTTTAGTTTTAGACTGAGGTTTAGGGTGAGTATTAGGGTTAGGATGATGGTTAGGGTAGGGGTGACGGTAAGGGTAAACGTGAGGGTTAGGTTGAGGTGAGGGTTACAGTAAGGTTGACTATTAGGGTTTAGTTGAGGGTTAGGTTTAGGGTTAGGGTGCGAGTTATGGTTTGCATTAAGTTTAGGGTTAGGGTGAGGTTTAGATTAAGGATTACAGTGAGGGTGAGGGTTAGGGTTATTTTGAGGGTTAGGGTTAGGATTAGGGTTAGGGTTAGGGTGAGGTTTAGGGTTAGTGTTAGGGTGAGGGTAAGGAAGAAGTATTGGGATAGAATTAGGGTTAGGGTGAGGCCAAGGGTGAGGATGAGGTTTAGGGTTAGGATTAGGGTGAGGTTTAGGGTTAGGGTTATTGTTAGGGTGAGGGTGAGGTTCAGGTGTAGGGTTAGTGTTAGGGTTAAGGTTAGGGTGAGAGTTAGGTTGAGGTTTAGGGTTAGGGTTAGGATTAGGGTTAGGGTGATGGTTAGGGTTAGATTGAGGATTAGTGTTAGGGTTAGTGTGAGGTTTAGTGTGAGGCTGAGGGTTAGGGTTAGGGTGAGAGCTAGGGTGAGGCTGAGATTAGGGTTAGTGTTAGGGTGAGTTTTAGGGTTAGGGTTATGTTTAGGGTTAGTGTGAGGGTTAGTTTTAGGGTGATGGTTAGTGTTAGGGTGAGGGTTACGGTTAGGGTGACGGTTATTTTTAGGGTGAGGGTGAGGGTTAGAGTTAGGGTTAGGGTTATTGATAGGGTTCGGGTTAGGTTGAGGTTGAGATTTAGGGTTAGAGTTAAGGTTAGTGTAAGGGTTAGGGTTAGGGTAAGGGTTAGGGTTAGGATTAGGCTTAGGCTTATGCTTAGGCCGAGCATCAGGATGAGGGTTAGGGTTCAGAATAGGGTGAGGGTTAAGGTTAGGGTTAGGGTGAGTGTTAGGATGAGGTTTAGGGTTAGGATTAGGGTTAGAGTGAGGGCTAGGGTGAGGGTTAGTGTGAGGCTTAGGTTTAGGGATGTGGATAGGTTTAGGATTAGTGTGAGGGTTAGGGTTAGGGTTAGGGTTAGGCTAAGGGTTAGGGTGAGAGTTAGGGTTCAGTTTAAGTTTAGGGTCAGGGTGACTTTTAGGGTAAGTGTTCTGGTGATGGTGAGTGTTAGGGTTAGGTTGAGGGTTAGGGTTAGGATTAGGGTTAGGGTGAGGGTGAGGGTTAGGGTTAGTGTTAGGGTAAGGGATAGGATCCGGGTTAGGATTAGGATTAGGGAGAGGGCTATGGTGAGGGTGAGGTTTAGGTTTAGGTTTAGTGTGAGTTTTAGGGTTAGGGTTAGGGCGAGGGTGAGATTTAGGGTTAGATTAGGGTTAGTGTTAGGGTTAGGATAAGGGTGAGCATTAGGGTTAGGGTTAGTGTTAGGCTTAAGCTGAGGATTAGGCTGAGCATTAGGGTGAGGGTTAGGGTTAGGGATAAGGTAATGTTTAGGGTTAGGGTAAGGATTAGGTTTAAGATGAGGGTGAGGTTTATGGTTATATTTAGGGTTACTTGGAGGGTTAGGTCGAGGGTGAGGGTTAGGGATAGTGTTAGGGTTAAAGTTAGGGTGAGGGTTAGGATGAGGTTTAGGGTTATGCTTAGGGTTAGGGTTAAGATTTGGTTTAGGGTGAGTGTGAGGGTTAGGGTTAGGCTTAGGCTTAGGGTTAGGCTGAGGGTGAGGATGGGGGTGTGGATTAGGGTTAGCGTGTTGGTTAGGTTTAGGGTTACAGTGAGGGTTAGGATGAGGGTTAGGTTTAGGATTAGGGTTAGGGTGAGGGCTAGAGTGATAGTGAACGTTAGGTTAAGGGTTAGGCTTAGGCTTAGGGTTAGGCTGAGCGTGTGGTTGAGGGTGAGGTTTAGGGTTAGGGTGATGGTTAGGTTTATGGTTACGGTGAGGGTTAGGATGAGGTTTAGGGTTAGAGTGAGGGTTAGGGTGGGGATGATGGTAAGGATAAAGTTGAAGTTTAGGCTGAGGGTGAGGTTTAAGATAAGGGTGAGTGTCAGGTTTAGGTTTAGGTTTAGGGTAACTGATAAGGTTATGGTTAGTGTGAGGGTTAGATTGAGAATTAGGGTTAGGGTTAGTGTGAGGTTTAGGGTGAGGATGAGGGTTAGGGTTAGGGTGAGGGTGACGGTTAGAATTAGGGTTAGGGTGAGGGCTAAGGGTGAGGGTGAGTGCTAGGTTCATTGTTAGGGTTAAGGTGAGGTTTAGGATTAGGGTGTTATGTTTAGTGTGAGGGTTAGTGTTAGGTTTAGGGTTATTGTTAGTGTGATTGTAAGTGTTAGGGTGAGGGTGAGGGGTAGGGTGAGGGTTATGATTGGGGTGAGGGTTAGCGTTAGGGTTAGGGTTATTGTTAGGTTTAGGGAAAGATTTACGGTTACAGTGAGAGTGAGGGTGAGGGTTAGTGTTAGGGTTAGGGTGAGGGTTAGTGTTAGGGTTATGGTTAGAGTTAGGGTTAGGGTGAGGTTGAGCTTTAGGGGTAGAGTTAGGGTTAGGGTGAGAGATAGGGTGAGGGTTAGGTTTAGGGTGCGGATTAGGGTGGGGGTGATGTTACGGGTAAAGGTGATGGTTAGGCTGAGGGTGAGGGTTACGGTAAGGGTGAGGTTTAGTGTTATGGTGAGGTTCAGTGTTAGGTTTAGGGTGAGGGTGAGGGTTAGATTGAGGATTAGTGTTAAGGTTAGTGTAAGGTTTAGGGTGAGGATGAGGGTTAGGGCTAGAGTGAGAGCTAGGATGAGGGTGAGGGTTAGATTTAGTGTTAGGGTGAGGTTTAGCGTTAGGTGATGTTTAGGGTTAGTGTGAGGGTTAGAGTTAGGGTTAATGTTAGAGTTAGGGAGAGGGTAATTGTTAGGGTGAGGGTTGGGGTTAGTGTGAGGGTTATGTTTAGGGTGAGGGTTAGGGTTAGGGTGAGGGTAAGGGTTAGGGTTAAGGTTATTGATAGGGTTAGGGTTAGGGTGAGGGTGAGGGTGAGATTTAGTGTTAGAGTTAGGGTTAGTGTTAAGGTTAAGGTTGGGGTTAGGCTCAGGCTTAGGCCTAGGCTGAGCATCAGGGGGAGGGTTAGGGTTCGGGATAGGGTGAGGGTTAGGGTTAGGGTTAGTGTGAGGGTTGAGATGAGGTTTTTGTTTAGGATTAGTGTTAGAGTGAGGGCTAGGGTGAGGGTTAGGGTGAGGGTTAGCTTTACAGTGAGAGATAGGGTTCGGGTTAAATTTATGGTCAGGGTGACTGTTAGGGTAAAGGTTACTGTTAGGGTGAGGGTTAGGGTTAGGTTGAGGGTTAGGGTTAGGGTGAGGGTGAGGATGAGGGTTAGGGTTAGTGTTAGGGTGAGGGATAGGATGAGGTTTAGGATTAGGATTAGTGTGAGGGCTAGGGTGAGGTTGAGGTTTAGGGTTAGGGTTAGGGTGAGGTTTAGGGTTAGGGTTAGGGTTAGGCTTAGGGTGAGGATGAGGTTTAGTGTTAGAGTTAGGGTAAGGGTGAGGCTGAGGTTGAGGGTTAGGTTTAAGGTTAGTGTAAGAGATAGGGTTAGGGTGAGTGTTAGGGTGAGGGTTAGGTTAAGGGTTAGGGTAAGGGTTAGGATTAGGTTTAGGATGAGGGTTAAATTTAGGTTTAAGGTTAGGATTAGTGTAAGGTTTAGGATGAGGATGAGGATTAGGGTTAGGGTTACGGTGAGGCTGCGGTTTTGGGGTGGCATTAGGGTTAGGTTGATGGTTAGGGTGAGGGTTATGGTTAGGGTAAGGTTTAGTGTGGGGGTGATGGTAAGGGTAAACGTGAGGGTTAGGCTGAGGGTGAGGTTTACATTGGGGTGAGGTTGAGGGTTAGGGTGTGGGTTAGGGTTAGGGGAAGGGTGTGGGTGAGGGTTAGATTGAGGATTAGTTTTAGGGTTAGTGTGAGGTTTAGGGTGAGGATGAGAGTTAGGGTTATTGTGAGGGCTAGTGTGAGGGTGAGGTTTAGGTTTAGGTTTAGGGTGAGGTTTAGTGTTAGGGTGATGATTAGGGTTAATGTAAGGGTTAGTGTTAGGGTTAGGGTTAGTGTTAGGGTGAGGGTAAGTTTTAGGGTGAGGGTTAGTGTTAGGGTGAGGGTTATGGTTAGGTTGAGGGTTAGGGTTAGTGTTTGGTTATTGTTAGGGTTAGGGTTACGGTTACGGTTACGGTGAGGGTGAGGGTGATTGTTAGGGTTAGGGTTAGTATGAGGTTTAGGTTTAGGGTAAGGGTTAGAGTTAGGGTTAGGGTGAGAGTGAGGTTTACAGTTAAAGTTAGGGTTAGTGTTAGGGTTAGTATTAGGGTGAGGGTTTGGATTAGAGTTACGCTTAGGCTTAGGCTTAGGCCAAGCATGAGTGTAAGAGTTAGGGTTAGGTTTAGTGTTAGGGTTAGTGTTATTTTTAGGGTTAGGTTTAGAGTTATGGGGAGATTGAGGGTGAGGGTGAGGGTTAGGGTTAGGGTGAGGTTTAGCGTGAGGTTTAGGGTTAGGGTTAGGGTGAGGGTGAGGTTTAGGGTTAGAGTTAGTGTTAGGTTGAGGGTTAGGGAGAAGTTTAGCATTATTGTTAGTGTTAGGGTTACGGGGATGTTGAGGGTTAGGTTGAGGTTTAGGGATTGGGTAAGGTTTAGTATTAGGGTGAGTTTGAGGGTGAGTGTGACGGTTAGGGTGAGGGCTAGGCTTAGGCTTAGGGTTAGGCTGAGTGTGAGGGAGGGGGTGAGGATTAGGGTTAGGGTGATGGGTTGGGTTAGGGTTAGTGTTATTGTTTAGGGTTAGGATTAGAGTTACGGTGAGTGTGAGGGTGCGGGTGAGGGTTAGGGTTAAGGATAGGGTGGGGTTTAGGGTTAGGGTTAGGGTTAGTGTGAGGGTGAGGTTTAGGGTTAGATATAGGGTTAGGGAGAGGGTTAGGGTGAGGGTTAGGGATAGGATTGGTGTTAAAATTAGGGTGAGGGTGAGGGTTAGGTTGAGGTTTAGGGTTAGGGTTATGGTTAGGGTTAGTGTGAGGGTTAGTGTTAGGGTTAGGGTTAATTTTAGGGTGAGTGTAAGTGTTAGGCTGAGTGTTTGGGTTAGGGTGAGTGTTATGGTTAGGGTGAGTGTTAGGATTAGGGTTAGGGTTATTGTTAGGGTTAGGTTTAGGGTTTTGGTTAAGGTGAGGGTGAGGTTTTGGGTTAGAGTTAGGATGAGGTTTAGGGTTTGGGTTAGGGTTAGAGTTAGGGTTAGGATGAACGTGAGGTTTACGTTTAGAGTTAGGGTGAGGGTGAGGGTTAGGGTTAGGATTAGGGTTTGGGTGAGGGTGAGTGTGTGTGTTAGGGTTAGGTTTAGGTTTAGGCTAAGTGTTAGGCAAAGGGTGAGGTTGAGTGTGAGGGTTAGGGTTAGGATTAGGGTTAGTGTGAGAGTGAGGGTGAGGGTTTGTTTTAGTGTTAGGGTGAGGGTTAGGATGAGTGTTAGGAATAGGGTTAGGGTTATGGTGAGCGTTAGGTTTAGGGTTTGGTTGAGGGTTTGAGTTAGGATAAGGATGAGGGTTAATTTTAGGGTTAGGGTGAGGGTTAGGATGAGGATTAGGTTTACGATTAGTGTTAGGGTGAGGGCTAGAGTGAGGGTGAGAACTAGAGTTAGTGTTAGGGTAAGTTTTGGGGTTATAGTTAGGGTTAGGGTGAGGGTTAGGATGAGGGTTAGCGTTAAGGTGAGGGTGAGGGTTATGGTTAGAGTGAGGATTAGGGTTAGTTTTAGGGTATGGGTTAGGATGAGGATGAAGTTTAGGGTTAGTGTTAGGGTTAGGGTGAAGTGGAGGCTGAGTGTAAGGGTGACAGTTAATGTTAGGTTTAGGGTTAAGGTAAGGGTCAGGGTTAGGGTGAGTGTGAGGATGAGGGTTAGGGTTACCGTGAGGGTTAGGGTTAGGGTTAGGAGGAGGGTTAGGGTGAATTTTAGGATTAGGATTAGGGTTAGGGTGAGGGCTAGGGTGAGGGTGAGTTTTAGGGCTAGGGTTAGGGTGAGGTTTAGGTTTAGGGTTAGGGTGAGGTTTAGGGTTAGGGTTTGGGTTAGGGTTAGGGTGAGGGTGAGGTTTAGGGTTAGAGTTAGGGTTAGGCTTAGGCTTAGGGTTAGGCTGAGAATGAGGGTGAGGCTGAGGGTTAGTGTTAGGGTGAGGGTTAGGGTAAGAGTTAGGGGTTGGGTTAGTGTTATGGTGAGGGTGAGGTTTACGGTTAGAGTTAGGGGTAGGATGAAGCTGAGGTTGAGGGTTTGGGTTAGGGTTAGTGTTAGATTTAGGGTTAGGGTGAGGGTTAGGTTGATGGTGAGTGTAAGGCTTAGGGTTAGGATTAGGTTTAGGGTAAGGGTTAGGGTGAGTGTGAGCATTAGGACTAGGGTTAGGGCTTGGCTTAGGGTTAGGCTGAGGGTGATGGTGAGGGTTAGGGTAAGTGTTAGATTAAGGTTTAGGGTTAGGGTTAGGGTGAGAGTTAGGGTTTGTGTATGTTTAGGGTTAGGGTGAGGGTTAGGATTACGGTTAAGGTGAGCTTGAGGTTTAGGATTATGTTGAGGATTAGGCTTAGGGTTAGGGCTAGGGTGAGGGTTAAGGTTCGGGTTAGGATGAGGGTAAGGATGAGGATTAGGGTTAGGATTAGGGTTAGGCTGAGGGCTAGGGTGAGGTTGAGGGTTAGGGTGAGGGTAAGTTTGAGGGTTAGGTTTACCGTCAGGGTGATGATTAGGGTTAGGGTGAGGGTTAGGTTTAGGATTAGGGTTAGCCTGAGGATGAGTGTTAGGATTAGGGTTAGGGTTAGGGTTAGGGTTAGGTTTCGGGTTAGGATTAGTGTTATTGTTAGGGTTAGGGTTAGAGTTATGGTGAGGGTGAGGGTGAGGATTAAGTTTAGGGTGAGGTTTAGTGTTAGGGTTAAGATTAAGGTTAGGGTGAGAGTGAGGGTTCGGGTTAGTGTGGGTGTTAGGGTTAGGGTTAGGGTGAGTGTTAGGGTTCGGTTATGTTTAGGGTTAGGGTGAGGTTTAGGGTTAGGGTTAGGGTGAGAGTTAGGGTTCAGTGATATTTAGGGTTAGGGTGAGGGATAGGGTTAGGGTTACGGTGAGCATGAGGTTTAGGGTAACGTTGTGGATTCGGCTTACGTTTAAGCCTAGGGTGAGGGTTAAGGTTAGGGTGAGGGTGAGGGTAACGGTGAGGTTTAGGGTTAGGATTAGGGTTAGGGTGAGGGTGAGGTTTAAGGTTAGAGTTAGGGTTAAGCTGAGGCTGAGGGTGACTGTTAGGGTTAGGTTTAGGATTAGGATTAGGGTAAGGTTTAGGGTGAGTGTGAGTGTTAGTGTTAGGGTTAGGCTTAAGGTTACACTGAGGGTGAGGGTGAGGGTGAGGTTAGGGTTAGGATTAGGGTTAGGGTGAGGGTGAGTGTGTGTGTTAGAGTTAGGTTTAGGGTTTGGCTTAGGGTTAGGCTGAGGGTGAGGTTGAGGGTAAGTGTTAGTTTTAGGGTGAGGGTTAGGGTAAGGGTTAGGGGGAGGGTTAGGATGAGGTTTAGTGTTAGGATTAGGGTTCGGCTGAGGGCTAGGGTGAGGGGGAGGTTTAGGTTTAGGGTCAGGATGAAGTTTAGTGTTTGGGTTAGGGTTATGGTGATGCTGAGGGTGAGGGTTAGGGTTTGGATTAATATTAGGCTTAAGCTTAAGGTGAGGTTTAGGTTGAGGGTTAGGATTAGGGTTAGGAGTAGGATTAGGGTTAGGGTGATGTTGAGGATTAGGGCTAGGGTTAGGGAAAGGCTTAAGGTTAGGCTGAGGTTGAGGGTGAGGGTTAGGGTTAGGGTGAAGTTTAGGGTTAGGGTTAGGGTGAGTGTGAGGATTAGGGTTAGGCTTAGGCTTAGGATTATGCTTAGGGTGAGGGTGTGGTTTAGTGTTAGGGTTAGGGTTAGGGTTAGGGGGAGGTTTAGGATGAGGGTTAGTGTTAGGGTGAGGTTTAGGGTGAGGGTGAGTGTGTGTGTTATGGTAGGTTTATGGTTAGGCTTAGGGTTAGGCTGCGGGTGAGGTTGAGGCTGAGTGTTAATGTTAGCGTGAGAGTTAGGATAAGGGTTAGGGGGAGGGTTAGGAAAAGGGATAGGGTTAGGATTAGGTTTGGGTGAGACTAGGGTGAGAATGAGGTTTAGGTTAGGTTTAGCTTGAGGGTTAGGATTATGGTAAGGGTGAGAGTTAGTGTTTGGGTTAAGTTTAGGGTTAGGTTGAGGGTTAAGGTAAGGGTTACGTTAAGGGTAAGGGTTAGGGTTAGGATGAGGGTGAGGGTTCGGATTAGGGTTAGGGTGAGCGTGAGGGTTATGGTTAGTGTTAGGGTGAGGGTTAGGGTTAGGATTAGTGTTAGGGTGAGGGCTAGGGTGAGGGTGAGGTTTAGGGTTAGGGTTAGGGTTAGGGTGAGGTTTGGGGTTAGGGGTAGGGTTAGTGTTAGGGTGACGTTTACGTTTATAGTTAGGTGTAAGATGAGACTGAGATTGAGGGTTAGGGTTAGGCTTAGTGTTAGATTTAGGGTTAGGGTGAGGGTAAGTTTGAGGGTGAGGGTTAGGATTAGGTTTAGGGTAAGGGTTACGGTGAGTGTGAGCATTAGGGCTAGGGTTAGGGTTTGGCTTAGGGTTAGTCTGAGGGTGAGGGTAAGGATGAGAGTTAGGGTTAGTGTTAGATTAAGGTTTAGGGTTAGGGTTAGTGTTAGGGTGAGGGTTAAGTTGAGCATGAGGTTTAGGGTGACGTTGAGGATTAGGATTAGGGCTAGGGTGAGTGTTAAGGTTAGTGTTAGGGTGAGGGTTAGGATGAGGATTAGGGTTAGGATTAGGGTTAGGGTGAGGGCTGGGGCTAGGTTGAGTGTGAGGGTTAGGGTTAGTGTTAGATTAAGGTTTAGGGTTAGGTTTAGGGTAGGGTGAGGGTAAGTTTGAGGGTTAGGGTTAAGGTCAGGGTGATGATTAGTGTTAGGGTTAGGGCTAGGTTTAGGATTAGGTTTAGCCCGAGGATGAGTGTTAGGATTAGTGTTAGGGTTAGGGTTAAGGTTAGGTTTCGGTTTTGGATTAGTGTTATTGTTATGGTTAGGGTTAGAGTTATGGTGAGGGTGAGGGTGAGGGTGAGGGTGAGGGTTAGGTTTAGGGTGAGGTTTAGCGTTAGGGTTAGTATTAGCATTAGGGTGAGGGTGAGGGTTAAGTTTAGGGTCAGTGTTAGGGTTAGGGTTAGGTTGAGAGTTAGGGTTCGGTTATGTTTAGGGTTAGGGTGAGGGATAGGGTTAGGGTTACGGTGAGCATGAGGTTTAGGGTTACGTTGAGGATTAGGCTTTGGGTTAATCCTAGGGTGAGGGTTAAGGTTAGGCTTAGGGTGAGGGTAAGGATGAGGATTAGGGTTAGGATTAGGGTTAGTGTGAGGGCTAGGGTGAGCTTGAGGGTTAGGATTAGTGTTAGATTAAGGTTTAGGTTTAGGGTTAGGGTTAGGGTGAGGGTTAGGTTGAGGGTTAGGGTTACAGTGATGGTGAGGATTAGGGTTAGGGTGAGGGTTAGGGTTAGGATAACGTTTAGCATGAGGTTGAGTGTTAGGATTACAGTTAGGGTTAGGGTTAGGGTTAGGTTTCGGTTTAGGATTAGTGTAATTGTTAGGGTTAGGGTTAGAGTTATGTTTAGGGTGAGGGTGAGAGTGAGGGGTAGGGTTAGGGTTATGGTGAAGTTTAGGGTTAAGGTTAGGATTAGGGTTAGTTTGAGGATGAGGTTTAGGGTTAGATTTAATTTTAGTTGCAGGGTTAGGTCGAGGGTTAGGGTTAGGTTTAGTTTTAGGGTTAAGGTTAGGGTGAGGGTTAGGTTGAGGTTTAGGGTTATGGTTAGTGTTAGGGTTAGGATTAGGATGAGGGTGAGGGTGAGTGTTAGGGTTAAGGTTAGGGTAAGCCTTAGGCTTTGGGTTAGGCTGAGTGTGAGGGTGGGTGTGAATATTAGGTTTCGGGTGATGGTTAGCATTAGGGCTAGGTTGAGGGTTAAGATGACGGTTAGGATTAGGATTAGGTTTAGGATGAAGGCTAAGTTGAGGGTGAGGGTTAGGGTAAGTTTTCAGCTTAGGCTAAGGGTTAGGATGAGCATGAGGTTGAGGGTGAGGGTTAGGGTTAGGGTGATGGTTAGGTTTATGGTTAGGGTGAGGGTTAGGATGAGGTTTAGGGGAAGGGTGAGGGTTAGGGTGAGGATGAGGGTAAGGGTAAAGATGAGGTTTAGGCTGAGGGTGAGGGTTAAGATAAGAATGAGGGTTAGGGTTAAGTTTAGGGTTAGGGTAAGGGTTAAGGTTAGGGCTAGATTGAGGGTTAGATTGAGGATTAGGGTTAGCGTTAGTGTGAGCTTTAGGGTGAGGATGAAGGTTAGGGTTAGGGTCAGGGTGATGGTTAGAATTAGGGCTAGGGTGAGGGCTAGGGTGAGGGTGAGAATTAGGGTTAGGGTTAGGGTTAGGGTGAGGTTTCGGATTAGGGTGAGGTTTAGAGTTAATGTGAGGGTTAGTGTTAGGTTTAGGGTTAGCGTTAAGTTGCGGGTTATGGTTAGTGTGAGGGTTAGGGTTAGGTTTAGGGTTATTGTTAGGTTTAGGGTTAGGGTTACGGTTATGGTGATGGTGAGGGTTAGGTTTACGGTTAGGGTGAGGTTTAGTGTTAGTGTTAGGATTAGAGTTAGGGTTATGGTGCGGGTGAGGTTTAGGGGTACAGTTAGGGTTAGGGTGAGATGTTAATGTTAGGTGCGGGTTAGCGTCGGTGTGACAGTAAGGGTAAAGTTGAGGGTTAGGCTGAGGGTGAGGGTTACAGTAAGGGTGAGGGTTAGGGTTAGGGTGAGGGTTAGTGTTAGCTTTAGGGTGAGGTTGAGGGTTAGATTGAGGATTAGTGTTAGTGTTAGTGTGAGGTTTAGTGTGAGGATGAGGGTTAGGATTAGGGTGAAGGCTAGGGTGAGGGTGAGGGTTGGGGTTAGTGTTAGGCTGAGGTTTAGGTTTACGGTGATGTTTAGGGTTAGTGTGCGGGTTAGTGTTACGGTTAGGATTAGTGTTAGGTTGAGGGTAAGTGTTTGGGTGAGCATTAGGGTTAGGGTGAGGGTTATGGTTAGGGTGAGTGTTAGGGTTAGGATTATGTTTATTGTTAGGTTTTGGGATAGTGTTACGGTTACGGTGAGGGTTAGGGTGAGGGTTAGGTTTAGGGTGAGGTTTAGGGTTAGGGTTAGGGTTCGGGTGAGGTTGAGGTTTAGGGTAAGATTTAGGGTTAGTGTTAGTGTGAGGGTTAGTGTTAGCATTAGGGTTAGTGTTACAGTCAGGGTAAGTCTTAGGGTGAGGGTTTGGGTCAGGGTGAGGGTTATGGTTATTCTGAGGGTTAGGATTAGGGTTAGGGTTATTGTTAGGGTTGCGTTTAAGTTTATGGTTATGGTACGGGCGAGGGTGAGGGTTAGTGTTAGGGTTAGGGTGAGGTTTAGAATGAGGGTGGGGTTTAGAGTTAGAGTTAGGGTTAGGGTGAGGGTTAGCTTGAGGGTTAGGGTTAGGGTTAGTGTTAGGTTTAGGGTTAGGGTGAGAGTTAGGAGGAGGTATAGGGTTAGTGTTAGGGTTAGGATTAGGGTTAGGGTGAGGGTGAGTGTGTGTGTTAGGTTTTGGTTTAGGGTTAGGCTTAGGGTTAGGCTGAGGGTGAGGTTGAGAGTGAGGGTTAGGTTTAGGGTTAGGGTAAGGGTGAGGGTGAGGTTTAGGGTTAGGATTAGGGTGGAGTTAGGATTAGGGTTCGTGTGAGGGTGAGGGTGAGGTTTAGGTTTAGGGTTAGGATGAGAGTTAGGGTTAGGATTAGGGTTAGGGTGAGTACTAGGGTGAGGGTGATGGTTAGGTTTAGGGTGACGGTTACGTTTGCAGTTAGGGTGAAGTTTAGGATGAGGTTTAGGGTTAGGAGGAGGTTTAGTTTGAGGATGATGATAAGGGTAAAAGTGAGGTTTAGGCTGGGGGTTAGGGTTAAGATAAGGGTGAGTGTTAGGGTTAGGTTTAGGGTTAGGTTAAGGGTTAGGATTAGGGTTATGATGAGGGTTAAATTGAGTTTTAGTGTTAGGGTTATTGTAAGGTTAAAGGTGAGGTTGAAGGTTAGGGTTAGGGTCAAGTTTAGGGTTAGGGTGAGGTTGAGTTTTGTGGTGTCATTAGGGTTAGGGTGAGAGTTAGGGTGAGGGTTAGGTTTAGGGTAAGGGTTCGCGTGGGGGTGATGGTAAGGTTAAATGTGAGGGTTAGGCTGAGGTTCAGGGTTACAGTGGGGTGAGGTTTAGGGTTAGGGTGAGGGTTAGGGTTAGGGGAAGGGTGTGGGTGAGGGTTAGATTGAGGATTAGTGTTACGGTTAGTGTGTGGTTTAGGGTGAGGATGAGGGTTAGGGTTAGGGTGAGTGCTAGGGTGAGGGTGAGGGTTAGGTTTAGGTTTAGGGTGAGGTTTAGGGTTAGGGTCATGATTAGGGTTAGTGTGAGGGTTAGTGTTAGTTTTAGGGTTAGTGTTAGGGTGAGGGTTAGGGTCAGGGTGAGGTTTATGGTTATGTTGAGTGTTAGGGTTAGGGTTAGGGTTATTGTTAGGGTTAGGGTTACGGTTATGGTGAGGGTGAGGGTGAGGGTGAGGGTGAGGGTTAGGGCTAGTATGACGTTTAGGTTTAGGTATGGGTTAGAGTTAGGGTTAGGGTGAGAGTGAGTTTTACGGTTAGATTTAGGGGTAGTGTTAGGGTCAGTGTTAGGGTGAGGGTTTGGGTTAGAGTTACACTTAGGCTTAGGCTTAGGCTTAGGCCAAGCATGAGGGTGAGGGTTAGGGTTAGGGTTAGGGTGCGGGTTAGGGTTAGTTTTAGGGTGAGGTTTAGGATGAGGTTTAGGGTTAGGATTAGTGTTAGGGTGAGGACTAGTGTGATGGTTAGGGTGAGGGTTAGTTTTAGGGATAGGGTTAGGTTTAGGGTTAGGGTTAGGTTGAGGATGAGTCTGAGGGTCAATGTTAGGGTTAGTCTTAGGGTTAGGGTGAGGGTAAGGTTATGGTTTTGGTTAGGGTGAGGGTGATGCTGAGGATTAGGGTTAGATTTAGGGTTGGGTTTAGTGTTAGTGTTAGGGTTAGGGTTATGGTTACAGTTAGGTTAGGGTTAGGGTTAGGCTTAGGTTTAGGCTGAGGGTGAGGGTGGGGTTGAGTATTAGGGTTAGGTTTAGGATTAGGGTTATTGTTAGTGTTATGGTTAGGGTTAAGTTTGCACTGAGGTTGAGGCTGAAGGTGAGGATTATGGATAATATTAGGGTTAAGGTTAGGGTTAGTGTTATTTTTAGGGTTAGGTTTAGAGTTACGGTGAGATTGAGGGTGAGTGTTAAGGTTAGGGTTAGTGTGAGGTTTATGGTTAGGGTTAGGGTGAGGGTGAGGTTTAACGTTAGAGTTAGTGTTAGGGGGAGGGTTAGGGGGACGTTTAGGGTTATTGTTAGTGTTAGGGTTAGGGGATGATGAGGGTTAGGTTTAGGTTTAGGGATAGGGTTAGGTTTAGTATTAGGGTTAGGGTGAGGGTGAGTGTGACGGTTAGTGTGAGGGCTAGGCTTAGGCTTAGGGTTAGGCTCAGGGTGAGGGTGGGGGTAAAGATTAGGGTTAGGGTGATGGTTTGGGTTAGGGTTAGTGTTATTGTTAGGGTTAGGGTTAGAGTTACGGTGAGGGTGAGGGTGAGGGTTAGGGTTAGGTTTAGGGTGAGGTTTAGGGTTAGTGTTAGGATTAGGGTTAGGGTGAGGGTGAGGTTTAGGTTAGATTTAGGGTTAGTTGGAGGTTTAGGTCGAGGGTTAGGGTTAGGGTTAGTTTTAGGGTTAAGTTTAGGGTGAGGGTTAGGTTGAGGTTTAGGGTTATGGTCAGGGTTAGTTTTAGGAGTAGGGTGAGTGTGAGTGTGAGGGTGAGGGTTAGGGTTAGTCTTAGAATTAGGCTTATAGTTAGGCTGAGGGTGAGGGTGGGGGTGAAGATTAGGTTTAGGGTGGTGGTTAGGGTTGGGGCTAGGGTGAGGGTTAGGATAAGGATTAGGATTAGGATTAGGGTTAGGGTGAGGTCTAGGGTGTTGGTGAGGTTTGGGGTAAGGGTTAAGCTTAGGCTTAGGGTTAGGCTGAGCGTGACATTGAGGGTGAGTTTTAGGGTTTTGGTGATGGTTATGTTTAGGGTTAGGGTGAAGGTTAGGTTGAGGTTTAGGGATAGTGTTAGGTTTAGTATTAGATTTAGGGTGAGGGTGAGTGTGAAGGTTATGGTGAGGGCTAGGCTTAGGCTTAGGGTTAGGTTGAGGTTGTGGGTGCGGGTGAGGGTTAGGGTTAGTGTTAGGGTGTGGTTTAGGGTTAGGGTGAGGGTTAGTGTGAGGGTGAGGTTTAGGGTTAGATATAGGGTTATGGGGAGGGTTAGGGTTAGGGTTAGGGATAGGGTTACTGTTAGAGTTAGGGTGAGGGTGAGGTTTAGGTTGAGGTTAGGGTTAGGGTTATGGTTAGGGTTAATGTGAGGGTTAGTGTTAGGGTTAGGGTTAGTGTTAGGTTGAGGGTAAGTTTTAATGTGAGGTTTTGGGTTAGGGTGAGTGTTATGGTTAGGGTGAGCGTTAGGATTAGGGTTAGGGTTATTGTTAGGGTTAGGTTTAGGGTTTTGTTTACGGTGAGGGTGAGGCATAGGTTTAGGGTTAGGGTGAGGTTTAGGGTTTGGGTTAGGGTTAGAATGAGGATTATGATGAAGGTGAGGTTTGGGGTTAGAGTTAGGGTGATGGTGAGGTTTAGGGTTAGGATTTGGGTTAGGGTGAGGTTGAGTGTATGTGTTAGCTTTAGGTTTAGGCTAAGAGTTAGGCTAAGGGTGAGGTTGAGGGTGAAGTTTAGGGTTTGGATTAGTGTTAGTGTGAGAGTGAGGGCTACGGTTTGATTTAGTGTTAGGGTGAGGGTTACGGTGATTGTTAGGATTAGGGTTAGGGTTATGGTGAGCGTTAGGTTTAGGGTTAGGTTGAGGGTTTGGATTAGGGTAAGAGTTATGGTTCAGAAAACCCAGAAATGAACCTACAGACCTATAGCCATCTAATCTTCGATAAGGAAGCTAAAACAATAGAATGGAAGAAAGACAGCCTCTTCAGTAAATGGTGCTGGTAAAATTGGTTAACTACATGTAGAAAACTAAAGCTAGATCCTTATATATCACCCTGCACCAGAATCAACTCCAAATGGATCAAAGACCTTGAACTCAAAGCAGACACTCTGAAAACATTACAGGATGGAATAGGAGAAACCCTAGGTCTCCTTGGCTCAGGCCGAAATTTTCTGAATAGAGACCCAGAAACACAACAAATCAAAGAAAGGTTGGACAAATGGGATTGCATAAGGTTGCAGAGCTTCTGCAGGGCAAATGACATAGCTAGCAAGATCAATTGAAAGCCCACCGATTGGGAGAAGATCTTTACTAGCCATACAACGGACAAGGGTCTCATATCTAAAATATACTTGGAACTCAAAAATTTAAGCCACCCAACAACAAATCCTCAAAGAAACAACTGCCCAATAAATAAGTGGGCGAAAGACTTAAAGAGAAGCTTCTCTGAAGAAGAAAGAAGGATGGCCAATAGACACATGAAGAAATGTTCAACATCCCTAGCCATAAAAGAAATGCAAATCAAAACAACATTGAGATATCACCTCACTCCAGTTAGAACAGCAAAAATCAAGAACTCTAACAACAACAGATGCTGGAGGGGATGTGGACAGAAAGGAACCTTACTACATTGTTGGTGGGAAAGTAAACTTGTTCAACCACTTTGGAAAGCAGTATGGAGGTTCCTCAAAGACTTCACATAGATCTCCCCTATGATCCAGCAATCCCACTTTTGGGCATTTACCCAAATGTATACAAACAAGACCACACTAATGCTACCAGCACAACTATGTTTATTGCAGCATTATTTACCATAGCTAAGATATGGAACCAACCCAGATGTCCCTCAGTAGATGAATGGATCAAGAAAATGTGGTATATATACACAATGGAAATCTATGCCTCCATCAGAAAGAATGACATTTCCCCATTTGTGAGGAAATGGAAAGGCTTGGAAAAAATTATATTAAGTGAAGTAAGCCAGGCCCAAAGAAACATAGGTCCCATGGTTTCCCTTATTTGCAATATCTAGTATAGGTATGAGTCAAGCAGAAAAGTTCAGATAATGTGATGTTAGGAAAATGAACCCTTAGTTATGTATTTTAATGTTTTCGTTTCTTTCATGCATGTGTTTCTAACGCATTTATAAGATTATTTCTTTGTTGCTTTGTATGTCCCTCCCCCACAGTGTAACCCCCGCTTTCACTTTATTTGATGTCAGTATAACATGTGGAGGAGATGGGGACAACAAGTCGTTTAAGGATTCAGGTGGACCTGTTGCAACAAGGAGAATTACAAAATGTCATGTCAAATCAAGCTTTACAATGTCGGTGTGGGGGGGGAGGGGGGTATGATTGGGTGGGGGGGAGGGGGGAGGCTGGGAAGGGAGGTGAAGGGTAAACAAAGGAGGAGGCTGCAATGCTTGGTAAGAAATGTATGCATTATCCTGCCAATGTAATTGTAACCCCTCTGTACAGTATGTTCTCAAATAAAATTAAATTAAATTAAAAAAAAAAGAGTTAGGGTTCAGTTAAGTTCAGGGTTAGGGTGAGGGTTAGGGTTAGGGATATGGTGAGCATTAGGGTTAGGGTTAGGTTGAGGTTCTGGGTTACGTTAAGGATTAGGGTTAGTTTTAGGGTTAGGATGAGGGTTAGGATGAGGATTAGGGTTATGATTAGTGTTAGGGTGAGGGATAGGGTGAGGGTGAGAACTAGGGTTAGTGTTAGGTTAAGGCTTAGGGTTAGGGATAGGATTAGGGTGAGGGTTAGGATGAGGTTTAGGGTTACAGTGAGGGTGAGGGTTATGGTTAGGCTGAGGGTTAGGGTTAGGATTAGGGTTAGGGTTAGGGTGAGGGTGAGGTTTATGGTTAGAGTTAGGGTTAGGGTGAAGCTGAGGGTGAGTGTTAGGGTTCCAGTTAGTGTTAGGTTTTAGGTTAGTGTAAGTGTCAGTGTTAGAGTGAGGGTAAGGGTGAGGGTTAAGGTTAGGGTGAGGGTTAGGGTTAAGGTTAGGGGGAGGGTTAGGATGAGGGTTAGGATTAGGATTAGGGTTAGGGTGCGGGCTAGGTTGAGGGTGAGGTTTAAGGTTAAGGTTAGGGTGAGGTTTAGGGTTAGGGTTAGAGTTAGGGTTAGGGTGAGGCTGAGGTTTAGAATTAGAGGTAGGGTTAAGGTGAGGCTGAGGATGAGGGTTAGGGTTAGGTTTAGGATAAGGATTAGGATAAGGGTTAGGGTGAGTGTGAGGGTTTAGGGTTAGGGTTAGGGTTAGGCTTAGGTTTACACTGAGGGTGAGGGTGAGGGTTAGGGTTAGGATTAGGGTTAAGGTGAGGTTGAGTGTGTATGTTAGTGTTAGGTTTAGGGTTAGGCTTCAGGTTAGGCTGAGGGTGAGGGTGAGGGTGAGGATTAGGGTTTGGGTGAGGGTTAGGGTAAGAGTTTGGGGGAGGGTTAGCATGAGGGTTAGTGTTAGGATTAAGGTTAGGGAGAGGGCTAGGGTGAGCGTGAGGTTTAGGTTGAGGGTCAGGGTGAGGTTTAGTGTTAGAGTTAGTGTTAGGGTGAGGCTGAGGGTGAGGGTTAGGGTTAGGATTAATGTTAAGCTTAGGCTTAAGGTGAGGGTTAGGTTGAGGCTGAGGGTTAGGATTAGGGTTAGGAGTAGGATTAGTGTTAGGGTGAGGGTGAGTGTGAGGGTTAGGCATAGGGTTAGGGATAGGCTTAGGGTTAGTCTGAGGTTGAGGGTGAGGGTTAGGGTTAGGGTGAGGTTTAGGTTTAGGGTTACAGTGAGTGTGAGGGTTAGAAATAGGGTTGGGTTTAGAATTAGATTGAGGGTAAGAGTGTGGGTTAGTGTTAGGGTTAGGTTTAGGGTTATGTGGATGGTTAAGATGAGGGTTAGGGTTAGGGTGAGGTTTAGGGTGAGGGTGAGTTTGTGTGTTAGGGTTAGGTTTAGTGTTAGGCTTAGGGTTAGTCTGAGGGTGAGGTTGAGGCTGTGGGTTAGTGTTAGGATGAGGCTTAGGGTAAAGGTTAGGGGGAGGGTTAGGAAAAGGGATAGGGTTAGGATTAGGTTTGGGTGAGGCTAGATTGAGGATGAGGTTTAGGGTTAGGTTCAGCTTGATCATTAGGATTATGGTAAAGGTGAGAGTTAGTGTTTGGGTTAAGTTTAGGGTTAGCTTGAGGGTTAGGGTAAGGGTTATGATGAGGGTGAGTGTTAGGGTTAGGTTGAGGGTGAGGGATCGGATTAGGGTTAGGGTGAGGGTGAGGGTTATGGTTAGTTGTAGGTTGAGGGTGAGCGCTAGGGTGAGGGTGAGGTTTAGGGTTAGGGGTAGGGTTAGTGTTAGGGTGATGGTGAAGTTTAGGGTTAGAGTTAGGGGTAGGATGAGGCTGAGGTCGAGGGTTAGGGTTGGGGTTAGTGTAACATTTAGGGCTAGGGTGAGGGTTAAGTTGAGGGTGAGGGTTAGGCTTAGGGTTAGGGTTAGGTTTAGGGTAAGGTTTAGGTTGAGTGTGAGCGTTAGGGCTAGGGTTAGGTTTTGGCTTAGGGTTAGGCTGAGGGTGAGGATGAGGGTTAGGGTTAGTGTTAGATTAAGTTTTAGGGTTATGGTTAGGGTTAGGGTGAGAGTTAGGGTTCAGTTATGTTTATGGTTAGGGTGAGGCTTAGGGTTAGGTTTAAGGTGAGTGTGAGGTTTAGGGTTACGTTGAGGATTAGGGTTAGGTTTAGGGCTAGGGTGAGGGTTAAGGTTACGGTTAGGGTGAGGGTAAGGATGAGGTTTAGGGTTAGGATTAGGGTTTGGGTGAGGGCTAGGGTGAGGTTGAGGGTTAGGGTTAGTGTTAGATTAAGGTTTAGGGTTAGGGTGAGAGTTAGGTTGAGGGTTAGTGTTTTGGTGAGGGTGATGATTAGGGTTAGGGTGAGGGTTTGGTTTAGGATTAGGGTTAGTGTGAGGGTGAGTGTTAGGATTAGGGTTAGGGTTAGGTTTCGGTTTAGGATTAGTGTTATTGTTAGGGTTAGGGTTAGAGTTATGGTGAGTGTGAGGGTGAGGGTGAGGGTTAGGTTTAGGGTGAGGTTTAGGGTGAGGGTTAGGATTAGGGTGAGGTTAAGGGTGAGGGTTAGGGTAAGGATGAGGGTTAGGGTTATGGTGAGGGTGAGAGTTAGGGTTTGATTATGTTTAGGGATAGGGTGAGGATTATGGTTAGAGTTATGGCGAGCATGAGTTTTAGGGTTAGGATGAGGATTAGGCTTAGGGTTAGGGCTACGGTGAGGGTTAAATTTAGGGTTAGGGTGAGGGTAAGGATGAGGATTAGGGTTAGGATTAGGGTTAGGGTGAGGGTGAAGGTTACGGTGAGAATGAGGATTAGGGTTAGGGTGAGGGTTAGGGTTAGGATTAGGCCTAGCATGAGAGTGAGTGTTAGGATTAGGGTTAGGGTTTGGGTTAGGTTTAGGGTTAGGATTAGTGTTATTGTTAGGGTTAGGCTTAGAGTTGTGATGAGGGTGAGGGTGAGGGTGAGGGTTAGGGATAGGGATAGGGTGAGGTTTAGGGTTAAGTTTAGGATTAGGGTTTGGGTGAGGGTGAGATTTAGGGTTAGATTTAGGGTTATTTGGAGGGTTAGGTCGAGGGTTAGGGTTAGGGTTAGTTTTAGGGTTAAGGTTAGGGAGAGGTTTAGGTTGAGGTTTAGTGTTATTGTTAGGGTTAGGGTTAGGATTAGGGTGAGGGTGAGGGTGAGTGTGAGGGTTAGGTTTAGGTTTAGGCTTAGGCTAGGGTTAGGCTGAGTGTGAGGGTGGGGGTGAAGATTAGCTTTAGGGTGATTGTTAGGGTTAGGGCTAGGATGAGTGTCAAGATGAGGGTTAAGATTACGATTAGGGTTAGGTTGAGTTCTAGGGTTAGGGTGAGGGTCAGGTTAAGGGTTAGGCTTAGGCTTAGGGTTAGGCTGACCGTGAGGTTGAGGGTCAGGTTTAGGGTTAGGGTGATTGTTAGGTTTACGGTTGGGTGAGGGTTGGAATGAAGTTTAGGGTTAGGGTGAGGGTTAGGGTGATGGTGATAAGGGTAAAGGTGATGTTTAGGTTGAGGTTGAGGGTTAAGGTAAGGGTGAGGGTTAGGTTAAAGTTTGGGGTTAGGGTAAGGGTTAGGGTTAGGATTAGGGTGAGGGTTAGATTTAGGATTAGGTTTAGGGTTAGTGTGAGAGTTAGGGTGAGGATGAAGTTTAGGGTTAGGGTGAGGGTGATGGTTAGAATTAGGGTTAGGGTCAGGGTGAGGATTAGGGTTAGGTTTAGGGTTAGGGTGAGGTTTAGGGTTAGTGTGACTGTTATTGTTAGGGTTAGCGTTAGTGTTAGGGTGAGGGTATGTGTTAGGGTGAGGGTTAGGGTTAGGGTGTGGGTTATGGTTCGTGTGAAGGTTAGGGTTAGGTTTACGGTTATTGTTAACTTTAGGGTTAGGGTTACGGTTATGGTGAGGGTGAGGGTTAGGTTTAGGGTTTGGGTCAGGTTTAGTATTAGGGTTAGTGTTAGAGTTAGGGTTATGTTGAGGTTGAAGTTTAGGGGTAGAGTTAGGGTTAGGGTAAGGGTTAGGTTTAGGGTGCGCATTAGCATGGGGGTGACAGTAAGGGTAAAGGCGAGGGTTAGGCTGAGGGTGAGGGTTACGGTAAGGTTGAGGGTTAGGGTTAGGCTGAGGCTTAGTGTTAGCTTTAGAGTCAGGTTGAGAATTAGATTGAGGATTAGTGTTAGAGTTAGTGTGAGGTTTAGGGTGAGGATGAGGGTTAGGGTTAGGGTGAAGGCTAGGGTGAGGGTGAGGGTTGGGGTTAGTGTTAGGCTGAGGTTTATGGTTCGGGTGATGTTTAGGGTGAGTGTGAGGGTTAGGGTTAGGGTTAGGTTTAGGGTTAGGGTTAGGGTTAGGGTTAGTTAGGGTGAGGTTGTGGATTAGGGTTAGATTTAGGGTTGGTGTTAGTGTGAGGTTAGTGTTAGCATTAGGGTTAGTGATACGGTGAGCGTAAGTCTTAACTTGAGGTTTTGGGTCAGGGTGACAGTTATGGTTATTGTGAGCGTTAGGATTAGGGTTAGGGTTATTGTTAGGGTTCGGTTTAAGGTTATGGTTATGGTGCGGGTGCGGATGAGGGTTAGGGTTACTGTTAGGGTGAGGGTGAGTTTTAGGGTTACAGTTAGGGTTAGGGTGAGGATTGGGATTAAGGTTAGGTTTGCCTTAGGCTGAGCATGAGGGTGAGTGTTAGGGTTCGTGTTTGGGTGAGTGTTAGGGTTAGTTTAGGATTAGGGACAATGTTAGTATGAGGTTTAGGGTTAGGATAAGTGTAAGCGTGAGGGCTAGGCTGAGGGTTACAGTGAGGGTTAGGGTTAGGGATAGGGTGAGGTTTAGGATTAGAGTTAGGGTGATGGTGAGTGTGAGGTTTAGGATTCGGGTGAGGGTTAGGATTAGAATTAGGATGAGGGTTAGGGTTTGGGTTAGGGTGAGGGTGAGTCTGAGGATTAGGGTTAGGTTTCGGGTTAGGTTTAGGGTTAGTGTTAGTGTTAGGGTTAGGGTTAGGGTTACAGTGAGGTTTGGGGTTAGGTTTAGGGTTAGGCTTAGAGTTAGGGTGAGGGTTAGGATGAGGATTAGGTTTACGATTAAGGTTAGGGTGAGGGCTAGGGTGAAGGTGAGGATTAGGGTTAGTGATAGGGTAACGTTTAGGGTTAGGGTTAGGGTTAGGGTGAGGGTTAGGATGAGCGTTAGGTTTACGTTGAGGGTGAGGGTTAGGGTTAGGATGAGGTTTACGGTTTGGATTAGGGTTTGGGTGAAATTGAGTGTTAGCATTAGGGTTAGGGTTAGGGTTAGGGTTAGATTTAGGGTTCGGATTACTGTTATTGTTTGGGTTAGGGTTAGAGTTATGTTGAGAGTGATGGTGAGGGTGAGGATTAGGGTTAGAGTTAGGGTTAAGTTTAGGGTTAGGGTTAGTGTTAGGGTGAGGGTGCGGTTTATGGTTAGAATTAGGTTTAGTTGGAGGGTTAGGTCTAGGGTTAGGATTAGGGTAAGTGTTAGGGTTAAGGTTAGTTTCAGGGTTTAGGAGGTTTAGGGTTAGGGTTAGTGTGAATTTTGGGGTGAGGATGAGGGTTAGGGTTAGGGTGAGGTTTATGTGTAGGGTGATGCTTAGGGATAGTGTGAGGTTTAGTGTTAGGGTTAGGATTAGTGTTAGGGTGAGGGTAAGTGTTAGGGTGAGGGTTAGGGTTAGGGTGAGGGTTATGGTTAGGGTGAGGCTAAGGGTTAGGTTTAGGGTTATTGTTAGCATTAGTGTTAGGGTTAAGGTTATGGTGATTGTGAGGGTGACGGTTAGGGTTAGGGCTAGGATGAGGTTTAGGGTTAGGGTTAGGGTTAGTGTTAGGGTTAGGGTGAGTTTTAGTGTTAGAGTTAGGTTTAGGGTGAGGCTGAGGGTGATGGTTAGGGTTAGGATTAATGTTAAGGTTAGGGTTAAGGTGAGGGTTAGGTTGAGGCTGAGGGTTAGGGTTAGGGTTAGTAGTAGGATTAGGGTTTGTGTTAGGGTGAGTGTGAGGGTTAGGGTTAGGCTTAGTATTAGGATTAGCCTGAGGGTGAGGGTGTGAGTTAGGGTTAGGATTAGTGTTAGGGTGATGTTTAGGGTTTGGGTTATGGTTTGGGTGAGGTTGAGGTTTAGGTTTAGAGTTAGGGTTAGGGTGAGGTTTAGGTTCACGGTTAGGGTAAGTGTTATTTTTAGGTTTAAGGTTAGAGTGAGTCAGGGGGAGGGTTAGGGTTAGGGTTAGTGTTAGGGATAGGATTTGGGTTAGAGTGAGGGTGAGTGTGTTTTAGGTTTACGTTTAGGGTTAGGCTTACGGTTAGGCTGAGGGTGAGTTTGAGGTTGACGGTTAGGGTTAGCCGGAGGTTTTTGGATGAGGGTTAGGGTTAGGATTAGAGTTAGAGTAAGGGCTAGGGTGAGTGTGAGGGTGACGTTTAAGTTTAGGGTTAGGGTTAGGGGGAGGTTTAGTGTTAGGTTTAGGGTTAGAGTTACGGTTACGGTGAGGGTGAGGTTTAGGGGTACAGTTAGGGTTAGGGTGCGGGTTAGCTTGGGGTTGAAGGTAAGGGTAAAGTTGAGGGTTAGGCTGAGGGTGATGGTTACGGTAAGGTTTAGGGTTAGGGTTAGGGTGAGGGTTAGTGTTAGCTTTAGGGTGAGGGTGAGGGTTAGATTGAGGATTAGTGTTAGGGTTAGTGTGAGGTTTAGGGTGAGGATGAGTGTTAGGCTTAGGGTGAGGGCTAGGAAGAGGGTGAGGTTTAGGGTTAGTTTTAAGGTGAGGTTTAGTGTTAGGGTGATGGTTAGGATTAGTGTGAGGGTTAGTGTTAGGATTAGAGTTAGTGTTAGGGTGAACGTAAGTGTTAGGGTGAGGGTGAGGGTTAAGGTGAGTGTTATGGTTAGGGTGAGGGTTAGGATTGTTTTTAGCATTAGGGTTAGGGTTACGGTTATGGTGAGGGTGAGGGTGAGGCTTAGGTTTAGGACTAGCATGAGGTTTAGTTATAAGGTTAGGGTTAGGGTTAGGGTCAGGATGAGGTTTAGTGTTAGAGTTAGGGTTAGGATGAGGCTGAGGGTGAGAGTTAGGTTTAGGATTAATGTTAGGGTTAGGCTTAAGGTGAGGGTTAGGTTGAGGTGAGGATTAGAGTTAGGGTTAGGAGTAGGATTACAGTTAGGGTTTGGGTGAGTGTGAGGGATAGGTTTAGGGTTAGGGATAGGCTTAGGGTTAGGCTGAGGTTGAGGGTGAGGTTTAGGGTAAGGGTGAAGTTTAGGGTTAGGGTTAGGATTAGGAATAGGGTTAGGGTTAGGGTGAGTGTGAGGGTTAGGGTTAAGTTTAGGGTTAGGCTTAGGGTTAGGCTGATGAAGAGGGTGAGGGTGAGGGTTAGGTTTAGGGTGAGGGTTAGGGTTAGGTTTATGGGGAGGGTCAGGATGAGGGTTACATTTAGGATTAGTGTTAGAGGTTGAGGTTTACAGTTAGGGTCAGGGTGAGCTTTAGGGTTAGGTTTAGGGTTAGGGTTCTGGTAAGTGTGAGGTATAGGGTTAGAGTTAGGGTTAACCTGATGCTGAGTGTGAGGCTTAGGGTTAGGGTTAGGATTAAGATTATGTTAAGGGTTAGGGTGAGTGTGAGGGTTAATGTTCTGGTTAGGGTTAGGCTTAGGGTTACACTGAGGGTGAGAGTGAGGGTTAGGATTAGCATTAGGGTTAAGGTGAGGGTGAGTGATTGTGTTAGGTTAGGTTTAGGTTTAGGTTAAGGGTTAGGCTAAGGATGAGGTTGAAGTTGAGGGTTAGGGTTAGGGTATGGTTTAGGGTAAGGGTTAGAGGGAGGGTTAGGATGAGGGTTAGGGTTAGGTTTAGGGTTAGGGTGATAGTGAGGGTGAGGGTTAGGCTTAGTGTTAGGGTGAGGGTTAGGATGAGGTTTAGGATTAGGGTTAGGGTGAGGGGTAGGGTTAGGGTGAAGGTTAGCGTGAGTGTGAGGATTAGGGTTAGGGTTAGGATTAGGATTAGTGTAAGGATTAGGGTGAGTTTCAGTGTTAGGGTTAGGGTTAGGTTTAGGCTTAGGTTTAGGCTGAGGCTGAGGGTGAGGGTGAGGGTTAGGGGTAGGGTTAGGGTGGGGTTTAGGGATAGGGTTAGTCGGTTGGGGATTAGTGTGATTGTTAGGGTTAGGGTGATATTTAGATTTTGTTAAGTTTAGGGGTAGGGTGAGTGTTAGGGTTAGGGTGAGCGTCAGTGTTAGTGTTAGGTTGAGGTTTAGGGTTAGGGTAAGGATGAGGGTTAGTGTTAGGGTTCGTGTGAGGGTTAGGGTGAGGATTAGGGCTACAATTACTTTTAGGGTGAGCGCTAGGGTGAGCGTGAGGATTAGTGTTTGTTTTAGGGTAAGGTTTAGGGTTAGGGTTGGGGTTAGGGTGAGGGTAAGGATGAAGGTTAGGGTGAGGGTAAGGATGAGGGTTAGGGTTTCGGTGAGGGTGAGGGTTAGGGTTAGGGTGAGGTTTACGGTTAGGGTTAGGGTTAGGGTGAGGTTGAGTGTTAGCATTAGGGTTAGGGTTAGGGTTACGGTTAGGTTTAGGGTTATCATTAGTGTTATTGTTAGGGTTAGGGTTAGATTTATGGTGAGGGTGAGGTGAGGGTTAGGGTTTGGGTTAGGGTTAGGGTTAGGGCAAGTGTTAGGGTGAGGGTTAGGGTTAGGGTGAGGGTTATGTTTAGGGTGAGAGTTAGGGTTAGGGTTAGGATTATTGTTAGCATTAGGGTTAGGGTTTCCGTTATGGTGTGGGTGATTGTTAGATTTAGGGATAGGATGAGGTTTGGGGATAGGGTTATGGTTAGGGTTAGGGCCAGGTTGAGGTTTAGTGTTACAGTTAGGTTTAGGGTGAGTCTGAAGGTGAGGGTTAGGTTTAGGATTAATGTTAGGGTTAGGCTTAAGTGAGGGTTAGGTTGAGGTTGATGGTTAGAGTTAGGGTTAGGAGTAGGATTAGGGTTAGGTTTAGGGTGAGTGTGAAGTTTAGGGTTAGGGTTAGGGATAGGCTTAGGGTTAGGCTGAGGTTGAGGGTAAGGGTTAGGGTTAGGGTTAGGTTTAGGGTGAGTGTGAGGGTTATTGCTATTATTATGGTTAGGTTGAGGGTTAGTGAGTGTGTTCTTGTTAGGTTTAGGGTTAGGCTTAGGGTTAGGCTGAGGGTGAGGTTGAGGGTGAGGGTGAGGTTTAGGTTTAGTGTTAGGGTGAGAGTTAGGATGAGGTTAGATTTAGGGTTAGGGTGAGTATTAGGGTTCGGTTATGTTTAGGGTTAGCGTGAGGGGTAGGTTTAGGGTTAGGGTTCGGTTCAGAGTTAGGGTTAGGTTTAGGGTTAGGGTGAGGGTTAAGGTTAGGGTTATGTAGAGGTTAAGGATGAGGATTAGGTTTAGGATTAGGGTTAGATTGAGGGCTTGGGTGAGGGTGAGGTTAAGGGTTACTGTTAGATTAAGTTTTAGGGTTAGGGTTAGGGTTAGTGTGAGGGTTAGTTTGATGGTCAGGGTTACCGTGATGGTGAGGATTAGGGTTAGTGTTAGATTTAGGGCTAGGATTAGTGTTATTCTTAGGGTTAGGGTTAGAGTTACAGTGAGGGTGAGGTTGAGGGTGAGGGTGAGGGTTGGGGTTAGGGTTAGGGTGAGGTTTAGGGTTAGGGATAGGATTAGGATTAGTGTAAGTGTGAGGTTTAGGATTAGATTTAGGGTTAGTTGGAGGGTGAGTTCGAGGGTTAGGGATAGGGTTAGGGTTAGTTTTAGGTTTAAGTATAGGGTGAGTGTTAGGATGAGGTTTAGGGATATGGTTAGGGTTAGGGTTAGGATTAGGGTGAGGGTGAGGGTGACTGTGAGGGTTTTTGTTAGGGTTAGGCTTAGGCTAAGGTTTAGGTTGAGGTTGAGGGTGGGGGTGAGGATTAGGTTTAGGGTGATGGTTAGGGTTAGGGTTAGGGTGAGGTTTAGGATGAGGGTTAGGCTTAGGCTTAGGGTTAGGCTGAGCATGAGGTTGAGGGTGAGGGTTAGAGTTAGGGTTATTGTTAGGTTTACGGGGAGGGTGAGGGTTAGGTTGAGGGTTAGGGATAGGGTTAGATTTAGTATTAGGCGTATGGTGTGGGTGAGTGTGACAGTTATGGTGGGGGTTAAGCATAGGCTTAGGGTTAGGCTGAGGGTGAGGGTGGGCGTGAGGATTAGGGTTAGGTTGACGGTTTGGGTTATGGTTAGTGTTATTGTTATGGTTAGGCTTAGAGTTACTGTGAGGGGGAGGGTGCAGGTGAGGGTTAGGGTTAGAGTGAGGGTGAGGTATAGGGTTAGAGTTAGCGTTAGGGTGAGGCTGAGGGTGAGGGTTAGAGTTAGGGTTAGTGTTAGAGTTAGGGTTACGGTGAGGGTTAGGGTGAGGTTGAGGATAAGGCTTAGTGTTAGGATTAGGATTAGGGAACTGTTAGGGTGAGTGTGAGGGTTAGGGTTAGGGTTAGGCTTAGGCTTAGGGTTAAGTTTAGGGTGAGGCTGAAGGTGAGTGTTAGGGTGAGGGTGAGATATAGGGGTAGGGTTACGGTGAGAGTTAGGGTTCGGGTTAAGTTTAGGGCCCAAGTGATGGTTAGGGTTAGGGTTACAGTGAGGTTGAGGGTTAGGGTTAGGTTGAAGATTAGGGTTAGGCTTAGGATTAGGGTGAGGGTTAGTGTAAGTGTTAGGGTGAGGGTTAGGGTGAGGATTAGGGTTATGATTAGGGTTCGGGTGAGGGCTAGGGTGTGGGTGAGTGTTAGGATTAGTGTTTGGTTGCGGTTTAGGGTTAGGTTTAGGGTGAGGTTTAGGATAAGGCTTAAGGTTACAGTGAGGGTGAGGGTTAGGGTTAGGGTGAGGTTTAGGGTTAGTATTTGGGTTAGGGTGAGGGTGAGTTTTAGGATTATATTTAGGGTTAGGGGGAGGTTTAGGTCAACGGTTAGTGTTAGGGTTAGTGTTAGGGTTAAGGTTAGGTTGAGGGTTAGGTTGAGGTTTAGGTTTAGGGTTAGGGTTAGCATTAGTGATAGGGTTGGGCTATGTGAGGGTTAGTGTTAGGGTTAGGGTTAGGGTTATGCTGAGGGTGAGGCTGGGGGTGAGGATTAGGTTTAGGGTGATGGTTAGGGTGAGGGCTCGGGTGAGGGTGAGGGTAAGGGTAAGGGTTAGCCTTAGGCTTAGGTTTAGACTGAGCATGAGGTTGAGGGTGAGGGTTAGGGTTAGGGTGATGGTTAGGTTTACGGTTAGGTTGAGGGTTAGGATGAGGTTGAGGGTTAGGGTGAGTATGATGGTAAGTGTAAACCTCACGTTGAGGCTGAGGGTGAGGATTAAGGTAAGGGTGAGGGTTAGGATTAGGTTTAGTGTTAGTGTTAGGGTTAGAGTGAGGGTTCGATTGAGCATTAGGGTTAGGGTTACGGTTAGTGTGAGGTTTAGGGTGAGGATGAGGGTTAGGGTTAGGGTACGGGTGAGGGTTAGAATTAGCGTTAGGTTGAGGGTTAGGTATAGGTTTAGGTTTACGATTTTGATTAGTTTGAGGTTGAGTGTGAGGGTTAGGGTTAGGCTTAGGCTTAGGGTTAGGGTGAGGGTTAGTGTTAGGGTTTGGGTTAGGGTTAGGTTGAGGCTGAGGCTGAGGGTTATGGTTAGGGTTAGGATTAGGGTTAGGTTTAGTGTTATTGTTAGGGTTAGGGTTAGAATTACAATGAGGTTGAGGGTGAGGGTTAAGTTAGGGTGAAGTTTAGGGTTAGAGTTAGGGTTAGGGGGAGGGTTAGTGTGAGGTTTAGGGTTAGAGTTAATGTTAAGGTGAGGGTGTGTGTTTGGTTGAGGTTTAGGGATAGGTTTAGGATTAGGATTAGGTTTAGGGTGAGCATGAGTATGAGGGTTAGGTTGAGGGTTAGGCTTAGGCTTAGGGTTAGGCTGAGGTTGAGAATGGGGGTGAGGATGAGGGTTAGGGTGATTGTTAGGGTTAGTGTTATTGTTAGGGTTAGGGTTCGAGTTTCAGTGAAGATGAAAGTACGGGTGAGGGTTAGGGTTAGGATTAGGGTGGGGTTTAGGGTTAGGTTTAGGGTTAGGGTGAAGGTGAGGGTGAGGTTTAGGGTTAGATATAGGGTTAGGGTGAGGGTTAGGGTTAGGGTTAGTGTTAGGGTTAGGGTGAGGATGAGGTTTAGGTTGAGATATAGGGTTAAGGGCAAGGTTAGGGTTAGGGTTAGGGTTAGGATTGCGGTTAGGGTGAGGTTTAGGGTTAGGGTTAAGGTTAGTGTTAGGATTACAGTGAGGGTGAGGGTGCAGGTTACTGTGAGGTTTAGGGTTAGAGTTAGGTTTAGGGTTAGGCTGATTGTTAGGGTTAGGGTTAGTGTTAGAATTAGGGTTATGGTGAGGGTTAGGGTGAGGGTGAGGGTAAGGCTTAGTGTTAGGATTAGGATTAGGGTAAGCGTTATTGTGAGTGTGAGGGTTAGGGTTAGGGATAGTGTTAGGCTTAGGGTTAGGCTGAGCATGAGGATGAGTGTGAGCGTTAGGGTTAGGGATATGGTGAGGTTTAATTTTAGGGTTAGGGTTAGAGTTAGGGTTAGGTTGAGGGTGAGGTTTAGGGATAGGTTTCGGGTCAGGGTGGGGGTTAGGGTTAAGGTGAGGGTTAGGGTGAGGGTGAGGGTCAGGGTGAGGGTTAGGCTTAGTGTGAGAGTTAGGGTTCGGGTTAAGTTTAGAGTTAGGGTGAGGGTTAGGTTAATGTTTACAGTGAAGGTGAGGATTAGGGTTAGGTTGAGGGTTAGGGTTAGGGTTATTGTTAGGGTGAGGTTTAGGATGAAGGTTAGGGTTAGGATTAGGGTTAGGGTGATTCCTAGGGTGAGGGTGAGGTGTTGGGTTAGGGTTATTGTGAGGTTTAGGTTTAGGGTTAAGTTTAGCATTTGGGTGAGTGTTCGATTGAGGATTAGGTTTCGGGTTAGGGTTAGTGTTAGGTTTAGGGAGAGTATGTGGATAGGGATAGGGTGAAGTTTAGGGTTAGTGTTAGGATTAGGGTTAGGGTGAGTGTGAGATTTAGGGTTAGATTTAGGTTTATTTGGAGGGTTAGGTCGAGGGTTAGGGTTAGGGTTAGTTTTAGGGTTAAGGTTAGGGAGAGGGTTAGGTTGAGGTTTAGCGTTATGGTTAGGGTTAGGGTTAGGATTAGGGTGAGGGTGAGGGTGAGTGTGAGGTTTAGGGTTAGGGTTAAGCTTAGGCTTAGGGTTAGGCTGAGTGTGAGGGTGGGGGTGAAGATTTGGTTTAGGGTGGTGGTTAGGGTTAGGGCTAGGATGAGTGTCAAGGTGAGGTTTAGGATTATGATTAGGGTTAGGGTGAGGTCTAGGGTTAGGGTGAGGGTTAGTCTTAGGCTTAGGCTTAGGCTGAGCATGAGGTTGAGCGTGAAGGTTAGGGTTACGGTGATGGTTAGGTTTACGGTTAGGGTGAGTGTTGGGATGAGGTTTAGGGTTAGGGTGAGGGTTAGGGTGATGACGATAAGGGTAAAGTTGATGTTTAGGTTGAGGTTGAGTATTAAGGTAAGGGTGAGTGTTAGGTTAAAGTTTGGGGTTATGGTAAGGGTTAGGGTTAGGGTTAGGGTGAGGGTTAGATTTAGGATTAGGATTAGGATTAGGGTTAGTGTGAGGTTTAGAGTGAGGATGAAGGTTAGGGTTAGGATGAGGGTGCTGGTTAGGATTAGGGTTAGGGTGAGGGCTAGGGTCAGGGTGAGGATTAGGGTTAGGTTTAGGGTTAGGGTGAGGTCTAGGATTAGGGTGAGGTTTAGGGTTAGTGTGAGGGTTAGTGTTACCTTTAGGGTTAGGGTTACGGTTATGGTGAGGGTGAGGGTTAGGATTAGGGTTTGGGTCAGGTTTAGTATTAGGGTTAGTTTTAGAGTTAGGGTTATGTTGAAGTTGAAGTTTCGAGGTACATTTAGGGTTAGGGTAAGGGTTAGGTTTAGGGTGCGCATTAGCGTGGGGGTGACGGTAAGTGTAAAGGCGCGGGTTAGGCTGAAGGTGAGGGTTACGGTAAGGGTGAGGGTTAGGGTTAGTTTAAGGGTTAGTGTTAGCTTTAGGGTGAGGTTGTGGATTAGATTGAGGATTAGTGTTAGGGTTAATGTGAGGTTTAGGGTGAGGATGAGGGTTAGGGTTAGGGTGAAGTCGAGGTTGAGGGTGAGGGTTGGGGTTAGTGTTAGGCTGAGGTTTATGGTTCGGGTGATGTTTAGGGTGAGTGTGAAGGTTAGGGTTAGGGTGAGGTTTAGGGTTACGGTTAGGGTTAGGGTTAGGGTGAGGTTGAGGTTTAGGGTTAGATTTAGGGTTAGTGTTAGTGTGAGGTTAGTGTCAGTGTTAGGGTTAGTTTTATGGTGAGCGTAAGTCTTAGGGTGAGGGTTTGGGTCAGGGTGACGTTTATGGTTAGGGTGAACGTTAGGATTAGGGTTAGGGTTATTGTTAGTGTTCGGTTTAAGGTTACGGTTATGGTGCGGGTGCGGGTGAGGGTTACGGTTAGTGTTAGTGTGAGGTTTAGGGTGAGGGTGAGGTTTAGGGTTACAGTTAGGGTTAGGGTGAGGATTGGGATTAAGGTTAGGCTTAGGCTTAGGCTTAGGCTTAGGCCGAGCATGATGGTGAGTGTTAAGGTTCGTGTTTGGGTGAGGGTTAGGGTTAGGTTTAGGGTTAGGTTGAATGTTAGGATGAGGTTTACGGTTAGGATAAGTGTAAGGGTGAGGGCTAGGCTGAGGGTTAGAGTGAGGGTTAGGGTTAGGGATAGGGTGAGGTTTAGGATTAGAGTCAGGGTGAGGGTGAGTGTGAGGGTTAGGATTAGGGTTAGGGTTAGGATTAGAGTTAGGATGAGGGTTAGGGTTTGGGTTAGGGTGAGGGTGAGGCTGAGGATTAGGGTTAGGTTTAGGCTTAGAGTTAGGATGAGGGTTTGGGTTTGGGTTAGGGTGAGGGTGATTCTGAGGATTAGGGTTTGGTTTAGGGTTAGGTTTAGGGTTAGTGTTAGTGTTAGGATTAGGGTTAGGGTTAAATTGAGGGTTGGGGTTAGTGTTAGGGTTAGGCTTAGAGTTAGGGTTAGGGTTAGGATGATGATTAGCTTTACGATTAGGGTTAGGGTGAGGGCTAGGGTGAAGGTGAGCATTAGGGTTAGTGATAGGGTAACGTTTAGGGTTAGGTTTAGGGTTAGGGTGAGGGTTAGGATGAGCGTTAGGGTTACGGTGAGGGTGAGGGTTAGGGTTAGGGTGAGGTTTAGGGTTTGGATTAGGGTTTGGGTGAGGTTGAGTGTTAGCATTAGCGTTAGGGTTAGGGTTAGGGTTAGATTTAGGGTTCGGATTACAGTTTTTGTTTGGGTTAGGGTTAGAGTTATGTTGAGATTGATGGTGAGGGTGAGGATTAGGGTTAGAGTTAGGGTTAGGTTTAGGGTTAGGGTTAGTGTTAGGGTGAGGGTGAGTTTTATGGTTAGATTTAGGTTTAGTTGCAGGGTTAGGTCTAGGGTTAAGATTAGGGTAAGTGTGAATTTTAGGGTGAGGATGAGGGTTAGGGTTACTGGTTAGTTTCAGGGTTAGGTTGAGGTTTAGGGTTAGGGTTAGTGTGAATTTTAGGGTGAGGATGAGGGTCAGGGTTAGGGCGCAGTCTAGAGAGAGGGTGAGGTTTAGTGTTAGTGTTAGGGTGAGGTTTATGGTTAGGGTGATGTTTAGGGTTAGTATGAGGTTTAGTGTTAGGGTTAGGGTTAGTGTTAGGGTGAGGGTAATTTTTAGGGTGAGGGTTAGGGTTAGGTCGAGGCTTATGGTTAGGGTGAGGCTTAGGATTAGGGTTAGGATTATTGTTAGCTTTAGGGTTAGGGTTAATGTTATGGTGAGGGTGAGGGTGAGGGTTAGGGTTAGGGCTAGGATGAGGTTTACGGTTAGGGTTACGGTTAGGGTTAGGGTGAGGTTTAGTGTTAGAGTTAGGGTTAGGGTGAGGCTGAGGGTGAGGTTTAGGGTTAGGATTAATGTTAGGGTTAGGCTTAAGCTGAGGGTTAGGTTGAGGGTGAGATTTAGGGTTAAGGTTAGGAGTAGGATTAGGTTTTGTTTTAGGGTGAGTGTGAGGGTTAGGGTTAGGATTAGGGATAGGCTTAGGGTTAGGCTGCGGTTGAGGGTGAGGGTTAGGGTTAGGGTGAGGTTTAGGGTTAGGGTTAGGGTGTGTGTGAGGGTTTGGTTTAGGCTTAGGATTAGCCTGAGGTTGAGGGTGTTGGTTAGGGTTAGGCTTAGTGTTAGGGTGACGTTTAGGGTTTGTGTTAGTGTTAGAGTTAGGTTTAGGGTGAGGTTGAGGTTTAGGTTTAGAGTTAGGGTTAGGGTGAGGTTTAGGTTGAGAGTTAGGGTAAGGGTTAGTTTTAGGTTTAGGGTTAGAGTGAGAGTTAGGGGGAGGGTTAGGGTTAGTTTTAGGGATAGGATTTGGGTTAGAGTGAGGGTGAGTGTGTGTGTTAGTTTTAGGTTTAGGGTTAGGCTTACGGTGAATCTGAGAGTGACGTTGAGGTTGACAGTTAGGGTTAGCAGGAGGTTTAGGATTAGGGTTAGGGTTAGGATTAGAGTTAGAGTAAGGGCTAGGGTGAGTGTGAAGGTGAGGTTTAAGGTTAGGGTGAGGGTTAGGGTGAGGTTTAGTGTTAGGGTTAGGGTTAGAGTTACGGTCACGGTGAGGATGAGGTTTTGGGTACAGTTAGGGTTAGGTTGCGGGTTAGCTTAGGGTTGAAGGTAAGGGTAAAATTGAGGGTTAGGCTGAGGGTGATGGTTACGGTAAGGTTTATGGTTAGGGTTAGGGTGAGGGTTAGTGTTAGCTTTAGGGTGAGGGTGAGGGTTAGATTGAGGATTAGTGTTAGGGTTAGTGTGAGGTTGAGGGTGTGGATGAGGGTTAGGGTTAGGGTGAGGGCTAGGAAGTGGGTGAGGTTTAATGTTAGTGTTAGGGTGAGATTTAGGTTTATGGTGATGGTTAGGGTTAGTGTGAGGGTCAGTGTTAGGGTTAGAGTTAGTGTTAGGTTGAAGGTAAGTGTTAGGGTGAGGGTTAGGGTTAAGGTGAGTGTTATGGTTAGGGTGAGGATTAGGATTGTTTTTAGCATTAGGGTTAGTGTTACGGTTATGGTGAGGGTGAGGGTGAGGCTTAGGTTTAGGACTAGGATGAGGTTTAGTTATAAGGTTAGGGTTAGGGTTGGGGTCAGGGTGAGGCTTAGTGTTAGAGTTAGGGTTAGGATGAGGCTGAGGGTGAGAGGTAGGTTTAGGATTAATGTTAGGGTTAGGCTTAAGGTGAGGGTTAGGTTGAGGGTGAGGGTTAGAGTTAGGGTTAGGAGTAGGATTAGGGTTAGGGTTTGGGTGAGTTTGAGGGGTAGGTTTAGGGTTAGGGATAGGCTTAGGTTTAGGCTGCGGTTAAGGGTGAGGTTTAGGGTTAGGGTGAGGGTTAGGGTTAGGGTTAGGATTACGAATAGGGTTAGGGTTAGGGTGAGTGTGAGGGTTAGGGTTAGGTTTAGGGTTAGGTTTAGGGTTAGGCTGAGGATGAGTGTGAGGGTGAGGGTTAGGGTTAGGGTGAGGGTTAGGTTTAGGGTTATGGGGAGTGTTAGGATGAGGGTTAGGGTTAGCATTATTGTTAGAGTGAGGGCTAGGAAGAGGTTGAGGTTTAGTTTTAGGGTTAGTGTTAGGTTTAGGGTTAGGTTTAGGGTTAGGGTTAGGGTGAGTGTGAGGTATAGGGTTAGAGTTAGGGTTAAGCTGAGGCAGAGTGTGAGGCTTAGGGTTAGGGTTAGGATTAGGATTATGGTAAGGGTTAAGGTGAGGGTGAGTGAGTGTGTTAGGTTAGGTTGAGGTTTAGGTTAAGGGTTAGGCTAAGGATGAGGTTGAAGGTAAGGGCTAGGGTTAGGGTAAGGATTAGGGTAAGGGTTACGGGGAGGGTTAGGATGAGGGTTAGGGTTAGGATTAGGGTTAGGGTGAGAGTGAGGGTGAGGGTTAGGCTTGGTGTTAGGGTGAGGGTTAGGATGAAGTTTAGGATTAGGGTTAGGGTGAGGGTTAGGGTTAGGGTGAAGGTTAGGGTGAGGGTGAGGATTAGCTTTAGGGTTAGGACTAGGATTAGAGTAAGGGTTAGGGTAAGTTGAGGGTTAGGGTTAGGGTTAGGTTTAGGCTTAGGTTTAGGCTGAGGCTGAGGGTGAGGGTGAGGGTTAGGGGTAGGGTTAGGGTGGTGTTTAGGGATAGGGTTATTGTTAGGTTGGGGATCAGTGTGAGTGTTATGGTTAGGGTGAGTATTACGGTTATGATGAGGGTGAGGGTGAGTGTGATGGTTAGGGTTAGGGTGAGAGTTAGGGTTCGGTTAAGTTTAGGGTGAAGGTGAGGGTTAGGGTTAGGGAAAGCGTCAGTTTTAGGGTTAGGTTTAGGGTTAGGGTTAGGGTAAGAATGAGGGTTAGTGTTAGGGTTCAAGTGAGGGTTAGGGTGAGGATTAGGGTTGCGATTAGGGTTAGGGTGAGAGCTAGGGTGAGCATGTGGATTAGGGATTGTTTTAGGGTAAGGTTTAGGGTTAGGGTTGGGGTTAGGGTGAGGGTTAGGATGAGGGTTAGGGTTACGGTGAGGGTGAGGGTTAGGGTTAGGGTGAGGTTTAGGGTTAGGATTAGGGTTAGGGTGAGGTTGAGTGTTAGCATTAGGGTTAGGGTTAGGGTTAGGTTTAGGTTTAGGGTTAGGATTAGTGTTATTGTTAGGGTTAGGATTAGAATTATGGTGAGGGTGAGGGTTAGGGTGAGGGTGAGATTTATGTTTAGATTTAGGTTCAGTTGGAGGGTTGGTTCGAGGGTTAGGGTTAGGGTTAGTGTTAGGGTTAAGTTTAGGGTGAGGGTTAGGTTGAGGTTTAGGGTTAAGGTTAGGTTTAGGTTTAGGATTTGGGTTAGGGTGAGGGTGAGTGTGAGGTTTAGGGTTACGGTTAGGATTAGGCTTAGGGTTAGGCTGAGGTTTAGGGTGGGGTTGAGGATTAGGGTTAGGGTGATGGTTAGAGTTAGGGTTATGGTGAAGGTTAGTGTTAGGATTAGGGTTAGAGTTAGGGTTAGGGTGAGGATGAGGTTTAGGGGTAGAGTTAGGGTTAGGGTGAGGGTTAGCGTTAGAGTGAAGGTTAGGGTGGCGTTGACAGTAAGGATATAGGTGAGGGTTAGGCTGAGGGTGAGGGTTACAGTAAGGGTGAGGGTTAGGGTTAGGGTGAGGGTTAGGGTGAAGGCTCAGCTGAGGGTGAGGTTTAGATTGAGGATTAGTGTTAGGGTTATTGTGAAGTTTAGGGTGAGGATGAGGGTTAGGGTTAGGGTGAGGGCTAGGGAGAAGGTGAGGTTTAGGGTTAGTGTTAGGTTGAGGTTTAGGGTTAGTTAGGATGATTGTTAGGGTTAGTGTGAGGATTAGTGTTAGGGTTAGGGTTAGTGTTAGGGTGATGGTAAATGTTAGGGTGAGAGTTAGGGTTAGGGTGAGTGTTAGGGTTAGGGTGAGGGTTAGGGTTAGGGTTAGGATTATTGTTAGCATTAGGGTTAGGGTTTCAGTTATGGTGTGGGTGAGGGTTAGATTTAGGGCTAGGATGAGGTTTAGGGATAGGGTTATGGTTAGGGTTAGGGTCAGGTTGAGGTTTAGTGTTACAGTTAGGTTTAGGGTGAGTCTGAGGGTGAGGGTTAGGTTTAGGATTAATGTTAGGGTTAGGCTTAAATGAGGGTTATGTTGAGGGTGATGGTTAGAGTTAGGGTTACGAGTAGGATTAGGGTTAGGGTTGGGGTGAGTGTGAAGGTTAGGTTTAGGGTTAGGGGTAGGCTTAGTGTTAGGCTGAGGTTGAGGGTAAGGGTTAGGGTTAGGGTTAGGGTGAGTGTGAGGGTTATTGTTAGGCTTAGGGTTACGCTGAGGGTGAGGTTGACGGTGAGGGTTAGCGTTAGGGTGAGGGTTAGGGTAGGGTTAGGGGGAGGGTTAGGAAGAGGGTTAGGGTTAGGGCTAGGGTTGGGTGAGGGCTAGGCTCATTGTGAGGTTTAGGTTTATGGTTAGGTTGAGGGTGAGGTTTAGGGTAAGTGTGAGAGTTAAGGTTCGGGTTAAGTTTAGGGTTAGGTTGAGGGTTAGGGTAAGGTTTAGGGTGAGGGTCAGGTTTAGGGTTAGGTTGAGGGTTAGGTTTCGGGTTAGGGTTAGGGTGAGGGTGAGGGTGAGGTTTACGTTTAGTGTTAGGGTGAGAGTTAGGATGAGGGTTAAAGTTAGGGTTTGGGTGAGAATTACTGTTTGGTTATGTTTAGGGTTAGGGTGAGGGTTAGGGTTAGCTTTAGGGTTAGGGTTTGGTTGAGAGTTAGGGTTAGGTTTAGGGTTAGTGTTAGGGTTAGGGTTAGGGTCACATTGAGGGTTAGGATTAGGATTAGGGTTAGGGTTAGACTTAGGGTTAGGCTGAGGTTGAGGGTGGGTGTGATGATTAGAGTTAGGGTTAGGGTTAGGCTTAGGGTTAGGGTTATTGTTAGTGTTTTGGTTAGGGTTAAGTTTGGGTGAGGGTGAGGCTGTGGGTGAGCGTTATGTTTATGGTTAGGGTTAGGGTTACGGTTAGGGTTAGGGTTATTATTATTGTTAGGGTTAGAGTTAGATTTACGGTGAGGGTGAGGATGCGGGTGAAGGTTAGGTTTAGGGTTAGTGTGGGGTTTACCGTTAGGGTTAGGATTAGGGTTCAGTTGAGGTTTAGGTTTAGGGTTAGATTTAGGGTTAGTGTTAGTGTGAGGGTTAGTGTTATCGTTAGTGTTAGTGTAACAGTGACATTAAGACGTAGGGTTAGGTTTTGGGTTAGGGTGAGTGTTATGTTTAGGGTGAGGGTGAGGTTTAGGTTTAGGGTTAGGGTGAGGTTTAGGGTGAGGGTTTGGTTTAGGGTTAGAGTTAGGGTTAGGGTAAGGGTTAGGTTGAGGGTGAGGGTTAGGGTTAGTGTTAGTGTTAGGGTTAGGGTGAGAGTTAGGGCGAGGTTTAGGGTTAGTGTTAGCCTGAGGGTTAGGATTAGTGTTAGCATGCGGGTGAGTGTGTGTGTTAGGGTTAGGTTTAGGGTTAGGCTTAGGTTTAGGGTTAGGGTGAGGGTGAGGTTTAGGGTTAAAGTTAGTGTTAGGGGGAGGGTCAGTGTGAGGTTTATGGTTAGGGTTAGTTTTAGTGTTAAGTGGAGGGTGAGTTATAGGTTGAGGTTTAGGGATAGGGTTAGGTTTAGTATTAGGGTTAGGGTGAGGGTGAGTGTGAAGGTTAGGGTGAGGGTTAGGCTTAGGCTTAGGTTTAGGCTGAGTGTGAGGGTGGGGGTGAGGATTAGGGTTTGGGTGATGGTTCGGGTAAGGTTAATGTTATTGTTAGGATTAGGGTTAGAGTTACCGTGAGGGTGAGGTTGCAGGTGAGGGTTAGGGTTAAGGTTAGGTTGGGGTTTCGGGTTAGGTTAGGTTTAGTGTGAGGGTGAGGTTTAGGTTTAGATATAGGGTTAGGGGGAGGGTTAGGGTGAGGGTTAGGCATAGGGTTAGTGTTCGGGTTAGGGTGAGGGTGAGGGTTAGGTTGAGGTTTAGGGTTATAGTTAGGGTTAGGGTTAGTGTGAGGGTTAGTGTTAGGGTTAGGGTTAGTGTTAGGTTGAGGGTAAGTTTTAGGGTGAGGGATTTGGTTAGGGTGAGGATTATGGTTTGGGTGAGGGATATTATTAGGGTTAGGGTTATTATTAGGATTAGGTTTAAGGTTTTGGTTATGGTGAGGGTGAGGGTGAGGTTTAGGTTTTGTGTTAGGATTAGAGTGAGGGTTAGGATGAGGGTGAGGTTTACGGTTGGATTTAGGGTTAGGGTGCAGGTTTGGGTGAGGTTTAGGGTTAGGGTTAGTGTTAGGGTTAGGGTTAGGGTGAGAGGTGGAGGATTAGGGTTAGGTTAAGGTTAGGGTTAAGTTTAGGGTTTCGGTTACAGTGAGTGTGATGGTTAGGATTAGGGTTAGGGTGAGGGTGAGGTTTAGGGTTAGAATCAGGGTTAAGGTGACGCTGAGGGTGAGGGTGAGGCTGAGGTTTAGGGTTCGGGTTATGATGAGGTTTAGGGTTAGGTTTAGATTGGGTGTGAGGGTTATGGTTAGGGTTAGGGTTAGGCTTATATTTAGGCTGAGGGTTTGGTGAGGATGAGGGTTAGGGTTAGTTTGAGGGTTAGGGTTAGGGTTAGGGTGAGGTTTAGTGTTAGGGTTAGGGTAAGAGTTATGGTTAGTGTGAGGGTGAGATTTAGAGGTAGAGATAGTTTTAGGCTGTGAGTTAGTTTGAGTGTTCGGGTTAGGGTTAGAGTTAGGGTAGGGGTGAAGGTAAGGGTAAACGTGAGGGTTAGGCTGAAGGTGATGGTTACGGTAAGGTTGAAGGTTAGGGTTAGGGTGAGTGTTAGGGTTAGGGTTAAGGTGAGAGTTAGGGTTCGGGTTAAGTTTAGGGTTAGGGTGAGGATTAGAGTAAGGGTTAGGGTGAGGGTGAGGTTTAGGATTAGGTTGAGGGTTATGGTTAGGTTGAGGGGTAGGGTTAGGGTTAGGGTTATTGTTAATGTTAGGCTTAGGGTTACTGTTACTGTGAGGGTGAGGGTGAAGGTGAGGGTTAGTTTTAGGATTAGGATGAAGTTTAGGTTTAGAGTAAGGGTTAGAGTTAGGGTTAGTGTGAGAGTGAGGTTTAGGGATAGAGTTAGGGTTAGTGTTATTGTTAGGGTTAGGGTTAGGGTGAGGGTTTAGGTTAGAGTTAGGCTTAGGCTTAGGTTTAGGCCACGCATGAGGGTGAGGGTTAGGGTTAGGGTTAGGGTGAGGGTTAGGGTTAGGGTTAGGGTGAGTGTTATGATGAGGTTTAGGTTTAGGATTAGTGTTAGGGTGAGGACTAGGGTGAGGGTTAGGGTGAGGGTTAGGTTTAGGGATAGGGTAAGGTTTAGAATTAGGGTTCGGTTGTGGGTCAGTGTGAGAGTCATGGTTAGGGTTAGGCTTAGGGTTAGAGTGAGGGTTAGGGTTAGGGTTTTGGTTAGGGTGAGGGTGAGGCTGAGGATTAGGGTTAGGTTTAGGGTTAGGGTTAGAGTTAGGGTTAGGGTTAGAGTTAGGGTTAGGGTTAGGGTTAGGGTTAGGGTTAGTCTTAGGATTAGGCTGAGGGTGAGGGTGGGGTTGAGGATTAGGGTTAGGTTTAGTATTAGGGTTATTGTTAGTATTATGTTTAGGGTTAAGTTTGCACTGAGGGTGAGGTTGAAGTTGAGGGTAATGGTTATGGTTATGGTTAGGGTTAGTGTTATTTTTAGGGTTAGGGTTAGATTTACGGTGAGATTGAGGGTTGGGGTGAGGGTTACGGTTAGGGTGAGGTTTAGGCTGAGGTTTAGGGTTAGGGTTAGGGTGAAGGTGAGGTTTAGGGTTAGAGTTAGTGTTATGGGGATGGTTAGGTTGAGGTTTAGGGATAGGGTTAGATTTAGTATTAGGGGTATGTTGAGGGTGAGTGTGACAGTTAGGGTGGGGGTTAGGCATAGGTTTAGGGTTAGGCTGAGGGTGAGGGTGGAGGTGAGGATTAGGGTTAGGGTGATGTTTTGGGTTAGGGTTAGTGTTATTATTACGGTTAGGCTTAGAGTTACTGTGAGAGGGAAGGTGCTGGTGAGGGTTAGGGTTAGGTTTAGGGTGGGGTTTAGGGTTAGGGTTAGGGTTAGTGTGAGGGTGAGGTTTAGGGTTAGAAATAGGGTTATGGGGAGGGTTAGGATGAGGGTTAGTGATAGGGTTAGTGTTAGAGTTAGCGTGAGGCTGAGGGTTAGTTTGAGGTTTAGGGTTATGGTTTTGGTTAGGTTTACTGTGAGGGTTAGTGTTAGGGTTAGGGTTAGTGTTAGGGTGAGGGTAAGTTTTAGGGTTAGGGTTTGGGTTAGGGTGAGTGTTTGGATTAGGGTGAGGGTTAGGATTAGTGTTAGGGTTATTGTTAGGGTTAGGTTTAGGCTTTTGGTTTCCGATAGGGTGAGGGTGAGGTTTAGGTTTGGGGTTAGGATGAAGTTTAGGGTTAGGGTTAATGTTAGGGTTAGGGTTTGGGTGAGAGTTAGGTGAAGAGTTAGGGTTAGGGTTAGGCCTAAGGTTAGAGTTAGGTTTAGGGTTTCGGTTACGGTGAGGGTGAGTTTCAGTATTAGGGTTAGGGTGAGTGTGAGGATTAGGGTTAGAATTAGGGTTAGAGTGAGGCTGAGCGGGAGGGTGAGGGTTAGGGTTAGGGTTAGGATTAGGATTAGGGTTAGGGTTAGGGTGAGTGTGAGGGTTATTGTTAGGGTTAGGGTTAGCCTTAGGTTCAGGCTGAAGGTTTGCGTGAGGGTGAGGGTTATGTTTAGTTTGAGGGGTAGGGTTATGGTCAGGGTGAGTTTTAGTGTTAGGGTTATGGTTAGAGTTATGGTTAGGGTGAGGGTGAGGTTTAGGGTAGAGTTAGTTTGAGGGTGAGGGTTATGGTGAGTGTGAGGGTATGGTGAGGGTTAGGGTAGGGGTGAAGGTAAGGGTAAACGTGAGGGTTAGGCTGAGGTTGAGGGTTACGGTAAGGTTGAGGGTTACGGTTAGGGTGACCGCTAGGGTTAGGGTTCGTGTGCGAGTTAGGGTACAGGTTAAGTGTAGGGTTAGGATGAGGGTTAGGGTAAGGGTTACGGTGAGGGTGAGGGTTAGGTTTAGGTTGAGGGCTAGGTTGAGGCTGAGGGTTAGGCTTAGGGATAGTGTGAGCGCTAGGGTGAGGGTTAGGGTGAGGGTTAGGGTTAGGGATAGGGTTAGGTTTAGGATTAGTGTTAGTTTGAGGGTGAGTGTGAGGGTTAGGGTTAGGGTTAGGGTTAGGCTTAGAATTAGGGTGAGGATTAGGTGTAGGGTTTGGGTTAGGGTGAGGCTGAGGCTGAGGATTAGGTTTAGGTTTAGGGTTAGGGTTATACTTAGTGTTAGGCTGAGGGTGAGTGTGGTAGTTAGGATTAGAATTAGGGTTAGGTTAGGCTTAGGTTTAGGGTTATTGTTAGTGTTATGGTTCGGGTTAAGTTTGCAGTGAGGGTAAGGCTGAGGGTGAGGGTTATGGTTAGAGTTACGGTTAGGGTTAGGGTTAGTGTTATTGTTAGGTTTAGGGTTAGAGTTACGGTGAGGTTGAGGGTGAGGGTGATGTTAGGGTTAGGGTGAGGTTTAGGGTTCGGGTTTAGGTTAGGGTTAGATTGACGGTGATATTTATGTTTAGAGTTAGAGTTACGCGGAAGGTTAGGGTGAGGTTAGGTTTATGGTTACGGTTAGGGATAGAATGAGGATTAGTGTTAGGGTTAGGGTGAGGTGAGGGTTAGGTTGAGGTTTAGGGTTAGGGTTAGGTTTACTATTAGGGTTAGGGTGAGGTTTAGGGTGAGGGTTAGGCTGAGGGTTAGGCTTAGGCTAATGGTTCGACTGAGGGTGATGGTGGGGGTTAGGATTAGGGTTAGGGTGATGGTTTGGGTTAGGGTTAGGGGGAGTTTTAGGGTGAGGGTTAGGGTTAGGTTTAGTGTTAGGGTTAGGGTAAGGATGAGGGTTAGGTTTCAGGTTAGGGTTAGGGTTAGGGTAAGGGTGAGGTTTATGGTTAGGGTTAGGGTTAGTGTTAGATTTATGGTGAGGGTGACGGTGCGGATGAGTGTGAGGTTTAGGGTTAGGCTTACGGTTAGGCTTAGGGTTAGTCTAAGGGTGAGGGTGAGGTTTAGGGATAGGGTGAGTGTTAGGGTTAAGGTTATGTAGGGGTTAGGATGAGGGTTAGTGTTAGGATTAGGGTTAGGGTGATTGCTAGGGTGAGGGTGAGGTTTAGGGTTAGGTTAGGGTGAGGTTTATGGTTAGGGGTAGGGTTAGGTTGACGTTGAGGTTTAGGGTTAGAGTTAGGATTAAGGTGAGGCTGAGGGTGAGGGTTAGAGTTAGAGTTAGGATTAGGATTAGGGTAAGGGTTAGGGTGAGTGTGAGTGAAAGAGTTAGGGTTAGGGTTAGGCTTAGGGTTACACTGAGGGTAAGGGTGAGGGTTAGGGTTAGGGTGAGAGTTAGGGTTCAGGTTAAGTTTAGGTTTAGGATGAGGGTTAGGGTTAGGTTTAGGTTGAGTGTGAGGTTTAGAGTTAGGTTGAGAGTTAGGGTTAGGGTTAGGGTTGGGGTGAGGGTTAGGATTAGTTTTAGGGGGAGGTTTAGGGTTAGGGTTAGAGTTAGAGTGAGGGTTAGGATGAGGGGAAGGTTTACGGTAATGGTGAGGGTTAGGCTTAGGGTGAGGGTTAGGGTTAGGGTTAGGGATAGGGTGAGGTTGAGTGTTAGGATTTGGGTTAGGGTTAGGGTTATTTTTAGGGTTACGGTTACGTTGAGGGTGAGAGTGAGGGTTAGGGTTAAGGTTAGGTTTAGGTTTTTAGTGTTAGGGTTAGGGTTAGATTTAGGGTTAGGGTGAGATTAGGTTTAGGGTTAGTGTGAGGGTTAATGTTTGGGTTATGGTGTGCATTACGGTGAGGGTTGTTGTTAGGGTTTGTGTTAGGATAAGGGTTAGGGTTACAGTAATGGTGAGGTTTAGGGTGAGCGTGAGGGTTAGGATTAGGTTTAGGGTTTGGGTGAGTTTCAGGGTTAGGATAAGGGTTAGGGTTAGGGTTATTGTTAGGGTTAAGGTTATAGTGAGGTTGCTGGTGAGGATTAGGGTTATGGGTACGTTGAAGTTTTTAGTTTTAGGGATAGGGTTAGAGTTAAGGTTAGGGTGAGGTTAGGGTTAGGGTTAGTGTGAGGCTTAGTGTTTTGGTTAGGGTATGGGTTACGGTGAGGGTTGTGGTTTGGGTGAGGTTTAGGTTTAGAGTTAGGGTTATTGTTAGGGTTAGGTTTAGGGTTACGGTTACGGTGAGGGTGAGGTTTAGGGTTAGGTTTAGTGTTAGAGTTAGGTTTATGGTGAGAGTTAGGGTGAGGGTGAGGGTGAGGCTTAGTGTTAGAATTAGGATTATGGTAAGGGTTAGGGTGAGTGTGAGGGTTAGGTTTAGGGTTAGCCTTAGGGTTAGGCTGAGCATGAGGTTGAGGGTGAGGGTTATTGTTAGGGATAGGGTGAGATTTAGTGTTAGGGTTAGGGTTAGAATTAGGGTTAGGTTGAGGGTGAGGTATAGGGGTAGGGTTAGGGTCAGGGTGAAGTTTAGGGTTAGGGTGAGGGTTAGCGTGGGGGTGACGGTAATGGTAAAGGTGAGGTTTGGGCTGAGTGTGAGGGTTATGATAAGGGTGAGGGTTAGGTTTAGGGTGAGGGTTAGGGTTAGGATTAGGGTGAGGGTGAGGGTTAGATTGAGGATTAGTGTTAGGGTTAGTGTGAGGTTTGGGGTGAGAATGAGGTTTAGGGTTAGGTTTAGGGTTAGGATTAATATTAGGTTTAGGCTTAAGTTGAGGGTTAGGGTAAGGGTGAGGGTAAGGCTTAGTGTTAGGATTAGGATTAGGGTAAGGGTTAGGGTGAGTGTGAGGGTTAGGTTTAGGGTTAGGGTTAGGTTTAGGGTAAGGCTTAGGGTGAGGGTGAGGGTGATGGTTAGGGTTAGGGTGAGAGTTTGGGGTAGGGTTTTTGTGAGAGTTAGGGTTCGGGTTAAGTTTAGGGTTAGGGTGAGGGTTAGGGTTAGTGTTACAGTGAGGGTCAGGGTTAGGGTTAGGTTGAGGGTTAGGGTTAGGCTTAGGATTAGGGTGAGGGTTAGGGTTAGGGTTAGCATGAGGTTTAGGCTTAGGGTTAGGATTAGGGTGAGGTTTAGAATGAGGGTTAGGGTTAAGGTGAGGGTGTGAGTTAGGGTTTTTTTGAGGGTTAGTGTTAGGATTAGGGTTACAGTGAGGGTGAGGGTTATTGTTAGGGTTAGCAATAGGGTTATGGTTACTGTGAGGGTGAGGGTTAGGTTTAGGGTTAGGGTGAGGTTTAGTGTTAGGGATAGGGTAAGAGTTAGGGTTAGGGTGAGGGTGTGGTTCAGGTTTACATTTAGGGTAAGGGTGAGGCTGAGGTTGAGTTTTGGGTTCAGGGTTAGTGTTAGAGTTAGGGTTAGGGTGAGGGTTAGGGCGAGGGTGAGGGTGAAGGTGAGGGTGAGGGTTAGGCTTAGGGTTAGGATTAGGATTAGGGTAAGGGTTAGGGTGAGTGTGAGGGTCAGGGTTACACTTAGGCTTAGGCTTAGGGTTAGGCTGAGAGTGAGGGTGAGGGTGAGGGTTAGGGTTGAGGTGAGGGTTAGGGATAGGTTTAGGGTGAGAGTTAGGGTTCGGTTAATTTTAGGGTTAGGTTGAAGGTTAGGGTTAGGATTAGGGTTAGGTTGAGGGCTAGGGTGAGGATGAGGATTAGGGTTAGTGTTAGTGTAAGGTTTAGGCTTAGGGTTAGGGTTTGGTTTAGGGTTAGGATGAGGGTTAGGGTTAAGATTATGGTTGGGGTGAGGGTGAGTGATAGGATTAGGGTTAGGGTTAGGGTTAAGTTTAGGGATAGGATTAATGTTATTGTTAGGGTTAGGTTTAGAGTTATGGTGAGGTTGAGGGTGAGTTTGAGGGTAGGGTTAGGGTTAGATTTAGGGTTAGTTGAAGGGTTAGTTCGAGGGTTAATGTTAGCGTTAGTGTTAGTGTTAAGGTTAAGGTTAGGTTTAGGTTGAGGTTTAGGGTTAGGGTAAGGATTAGGGTTAGTGTGAGGGTGAGTGTGAGGGTTATGGTTAGGGTTAGGCTTAGGCTTAGGATTAGGCTGAGGGTGAGGGTGAGGGTGAGGATCAGATTTACGGTGATGTTTATGGTTAGGGTTAGGGTAAGGGTTAGGATGAGGGTTAGGGGTAGGATTAGGGTTAGGGTGAGGGCTAGGGTGAGGGTGAAGTTTAGGGTAAGTGTTAAGCTTTGGCTTAGGTTTAGGCTGAGCATGAGGTTGAGGGTGAGTGTTAGGGTTAGGTATAGGGTGAGGTTTAGTGTTAGGGTTAGGGTTAGACTTTGGGTTAGGTTGAGGGTGAGATTTAGGGGTAGGGTTAGGGACAGGGTGAGGGGTAAGTTAGGGTGAGGGTTAGGGTGGGCGTGATGGTAATGGTAAAGGTGAGAGTTAGGCTGAGGGTGAGGTTTATGGTAAGGGTGAGGGTTAGGTTTAGGGTGAGGGTTAGGGTTAGAGTGAGGGTGAGGTTTAAATTTAGGATTTGTGTTAGGGTTAGTGTGAGGTTCAGGGTGAGGATGAGGGTTAGGGTTAGGGTGAGGGCTAGGGTGAGGGTTAGGGTGAGGGTTAGATTCAGGATTAGTGTTAGGGTTAGTGTGAGGTTTAGGGTGAGGATGAGGTTTAGGGTTCGGGTAGGGTTAGGATTAATGTTAGGGTTAGGCTTAAGTTTAGGGTGAGGGTGAGGGTGAGGTTTAGGGTTAGTGTTAGGATTAGGATTAGGGTTAGGGTTAGGGTGAGTGTGAGGTTTAGGGTTAGGTTTAGGGTTAGGCTTAGTGTTTGGCTGAAGGTGAGGGTGAGGGTGAGGGTTATGGTTAGGGTGAGTGTTAGGGTTAGGGTTAGCGTGAGAGTTAGGGTTCAGGTTAAGTTTAGGGTTAGGGTGAGTGTTAGGGTAAGGTTAAATTGAGGGTGAGGGTTAGGGTTAGGTTGAGGGTTAGGGTTAGGTTTAGTTTTAGGGTTAGGGTGAGGGTGAGGGTGAGGGGTAGGTTTATTGTTAGGGTGAGGGTTAGGATGAGGGTTAGCGTTAGGATTAGGTTTAGGGTGAGGGCTAGGGTGAGGGTGAGGTTTAGGGGTAGGTTTAGGGTGATGTTTAGGGTTAGGTTTAGGGTTAGAGTTAGGGTGAGGTTGAGGTTTAGGGTTAGAGTTAGCGTTAGGGTGAAGCTGAGGGTGAGGGTTAGGGTTAGGATTAGTCTTAGAGTTAGGTTTACTGTGCGGGTTAGGGTGAGGTTTAGTGTAAGGCTTAGTGTTAGGATTAGGAATAGGTTAAGTGTTAGGGTGAGTGTGAGGGTTAGGGTTAGGGTTATGGTTAGGCTTAGGGTGAGGGTGACGGTGAGTGTTAGGGTTAGGGTGAGAGTTAGGGGTAGGGTTAGGGTGAGAGTTAGGGTTCGGGTTAAGTTTAGGGTCAGAGTGACGGTTAGGTTTAGGGTTACATTGAGGGTGAGGGTTAGGGTTACGGTTAGGTTGAGGGTTAGGATTAGGCTTAGGATCAGGGTGAGGGTTAGTGTAAGTGTTAGGGTGAGGGTGAGGATGAAGTTTAGGGTTAGGATTAGGGTTCGGGTGAGGGCTAGGGTGAAGGTGAGATGTAGGGTAAGGGTTAGGGTGAGGTATAGGGTTAGGTTTAGGGTTAGGGTGAGAGTTAGGATGAGGGTTATGTTTAAGATGTGGGTGAGAGTTAGGGTTATGTTGAGGGTTAGCGTTAGGATTAGGGTTACAGTGAGGGTGAGGGTTATTGTGAGGGTTAGGTTTAGGGTTATTTTTACTGTGAGGGTGAGGGTTAGGGTTAGGGTTAGGGTGAGGTTTTGTCTTAGGAAAAGGTTTAGTGTTAGGGTTAAGGTGAGCGTGAGGTTTAGGTTTAGAGTTAGGGTAATGGTGAGGCTGAGGTTGAGGTTTTGGTTTAGGTTTAGTGTTAGAGTTAGGGTGAGGGTTAGGGTGAGGGTGAGAGTTAGGCTTAGGGTTAGGATTAGGATTAGGTAAGGGTGAGTGTGAAGGTTAGGGTTACGTTTAGGCTTAGGCTTAGGGTTAGGCTGAGTGAGGGTGAGGGTAAGGGTTAAGGTTAAGGTGATAGTTGGGTTTAGGTTTAGGGTGAGAGTTAGGGTCTGGTTAAGTTTAGGGTTATGGTGAGGGTTAGGGTTAGGATTAGGGTTAGGGTGAGGGCTAGGGTGTGGATGAGGTTTAGGGTTAGTGTTAGGGTAAGGTTTAGGTTTAGGGTTAGGGTTTGGGTTAGGGTTAGGATGAGGGTTAGGGTTAAAATTATGGTTGGGGTGAGGGTGAGTGTTAGGATTAGGTTTAGGGTTAGGGTTAGATTTAGGGATAGGATTAGTGTTATTGTTAGGGTTAGGGTTAGAGTTATTGTGAGGGTGAGGGTGAGGGTGAGGTTGAGGGTTTGGGTTAGATTTAGGGTTAGTTGAAGGGTTGGTTCGAGGGTTAATATTAGCGTTAGTGTTAGGGTTAAGGTTAAGGTTAGGTTTAGGTTTAGGTTTAGGTTTAGGATTAGGGTTAGGCTGAGGATGAGGGTTAGGGTGAGGGTGAGGGTGAGTGTGAGTCTTAGGGTTAGGATTAGGCTTAGGGTTAGGCTGAGGGTGAGGGTGGGGATGAGGATTAGTGTTAGGGTGATGGATATGATTAGGGTTAAGGTGATGGTTAGGATGAGGTTTAGTGTTAGGATTAGAGTTAGGGTGAGGGTGAAGTTTAGAGTAAGGAATAAGCTTAGGCTTAGGGTTAGGCTGAGCATGAGGTTGAGGGTGAGGGTGAGGTTTAGGGATAGGGTGAGGTTTAGTGTTAGGGTTAGGGTTAGAGTTAGGGTTCGGGTGAGGGTGAGGTTTAGGGGTAGGGTTAGGGTCAGTGTGAGGGGTAGGGTTAGGGTGGGCGTGTCGGTAAGTGTAAAGTGAGAGTTAGGCTGAGGGAGAGGGATATGGTAAGGGTGAGGGTTAGGTTTACGGTGAGGGTGAGGGTTAGATTGAGGATTAGTGTTAGGGTTAGTGTGAGGTGTAGGGTGAGGATGAGGGTTAGGGTTAGGGTGAGGGCTAGGGTGAGGTGAGGGTGAGGGTTAGATTGAGGATTAGTGTTAGGATTAGTGTGAGGTTTAGGGTGAGGATGAAGTTTAGGGTTAGGTTTAGGGTTAGGATTAATGGTAGGGTTCGGTTTAAGGTAAGGGTGAGGGTGAAGGTGAGGTTTAGGGTTAGTGTTAGGATTAGGATTAGGGTTAGGGTTAGGGTGAGTGTGAGGTTTAGGGTTAGTTTTAGGGTGAGGCTTAGTGTTTGGCTGAAGATGAGGGTGAGGGTGAGGGTTATGGTTAGAGTGAGTATTAGGGTTAGGGTTAGGGTGAGAGTTAGGGTTCAGGGTAAGTTTAGGGTTAGGGTGAGGGTAAGGGTAAGGGTAAATTGAGGGTGAGGCTTAGGGGTAGGTTGAGTTTTAGGGTTAGATTGAGGGTGAGGGTGAGGGTGAGAGTGAGGGTTAGGGTTAGGGTTAGGGTGAGGGTTTGATGAGGGTTAGGGTTAGGATTAGGGTTAGGGTGAGGGCTAGGGTGAGGGTGAGGTTTAAGGTAAGGGTTAGGGTGAGGTGTACGGTTAGGTTTAGGGTTAGGGTTAGAGTGAGGGTGAGGTATAGTGTTAGAGTTAGCGTTAGGGTGAGGCTGAGGATGAGGGTTAGGGTTAGGGTTAGTGTTAGAGTTAGGGTTACGGTGAGGGTTAGGGTGAGGTTGAGGGTAAGGCTTAGTGTTAGGATTAGGATTAGGGTAACTTTTAGGGTGAGTGTGAGGGTTAGGGTTAGGCTTAGGGTTAAGTTTAGGGTGAGGCTGAGGGTGAGAGTAAGGGTTAGGGTGAGATTTAGGGATAGGGTTAGGGTGAGAATTAGGGTTCGGGTTAAGTTTAGGGTCAGAGTGACGGTTAGGGTTAAGGTTACATTGAGGTTGAGGATTAGGGTTAGGTTGAAGGTTAGGGTTAGGCTTAGGATTAGATTGAGGGTTAGTGTAAGTGTTAGGGTGAGGGTTAGGATGAGGATTAGGGTTATGATTAGGGTTTGGGTGAGGGCTAGGGTGTGGGTGAGTGTTAGGATTTGTGTTTGGGTGAGGTTTAGGGTTAGGTTTAGGGTGAGGTTTAGGATATGGGCTAGGGTTACAGTGAGGGTTAGGGTTAGGGTTAGGGTGAGGTTTAGGGATAGTATTTGGGTTAGGGTGAGTTTTAGGATTATATTTAGGGTTAGGGGGAGGTTTAGGTCAACGGTTAAGGTTAGGGTTAGTGTTAGGGTTAAGGTTAGGTTGAGGGTTAGGTTGAGGTTTAGGTTTAGGGTTAGGGTTAGAATTAGGGTTAGGGTTAGGCTATGTGAGGTTTAGGGTTAGGGTTAGGCTTAGGGTTAGGGTTATGCTGAGGGTGAGGCTGGAGGTGAGGGTTAGGATTAGGGTGATGGTTAGGGTGAGGGCTAGGGTGAGGGTGAGGGTAAGGGTAAGGCTTAGGCTTAGGCTTAGGTTTAGGCTGAGTGTGAGGTTGAGGGTGAGTGTTAGGGTTAGGGTGATGGTTAGGTTTAGGGTTAGGGTGAGGGTTAGGATGAGGTTGAGGGTTAGGGTGAGTATGATGGTAAGGGTAAAGGTGAGGTTTAGGCTGAGGGTGAGGATTAAGATAAGAGTGAGGGTTAGGATTAGGTTTAGGGTTAGTGTTAGGGTTAGAGTGAGGGTTCGATTGAGCATTAGGGTTAGGGTTACGGTTAGTGTGAGGTTTATGGTGAGGATGAGGGTTAGGTTTAGGGTGAGGGTGAGAGTTAGAATTAGTGTTAGGTTGAGTGCTAGGGTGAGGGTTAGGGATAGGTTTAGGTTTACGATTTGGATTACGGTGAGGTTGAGTGTGAGGGTTAGGGTTAGGGTTAGGGTTAGGCTTAGGGTTAGAGTGAGGGTTAGTGTTAGGGTTTGGGTTAGGGTTAGGTTGAGGCTGAGGCTGAGGGGTATGGTTAGGGTTAGGATTAGGGTTAGGGTAGGTGTTATTGTTAGGGTTAGGGTTAGAGTTACAATGAGGTTGAGGGTGAGGGTTAAGTTTAGGGTGAAGTTTAGAGTTAGGGTTAGGTTGAGGGTGAGGTTTAGGGTTAGAATTAGGGTTAGGGCGAGGGTTAGTGTGAGGTTTAGGGTTAGAGTTAGTGTTAAGGTGAGGGTGTGTGTTAGGTTGAGGTTTAGGGATAGGCTTAGGGGTAGCATTAGTGTTAGGGTGAGAGTGAGTATGAAGGTTAGGGTGAGGGTGAGGCTTAGGCTTAGGGTTAGGCTGAGGGTGAGAATGGGGGTGAAGATTAGGGTTAGGGTGATGGTTAGGGTTAGGGTTAGTGTTATTGTTAGTGTTAGGGTTCGAGTTTCGGTGAAGATGAAAGTACGGGTGAGGGTTAGGTTTAGGGTTAGGGTGGGGTTTAGGGTTAGGTTTAGTGTTAGGGTGAAGGTGAGGGTGAGGTTTACTGTCAGCTATAGGGTTAGGGTGAGGGTTAGGGTGAGGGTTAGGGTTAGGGTTAGTGTTAAGGTTAGGGTGAGGATGAGGTTTAGGGTTAGATACAGGGTTAGGGGGAAGGTTAGGGTTAGGGTTAGGGTTAGGATTGTGGTTAGGGTGAGGTTTAGGGTTAGGGTTAAAGTTAGGGTTAGAATTACAGTGAGGGTGAGGGTGCAGATTAGTTTGAGGTTTAAGGTTAGAGTTAGGTTTAGGGTTAGGCTGAGTGTTAGGGTTAGGGTTAGTGTTAGAATTAGGGTTATGGTGAGGGTTAGGGTGAGGGTGAGGGTAAGGTTTAGTGTTAGGATTAGGATTAGGGTAAGGCTTATTGTGAGTGTGAGGGTTAGGGGTAGGGATAGTGTCAGGCTTAGGGTTAGGCTGAGCATGAGGCTGAGTGTGAGCGTTAGGGTTAGGGATAGGGTGAGGTTTAATTTTAGGGTTAGGGTTAGAGTTAGGGTTAGGTTGAGGGTGAAGTTTAGGGATAGGTTTTGGGTCAGGGTGAGGGTAAGGGTTAAGGTGAGTGTTAGGGTGAGGGTCAGGGTGAGGGTTAGGCTTAGGGTGAGAGTTAGGGTTCCGGTTAAGTTTAGGGTTAGGGTGAGGGTTAGGTTAAGTTTTACAGTGAAGGTGAGGATTAGGGTTAGGTTGAGGGTTAGGGTTAGGGTTATTGTTAGGGTGAGGGTTAGGATGAGGGATAGGGTTAGGATAAGGTTATGGTGAGGGCTAGGGTGAGGGTAAGGTTTAGGGTTAGGTTTATTGTGGGGTTTAGGTTTAGGTTTAGGGTTAAGGTTAGCGTTAGGGTGAGGGTTGGATTGAGGACTAGGGTTCGGGTTAGGGTTAGTGTTAGGTTTTGGGTGAGCATTAGGGTTAGGGTTAGGGTGAGGTTGAGGTTTAGAATTAGGCTTATGGTGAGTGCTAGGGTGAGGGTTAGGATGAGGGTGAGGGTGGGGATGAGGATTAGGGTTAGGCTTAGAGTTATTGTTAGGGTGAGGGTGAGTTTTAGGGTTAGAGTTAGATTTGGGGGGAGGGTTTGAGTGAGGTTTAAGGTTAGGGATAGTGTTAGGGTTAGGGTGAGGGTGAGGGTTAGGTTGAGGTTTAGGGATAGGTTTAGGTTTAGGATTAGGGTTAGGGTGAGCATGAGTATGAGGGTTAGGGTGAGGGTTAGGCTTAGGCTTAGGGTTAGGGTGAGGGTGAGGGTGCGGGTGAGGATTAGGGTTAGGGTGATGGTTAGGGTTAGGTTTAGTGTTATTTTCAGGGTTAGGGTTTGAGTTCCGGTGAAGGTTAGGGTGGGGGTGAGGGTTAGGCTTAGGGTTAGGGTGGAGTTTAGGATTACGGTTAGTTTTCGAATGAGGGTGAGGTTTAGGGTTAGATATAGGGTTTGGCGGAGGGTTAGGGTGAGGGTTAGGGTTAGGGTTAGGGTTAGGGTGAGGGTGAGGGTTAGGGTTAGGTTTAATGTTAGGCTTAGGGTGAAGTTTAGGGTTAGGGTTAGGGTTAGGGTTAGAATTTCGGTGAGGGTGAGGGTGCGGGTGAGTGTGAGGTTTAGGGTTAAGTTTATGGTTAGGCTTAGGTTTATGCTTAGGGTTATGCTGAGAGTGAGGGTGAGTGTGAGGTTTAGGGTTAGGGTGAGGGTTAGGGTTAGGGTTATGGGGTGGGTTAGGATGAGGGTTAAGGTTAGGTTTAGGGTTAGGGTGAGGGCTAGGGTGAGGGTTAAGTTTATGGTTAGGGTTAGGGTGAGGTTTAGGTTTAGGCTTAGGGTTAGGGTTAGGGTTAGGTTGAGGTTTAGAGTTAGAGTTAGTGTTAGGGTGAGGGTGAGGTTTAGGGTTAGAGTTAGGTTTAGGGTGAAGGCTAGGTTGAGGGTTCGCTTTAGGGTTAGTGTTAGGGTTAGGTTTAGAGTGAGTGTTAGGGAGAGGGTTTGGGTTAGGTTTAGGGTTAGGCTTAGGCTGAGGGTAAGGGTGAGGTTGAGGGTGAGAGTTACGGTTAGTGGGAGTGTTAGGATGAGTGTTAGGGTTAGGATTAGGATTAAGGTAAGGACTAGGGTGAGGGTGAGATTTAGGTTGAGGTTTAGCTTTAGGGTTAGGGTTAGGGATAGGGTGAGGTTGAGGTTTAGGGTTAGAGTTAGGGTTAGGGTGAGGCTGAGTTTGAGGCTAAGGTTTAGGGTAAGTTTTAGGGTTACAATTAGAATTAGGGTGAGGGTTAGAGTGAGGTTGAGGGTTAGGGTTAGGGTTAGGTTTAGTGTGAGATTTAGGGTTAGGGTTAGTTTTAAGGTGAGGGTGAGGGTTAGGGTGATTGTTAGGGTTTTAGGGTTGGGGTGAGGGTTAAGGTTATGTTTAGGTTTAGGTTTAGGATTATGGCTAGGGTGAGGGCTAGGGTGAGGCTGAAGGTTAGTTTTAGCATTAGGGTGAGGCTTATGGTTAGGATTAATTTTAGAGTTATGGTGAGTGTTAGGATTAGGGTTATGGTGAGGGTGAGGTTTAGGGTTAGAGTGAGGGTTAGGGTTAGGGTTAGGGTGAGTTTTAGTGTTAGGGTTAGAATTAGGGTTAGGGTGAGGGTGAGGTTTAGGGTTAGAGTTAGGGTTAGGGTAAGGTTTAGGGTGAGTGTTAGGGTTAGGGTTATGGTGAGGGTTTGGGTTAGTGTTAGGGTTACGGTGAGGGTGAGGGTTAGGGATAGAGTTAGGGTAAGTTTTAGTGTTATTGTTAGGGTTAGTGTTAGAGTTACAGAGAGGGGGAGGGCGAGGGGGAGGTTTAGGGATAGAGAGAGTTTTAGGGTTATGGTTAGGGTTAGGGTGAGTGGGAGCGTGAGATTTAGGGTTAGAATTAGGGTTAGGTTGAGGGTTATGGTGAGGGTTAGGATAAGGGTTAGTGTAATGGTTAGGGTGAGGGATAGGATGAGGGTTAAGTTTAGGGTTTGGGTGAGATATAAGGTTCGGGTTACAGTGAGGGTGAGGGTTAGGGTTAGGTTGAGGGTTAGGGATAGGATTAGGTTTAGGGTGAGGGTTATGGTTAGGGTTAGGATGAGTGTTAGGTTGAGGATTAGGGTTAGGATTAGGGTTAGGGTGAGGGCCAGGGTGAGGGCGAGGTTTAGGGTTAGGGTTCAGTTGAGGTTTAGGGTTAGGGTTGGGGTGAGGGTGAGGGTTAGGCTGAGGGTTAGGGTTATGGTGAGGGTGTGGGTTAAGGTTAGGGTAAGGGTTAGGGATAGGATGAGGGTTAGGGGGAGGGGGGGGTTAGAATTAGGGTTAGAGTTAGGATTATTGTTAGTGTTATGGTTATCATTATGTTTGCATTGAGGGTGAGGCTGAGGGTGAGGTTTATTGATAGGATTAGTGTTAGGGTTAGGTTTAGGGTTAGGATTAGTGTTATTGTTAGGGTTAGGGTTAGAGTTATGGTGAGGGTGAGGGTGAGGGTCAGGGTGAGAGTTAGGGTTAGTGTTAGGGTGAGGTTTAGGGTTAGGGTTAGGATTAGCGTTAGGGTGAGGTTGAGTGTGAGGGTTCCTGTTAGGGTTAGTGGGAGGTTTAGGGTGAGGTTTAGTGTTAGCGTTAGTGTTAGGGTTAGGGTTAGGGTGAGGTTTAAGTTGAGGTTTACGGTTAGGGTTACAGTTAGGGTTAGGGTGAGGTTGAGGGTGAGGGTGATTGTGAGGGTTCCTGTTAGGGTTAGGCTTAGGCTTAGGTTTAGGCTGAGTGTGAGCTTGGGCGTGAGGATTAGGGTTTGGGTGATGGTTAGAGTTAGGGTTAGGTTGAGGGTTAGGATGAGGGTTAGGGTTAGGATTAGGGTTAGGGTGAGGGCTAGGGTGAGGTTGATTATTAGGTTTAGGTATAGGCTTAGGCTTAGAGTTAGTCTGAAGGTGAGGTTGAAGGTGTGGGTTAGTGTTTGGGTGATGGTTAGGTTTAAGGTCAGGGTGAGGTTTCGCGTGAGGGTTAGGGTTAAAATGAGGGTGATGGTAAGCGTAAAGGTGAGGGTTAGGCTGAGGGTGAGGATTAAGATAAGGGTAAGGGTTATTGTTAGCGTGAGGGTTAGGGTAAGGGTTACGGTTAGGGTAGGGTGAGGGTGAGGGTTACATTGAGAATTAGGGTTAGGGTTAGTGTGAGGTTTAGGGTGAGGATGAGGGTTAGGTTTAGGGTGAGGGTTAGGGTTAGAATTAGGATTAGGGTGAGGGCTAGGGTGAGCGTTAGTTTTAGGGTTAGGGTTAGGGTGAGGTTTAGGTTTAGGTTGAGGTTTAAGATTAGTGTGAAGGTTAGTGTTATGGTTAGGGTTAGTGTAAGGGTGAGGGTAAGTGTTAGGGTGAGGGTTAGGGTTAGGGTTAGAGTTCTTTTTGGGGTTCGGGTTAGGGTTACCCTTACAGTGAGGCTGAGGTTTAGGGTTAAGTTTAGGGTGAGGTTTAGGGTTAGGGTTAAGGTTAGAGTTTGGGTTAGGGCTAGGATTAGGATTAGGGTGAAGGCTAGGTTGAGGGTGATGGTTAGGATTAGGGTTAGGATTAGGGTGAGGGTGAGGGTGAGTGTGTGGGTTAGGGTTAGGTTTAGGGTTGGGCTTAGGGTTAGGCTAAGGGTTATGTTGAATGTGAGGGTTAAGGTTAGGTGAGGGTTAAGTTTAGGGTTAGGGTGAGGGTTAGCATGAGGGTTAGGTTTAGGATGAGGGTTAGGGTGAGGATTAGGATTTGGATGAGGGCTAGGGTTAGGGTGAGGGTTAGGGTGAGGGTTACGGTGAGGTATAGGTTTCAGATTAGGTTTATGGATAGGGTGAGGTTTAGGGTTAGAGTTACGGTGAGGGTCAGGTTTAGGGTTAGGTTGAGGATTAGAATTAAGTTTACGGTTAGGAGGGTTAGGGTTAGGGTGAGGGTGAGGGTTAGGATGAGGGTTAGGGATACAATTAGGGTTAAGGTGACGGCTAGGGTGAGTGTGAGGGTAAGTGTTAGGGTTAGGGTGAGGTTTAGGGTTAGAGGTAGGGGTAGGTTTAGGGTTCAGGTTAGGGTTTAGGTTAGGGTTAGGCTTAGGGTGAGGGCTAGGTTGAGGGTGATGTTTTAGGTTAGGGTTAGGGTGAGGGTGAGGGTGAGCTATAGGGTTAGAGTTAGGGTTAGGGTGAGGGATAGCGTGAGTTTTAGGTTTAGGGTTATTGTTAGGGTTAGGGTTAGGGTGAGGGTGAGAGTTAGGGTGAAGGTTAGGTTTAGGGTTAGGATTAGGTTTACGGTTAGGGTGAGGGTGAGTGTGACGGTTAGGGTTAGGATTAGTGTTAGGCTTAGTGAAACGTTGAGCATGAAGGTGAGGGTGAGGGTTAGGGTGAGACTGAGGTTTAGGGTTAGAGTTAGTGTTAAGGTGAGGGATAGTGTGATGGTTAGTGTTAGGTTTAGGGTTAGGGTTAGGGTTAGAGTGAGGGTTAGGGTGAGGGTTAGGGTTAGTATAGGGTTAGGTTTAGGATTAGGGTTTTGGTGAGGGTGAGGATGAGGGTGAGGGTTAGGGTTAGGGTTCGGGTTAGGGTTAGCGTTTAGGTGAGAGTTAGGTTTCGGGTTATGTTTAGGGTCAGGGTGAGGGTAAGGGTTAGGGTTATGGTGAGGGTGAGGGTTAGAGTTAGGGAGAGGGGTAGGTTTAGGATTAGGGTTAGGGTGAGGGTTAGTGTAAGGGTTAGAGTAATAGTTAGGATGAGGATTAGGGTTAGGATTATGGTTAGGGTGAGGGCTAGGGTGAGGTTGAGGGTTAGGGTTAGGGTGAGGGTGAGGTTTAGCGTTTGTGTGAGGGTTAGGGTCAGGGTTAGGATGAGGGTTAGGGTTACGGTGAGGGTTAGGGTTAGGGTTAGGGTGAGGGTTAGGGTTAGGATTAGTGTTAGGGTTAGGGTGAGGTTTAGGATTAGGGTTAGGCTTAGGATTACTGTTATTGTTATGATTATGGTGACATTGCAGTGAGGGGGAGGCTGAGGGTGAGATTTATGGATAGGATTAGGGTTAAGGTTAGTTTTAGGGTTAGGATTAGTGTTATTGTTAGAGTTAAGGTTAGAGTTCATTGAGGGTGAAGGTGAGGGTAAGGGTGAGGGTTAGGGTTAGGCTTAGGGTTAGGTTTAAGTTGAGGGTGAGTGTGAGGGTTAGGGTTAGGCTTAGGGTTAGGGTGAGAGTTAGGACTAGGGTTTGGTTTAGGGTGATTGTGAGGTTTAGGGTTAGGGTGAGGTTTAGGTTTAGGTTTAGGGTGAGGTTTAGGATGAGGGTTAGGGATACAATTAGGGTTAAGGTGAGGGCTGCGGTGAAGGTGAGGGTAAGTGTCAGGCTTAGGGTAAGGTTTATGGCTAGGGGTAGGGTTAGGGTGAAGGTGTGGTTAAGGGTTAGGGTTTGGTTCAGGGTGAACTTTTGGGTTATGGTGAGGGTGTGGGTTAGGTTTGGATTGAGGGTTATTGTGAGGACTTAGGTGAGGGTTAGGGTTAGGGTTAGAGTGAGGGTTAGGTTGAGGTTTATGTTTAGGGTTAGGGTTAGGCTTAGGATTAGGGTTAGTGTGAGGGTGAGTGTAAGGGTTAGGGTTAGGGTTATCCTTAGGTTTAGGGTTAGGCTGAGGGTGAGGTTGGGGATGAGGCTTAGGTTTAGAATGATGTTTCTGGGTATGGTTACGTTGAGTGTTATGATGAGGGTTAGGGTTAGGATTTGGGTTAGGGTGAGGGCTAGGGTGAGTGTGACGTTTAAGTTTAGGTTTAGGCTTAGGGTTAGGCTGTGGCTGAACGTGAGGGTGAGGGTTACGGTTAGGGTGATGGTTAGTGTTACAGTAAGGGTGAGGGTTAGGATGAGGGTTAGGATTAGGGTGAGGGTTAGAATGAGTGTGACAGTAAGAGTAAAGGTGAGGGTTAGGCTGAGGGTGAGGGTTATGGTAAGGGTGACGATGAGGGTAAGGTTTAGGGTGAGTGTGAGGGTTAGATTGAGGATTAGTATTAGGGTTACTGTGAGGTTTAGGGTGAGGATGAAGGTTAGGGTTAGGGTGAGGGATAGGGTCAAGTTGAGGGTTAGGGTTAGGGTTAGGTTGAGGTTTAGGTTTAGGGTGATGGTTAGCGTTAGTGTGAGGGTTAGTGTTAGTGTTAGTGTTAGGGTTAGCGTAAGTGTTATGGTAAGGTATATGTTTAGGGTGAGGTTTAGGATTAGGGTTAGGGTTTGTGTTATGGTGAAGGTGGGGTTTAGGGTTAGAGATAAGGTTAGGGTGAGGGTTAGGGTTAGGGTTAATGTTAGGTTACTGTTAGGGTTAGGGTTAAGGTGAGGTTTAGTGTGGGGGTGAGGGTTAGTGTTAGGGTTAGGATTAGGATTAGGGTTAAGGTGAGGGTGAGTGTGAGTGATACGGTTAGGGTTAGGATTAGGATTAGAGTTAGGGTGAGGGTTATGGTTCGGGTGAGTGTTGGGGTTAGGGTTAGCGTGAGGGTTAGGTTGACGGTTAATCTTAGTCTTAGGGTTTGGGTGTGGGCTAGGGTGAGGGTGAGGGTTAGGGTTAGGGTGGGGGTGAGTGTTAGGGTAAGAGTTAGGTTAGTGTTAGGTTTAGGGTTGGTATTAAGGTTAGGCGAAATGTTAGGCTGAGGGTGAGTGTGAGGATGAGGGTTATGGTGAGGGTGAGAGTTAGGGTTAGTGTTAGGGTGAGGTTTAGTGTTAGGGTTAGGTTTAGTGTTAGTCTTAGGGTTAAGGTGAGAGTTAGCGGGAGGGTTAGTGTTAGAGTGAGGCTTAGGGTTAGCATTAGGGTTAGGGTGAGGGTGAGGTTTAGGGAAAAATTAGGGTTAGGGTGAAGCTGAGGGTGAGGGTTAATGTTAGGGTTAGTGTTAGGGTTAGGGTTAGGGTGAGGGTTAGGGTGAGGGTGAGGATTAGGGTTAGGGTAGGATTAGGATTAGGATTAGCTTTAGGGTTAGTGTGAGGGTTAGGGTTAGGGTTAGCCTTAGGTTTAGGCTGAATATGAGGGTGAGGGTTAGGGTTAGGTTTAGGTTGAGGGTTAGGTTTAGGTTTAGGGTGAGGTTTATTGTTAGGGTTAGGGTTAGAATTAGGGTTAGGGTGAGGGTGAAGTTTATCGGTTAGGGATAGGGTGAGGTTTAGCGTTAGGTTTAGGGTGAGGTTTAGTGTTAGGGTTAGGATTAGGGTTAGGGTGAGGGTGAGGTATAGGATTAGATTTAGGGTTAGAGAGAGGGTTTTTCCCGGGTTAGGGTTAGGATTAGTGTTAGGGTTAAGTTTAGGGTGAGGGTTACGTTGAGGTTAAGGGTTATGATTAGGGTTAGAGTTAGGGTTAGGATTAGGGTTAGGGTGAGGGTGAGTGTGGGGGTGAGGATTATGGTTGGGATGATGGTTAGGGTTAGGGTTATGTTGAGGTTTAGGATGAGGTTTAGGGTTAGGATTAGGTTTAGCGTGAGGGCTAGGGTGAGGGTCAGGGTTAGGGTAAGGGTTAGGCTTGGCTAAGGGTTAGGCTGAGCGTGAGGTTGAGGGTGAGGGTTAGGGTTAGGGTGATGTTTAGGTTTACGGTTAGGGTGAGGGTTAGGGTGAGGTTTAGGGTTAGGGGTAGTATAATGGTGAGGATGATGGTAATGGTAAAGGTGAGATTTAGGCTGAGGGTAAGGCTTAAAATAAGTGTGTGTTAGTGTTAGGTTTAGTGTTAGGGTAAGGGTTAGGGTTAGGGTGAGGGTGAGGTTTAAATTGAGGATTAGGTTTAGGATTAGGGTTAGTGTGAGGTTTAGGGTGAGGATGAGGGTTAGAATTAGGGATAGGGTGAGGGCTAGGATGATGGTGAGGGTTAGGCTTAGTTTTAGGGTTAGGGTTGAGGTTTAGGATTAGGGTGAGGGTTAGGGTTAGTGTGAGGGTGAGTGTTAGGTTTAGGGTTAGTGTAAGGGTGAGGGTAAGGGTTATGTTGGAGTTTAGGGTGAGGGTGAATGTTATGGTTAGGGTAAGGGTTAGGGTTTGGGTTAGGGTGAGTGTGGGGGTGAGGTTTAGGGTTAGATATAGTGTTAGGGGGAGGATTAGTGGGAGGGTTAGTGTAAGGGTTAGTGTTAGGGTTAGGGTGAGGGTGAGGTTTAGGTTGAGGTTTAGGGTTAGGGTTAGGGTTAGTGTGAGGGTTAGTGTAAGGGTTAGGGTTAGTGTTAGGGTGAGGTTAAGTGTTAGGGTGTGGTGTGGGTTAGGGTGAAGGCTATGGTTAGGTTGAGGGTTAGGATTAGGTTTAGGGTTTTTGTTAGGTTTAGGTTTAGGGTTACAGTTACGGTGAGGGTGAGGGTGAGGGTTAGGGTTAGGGTGAGGCTTGGGTTGAGGTTAAGATTTAGGGTTATGGTTAGGGTTAGGGTGAGGTTAAGTGTGAGGGTTAGGGATAGCCTTAGGCTTAGGGTTAAGCTGAGGGTGAGGGTGAGTTTTAGGATGAGGGTTAGGGTTAGGGTTACTGTTAGGTTTAAGGTTAGGATAAGTGTTATTGTTAGGGTTTGTGTTAGCGTTAAGTTGAAGGTGAGGGTGAGGGTGAGGGTGAGGGTTAGGGTTAGGTTTAGGGTAAGGTTTAGGTTTAGGGGTAGTATTAGGGTTATGGTGAGGGTGAGGTTTAGGGTTAGATTTGGGTTGGAGGAGTGTTAGTTCGTGTTTTATAGTTAGGGTTAGTGTTAGGGTTAAGGTTAGGGTGTGGGTTAGGTTGAGGTTATGGGTTAGGGTTAGGGTTAGGGTTGGGATTAGGGTTAGTGTGAGGGTGAATGTCAGGGTTAGGATTAGGGTTAGGTTTAGGGTGAGACTGAGGGTGAGGATGGGGTTGAGTGTTAGGGTTAGGGTGATGATTAGGGTTAGGGTTAAGGTGAGGGTTAGGATGAGGGTTAGGTTTAGGATTAGGGTTAGGGTGAGGGCTAGGGTGAGGGTGAGGGTTAGGTTTAGGGTCATGGTTAGGTTTACAGTTATGGTGACTGTTAGGATGATGTTTAGGGTGAGGGTGAGGATGATGGTAAGGGTAAAGGGGAGGTTTAGGTGGAGGGTGAGGGTTAAAATAAGGTTGAGGGTTACGGATAGGTTTTGGTTTAGGGTTAGGGTTAGGGTTAGGGTGATGGTTAATTAAGTGATTAGGGTTAGGTTTAATGTGAGGTTTAGGGTGAGGAATTGGGATAGGGTTAGGTTGAGGGTGAGGGTTAGAATTAGGCTTAGGGTGAGGGCTAGGGTGAGGGTGAGGGTTAGGGTTAGAGTTAGGGTTAGGGTGAGGTTTAGGATTAGGGTGAGGGTTAGGGTTAGTGTAAGGGTTAGTGTTAGGGTTAGGGTTAGGGTTAGGGTGAGAGTAAGTGTTAGGGTGAGGGTTATGGTTAAGGTGAGGGTTAGGGTTAGGGTTATTGTTAGGATTAGGGTTAGGTTTATGTTTATAGTGTGGGTTAGTGTGAGGGTTAGGGTTAGCGTTAGAATGAGGTTTAATGTTAGGTTTAGATTTAGAGTTAGGGTTAGGTTGAGGGTGAGGTTTAGGGGTAGAGTTGGGGTTAGGGTGAGGGTTAGGTGAGTTTTAGGGTTAGGGTAAGGGTTAGGGTTGGGGTGACAGTAAGGGCAAACTTGAGGGTTAGGCTGAGGGTAATGGTTACGGTCCGGTGAGGGTTAGGGATATGGTGAGGGTTAGGGTTATGGGAAGGATGTGGGTGAAGGTTAGATTGAGGATTAGTGTTACGGTTATTGTGATGTTTAGGGTGAGGATGAGGGTTAGGGTTAGGGTGAGGTCTAGGGTGAGGGTGAGGGTTAGTGTCAGGTTTAGGGTGAGGTTTAGGGTTAGGGTGATGGTTAGATGTAGTGTGAGGGTTAGTGTTAGGGTTAGGGTTCGTGTTAGGGTGAGGGTAAGTGTTAGAGTGAGGGTTACGGTTAGGGTGAGGGTTATGGATAGGTAAAGGTTTAGGGTTAGGTTTAGGGTTATTGTTATGTTTAGGGGTAGGCTTATGGTTACAGTTAGGGTGATGCTGAGGGTTAGGTTAGGGTTAGGATGAGGTTTAGCTTTAGGGTTAGGGTGAGAATTAGGGTTAGGTTGAGAGTGAGGTTTACAGCTAGAATTAGGGTTAATGTTAGGGTTAGGGTGAGGGTGAGGTTTAGGGTTAGGCTTAGGTTTAGGCTTAGGCTTAGGCTTAGGCCGAGCATGAGGGTGAGGGTTAGGGTTAGGGTTAGGGTGAGGGGTAGTGTTAGGGTTAGGGTGATGGTTAGGATGAGGTTTAGGGTTAGGATTAGGGTTAGGGTGAGGGCTAGGCCGAGGGTTAGGTTTAGGGATAGGGTTAGGTTAGGATTAGGGGTAGGGTGAGGGTGAGGGTGAGGGAGAGGGTTAGGGTTAGGGTTACCATTAGGCTTAGGGTTACGGTGAGGTTTAGGGTTAGGTTTTGGGTTAGTGTGAGGGTGAAGCTGAGGATTAGTGTTAGGTTTAGGGTTAGGGTTAGGGTTACATTGAGGGTTAGGCTTAGGGTTAGAGTGAGGGTTACGATGAAGGTTATGGATAGGGTGAGGGTTAGGCTTAGGGTTAGGCTGAAGGTGAGTGTGAGGGTTAGGTTAAGAGTTTGGGTTAGGGTGAGGGTGAGGCTGAGCATTACTGTTAAGTTTATGGTTAGGCTTAGGGTTAGGTTTAGGGTTAGGGCTAGCGTTAGGTTGAGGGTTTGGGTTTGGGTTAGGGTTAGGGTTAGGTTTAGGATTAGGGTGAGGATGAGGTTTAGGGTTAGAGTTAGGGTTAGGGGCAGAGTTAAAGTGAGGTTTAGGGTTAGGGTTAGTGTTACGGTGAGGGTGAGGGTGGGGGTAAGTTTGAGATTTAGGGATAGGGTTAGGTTTAGGATTAGGGATAGGGTGAGGGTGAGGGTGTGGGTTAGCCTTAGGCTTAGGGTTAGCCTGAGGGTGAGGGTGGGGGTGAGGATCAGGGTGAGTTTTTGGGTTAGGTTTAGGGTTAGGCTGAGTGTGAGTGTGGAGGTGAGCATTAGGTTTAGGGTGATGGTTCGGGTTAGGGTTAGTGTTATTGTTCGGGTCAAGGTTATAGTTACAGTTAGTTTGAGGGTGAGGGTGAGGTTTAGGGTTAGGGTTTGGATGGGGTTTAGGGTTAGGGTTAGGGTGAGGGTGAGGTTTCGGTTTAGATATAGGGTTAGGTAGAGGGTTAAGGTGAGGGTTAGGGATAGGGTTAGTGTTAGGGTTAGGGTGAGGTTGAGGGTTAGGTTGAGGTTTAGGGTTAGGGTTAGTGTTAGTGTTAGCTTTAGGTTGAGAGTTAGGGGGAGGTTTAGGGTTAGGGTTAGGGTTAGGTTAGCATTAGCGTTAAGATGTGGGTGCAGTTTAGTGTTAGAATTAGGATTCGGGTAAGGCTGAGGGTGAGGGTTAGGTTTAGGGTTAGTGTTAAGGTTAGGGTTAGGGTGAGGGTTAAGGTAAGGGTGTGGATTAGGGTTAGTGTTAGGATTAGGGTTATGGTTAGGGTGAGTGTGAGGGTTAGGATTAGGCTTAGGCTTAGCCTTAGGTTTAAGCTGATGGTGAGTGTGGGGTTTCGAGTTAGAGTTAGGTTTAGGGTGAGGGTTAGGTTGAGGATTAGTGTTAGGGTGAGGGTTAGGGTTAGGGTTAGGATGAGGGTTAGTTTGAGGTTTAGGGATAAGGTGAGGTTTAGGACTAGGGTTAGGGTGAGGGTGAGGGTGAGGGTTAGGCTTAGGCTTAAGGTTTGCTGAGGGTGAGGGTGGGGGGTGAGGATTAGGGATAGTGTTAGGGTTAGGTTTAGGGTTAGGCTGAGGGTGAGGGTGGCGGTGAGCATTAGGGTTAGGGTGATGTTTCGGGTTAGGGTTAGTGTTATTGTTAGGGTTAGGGTTAGAGTTACAGTGATGGTGAGAGTGTGGTTGAGGGTTAGGTTTAGGGTTAGAGTGGGGTTTAAGGTTAGGGTAAGGGTTAGGGTGAGGGTGAGTTTAAGGTTAAATATAGGGTTAGGGAGAGGGTTAGGGTGAGTGTTAGGGATAGGTTTAGTGTTAGGTTTAGGGTTACGGTTACTGTGAGGGTGAGGGTGAAGTTTAGGTTAGGGTCAGGGTGAGGATTAGGGTTTGGGTTTGGGTTAGAGTGAGGGTTAGGGTGAGGGTGAGGTTTAGGGATAGAGTTAGGGTTAGGGTGAGGGTTAGGTTGAGGTTTAGGGTTAGGGTTATTCTTAGTGTTAGGGTTAGGTTGAGAGTTAGGGGGAGGGTTAGGGTTATGGTTAGTGTTAGGTTAGGATGTGGGTGAGGTTTAGTGTTAAAATTGGGGTTAGTGTGAGGCTGAGGTTGAGGGTTAGGGTTAGGGTTAGGATTAGGGTTAGGGTGAAGGTGAGGGTTAGGTTTAGGGTTAGGATAAGGATTAGGGTTAGGGTTAGGCTAAGTGTGTGGGTTAGGGTTAGGGTCAGTGTTAGCCTTAGGTTTAGGCTGAGGGTGAGGGTGAGGGTGAGGGTTAGGTTTAGGGTGAGGGTTAGGTTTAGGGTGAGGGTGAGGTTCAGTTTTAGGTTTAGGGTTAGAGTTAGGGTTATGGTGAGGGTGAGGTTTAGGGGTAGAATTAGAGTTAGCGTCAGGGTTAGGGTTAGGGGAAGGGTGTGGGTGAGGGTTAGATTGAGGATTAGCTTTAGAGTGAGGGCTAGGGTGAGGGAGAGTGTTAGCATTTGGGTTAGTGTGAGGTTTATTGTTAGGGTTAGGCTGAGGGTGAGGGTGGGGGTGAGGATTAGGGATAGTGTTAGGGTTAGGTTTAGGGTTAGGCTGAGGGTGAGGGTGGCGGTGAGCATTAGGGTTAGGGTGATGTTTTGGGTTAGGGTTAGTGTTATTGTTAGGGTTAGGGTTAGAGTTACAGTGAGGGTGAGGGTGCGGGTGAGGGTTAGGATTAGGATTAGGGTTGGGTTTAGGGTTAGGGTTAGGGTTATGGTGAGTGTAAGGTTTAGAGTTAGATATAGGGTTTGGGAGAGGTTTAAGGTGAGGGTTAGGGATAGGGTTAGTGTTAGGGTTAGGGTGAGGTTGAGGGTTAGATTGAGGTTTAGGTTTAGGGATAGGGTTAGGGTTAGTGTGAGGGTTAATGTTAGGGTTAGGGTTAGTGTTAGGGTGAGGTTAAGTGTTAGGGTGAGGGTTTGGGTTAGGGTGAGGATTATGGTTAGGATGAGGGTAAATATTAGGGTTAGGGCTATTGTTAGGGTTAGGTTTAGGGTTACGGTTACTGTGAGGGTGACAGTGAGGGTTAGGGTTAGGGTAAGGGTTAGGGTTGGGGTTTGGGTTAGGGTGAGGGTGAGGCTGAGGACTAGGTTTAGGTTTCGGGTTAGGTTTAGGTTTAGGGTTAGGGTTAGGGTAACAGTGAAGGTTAGGTTTAGGCCTAGGGTTAGGCTTAGGTTTAGGCTGAATGGGAGGGTGCGGTGAGGATTAGGGTTAGGGTTAGGGTTTAAATTAGGGTTATTTTTAGTGTTATGTTTTGGATTAAGTTTGCAGTGAGGGTGAGGCTGAGGGTGAGGGTTATGGCTACGGTTAGGCTTAGGCTTATGGTTAGACTGAGGGTGATCTTGGATGTTAGGAATAGGTTTTGGATGATGGTTAGGATTAGGGTTAGGGTGAGGGTTATGATGAGGGTTAGGGTTAGGATTAGGTTTAGGGTGAGGGCTAGGGTGAGGGTGAGTGTTAATGTTAGGCTTTGGCTTAGGCTTAGGTTTAGGATGAGGGTGAGTGTGAGGGTGAGTTTTAGGGTTAGGGTGATGGATAGGGTTAGGTTTAGGGTGAGTGTTTGGATGAGGGTTAGGTTTAGCGTGAGAGTTAGGGTGAGGGTGAGGGATAGATTGAGGATTAGGGTTAGGGTTAGTGTGAGGTTTAGAGTGAGGATGAGGGTTAGGGTTAGGGTGAGGTTTAGGGTTAGGGTGAGAGTTTGGGTTACTGTGAGGGTTAGTGTGAGAGTTAGGGTTAGTGTTAGGGTGAGGGTAAGTGTTAGGGTTAGGGTTAGGGTTAGGTTTAGGCTTAGGGTTAGGCTGACGGTTAGGGTTAGGGTTTGGGTAAGGGTGTAGGTGAGGCTGAGGTTTAGGGTTAGGGTTAGGGTTAGGTTTAGGGTTAAGGTTAGGATTATGGTGAGGGTTAGGGTTAGGGTTAGGCTTAGGCCTAGGGTTAGGCTGAGGGTGAGGGTGAGGGTGCGGGTGCGGGTTAGGTTTAGGGTTAGGGTTAGGGTTTGGTTTATTGTTAGTGTTATGATTAGGGATAAGTTTGCGGTGAGGCTGAGGCTGAGGGTGAGGGTTATTGTTAGGGTCAGGTTTAGTGTTAGGGTTAGGGTTAGGGTTAGTGCTAGGTTTTGGGTGAGGGTGAGGGTTAGTGTTAGGGTGAGGTTTAGGGTTAGGATTAGGGTTAGGTTGAGGGTGAGTGTTAGGATTAGGGTTGGGCTTAGGTTTAGGGTTATGTTTAGGGTTATGGTTAGTGTTATTGTTAGTGTTATGTTTAGATTTATGGTGAGGGTGAGAGTATTGCTGAGGGTTTGGGTTAGGGTTATGGTGGGGTTTATGGTTATGGTTATGGTTAGGGTTAAGTTGAGGGTGAGATTTAGGGTTAGATATAGTTTTATGGGGAGGGTTAGGGTGAGGGTTAAGTTTAGGGTTAGTGTTAGGTTTAGTGTGAGGGTGAGGGTTAGGTTGAGGCGTAGGGTTAGGATTCGGGTTAGTGTGAGGGTTAGTGTTAGGGTTACTGTTAGTGTTAGGTTGAGGGTATTTGTTAGGGTGAGGGTTTGGGTTAGGGTGAGGGTTATGGTTCGGGTGAAGGTTGGGATTATTTTTAGGGTTAGGGTTAGAGTTACAGTTATAGTGAGGGTGAGAGTGAAGGTTATGTTTTGGTTTAGGATGAGGGTTAGGTTTAGGGTTAGGGTTAGAGTTAGGGTTAAGGTGAGAGTGAGGTTTAGAGTTAGAGTTAGCCTTAGTGTTACAATTAGGGTTACGGTGAGGTTTAGGGTTAGGATTAGGCTTAGGGTTAGGCTTAGTCCGAGAATGAAGTTGAGGGTTAAGGTTAGGGTTAGGGTGAGGGTTAGGGTTAGGGTGAGGGTGAGGGTTAGGGTGAGGTTTAGGGTTAGGCTTAGGTTTAGGGTGAGGGTTAAGTTTAGAGTTTGGGTTAGGGTGAGGGTGAGGATGAGGTTTAGGATTAGGTTTAAGGTTATGGTGAGGTTTTGGGTTAGGGTTAGTGTTAGGGTTAGGCTTTCATTGAGAGGGTTAGTGTTAGGGTTATGGTTTGGCTGGGGGTGAGGGTGGGATGAGGATTAGGGTTAGGGTTATGGTTTAAATTAGGGTTATTTTTAGTGTTATGTTTTGGGTTAAGTTTGCAGTGAGGGTGAGGCTGAGGGTGAGGTTTATGGCTACGGTTAGGCTTAGGCTTAGGGTTAGACTGAGGGTGATCTTGGGGGTTAGGAATAGGTTTTGGGTGATGTTTAGGATTAGGGCTCGGGTGAGGGTTATGATGATGTTTAGGTTTAGGAATCGGTTTAGGGTGAGGGCTAGGGTGAGGGTGTGGGTGAGGTTTAGGGTTAGGGAGATGGATAGGGTTAGGGTTAGGGTGAGTATTTGGATGAGGGTTAGGGTTAGGGTGAGTGATAGGGTGAGGGTGAGGGATAGATTGAGGATTAGGGTTAGGGTTAGTGTGAGGTTTAGTGTGAGCATGAGGGTTAGGGTTAGGGTGTGGGTTACGGTTAGAATTAAGTTTGGGGTGGGGACTAGGGTGAGGCTGAGTGTTAGGGTTAGGGTGAGGGTTAGGTTTAGGGTTAGGGTGAGAGTTAGGGTTACTGTCAGGGTTAGTGTTAGAGTTAGGGTTAGTGTTAGTGTGAGGGTAAGTGTTAGCGTGAGGGTTAGTGTTAGGTTGGGGGTTATGGTTAGGGTGACGTTTAGGGTTAGTTTTAGGGTTTTTGTGAGGTTTAGGGTTAGGGTTACGGTGAGGGTCATGATGAGGGTTAGATTTAGGGGAGGTTTAGGGTTAAGGTTAGGGTTAGAGTTAGGGTTAGGGTGAGTGTGAGGTGTAGGGTTAGAGTTAGGGTTCAGGTGAGGGTTAAGGATGAGGGTTAGGGTTAGGGTTAGTTTTAGTTTTAGGATTAGGGTGAGGTTAAGTCTTAGAGTTATGGTTAGGATTAGGGTTAGGTTGAGGGTGAGTGGGTGGGTTAGTGTTAGGTTTAGGGTTAGGCTTAGGTTTAGGCTGAGGGTTAGGTTGAGGGGGAGGGTTAGGGTTCAGGTGAGTGTTAGGGTTAGGGTTAGTGTGAGGGTTAGGATGAAGGTTAGGTTTAGGATTAGGGTTAGGGTGAGGGCTAGGGAGAAGTTGAGGTTTATGGTTAGGGTTAGCGTGAGGTTTAGGGTTAGAGTTAGGGTCAGTGTGAGTTAGAGTTTTAGGGTTAGAGATAGGGTTAGGGTGAGTGTTAGGGTCAGGGTTTGGCTTAGTGTTAGTGTTAGAGTTAGGGTTAGGGTGAGGGTTAGAGTGAGGTTGTGTGTTAGGGTTAGGGTTAGGATTAGGATTAGGGTTAGGGAGAGGGGGAGTGTGAGGGTTAGAGATAGCCTTAGGTTTAGGCTGAGGGTGTGGGTGAGGGTGAGTGTTAGCGTTAGTTTGGGGGTTAGGGTTAGCATTAGGATGTGGTTTAGTGTTAGGATTAGTGTTAGAGTTAGGGTTAGGGTGAGGGTGAGGTTCAGGGGTAGAGTTAGGGTTAGGGTGAGTGTTAGGTTGATTGTTAGGATTAGGGTGAGGTTTAGGGTGGGGGTGACGGTAAGGGTAAACGTGAGGGTTAGGCTAAGGGTGACAGTTAGCGTTAGGGTTAGGGTGAGTGTTAGGTTTAGGTTTAGGGTTAGGGTGAGGTTTAGGATTAGGGTTAGGGTTAAAGGGAGGTTTAGGGTTTGGGTTAGGGTTAGGCTGAGGGTGAGTGTGGGGGTGAGGATTAGGGTTAGGGTGATCGTTAGGATTAGGGTAAGGCTGAGGGCTCAGGTGAGGGTGAGGGTTAGGGTAAGACTTAGCTTAGGCTTAGGGTTAGGCTGAGGGTGAGGTTGAGGGTGAGGGTTAGGGTTAGCGTGATGGTTAGGTTTACGGTTAGGGTGAGGGTTGGGATGAGGTTTAGAGTTAGGGTGAGGTTAGGGTGAGGATGATGGTAAGGGTAAATGTGAGGTTTATGCTGAGGGTGAGGGTTAAGATAAGGGTGAGGGTTAGGGTTAGGTTTAGGGTTAGTGTAAGGGTTAGGGTTAGGTATAGGATGAGGGTTAGATTGAGGATTAGTGTTAGGGTTAGTGTGAGGTTTAGTGTGAGGATGAGGGTCAGGTTTAGGGTGAGGGTGAGGGTTAGAATTAGGGTTAGGGTGAGGGCTAGGGTGAGGGTGAGGGTTAGGGTTAGTGTGAGGGTTAGTTTTAGAGTTAGGGTTAGTGTTAGGGTGACGGTAAGTGGTAGGGTGAGGGTTAGGGTTAAGGTGAGGGTTATAGTTAGTGTGTGGGTTAGGGTTATGGTGAGGGTAAATGTTATGGTGAGTGTTAGGCTGAGGGTTAGTGTTAGGGATAGGGTTAGGTTTAGGATTATAATTAGGTTGAGGGTGAGTGTGAGGGTTAGGGTTAAGGATAGGCTTAGGGTTAGGGTGAGGGTTAGTTTTAGGGTTTGGGTCAGGGTGAGGGTGACGCTGAGGATTAGGTTTGGATTTAGGGTTAGGTTTAGGGTTAGGGTTAGGGTTAGATTTAGGGTTAGGGTTAGGATTATGGCGACGGTTAGGGTAAGGGTTAGGCTTAGGCTTACGTTTAGGATGAGTTTGACGCTGAGGGTGAGGGTTATGGTTAGGGTTAGGGTGAGGGTTAGGGTTAGTGTGTTATTGTTAGGGTTAGGGTTAGAGTTATGATGAGGTTGATCGTGAGGTGAGGGTGAGGGTGAGGTTTAGGTTTAGGGTTAGGGTTAGAGTTAGGTTTAGGGTGAGGGGGTTGGAAATGTTAAAGGTAAGGGTTAGGCTGAGGGTGAGGGTTACAGTAAGGGTTGGGGTGAGAGTTAGGTTTCAGGTTAAGTTTAGGGTTATGTTGAGGGTTAGGGTAAGGGTTACGGTGAGGATGAGTGTTAGGGTTAGGGTGAGGGTTAGTGTTAGGATTAGGGTTAGGGTGAGAGTAAAGGTTCGGGTTAGTGATAGGGTGAGGGTTAGGATGACGGTTAGGGTTAAGATTAGGGTTAGGGTGAGGCCTAGTTTGAGGTTGAGCTTTAGGGTTAGCGTTAGGGTGAGGTTTAGTGTTAGGGTTAGGGTTAGGGTTAGGGTGAGGTTTTCGGTTAGAGTTAGGGTTAGTTTGAGGCTGAGATTGAAGGTTAGTGTTAGGGTTAATGTTAGATTTAGGATTAGGGTGAGGATTAGGTTGAGAGTGAGGGTTAGGCTTAAGGTTAGGATTAGGATTAGCATAAGGGTTAGGGTGAGTGTGCGGGTTAGGGTTAGGCTTAGGTGTAAGGTTAGGCTGAGGGTGAGGTTGAGAATGAGGCTTAGGGTTAGGTTTACGGTGAGAGTTAGGGTTTGATTTAGTTTAGAGTTAGGGTGAGGTTTAGGGTTAGGTTTATGGTGAGCTTGAGTGTTAGGGTTAGGTTGAGGTTTAGGGTTAGGATTAGGGTTAGGGTAAGGGTTAAGGTTAGGTTTAGGGTGAGGGTAAGAATGAGGATTAGGGATAGGGTGAGGGCTAGGTTGAGGGTGAGGTTTAGGGTTAGTGTTAGATTAAGGATTAGGGTTAGAGTTAGGGTTAGGGTGACGGTTAAGTTGAGGGTTATGGTTACGGTGAGGGTGAGGATTAGATTTAGGGTGAGGGTTAGGGTGAGGATGGTAATGGTAAAGGTGAGGTTTAGGCTGAGGTTGAGGGTTAGGCTGAGGGTTAGTGTTAGGTTTAGGGTTAGGGTAAGGGTTAGTGTTAGGGTCAGGGTGAGGGTTAGATTGAGTATTAGGGTTAGGGTTAGTGTGAGGTTTAGGGTGAGGATGAGGGTTAGGGTTAGGGTGAGGGTCAGGTTTAGAAGTAGGGTTAGTGTGAGGGCTAGGGTGAATGTGAGTGTTATGGTTAGGGTGATGGTGAGGTTTAGGATTAGGTGAGGTTTAGGGTTAGTGTGAGGGTTAGTGTTTGGGTTAGGGTTAGTGTTAGGGTGAGGGTAAGTGTTGGGGTGAGGATTAGGTTTAGGTTTAGGTTTATGGTTAGGGTGAGGTTTAGGGTTAGTGTTATTGTTAGGGTTAGGGTTAGGGTTATGGTTTCGTTGAGTGTGAGGGTGAGAGTTATGGTTAGTGTTAGGGTGAAGTTTAGTATTAGTGTTAGGGTTAGAGTTTGGGTTAAGGTGAGGGTGAGGTTTAGGGGTAGAGTTAGGGTTAGGGTGAGGGTTAGGGTGGGATTGAAGGTAAAGGTAAATTTGATTGTTAGGCTGAGGATGAGGGTTATAGTAAGTGTGAGGTTTAGGGTTAGGGTGAGTGTTAGTGTTAGGGTTAGGGTGAGGGTGAGGGTTAGATTGAGGATTAGGGTTAGGGTTAGTGCGAGGTTTAGGGTGAAGATGAGGGTTAGGGTTTTTGTTAGGGTGAGGTTTACGGTTAGGGTGATGCTGAGGGTTAGTGTGAGCGTTAGTGTTAGCTTTTGGGTTTATGTTAGGTTGAGGGTAAGTATTAGTGTGAGGGTTAGGGTTAGGGTGAGGGTTATGGTGAGGTTGAGGGTGACGGTTAGGGTTAGGGTTATTGTTAGGGTTAGGGTTAGGGTTAGGGTTAGGTTTAGGGTTAAGGTTAGTGTTAGGATGAGGTTTAGTTTTAGTGTTAGGGTTAGAGTTAAGGTTAGGATGAGGGTGAGATTTAGGGTTAGACTTAGGGTTAGTGTTAGTGTTAGGACTAGGGTGAGAGTTAGGGTTAGGGTTAGGCTTAGGCTTAGGCTTAGGCTTAGGCCGAGCATGAGGGTGAGGGTTAGGTTTCGGGTTAGGGTGAAGGTTAGATTGTGGTTTAGAGTTAGGATTAGGGTAAGGGTTAGGGATAGGGTTAGGTTTAGGTTTAGGGTTAGGGTGAGAGTGAGTGGGAGGTTTAGGGTTAAGGTTAGGCTTAGAGTTAGGGTGAGGGTTAGGGTTAGGGTTTGGGTTAGTTTGAGGGTGAGGCTGAGGATTAGGGTTAGGTTTTGGGTTAGGTTAGGGTTAGAGTTAGTGTTAGGGTTAGGTTTAGAGTTACGGTGAGGTTGAGGTTGAGGGTGAGGGTTAGGGTTAGGGTGTGGTTTAGGGTTAGGTTTAGGGTTAGGGTTAGGGTGAGGGTGAGGTTTAGGATTAGAGTTAGTGTTAGGGTGAGGGTTAGGGTTAGGGTTTGGGTTAGGATGTGGGTGGGTTGAGGATTAGGTTTAGGTTTAGGATTAGGGTTAGGGTTAGGTTTTTATATTAGGGTTAGGGTTAGGGTCATGTTGAGGGTTAGGGTTAGGGTTAGGGTTAGGCTTAGGGTTAAGCTGAGTTTCAGGGTGGGTATGAGGATTAGGGTTAAGGTTAGGGTTAGTGTTAGGGTTATTGTTAGTGTTATAGTTAGGGTTAAGTTGGCTGTGAGGGTTATGATTATGGTTAGGGTTAGGGTTAGAGTTATGGTTAGGGTGAGGTTTAGAGTTATGATGAGGGTGAGTGTGAGGGTTAGGGTGAGGGTTAGTGTTAGGGATAGGATTAGGTTTAGGATTATGGTTAGGGTGAGGGTGAGTGTGAGGGTTAGGGTTAAGGTTAGGCTTAGGATTAGGGTGAGGGTGAGGTTTAGGGTTAGATTTACGGTTAAGGTGAGTGTTAGGTCGAGGGTTAGGGTTAGGGTTAGTGTTTGGGTTAAGGTTAGGATGAGGGTTAGGTTGAGGTTTAGGTTTAGGGCTAGGCTTAGTCTTAGGGTTAGGCTGAGGGTGAGGGTTGGGGTGAGGATTAGGGTTAGGGTGATGTTTAGGATTACGTTAAGTGTGAGGGCTCTGGTTAGGGTAAGGCTTAGGCTTAGGCTTAAGGTTATGCTGAGGGTGAGGGTGGGTGTGAAGATTAGGTTAGGGTTGGGGCTAGGGTGAGGGTTAGGATGAGGGTTTGGATTAGGATTAGGGTTAGGGTGAGATCTAGGGTGAGGGTGAGAGCTAGGGTAAGGGTTAAGCTTAGGCTTAGGGTTATGCTGATCGTGTGGTTGATGGTGAGGATTAAGGTTAAGTTGATGGTTAAGTTTACGGTTATGGTGAGGGTTAGGATGAGGTTTAGGGTTAGGGTGAGGGTTAGGGTGAGGATGATGGTAAACGTAAAGGTGAGGTTTAAGCTGAGGTTGAGGGTTAAGATAAGAGTGAGGGTTAGGGTAAGTTTTAGGGTTAATGTAAGGTTTAGGGTAAGGGATAGGATGAGAGTTAGATTGAAGATTAGTGTTCGAGTTAGTGTGAGGTTTAGGGTGAGGATGTGGATCAGGTTTAGGTTGAGGTTGAGGGTTAGAATTAGGGTTAGGGTGAGGGCTAGGATGAGGGTGAGGGTTAGGGTTAGTTTTAAGATTAGGGTTAGTTTTAGGGTGACGTTAAGTGGTAGGGTGAGGGTTAGGTTAAGGGTGAGGGTTATGGTTAGGATGAGGGTTAGGGTTAAGTTGACGGTAAATGTTAGGTTGAGTGTTAGGGTGAGGGTTAGGGTTAGGGATAGGGTTAGGTATAGGATTAGGGTTAGGGTGAGGGTGAGTGTGAGGGTTAGGTTTAAGGTTAGGCTTAGGGTAAGGCTGAGGGTTAGGGTTAGGGTTTGGGTTAGGGTGAGGGTGAGGCTGAGGATTAGGGTTAAGTATAGGGTTAGATTTAGGGTTAGGGCTAGGGTTAGGGTTAGGGTTACCGAAGGATTATGGTGAGTGTTAGGTTTAGGGTTCGGCTTAGGTTTAGGCTGAGGGTGAGGGTGAGGGTGAGTGTTATGGTTATGGTTACGGTTAGGTTTAGGCTTAGAGTAAGTGTTATTGTTATGTTTAGGGGTAGAATTATGGTAATTTTGAGGGTGAGTGTGAGGGTTAGTGTTAGGTTGAGGTTTAGGGTTAAGGTTAGGTTTATGGTGAGGGTGTCGGTAAGGTTAAAGGTGAGGGTTAGGCTGAGGATGAGGGTTACGGTAAGGGTGAGGGTTAGGGTTAAGGTGAGGGTTATGGTTAGGGTTGGGGTGAGCTTTAGGGTTCGGGTTAAATTTAGGGTTAGGTCGAGGGTTAGGTAAGGGTTATGGTGAGGGTGAGGGTTAGGGTTAGGTTGAGGGTTAGTGTTAGGATTAGGGTTAGCGTGAGGGTGAAGGTTAGTGTTAGTGTTAGGGTGAGGATTAGGATGAGGGTTAGGGTTAGGATTAGGGTTAGGGTGAGGGCTAGTTTGAGGTTGAGGTTTAGGTTAAGCGTTAGGGTAAGGTTTAGACTTTGGGTTAGGGTTAGAGTGAGGGTTACGGTGAGTGTGAGGTTTAGGGTTAGAGTTAGGTTTAGGGTGAGGGTTAGGTTGAGGTTGAGGTTGAGGTTAGGGTTAGGGTTAGGGTGAAAGTTAGAGGGAGAATTAGGGTTAGGGTTACGGTTAGCCTTCGAGTAAGGGTGAGGTTGAGGTTTAGGGTTAGAATTAGGGTTAGGTTGAGGCTGAGGGAGAGGGTGATGGTTAGGGTTAGGGTTAGGATTAGGATTAGGGTTAGGGTTAGGGTGAGTGTGAGGGTTAGGGTTATCCTTAAGTTTAAGCTGAGGTTGAGGTTGAGTTTAAGTATTAACGTTCGGGTTAGGGTTAGTGTTAGAGTTAGGGTTAGGATGAGGGTGAGGTTGAGTGTGTAGGGTTAGGGTGAGTGTTAGGGTGGGGGTGATGGTAACGGTAAACGTGAGGGTTGGCTAAGGGTGATGTTTAGTGTAAGGGTGAGGGTTAGGGTGAGGGTTAGGGTTAGGGTTAGGTTGAGAGTTAGGGTTCGGGTTAAGTTTAGGGTTAGGGTGAGGGTTAGGGTAAGGGTTACGGTGAGGGTGAGAGTTAGGGTTAGTTTGAGGGTTAGGGTTAGGATTAGGGTTAGGGTGAGGGTGAGGGTTAGGGTTATTATAAGGGTGAGGGATAGGATGAGAGTTAGGGATGGGATTAGGTTTAGGGTGAGGGCTAGGCTGAGGGTGAGGTTTAGGATTAGGGTTAGGTTGAGGTTTAGGCTTAGGGTTAGTGTGAGGTTGCGGTTTAGGGTTAGATTTAGGGTTAGGTTGAGACTGAGGTTGAGGGTTATGGTTAGGGTAAGTGTTAGAGTTAGGGTTAGGTTGAGGGTTAGGTTGAGGGTGAGGGTTAGGCTTAGGGTTTGGATTGGGATTAGGGTAAGTGTTAGGGTGAGTGTGAGGGTTAGGGTGGGTTTAGGGTTAGGCTTAGGTTTAGGCTGAGGGTGAGGGTGAGGGTGAGGTTTAGGGTAAGGGTGAGTGTTAGGTTAGGGTTAGGGTGAGAGTTAGGGTTCGATTAAGTTTAGGGTAAGGGTGAGGGTTACGGTTAGGGTTAGGGTTAGGGTTATTGTTAGGGTTAGGGTTAGGGTTAGGTTACAGTAACACTGAGGGTGAGAGTTATGGTTAGGTTTAGAATGACGTTTAGGTTTAGGGTTAGGTTTACACTTAGGTTTAGGATGAGGGTGAGATTTAGGGTGAGAGTTTGGGTTAGATTTAGGGTTAGGCTTCGGGTTAGAGTGAGTGTTAGTGTTAGTGCTAGGGCGAGGATTAGATTAAGGTTTAGGGTTAGGATTAGGGTAAGGATGAGGGCTAGGATGAGGGTTAGGATCAGGGCTAGGGATAGGGATAGAGTTAGGTTGAGGTTTAGGGTTAGGGTTAGGTTTAGGGTTAGTGTGAGGGTTTGTTTTAGGGTTAGGGTTAGTGTTAGGATGAGGGTAAGTGTTAGGTTTAGGATATGGGTTAGGGTGAGTGTTATGGTAAGTGTGAGGGTTAGGATTAGGGTTAGGATTATTGTTACGGTTAGGTTTAGGGTTATGGTTACGGTGAGGGTGAGGGTTAGGGTTAGAGTTAGGTTGAGGTTAGGGTTATAGTTAGGGTTTGGGTGAGGTTTAGGTTTATAGTTAGGCTTAGGGTGAGGGTTAGGGTTATGGTTAGGGTGAGAGTTAGGGGGAGGGTTGAGGTTAGGGTTAGGGATAGAATTAGGATTAGGTTGAGGGTGAGTTTGTGTGTTAAGGTTAGGTGTAGGGTTAGGCTTAGGTGTAGGCTGAGGGTTAGGGTGAGGTTGAGGGTTAGGGAAAGGGATAGGGTTAGGGTTAGGGGGAGGGTTAGTATGAGGGTTAGGGTTAGGATTAGGGTTAGGGTCAGGTCTCGGGTGAGGGTGAGGTTTAGGGTTAGGGTTAGGGTGAGGTTTATTGTTAGGGTTAGGGTTATGGTGACGGTGACTGTGAGGTTTAGGTTTAGCGTTAGGTTTAGGGTGAGGCTGAGTGTGAGGTTTAGGGTTAGGGTTAGTGTTAGTTTTAGGGTTAGGGTAAGGGTGAGTGTTAGGTTGGGGGTGAGGGTTAGGGATAGGTTTAGGATTAGGATTAGTGTTAGGGTTAGGCTGAGGGTGAGGGTGAGGGTGAGTGTTAGGGTGAGAATGAGGGTTAGTGGTAGGGTGAGGGCTAGGGTGAGAGTGAGGTAAGGAATAGGGTTAGAGTGAGGGTGAGCTTTAGGGTGATGGTTAGAGTTAGTGTTTGATTTAGGGTTAGTGTTAGTGTGAGGGTAAGTGTTAAGGTGAGGGTTAGGTTTAGGGTGAGGGTTATTGTTAGGGTTAGGGTTAGGGTAACGGTATGGTGAGGGTGAGGTTGAGAGTTAGGGTTAAGGTTAGGATGAGGTTTAGGTTTAGGTTTAGGGTTAGGGTAAGGGTTACGGTTAGGTTTAGGTTTAGGTTGAGGTGGAGGGTTTGGGTTAGGGTTAGAGTTAGGTTTAGGGTGAGCGGAAAATTTAGGGTTAGAGTTAGGGTTAGGGTGACGTTTAGGTTGAGGGTTAGGGTTAGTGTTAGCGTTAGGGTTACGGTGAGAGTTAGGGGGAGGGTTAGGGTTAGGGTTAAGGTTAGGTTTAGGATTAGGTTTAGGGTGAGGGTGAGTGTGTGTGTTAGGGTTAGGTTTAGGGTTCGGCTCAGGGTTAGGCTGAGGGTGAGGTTGAGGGTGAGGGTTAGGGTTAGGGTGAATGTTAGGGTTTGGGATAAGTTTAGGGTAAAGGGGAGGGTTAGGGTAATGGTTATGGTGAGGCTTAGGGTTAGGGATAGGTTGAGGGTTAGGGTTCAGATTACGGTTAGTGTGAGGGTGAGGTTTAGGGTTAGAATTAGGGTTAGGGTGAGGCTGAGGGTGAGGGTTAGTGTTAGGGTTAGTGTTAGATTTTGGGTTAGGGTGAGGGTTATGGTGAGGGTGAGGGTTAGGCTTAGGGTTAGGATTAGGTTTAGGGTAAGGTTTAGGGTGAGTGTGAGGGTTAGGTTTAGGATTAGGGTTAGGCTAGGTTTAGACTGAGGGTTAGCATGAGGGTGAGTGTTAGGGTTAGGTTGAGGGTTAGGTTCAGGGTTAGGGTGAGACTTAGGGTTTGGGTTAAGTTGACGTTTAGGGTGAGTGTTAGGGTAAATATTAGGTTTAGGGTGAGTTTAGGGTTAGGTTTAGGGTGAGGGTTAGGATGAGGATTAGGATTAGGATTAGGGTTAGGGTGAGGGCTAGGGTGAGGGTGACATTGAGAGAGGGTGAGGGTGAGTGTGAGGCTTAGTGTGAGGGATAGGGTTAGGTTTAGGGTTAGGGTTAGGATTAGGGTTAGGGTTAGGGTGACGTTTAGGGTTAGATTTAGGTTTAGGGGGAGTGTTAGGTCGAGGGTTAGGGTTAAGTTTAGTGTTAGGGTTAAGGTGAGGTTGAGGGTTAGTTTGAGGTTTAGGGTTAGGGTTATGGTTAGTGTTAGGGTTAGGGTGAGGGTGAGGGTGAGTGTGAGGATTAGGGTTAGGGTTCGGCTTAGGCTTAGGGTTAGGCTGAGGGCTCAGGTGAGGGTGAGGGTTAGGGTAAGGCTTAGGCTTAGGCTTAGGTTTAGGCTGAGGGTGAGGTTGAGGGTAAGTGTTCGGATTAGCATGATGGTTAGGTTTACGGTTAGGGTGAGGGTTAGGATGAGGTTTAGGGTTAGGGTGAGGTTAGAGTGAGGATAATGGTAAGGATAAATGTGAGGTTTATGCTGAGGTTGCGGGTTAAGATAAGGGTGAGGTTTAGGATTAGGTTTAGGGTTAGTGTAAGGGTTAGGGTTAAGGATAGGATGAGGGTTAGGTTGAGGATTGGTGTTTGGGTTAATGTGAGGTTTAGGGTGACCTTGATGGTCAGGTTTAGGGTGAGGGTGACGGTTAGAATTAGGTTTAGGGTTAGGGTTAGAATTATGGTGAGGGTTAGGATTAGGGTTAGGCTTAAGCTTACAGTTAGGCTGAGGTTGAGCCTGAGGGTGAGGGTTATGGTTATGGTTAGGGTTAGCGTTAGGGTAAGTGTTATTGTTTGGGTTAGGGCTAGAGTTATGGTGAGGTTAAGGGTGAGCGTGAGGTTAAGGGTTAGGGTGAGGTTGAATATTAGGGTTAGGGTTAGAGTTAGGGTGAGGGTGTCGGTAAGGTTAAAGTTGAGGGTTAGGCTGAGGGTGAGGGTTACGGTAAGGGTGAGTTTTAGGGTTAGGGAGAGGGTTAGGATTAGGGTTAAGTTTAGGGTTAGGTTTAATGTTAGGGTAAGGGTTACGGTGAGGGTGAGGGTTAGGGTTAGGTTGAGGGTTAGTGTTAGTATTAGGGTTAGGATGAGGGTGAAGTTTAGGGTTAGTGTTAGGGTGAGGGTTAGGATGAGGGTTAGGGTTAGGATTAGGGTTAGGGTGAGGGCTAGTTTGAGGTTGAGTTTTAGTGTTAGCTTTAGGGTGAAGTTTAGGGTTAGGGATAGGGTTAGGGTTAGGGTGAGAGTGTTGGTAAGGTTAAAGGTCAGTGTTAGGCTGAGGGTGAGGGTTACGGTAAGGGTGAGGGTTAGGGTGAGGGTGAGGGCTAGTGTTAGGGTTGGGTTTAGAGTTAGGGTTCGGTTTAAGTTTAGGGTTAGGTTGAGGATTAGGGTAAGGGTTATGATGAGGGTGAGGGTTAGGGTTAGTTTGATTGTTAGTGTTAGGATTAGGGTTCGTGTGAGGGCTAGTTTGAGGTTGAGCTTTAGGGTTTTCGTTAGGGTGAGGTTTAGGGCCAGCGTTAGGTTTAGGGTTAGGGTGAGGGTGAGGTTTATGGTTAGCTTTAGTGTTAGGGTGAGGCTGAGATTGAGGGTTAGGTTTAGGGTTAGTGTTAGAGTAAGGGTTAGGGTGAGGGTTAGGTTGAGGGTGAGGCTTAGGCTTAAGGTTAGTATTAGGATTAGCATAAGGGTTAGTGTCAGGGTTAGGGTTAGGGTTAGGGTTATAGGGAGGTTTAGGTTTAGTGTGAGAGATATGGGTATGGTGAGGTAAGGGTTAGGTTGAGGGTTAGGGTTAGGTTAAGGGTTACGGTGGGGGTTAGGGTGAGGGATGGGGTTAGGGTTAGGGTTATGTTTATGATGAGGGTTAGGGTGAGGGTGAGGGTTAAGGTGAGGGTGAGGGTTAGGGTGATGGTGAGGGTGAGGGTTAGGGTGAGGGTTAGGGTTAGGATTAGGGTTAGGATGCGGGCTAGGGTGAGGGTGAGTCTTAGGGTTAGGGTTAGTGTTAGGTTGATGGTTAGGTTAGGGTGAGGGTTCGCTTGAGGGGTACGTTTAGGGTAAGGGTAAAGGTTAGGATGAGTTTTAGGGTGAGGATGAGGTTTAGGGAGAGGGTTAGGGTTAGGATGAGGGTTAGGTTTAGGATTAGGGTGAGGGAATGTGTTAGGGTGAGTGTTAGGGTGAGGGTTAGTGTTAGGGTGAGGGTTAGGGATCCGGTTAGGGTTAGGGTTAGGGTGACGGTGAGGGTGAGGGTTAGTTTCAAGGTTAGGTTCAGGGTGAGGGTGAGGTTCCGTTTTAGGATTAGGGTTAGGGTTAGGGTTAGGTTGAGGGTTAGGTTTACCATTCGGTTGACGGTTACGGTTAGTGTGAGGGTTGGCTGAGTGTGAAGGTAAGGGTTAGGGTGAGGGTTAGGGTGAGGGTGAGACTTAGGGTTAGTGTTAGCGTTAGGGTAGGTGTTAGTGTGAGGGTAAGGGTTAGGGTTAGGTTTAGGGTTAGTGTGAAGTTTAGGGTTTGGGTGAGGGTTAGGGTTAGTGTGAGGGGTAGGGTGACGGTGAGGGTAAGAGTTAGGGTGAGGGTCAGGGTGAGGCTGAGGGTTAAGGTTATTGTTAGTCTTAGAGTGAGGGTTAGGTTTAGTTTGAGGGATAGGGTGAGGGTTAGGGTTAGGAATAGTGTTAGGATGAGGGCTAGGGTGAACGTGAGTGTTAGGGTTAGAGTTAGGGTTAGGGTGAGAGTTAGGGTTAGGATGAGGGTTCGGGTGAGGGGTAGGTTTAGGGTTAGGGTTAGGGTGAGGGAAAGGTTTTGGGTGAGGTTTAGGGTGAGGGTGAGGTTTACGGGGAGGGTTAAGGTTAAGGTGAGGTTTAGGGTGAGGGATAGCATTAGGATTAGTGTGAGGGTATGTGTGAGAGTGAGGGTTAGGGTTAGGGTTAGGATGAGGGTTCGGAATAGGGTTAGGGTTGGGGTGACAATGAGGGTAAAGGTTAATTTTAGGGTTAGGTTCAGGGTGAGAGTGAGGTTCAGGGTTAGGATTAGGGTTAGGGTTAGGGTTAGGCTAAGGGTGAGGGTAAGGCTGAGGGTTAGGGTTAGGGTGAGGGTGAGGGTTAGGGTTAGGGTGAGGGTTAGGTTTAGGGTTAGTGTGAGGATTAGGGTTAGGGTTAGGGTGAGAGTAAGGGCTATGGTGGGGTTTAGGGTTTAGTTTAGCGTTCGGGTTAGCATGTGTGTGAGAAAGAGGTTTAGGTTTAGAATTAGGGTTAGGTTTACAGTTAGGCTTAGGGTGAGGGTCATGGTGAGTGTGAGGCTTAGGGTGAGGGTTAGGGTTAGGTTTAGGGTGAGGGTTAGGGTTAGGGTGATACTTAGGGTGAGGGTGTGGGTTATGGTGAGGGTGACGGTTAGGGTGAGTGTGAGGGTTAGGTTGTGGGTTAGGGTTAGGATGACTGTGAGGGTTAGGGTGAGGGTGAGGGGAAGGGTGAGGGTTAGCATTAGGGTGAGGGTTAGGGTTAGGTTTAGGGTGAGGGTGAGGTTTAGGGAGAGGGTTAGGGTTAAGGTGAGGGTTAGGGTGAGTGATAGCGTTAGGATTAGGGTGAGGGTATGTGTTAGAGTGAGGGTTAAGGTTAGGGTTATTATGAGGGTTAGGGTTAGTGTTAGGGTTAGGGTTGGGGTGACGATGAGGATGAGGGTTAGTTTTAGGGTTAAATTCAGGTTGAGGGTGAGGTTCAGGGTTAGGATTAGGGTTAGGGTTAGGGTTAGGCTAAGGCTGAGGGTAAGGCTGAGGGTTAGGGTTAGGGTGAGGGTGAGGGTTAGGGTTAGGTTTAGGGTGAGGGTTAGGGTTAGGGTTAGTGTTAGGATGAGGGTTAGGGAGAAGTTAGGGTTAGGGCTAGGGTGATGGTAAGGTTTAGGGTGAAGTTTAGGGTGAGAGTGAGTTTTAGGGAGAGGGTAAGGGTTAAGGTGTTGGTTAGGGTGAGGGTTAGGGTTAGGCTTAGGGTGAGGGTAAGTGTTAGAGTGAGTGTTAGGGTGAGGGTTGAGGATAGGGTGAGGTTTAGGTATAGGGTTAGGGTTAGGGTTAGGGATATGCTGAGGGTGAGGGTGAGGTTTAAGTTTAGGGTAATCTTTAGGGTTTTGGCGAGGTTTAGTTTAGGATTAGTATGATGATTAGGCTGAGGTGTGGGGTTAGAATAAGGGTTAGGGTGAGGGTTAGGGTTAGGGTTAGTGTTAGGGTTATTGTTAGGGTTAGGCTTAGGGTTAGGATGAGGGTGAGGGTGAGGGTGAGGATAAGGGGTAGGATTAGGTTTAGGAATAGGGTTATTGTTAGGGTTAGGATTAGCATTAGCGTGAGGGTGAGGGTTAGGATTACTGTGAGGGTTAGGTTTAGGGTTAGGTTTAGAGTGACGGTAAGTGTTAGGGTAAGGTTGCGCTTTAGGGTTAGCATTAGGGTTAAGTTAGGGTTAGGGTGAGGGTTAGGGTTAGGTTTAGGGTTAGGGTGAGGGTGAGGGTGAGGGTTAAGATTAGGGTGAAGGTTAGGTTTAGGGTGAAGGTTAGTGTTAGGATTTGGGTTAGGGTGAGGGTGAGGGTGAGGGTGACGTTGAGGGTGAGGGTTAGGTTTATGGTAAGGGAGAGGGTGAAGATGAGGATTCGGGTTAGAATTATGGTTAGGGTTAGGGTGAGGTTGAGGGTTAGGTTTACAGTTAGGTTGAGGTTTCGGGTTTGTGTGAGGTTTGGGTGAGCGTGAGGTTAAGGGTTAGGGTGCGGGTGAGACAGGTTTTGGGTTAGAGTTAGGGTGAGGGTTAGTGTGAGGATAAGGGTTAGGGTTAGGTTTAGGGTTAGTGTGAGGACTAGGGTTAGGGTGAGGTTTAGGGTTAGTGTGAGGGGTAGGATGACGGTGAGCGTAAGGGTTAGGGTGAGGGTTAGGGTGAGGCTGAGGATTAGGGTTATTGTTAGTGTGAGGGTGAGGGTTAGGGTTAGGTTTAGAGTTAGGCTGAGGGTGAGGGTGAGGGTGATGTTGAGGGTTAGGGTGATGTTTAGGGTTAGGGTGAGGTTTAGGTTTAGGTTTAGGTTTAGGATGAGGATTAGCCTGAGAGATGGGGTTACTTTTAATGTTAAGGTGAGGGTTTGGGTTAGGGTTATTGTTAGAGTTAGGGTTAGGGTCATGGTTAGCGTGAGGGTGAGGGTGAAGTTTAGGGTTAGGGATAGGATTATTGTTAGGGTTAGGGTAAGGGTGAGGGTTATGTTTAAGGTTGTGTGAGGGTTAGGGTTAGGGTGAGGTTTAGGGTTAGGTTTTGGGTTAGGGTGAGGTTGAGGGTGAGCGTGAATTTGAGGGTGAGGGTGAGGGTTAGGGTTAGGGTTAGGTTTAGGTTTTGGCTTAGTGTGAGGGTTGGGTGAGTGTGAGTTTAAGGGATAGGGTGAGGGTTAAGGTGATGGTGAGAGTTAGGTTTAGGGTTAGGGTTAGGGTGAGGATTAGGGTTAGGGTTAGTGTGACGGTTAGGGTTAGTGTGAGGGATAGGGTGACTGTGAGTTTAAGGGTTAGGGTGAGGCTGAGGGTTAGGTTGATTGTTAGTGTTAGGGTCAGGGTTAGGGTTAGGTTTAGATTTATGGTGGGGGTTAGGATGAGGGTTGGGTTTAGGGTTAGGTTTATGGTTAGGATGAGGTTTAGGGATAGGGTGAGGTGAAGGTTAGGGTGAGGGTTAGGAATAGGGTTAGGGATAGGGTTAGGGATATGATGAGAGCTAGGGTGAGAGTGAGGATTAGGTTTAGGTTGAGGGTTCGGGTGAGGGGTAGGTTTAGGGTTAGGGTTAGGGTGAGGGTAAAGGTTCGGGTGAGGTTTAGAGTGAGGGTGAGGTTTAGGGAGAGGGTGAGGGTTAGTGTGAGGGATAGCGTTAGGTTTAAGGTGAGGGTATGTGTTAGAGTGAGGGTTAGGTTTAGGGTTAGGATGAGGGTTAGGGATAGGCTTAGGGTTATGGTTGGGGTGACGATGAGGGTGAGGTTTAGTTTTAGGGTTAAGATCAGGGTGAGGGTGAGGTTCAGTGTTAGGATTAGTGTTAGGGTTAGGGTTAGGCTGAGGGTGAGGGTAAGCCTGAGGGTTAGGGTTAGGGTGAGGGTGAGGGTTAGTGTTAGGTTTAGGTTAAGGGTTAGGGTTAGTGTGACGATTAGGGTTAAGGTTAGCGTGAGAGTGAGGGTTATGGTGAGGTTTAGGGTTAAGGTTAGCGTTAGGGTTAGCATGAGAGCAAGTTAGAGGTTTAGGTTTAGAATTATGGATAGGTTTACGCTTAGGCTTAGGGCGAGGGTCATGGTGAGGGTGAGGCTTAGGGTGAGGGTTAGGGTTAGAGTGTTTCTTATGGTGAGGGTGTGGATTATGGTGGTGGTGACAGTTAGGGTGAGTGTGAGGGTTAGTGTGTGCGCTAGGGTTAGGGTGACGGTGAGTGTTAGGGTGAGGGTTCGGGTTCGGGTTCGGGTTAGGATTAGGGTTAGGATTAGGGTTATGGTTAGGGTTAGGGTTAGTGTGAGGATTAGGTTTAGGTTTAGGTTTAGGGTGAGGGTAAGGGTTAGAGATAAGGTTAAGGTAAGGTTTAGTGTGAGGGTTAGGGTGAGAGTGTGGGTTAGGTTTAGTGTGAGTGTTAGGGTGAGTGTTAGGGTAAAGGTTAGGTTTAGTGTTAGGGTTAGGGTGAGGGTGAGGGTTAGGGTTAGGTTTAGGGTTAGGGTGAGGGTGAGGGTTAGGGTTAGGGATAGCTTTAGGGTAAGCATGAGTGTGAAGGAGGGAGTTAAGTTTAGGATTAGGGTTAGGTTTACGGTAAGGGTTAGGGTTAGGGTGATTATAAGGGTGAGGCTTCAGGTCAGGATTAGGGTTAGGGTAAGGGTGAGGGTTAGTGTTAGGATGATATTTAGGGAAAGGTTGGGGGTTAATGTGAGGGTGAGGGTTAGGGTGATGGTGAGGGTTAGGGTTTGGGTGAGGGTTAGGGTGACAGTGAGGGTTAGGGTGAGGGTTAGTGTTAGTATTAGGGTGAGGGTTAGGGTTAGTATTAGGGTGAGGGTTAGGGTTAGGGTTATGTTGAGGGTGAGGTTTAGGGTTAGGGTTATGTTGAGGATGAGGGTTAGGGTGAGGGTTAGGGTTTGGTTAGCATTAGGGTTAGCATGAGGGTGAGGGAGAGGGTTAGGTTTAGTATTAGGATTAGGTTTGGGGTTAGGCTTAGGGTGAGGTTGATGGTGAGGGTGAGGCTTAGGGTCAGCTTTAGGGTTAGGGTTAGGTGAGGATTAGTGTAAGGGTTATATTTAGGGAAACGGTGAGGGTTAGGAGGAGGGTGAGTGTTAGGGTGAGTGTGAGGGTTGGGGTTTGGGTGAGGGTTAGTGTTAGTGTGAGGATTATGGTAAAGGTTAGGGTTATGGTTAGGGTGAGGGTAAGGTTTAGGATGAGGTTTAATTTGAGAGTGAGGTTTAAGGAGAGGGTTAGGTTTAAGGTGAGGGTTAGGATGAGGGTTAGGTTTAGGGTTAGGGTGAGGGTATGTGTTAGGGTGAGGGATTGGGTGAGGATTAAAGTTAGGGTGAGGGTTAGGGAAAGGGTTAGGGTTAGGGTAAGGATGAGGGTGAGGATGAGTGTTAGGGTTAGGGTTAGGTTTAGGGTGATGGTGAGGTTCATAGTTAGAATTAGGTTTAGGGTTAGGGTTAGGCTAGGGTGAGGATGAGGGTGAGGGTTAGGGTTAGGGTGATCTTTAGGGTTAGGGCAAGGTTTAGGATTAGGTTTAGATTTAGGATGAGGATTAGGCTGAGGGGTGGGGTTAGGATTAGGGTTAGGGTGAGGTTTAGGGTTAGGGTTATTTTTAGGGTTAGGCTTAGGGTTAGAGTTAGTGTTAGGGTGAGGGTGAATATGAGTGTGAGGATTAGGCTTAGGAATATGGTTTTTGTTATAGTTAGGTTTAGCGTTGGGGTGAGGGTGAGGGTTAGTTTTAGGGTTAGCATTAGGATTATTGTTAGGGTTAGGGTTAGGGTGAGGGTGAGGGTTAGGTTTAGAGTTAAGTTTAGGGTGAGGGTAAAGGTTAGGGTGAGGGTTCGGGTAAGGTTGAGCTTTAGGGTTAGCATTAGGGTTAGGGTTAGGGTTAGGGTGAGGGTTAGGGTTAGGTTTAGGGTTAGGGTTAGGGTGAGGGTGAGGGTTAGGGTTAAGTTTAGGGTGAGAGTTAAGTTTAGGGTGAGGGTTAGGGTTAGATTTAGTGTTAGGGTGAGGGTGAGGGTTAGGATGAGGGTGAGGTTGAGGGTGAGGTTTAGGTTTAGGTTAAGGGAGAGGGTGAAGATGAGGTTTAGGGTTAGGATTAGGGTTAGGGTTAGGATGAGGTTGAGGGTTAGGTTAATGGTTAGGTTGAGGTTTAGGGTTAGGGTGAGGTTTGGGTGAGCGTGAGGGTAAGGGTTAGGGTGAGGGTTAGTGTGAGCGTGAGACTTAAGGTTAGGGTTAGTGTTAGGGTGAGGGTTAGTATGAGGGTAAGGGTTAGGTTTTGGTTTAGGGTTAAGGTTAGGATTAGGGTTAGGGTGAGGGTAAGCATTAGGTTTAGAGTTATGGTGGGGGTTAGGGTGATGCTTGGGGTTACGGTTAGGGTTATGTTTAGCACGAGGGTTAGGGTGAGGGTGAGGGTTAGGGTGAGGGTGAGGGTTAGGGTGAGGGTGAGGGTTAGGTTAAGGGTGAGGTTTAGGGTTAGGATTCGGGTTAGGGTCAGGGCTAGGGTGAGGGTGAGGTTTAGCGTTAGGGTTAGGGTTAGGTTGAGGGTTAGGTTTAGCGTGATGGTTCTGTTGGATACGTTTAGGGTTAGGTTTAGGGTGAGGGTAAAAGTTAGGATGAGTTTTAGGGAGAGGATGAGGTTTAGGCAGAGGGTTTGGGTTAGGATGAGGGTTAGGTTTAGGATTATGGTGAGGGTATGTGTTAGGGTGATTGTTAGGGTGAGGGTTAGGGTGAGGGTGAGGGTTAGGGGTAAGGTTAGGGTTAGGGTTAATGTGACGGTGAGGGTTAGGGTTCGGGTTCGGGTTCGGGTGAGTGTTAGCATTAGGATGAGGGTTAGGGTTAGGTTAGGGTTAGGGAGAGGGTTAGGATTAGGGTTATGGTTAGGGTTAGGGTTATTGTGAGGATTAGGTTTAGGGTTAGGCTGAGGGTAAGGATTAGGGTTAGGGTTAGGGTAAGTTTTAGTGTGAGGGTTAGGGTTAGAGTGTGGGTTAGGTTTAGTGTGAGTGTTAGGGTGAGTGTTAGGGTGAAGCTTAGGTTTAGTTTTAGGGTTAGGGTGAGGGTGAGGGTTAGGGTTAGGCTGAGGGTGAGCGTTAGGGATAGGTTTAATGTTAGGGTTAGGGTTATTGTTAGGGTCAGGGTTAGGTTTAGGGTTAGGGTGAGGATGAGTGTTAGGGTTAGGGATAGCATTAGGGTAAGCATGAGGGTGAAGGAGGGAGTTAAGTTTAGGATTAGAGTTAGGTTTACGGTTATGCTTAGGGCTAGTGTGATGGTTAGGCCGAGGCTTCAGGTCAGGATTAATTTTAGGGTTAGGATGAGGGTTAGTGTTAGGGTGATATTTAGGGAAAGGATGAGGGTTAAGGTGAGGTTGAATGTAAGGGTGATTGTGAGTGTTAGGGTTTGGGTGAGGGTTAGGTTGAGGGTGAGGGTTAGGGTTAGCATTACAGTGAGTGTTAGGGTTAGTGTTATGTTCAGAGTGAGTTTTAGGGTAGGATTATGTTGAGGGTGAGGGTTAGGGTGAGGTTTAGGGTTAGGGTTAGCATTAGGGTTAGCGTGAGGGTGAGGGAGAGGGTTAGGTTTAGCATTAGGGTTAGGTTTGGGGTTAGGCTTAGTGTGAGGGTGATGGTGAGGGTGAGGCTAAGGGTCAGGGTTAGGGTTAGTGTTAGGGTGATGGTTAGGCTGAGGCTTCAGGTCAGGGTTAGGGTTAGGGATAGTGTGAGGGTTAGTGTTAGGGTGATAATTAGGGAAAGTGTGAGTGTTAAGGTGAGGGTGAGGGTTAGGGTGATTGTGAGGGTTAGGTTTTGGGTGAGTGTTAGGGTGACGGTGAGGGTTAGGGTGAGGGTGAGGGTTAAGGTTAGCATTAGCGTGAGCGTTAGGGTTAGGGTTATGTTGAGGGTGAGTTTTAGGGTTAGGGTTATGTTGAGGGTGAGGGTTAGGGTGAGGGTTAGGGTTAGGGTTAGCATTAGGTTTAGCGTGAGGGTGAGGGAGAGGGTTAGGTTTAGGATTAGGGTTAGGTTTGGGGTTAGGCTTAGTGTGAGGGTGAGGCTAAGGGTCAGGGTTAGGGTTAGTGTTAGGGTGAGGGTTAGTGTAAGGGTGATATTTAGGGAAAGGGTGAATCTTAGGGTGACGGTGAGGGTTAGGGTGAGTGTGAGGTTTAGGGTAAGGGTTAACATTAGGGTGAGGGTTAGTGTTAGGGTTAGTTTTAGTGTGAGTATTAGGGTTAGGGTTAGGGTGATGGTTAGTGTGAGGGTAAGCTTTAGGGTGAGGTTTAGGTTGAGAGTGAGGTTTAAGGAGAGGGTTAGGTTTAAGGTGAAGGTTAGTTTGAGGGTTAGGGTTAGGATTAGGGTGAGGGTATATGTTAGGGTGAGGGTTAAAGTTAGGGTGAGGTTTTGGGATACGGTTAAGGTTAGGGTTAGGTTGATGGTGAGGGTGAGTGTTAGTTTTAAAGTTAGGTTCAGGGTGAGGGTTAGGTTCATGGTTAGAATTAGCGTTAGGGTTAGGGTTAGACTAGGGTGAGGGTGAGGGTTACGGTTAGGGTTGGGGTGATCTGTAGGGTTCGTGCGAGGTTTAGGATTAGGTTTAGGTTTAGGCTGAGGATTAGACTGAGGGTTGGGGTTAGGATTAAGGTTAGGGTTAGGGTTAGGGTTATTGTTAGAGTTCGGCTTAGGGATAGATTTAAGGTTAAGGTGAGAGTGAGGATGAGTGTTAGGATTAGGCTTAGGAATAGGGTTTTTGTTAGGGTTAGGGTTAGCGTTAGGGTTAGGGTGAGGGTGAGGGTTAGGTTTAGGGTTAGCATTAGGATTATTGTTAGGGTTAGGGTTAGGGTGAGGGTGAGGGTTAGGTTCAGTGTGAGGGTTAGGTTTAGGGTTAGGTTTAGGGTGAGGGTAATGGTTAGGGTGAGGGTTAGCGCAAGGTTGAGCTTTAGGGTAAGCATTAGGATTAGGGTTAGGCTTAGTGTGAGGGTTAGGGTTAGGTTTAGGGTGAGGGTGAGGGTGAGGGTTGGGGTGAGGGTGAGGTTGAGGGTGTGGGTTTGATTTAGGATAAGGGAGAGGGTGAAGATTAGGTTTAGGTTTAGGATTAGGGTTAGGGTTAGGGTGACGTTGAGGGATAGGGTTACCATTAGGTTGAGGTTTAGGGTTAGTGTGAGGGTAGGGTGAGCATGAGGGTAAGGGGGAGGGGGAGGGTTGGGGTGAGGGTGAGACTTAAGGTTAGGGTTAGTGTTAGGGTGAGGGTTAGTGTGAGGGTAAGGGTTAGGGTTTGGTTTAGGGTTAGAGTGAGGATGAGGGTTAAGGTTAGTGTTAGGGGGAGGGTTAGGGTTAGTGTGAGGAGTAGGGTGAAGGTGAGGGTAAGGGATAGGGTGAGGGTTAGGGTTAGGTTTAGGGTTATGGTGGGGGTTAGGGAGAGGTTTGGGGTTAAGGTTAGGGTTATGTTTAGGATGAGGGTTAGTGTGAGGGTGATGGTTAAGGTGAGGGTTAGGGTTAGGTTGAGGTTGAGGGTTAGGGTGAGGGATTGGGTGAGGTTTTTGTTTAGGGTTAGGTTTAGGGTGAGGGTAAAGGTTAGGATGAGTTTTATGGTGAGGATGAGGTTTAGGGAGAGGTTTAGGGTTAGGTTGAGGGTTAGGGTTAGGATTAGGGTGAGGGTATGTTTTAGGGTGACTGCTAGGGTGAGGGTTAGGGTTAGGGTGAGGGTTCGGGATATGGTTAGGGTTATGGTTACAGTGACAGTGAGAGTGAGTGTTCGTATTAAGGTTAGGATTAGGCATATGGTTAGGTTTAGGGTTAGGGTGATGGTGAGGGTTAGGGTTAGGGTTAGGGTGAGGGTAAGGTTTAGGGTGAGGTTTAGGGTGAGGGTAAGGGTGAGGGTTAGGGTGAGGATTAAGGTGAGGGTGAGTGTATGTGTTAGATTGAGGGTTAGGTTGAGGGTTAGGTTTAGGGTGAGGGTTAGTGATAGGTTTACGGTTAGGTTTAGGGTGAGGGTGAGGGTGAGGGTTAGGGTTAGGTTCAGGGTGAGTGTGAGGTTCAGGGTTAGGATTAGGGTTTGCGTTAGGGTTACAATTACGCTGAAGGTGAGGGTGTGGGTGAGGGTTAGGGTTCGGGTGAGGGTGAGGATTACGGTGAGTTTTAGTGTGTGGGTTAGTGTTAGGGTTAGTGTGAGGATTAGGGTTAGGTTTATGGTGAAGGTAAGGGTTATGGTTAGATTTAGGGTAAGGTTTAGTGTTACGGTTATGGTGAGAGTGTGGGTTATGTTTAGTGTGAGTGTTAGGGTGAGGTTTAGATTTAGTTTTTGCTTTAGGGTTAGGGTGAGGGTTAGGGTGAGTGTGAGGGTTAGGGTTAGGGTTTGGGTGAGGGTTAGGGTGAAGGTTAAGGTTAGGGTGAGGGTGAGACTTAGAGTTAGGGTTCAGGTTAGTGTGAGGATAAGGGTTAGGGTTAGGTTTAGGGTTATTGTGAGGATTAGGGTTAGGGTGAGGGTTAGAGTTATGGTGAGGGTGAGGGTTAAGTTTAAGGTTGTGTGAGGGTTAGGGTTAGGGTGACGGTTAGGGTTAGGTTTTGGGTTAGGGTGAGGGTGAGGGTGAGGGTGACGGTTAGGGTGAGGGTGAAGTTGAGGGTGATGGTGAGGGTTAGGTTTAGGGTTAGGTTGAGGTTTAGGCTTAGTGTGAGGGTTGGATGAGCATGAGGTTAAGGGATAGGGTGAGGGTTAAGGTGAAGGTGAGAGTTAGGGTTAGGGTTAGTGTTTTGGTGAGGGTTCGTGTGAGGGATAGGGTTAGGGTTAGGGTTAGGGTTAGTGTGAGGATTAGTGTTAGGGTGAGGGTAAGTGTTCGGTTGAGGGTTAGGATTAGGGTGAGGGTTATGGTTAGGGTGAGGGTTTGGGTTAGGGTTATTGTTAGGGTTAGGTTTAGGGTTACAGTTACGGTGAGTGTGAGGTTGAGAGTTAGGGTTAGGGTTAGGGTGAAGTTTAGTGTTAGGGTTAAGGTTAGAGTTAGGGTTAAGGTGAGAGTGAGGTTTAGGGGTAGAGTTAGGATTAGGGTGAGGGTTAGGGTTAGGGTGTGTGTTAGGTTGGGGTTGTAGGTAAGGGTAAATTTGAGGGTTAGGCTGAGGGTGAGGGTTACAGTAAGGGTGAGGGTTAGGGTTAGGGTGAGGATTAGTGTTAGTGTTAGGGTGAGGGTGAGGGTTAGTTTTAGGATTAGTGTTAGGGTTAGTGTGAGGTTTAGGGTGAAGATGAGTGTTAGGGTAAGTGTTACGGTGAGGTTTACGGTTAGGGTGATGCTTTGGGTTAGTGTGAGCGTTACTGTTAGCGTTAGGGTTTATGTTAGGGTGAGGGTAAGTGTTAGGGTGAGGGTTAGGGTTCGGGTGAGGGTTATGGTTAGGGTGAGTATGAGGGTTAGGGTTAGGGTTATTGTTAGGTTTAGGGTTAGTGTTAGGGTTATGGTTAGGGTTATGCTTAGGGTTAGGGTTGGGATGAAGTTTAGTTTTAGGTTTATGGTTAGAGTTATGTTTAGGGTGAGGGTGAGATTTAGGGTTAGAGTTAGGGTTAGTGTTAGTGTTAGGGTTAGGGTGAGGGTTAGGGTTAGGCTTAAGCTTAGTCTTAGGCTTAGGCCGAGCATGAGGGTGAGGGTTAGGGTTCGGGTTAGGGTGAAGGTTAGATTGTGGTTTAGGGTTAGGATTAGGGTAAGGGTGAGGGCTAGGTTTAAGGTTAGGGTGAGGGCTAAGGTTAGGGATAGCATTAGGTTTAGGATTAGGGGTAGGGTGAGGGTGAGTTTGAGGTTTAGGGTTAGGGTTAGGCTTAGAGTTAGGGTGAGGGTTAGGGTTAGGGTTTGGGTTAGTGTGAGGGTGAGGCTGAGGATTAGGGTTAGGTTTAGGGTTAGGGTTAGTGTTAGGTTTATGGTTAGGGTTAGGGTTAGGATTAGGGGGAGGGTATGTTTTAGGGTGATGGTTAGGGTGTGGGTTAGGGTTAGGGTGAGGGTTAGGGATACGGTCAGGGTTATGGTTAGAGTGATGGTGAGAGTGAGTGTTAGTTTTAAAGTTAGCGTTAGGCTTAGGGTTAGGGATAGTGTTAGGGATACGTTTAGTGTTAGTGTTAGGGTGACGATGAGGTTTAGGGTTAGGGTTAGGGTCAGGGTAAGGTTTAGGGTGATGTTTAGGGTGAGGATTAGGTTCAGGGTTAGGGTTAGGGTGAGGGTGAGGCTTAGGGTTATGGTTAGATTCAGGGTGAGAGTGAGGTTCAGGGTTAGGATTAGGGTTAGGGTTAGGGTTAGGCTGAACGTGAGAGTGTGGTTGAGGTTTAGGGTTAGGGTTAGGGTGAGGGTTAGTTTGAATTTTAGTGTGTGGGTTTGTGTTAGTGTTAATGTGAGGATTAAGGTTAGGGTTATGGTGAAGGTAAGGGTTAGGGTAAGGTTTAGGGTAAGGTTTAGTGTTAGGGTTATGGTGAGAGTGAGGGTTAGGTCTAGTGTGAGTGTTAGGGTGAGGTTTAGATTTAGTGTTAGCTTTAGGGTGAGGGTGAGGTTTAGGGTGAGTGTGAGGGTTAGGGTTTGGGTGAGGGTTAGGGTGAAGGTGAAGGTTAGGGTGAGGGTGAGACTTAGAATTAGGGTTAGGGTGAGGGTGAGGGTTAGTGTGAGGATAAGGGTTAGGGTTAGGTTTAGGGTTATTGTGATGATGAGGGTTAGGGTAAGGCTTAGGGTGAGGGTGAGGGTTAAGTTTAAGGTTGTGTGAGGGTTAGGGTTAGGGTGAGTGTTAGGGTTAGGTTTTGTGTTAGGGTGAGGGCGAGGTGAGGGTGAGGGTTAGGGTGAGGGTGAAGTTGAGGGTGATGGTGAGGCTTAGAGTTAGGTTTAGGTTGAGGTTTAGGCTTAGTGTGTGGGTTGGGTGAGCATGATATTAAGGGATAGGGTGAGGGTTAGGGTTAGGGTGAGGGTTATGGTTAGGGTGAGTGTGAGAGTTAGGGTTATTGTTATGGTTAGGGTTAGAGTTAGGGTTATGGTTAGGGTTATGGTTAGGGTTAGGGTTAGAATGAAGTTTAGTTTTAGGGTTTGTGTTAGAGTTAAAGTTAGGTTGAGGGTGAGGGTGAGGGTTAGGGATCAGGTTAGGGTTCGGGTAAGTGTGAAAGTTAGTTTGAGTTTTAGGGTTAGGATTAGGGTAAGGGTGAGGGCTAGGATTAGGGTTAGGGTTCTGGTTAGGGTGAAGGGTAGATTGAGGTTTAGGGTTAGGTTGAGAATTAGGGTTAAGATTAGGGAATGGGTGAGAGTTATGTTTAGGTTTAGGGTGAGGATAAAGATGAGGATTAGGGTTAGGATTAGGCTTAGGGTGAGGGCTAGGGTGAGGTTAATGGTTAGGGTTAGTGTTAGATTAAGGTTTAGGGTTTGGTTTATTGTTAGGGTGAGGGTTAGGTTCAGGATTAGGGTTATGTTGAGGGTGAGGATTAGGGTTAGGGTGAGGGTTAGGGTTGGTATTAGGGTTAGCATGAGGGTGAGTGATAGGATTAGCGTTAGATTTAGGGTGAGGGTTAGGTTTAAGGTTAGGATTAGTGTTATTGTTAGGGTCAGGGTTAGAGTTATGGTGAGGGTGAGGGTGAGGGTGGGGGTGAGGGTTAGTGTTAGGGTGAGGTTTAGGGATAGGGTAGAATTAGAGTTAGGGTGAGCTTGAGGTTTAGGGTTAGATTTAGTGTTAGTTGGAGGGTTAGTTCGAGGCCTGGGTTAAGGTTAATTTTAGGGTTAAGGATAGGGTGAATGTTAGGTTGAGGTTTAGGGTTGTGGTTAGGGTTAGGGTTAGGATTATCGTGAGGCTCACCCTCACCCTAATCCTAATGCTAATCCATAACCCTAATCCTAACCATCACGGTGAGTGTGAGGGTTAGGGTTAGGGTTAGGCTTAGGCTTAAGTTTAGGCTGAGGGTGAGGGTGGGGGTGAGGATTAGGTTTAGGGTGATGGTTAGGATTAGGGTTATGGTGAGGGTTAAGATGAGGGTTAGAATTAAAATTAGGGTTAGGGTGAGGTCTAGGGTGAGGTTGATGGTTAGGTTTAGGGTGAGGTTAGGATGAGGTTTAGGGTTAGGGTGAGGTTTAGGGTGAGATTGATGGTAAGGGTAAATTGAGGTTTAGGCTGAGGGTGAGGGTTAAGTTAAAGGTGAGGGTTAGGCTTAGGTTTAGGGTTAGGGTGAGGTTTAGATTGAGGATTAGGGTTAGAGTTAGTGTGAGGTTTAGAGTGAGTATGAGGGTTAGGGTTAGTGTGAGGGTGAGGGTTAGAATTAGGGTTAGGGTGAGGTCTAGGGTGAATGTGAGGGTTAGGATTAGGGTTATGGTTAGGGTGAGGTTTACAATTAGGCTGAGGGTTAGGTTTAGTTTGAGGGTTAGTGTTAGGGTTAGGGTTAGTATTAGGATTAGGTTTAGTGTTAGGGTGAGGGTTAGAGTTAGGGTGAGGGTTATGGTTAGGTTGAGGGTTAGGGTTCTGGTTAGGTTTATTGTTAGGTTTAGGATTAGGGTTCCGGTTCAGGTGAGGATGAGGGTTAGGGTTAGGGTTAAGGTGAAGTTTAGTGTCAGGGTTAAGGTTAGAGTTAGTGTTAGGGTGTGGGTGAGGTATAGGGGTACAGTTAGGTTTAGGATGAGGGTTAAGGTTAATGTGCGGGTTATCATGGGGGTGAAGGTAAGGGTAAATATGAGGGTTAGGCTGAGGGTGAGGGTTATGGTAAGGGTGAGGGTTAGGGTTAGGGTGAGGGATAGTGTTAGCTTTAGGATGAGGGTGAAGGTAATATTGAGGATTAGTGTTAGGGTTAGTGTGAGGTTTAGGGTGAGGATGAGGGTTAGGGTTAGGGTGAGGGCTATGGTGAGTTTGAGGGTTAAGGTTAGTGTTAGGGTGAGGTTTAGGTTTAGGGTGATTTTTAGGGTTAGTGTGAGGTTTAGTGAGAGGGTTAGGGTTAGTGTTAGGGTGAGGGTAAGTGTTAGAGTGAGGGTTAGGGTTAGGGTGAGGGTTATTGTTAGGGTGAGGGTTAGGTTAGGGTTAGGTTTATTGTTAGGGTTAGGGAAAGGGTTAAGGTTACGGTGAGGGTGAGGGTTAGGGTTAGGGTTAGGATGAGGTTTAGGTTTAGGGTTAGTGTTAAAGTGAGGGTTAGGCTGAGGGTTAGGGTTAGGTTTAGGCTTAGGCTTTCGCTTAGTCTTAGGCTGAGCATGAACTTGAGTGTTAGGGTGAGGGTTAGGGTTAGGGATAGGGTTAGGGTGAGGGTTAGGATGAGGTTTAGGATTAGGATAAGTGTAGGGGTGAGAGCTAGGCTGAGGGTTAGGGTGAGGGTTAGGGTAAGGGATAGGGCTTGGTTTAGGATTAGGGTTTGGGTGAGGGTGAGTGTGAGAATTAGGATTAGGGTTAGGGTTAGGCTTAGAGTTAGGATGAGGGTTAAGGTTAGGGTTTGGGTTAGGGTGAGGGTGAGGCTGAGTATTAGGGTTAGGTTTAGGGTTAGTGTTAGGTTTAGGTTTATGGTTAGGGCTAGGGTTACGGTGAGGCTTAGGGTTAGGGTTAAATTTAGCCTTAGAGTTAGGGTGATGGTTATGGTTAGGGTTTGGGTTAGGGTCAGGGTGAGGCTGAGGATTAGGGTTGGTTTTAGGGTTAGGTTTGGCTTTAGGGTTAGTGTTAGGTTTAGGGTTAGGTTTAGGGTTACTCTGAGGGTTAGGGTTAGGGTTAGGGTTAGGCTGAGGGTGAGGTGGGGTTGAGGATTAGTGTTATGTTTAGGGTTAGTCTTAGGGTTAGGGTTATGTTTAGGGTGAAGGTTAGGATTAGGGTTATGGTTATTCTTAGGGTTAGGTTTAGGGTTAAGGTTACGGTGAGGGTGAGGGTGAGGGTTAGGGTTAGGGTTAGGTTGAGGTTTAGGGTTTAGGTTAGGGTTAGAGTCAAGTTTAGGGTGAGGGTGAGGTTTAGTGTCAGAGTTAGGTTTAGGGTGAGGGTTAGGTTGAGGGTTAGGGTTAGGGTTAGGGTTAGGGTTAGCAATAGGGTGAGAGTTACTTGGAGGTTTTGGATTAGGGAAAGGGTTAGGATTAGGGTAAGGATGAGGGTGCGTGTGTTTGTTAGGGTGAGGTTTTGGGTTAGGAATAGGAATAGGCTGAGGGTGAGGTTGAGGGTGAGGGTTAGGGTTACTGTGAGGTTTAGAGTAAGGGTTAGGGGGAGGGTTAGGATGAGTGTTAGGGTTAGGTTTAGGGTTAGGGTGAGAGCTAGGGTGTGGGTGAAGTTTAGGTTTAGGGTTAGGATGAGGGTTAGGTTTAGGGTTAGGGTGAGAGTTAGGGTTCGGTTTAAGTTTAGGTTTAGGTTGAGGGTTTTGGTGAGGGTGAGGGTTAGGGTTAGGTTGAGGGTTAGGGTTCAGATGAGGGTTATGGTGAGGGTGAGGTTTAGGGTTAGGTTTAGGGTTAGGGTGAAGCTGAGGTTGAGGGTTAAGGTTAGGGTTAGGATTAGGTTTAAGGTAAGGGTTAGGGTGAGTGTGAGCTTTAGGGTTAGGGTTAGGGTTAGGCTTAGAGTTAGGCTAAGGGTGAGGATTAGTGTGAGGGTTAGGGTTAGGGTGAGTTAGGGTTAGGGTTAGGGTGAGAGTTAGGGTTCGGTTAAGATTAGGGTTAGGGTCAGTGTTAGGGTTAGCGTTACGGTGAGCGTGAGGGTTAGGTTGAGGTTTATGGTTAGGTTTAGGGTTAGGGTGAGGGTTAATTTTAAGGTTAGGGTGAGGGTAAGGATGAGGATTAGGTTTAACATTAGGGTTAGTGTGAGGGCTAAGGTGATGGTGATGGTTAGGGTTAGTGTTAGAATAAAGTTTAGGTTTATGGTTAGGGTTAGGGTGAGCGTTAGCTTGAGGGTTAGGGTTACGGTGAGGGTGAGGGTTAGGGTTATGATGAGGGTTAGGTTTAGGATTAGGTTTAGGGTGAAGTGGAGTGTTAGGATTAGGGTTAGGTTTATGGTTAGGGTTAGGTTTAGGGTTAGGATTAGTGTTATTGTTAGGGTTAGGATTAGAGTTATGGTGAGGGTGAGGGTGAGTGTTAGGGTTAGGGTTAGGGTGAGGTTTAGGATTAGGGTTAGGATTAGGGTGAGTGTGAGGTTTAGGGTTAGATTTAGGGTTAGTTGGAGGGTTGGGTCGAGGGTGAGGTTTAGGTTTAGTTTTAGGATTAAGGTTAGGGTGAGGGTTAGGTTGGGGTTTAGGGTTAGGATTAGGGTTAGGGTAAGGATAAGGTGAGGGTGAGTATGAGTGTGAGGGTTAGGGTTAGGCTTAGGCTTAGGCTTAGGGTTAGGCTGAGGGTTAGGGTGGGGGTGAGGATTAGGTTTAGGGTGATGGTTTGGATTAGGGTTATTCTGAGGGTCAGGATGAGGGTTCGAATTAGGATTAGGTTAGGGTGAGGGCTGGGGGAGGGGGAGGGTTAGGCTTAGGGTGACGGTTAGGTTTACGTTTAGGGTGAGGGTTAGGATGAGGTTTAGGGTGAGGATGATGGTAAGGGTGAAGGTGAGGTTTAGGCTGAGGGTGAGGGTTAAGTTAAGGGTGAGGGTTAGGGTTGGGTTTAGGGTTAGGGTGAGGTTTAGGGTGAGGATGAAGGTTTGGGTTAGTGTGAGGTTGAGGGTTAGAATTAGGGTTAGGGTGAGGTCTAGGGTGAGAGTGAGGGTTAGCATTAGGGTTAGGGTTAGGTTGTGGTTGAGGATTAGGGTGAGGGTTAGGCTGAGTGTGAGGGTTAATGTTAGGGTTAGGGTTAGTGTTAGGATGAGTTTTAGTGTTAGGGTGAGGGTTAGAGTTAGGGCGAGGGTTATGGTTAGGGTAAGGGTTAGGGTGAGGGTTAGGGTTACTGTTAAGTATAGGGTTAGGGTTCCAGTTCAGGTGAGGGTGAGGGTTAGGGTTAGTGGTAGGGTGAGGTTTAGTGTTAGGCTTAGGGTTAGAGTTAGGGTTAGGGTGAGGGTGAGGTTTAGGCGTACAGTTAGGTTTAGGATGAGGGTTAGGGTTAGTGTGCGGGTTAGCATGGGGGTGACGGTAAGGGTAAAGATGAAGGTTAGGCTGAGGGTGAAGGTTATGGTAAGGGTGAGGGTTAGGGTTAGGGTGACGGTTAGTGTTAGCTTTAGGGTGAGTGTGAGGGTTATATTGAGGATTAGTGTGAGGTTTAGTGTGAGGATGAGGGTTAGGTTTAGGGTGAGGCCTATGGTGAGTTTGAGAGTTAAGGTTAGTGTTAGGGTGAGGTTTAGGGTTAGGATTAGGGTTAGGTTGAGGGCTAGGTTTAGGGTGAGGGTTAGGGTTAGTGTTAATGTGAGTTTTAGGGTTAGGGTTAGGGTTAGGTTTAGGGTGAGGGTTAGGATGAGGGGTAGGGTTACGTAAGGGTGAGGGCTAGGGTTTGGGTGAAGGTTAGAGTTAGGTTTAGAGTTAGGATGAGGGTGAGGGTTAGGATTAGGGTTAGGGTTAGGGTTATTGTTAGGGTTACGGTTACGGTGAGGGTGAGGGTGAGGGTGAGGGTTGGGGTTAGGGTTAGGTTGAGGTTTTTAGTGTTAGGGTTAGGGTTAGAGTTAGGGTTAGGGTGAGGTTAGGGTTAGGGTTACTCTGAGGGTTAGTGTTTGGTTTAGGGTATGGGTTACGGTGAGGGTTGTGGTTAGGGTGAGGGTTAGGATTAGGGTTAGGTTATTGTTAGGGTTAGGTTTAGGTTTTGGGTTAGGGTTAGAGTTAGGATTAGGGTGAGGGTGAGGTAAAGAGTTAGAGTTATTGTAAGGGTGAGGGTTAGCTTGAATGTTAGGGTTAGGGTTAGTGTTAGGGTTAGGGTTAAGTTTAGGGTGAGGGTGAGGTTAGGGTTGGGGTTATGGGGAGGTTCAGGATGAGGGTTAGGGTTAGGATTAGGGCTAAGTTGAGTGCTAGGTTGAGGGTCAGGTTTAGGCTTAGGGTTAGGGTGAGGTTTAGTTTTAGGGATAGGGTGAGGGTGAGGTTTAGGTTTAGAGTTAGGGTAAGGGTGAGGCTGAGGATGAGGGTTAGCATTAGGGTTAGTGTTAGATTTAGGGTTAGGGTGAGGGTTAGGATTAGGGTGAGGGTAATGGTGAGGGTTAGGCTTAGGCTTAGGTTACGATTAGGATTAGGGTAAGGGATAGGGTAAGTGAGATGGTTAGGGTTAGGGTTAGGCTTAGGCTTAGGTTTAGGCTGAGAGTGAAGGTGAGTTTGAGGGTTAGGGTTAGGGTGAAAGTTAGGGTTAGGGTTAGGGTGAGACTTAGGATTCGATTATATTTAGGGTTAGGGTGAGGGTTAGGGTTAGGTTTAGGGTTAGGGTGAGGGCTAGGGTGAGGGTGAGGTTTAGGGTTTGTGTTAGGGTAAGGTTTATTGTTAGGGTTAGGGTTTGAGTTACGGTTAGGATGAGGGTTAGGGTTACTGTGAGGGTGAGGGTTAGTGTTAGGTTGAGGGTTAGTGTTACGATTATGGTTAGGGTGAGGGTGAGTTTTAGGATTAGGTTTAGGGTTAGGGTTAGGTTTATTGTTAGGATTACTGTTATGGTTACTGTTAGGGTTAGAGTTATGGTGATGGTGAGGGTGAGTGTGAGGGTGAGGGTTAGGGTTCGGGTGAGGTTTAGGGTTAAGTTTAGGATTAGGGTTAGGATGACGGGGAGGTTAAGGGTTGGCTTTAGGGTTAGTTGTAGGATTAGGTCCAGCGTTAATGTTAGGGTTAGTGTTAGGGTTAAGGTTAGGGTGAGGTTTAGGTTGAGGATTAGTGTGAGGGTTAGTTTTAGATTTAGGGTTTAGGATGAGGTTTAGGGTTAGGGTTAGGTTTAGGATTAATGTTAGTGTTAGGCTTAAGTTGAGGGTTAGTGTGAGGGTGAGGTTTAGGGTTAGGGTTAGGATTCGGATTAGGATTAGGGTTAGTGTGAAAGATAGGTTGAGGGTTAGGGTTAGAGATAGGGTTAGGCTTAGGATTAGGCTGAGGGTGAGGTTGAGGGTGAGGGTTAGGTTTATGGTGAGGGTTAGGATCAGGATAAGTGTGAGAGTTAGGATTCAGGTTAAGTTTAGGGTTACGGTGAAGGTTAGGGTAAAGGTTACAGTGAGGGTAAGGGTTAGGGTTAGGTTGAGGGTTAGGGTTAGGCTTAGGGTTAGTGTGAGGGTGAGGGTGAGGGTTACAGTCAGTGTTAGGGTGAGGGTTAGGATGAGGGTTAGGGTTAGGATTAGGGTTAGGGGGAGGGCTAGGTTGAGGTTGAGGTTTAGGTTTAGAGTTAGTGTGAGGTTTAGGATGAGGGATAGGGTTAGGATTAGGGTTAGGCTGAGGGCTCGGTTGAGGGTGAGGGTTAGAGTAAGGGTTAGGCTTAGGCTTAGGGTTAGGCTGAGCATGAGGTTGAGAGTGAGGTTTAGGGTTATGGTGATGGTTAGGTTTAAGGTTAGGGTGAGGGTTAGGATGAAGGTTAGGGTTAGGGTGAGGTTTAGGGTGAGGATGATGGTAAGAGTAAAGGTGAGGTTAAGGCTGAGGTTGAGGGTTAAGATAAGGGTGAGGGTTAGGGTTAGGTTTATGGTTATGGTTAGGGTTAGGATGAGGTTTAGATTGACGATTATGGTTAGAGTTAGGGTTAGTGTGATGTATAGGGTGAGGATGAGGGTTAGGGTTATGGTGAGAGTGAGGGTTAGAATTAGGTTTAGGGTGAGGGCTAGGGAGAGGGTGAGGGTTAGAGTTAGGGTTAGGGTTAGGGTGAGGTTTAGGATTAAGGTGAGGGTTAGGGTTAGTTTGAAATTTAGTGTTAGGGTAAGGGTTAGTGTTAGGGTGAGGTTGTTAGGGTCAAGGTTAATGTTAGTGTTAGGGTTATGTTTAGGGTGAGGGTTAGTGTATGGGTTAGGGTAATTGTTAGGGTTATTGTTAGGGTTAGGGTTAGGGTAACAGTTACTGTGAGTGTGAGGCTTAGGGTTAGGGTTAGGGTGAGGTTGAGGCAGAGTTGGAGGGTAAGGTTTAGGGTTAGTTTTAGAGTTAGGGTTAGGGTGATGGTTAGGGTGAGGATGAGTTTGAGGGTGAGGGTTAATCTTAGGGTTAGGATTAGGATTCGTGTAAGGGTTCAGGTGAGTGTGAGGGTTAGGGTTAGGCTCAGGATTCGGCTGAGAGTGACAGTGAGGTTGAGGGTTAGGGTTAGGGTGAGGGTGAGGGCTAGGTTGATGATGAGGGTTATTGTCAGTGTTTGGGTAAGGTTTAGGGTTAGGGTTAGGGTTTCGTTTAGGGTTAGGTTGAGGGTTATTGTTACCGTGAGGTTGAGGGTTAGGGTTAGGTTGAGGGTTAGGGTTAAATTATGTTTAGGGAGAGGGTGAGTGTTAGGATTAGGGTTAGAGTTATGGTTAGGTTTAGGGTTAGGGTTAGGGTTAGGGTGAGGTTTAGGTTTAGGGTTAGGGTGAGGGTGAAATTTAGCGTTAGATTTAGGCTTAGTTGGAGGGTTAGGTCGAGCGTTAATGTTAAGGTTAGTGTTAGGGTTAAGGTTAGGGTGAGGGTTAGGTTGAGGTTTAGGGTTAGGGTTAGGGTTAGGATTAGGCTTAGGGTGAGTTGAGTGTGAGGGTTAGGCTGAGGGTGAGGGAGTGGGTGAGGATTATGGTTAGGGTGATGTTTAGCGTTCCGGTTAAGGTGAGGGTTAGGATGAGGGTTAGGGATAGGCTTAGGGTTAGGGTGAGGGCTAGGGTGATGGTGACGGTTAGGGTAAGTGTTAGGCTTAGGGTTAGGCTGAGCATGCGAGTGAGGGTGAGGTTTAGGGTTAAGTATAGGGTGAGATTTAGTGTTAGTGTTAGGGTTAGAGTTAGGGTTAGGACGAGAGTGAGGTTTAGGGGTAGGGTTAGGGTTAGGGTTAGGGTTAGGGTGGGGGTGACGGTAAGGGTAAACGTGAGGGTTAGGATGAGGGTGAGGGTTATGGTAAGGGTGAGGGTTAGGTTTAGGATGAGCTTTAGGGTTAGGGTGAGGGTGAGGGTTAGATTGAGGATTAGTGTTAGGGTTAGTGTGATGTTTAGGATGAGGATGAAGGTTAGGTTTAGGGTGAGGGGTAGGGTGAGGGTGAGGGTGAGGGTTAGATTCAGGACTAGTGTTTGGGTTAGTGTGATGTTTAGGGTGAGGTTGAGGTTTAGGGTTAGGGTTAGGGTTAGGATTAATTTTAGGGTTAGGCTTAAGGTGAGGGTTAGGGTGAGGGTGAGCTTTAGTGTTAGTGTTAGGATTAGGATTAGGGTTAGGGTTAGGGTGAGTGTGAGGGTTAGTGTTAGGGTTAGGGTTAGCCTTAGTTTTAGGCTGAATGTGAGGGTGAGGGTGAGGGTTACGGTGAGGGTGAGGGTTATGGTTAGGGTTAGGGTGAGAGTTAGGGTTAGGGTTAGGTTGAGGGTTAGGGTTAGGGTTAGGGTGAAGGTGAGGATGAGGGTGAGGGTTAGTGTTAGGGTGAGGGTTAGGATGAGTGTTAGGTTTAGGATTAGGTTTAGGGTGAGGGCTAGGGTGAGGGTGAGGTTTAGGGTTAGGTTTAAGGTGAGGTTTAGGGTTAGGGTTAGGGTTAGGGTCAGGTTTAGGGTTAGTGTTAAGGTTAGGGTGAAGCTGAGGGTGAGGGTTACGGTTAGGGTTAGTGTTAGAGTTAGGGTTACAGTGAGGGTTCGGATGAGGTTGAGGTTTAGGCTTAGTGTTAGGATTAGGATTAGGGTACAGGTTAGGGTAAGTGTGAGGGTTAGGGTTAGGGATAGGGTTAGCCTTATGGTTAGGCTGAGGGTGAGGGTGAGGGATAGGGTTAGGGTGAGAGTTTGTTGTAGGATTATGGTGAGTGTTAGTGTTCGGGTTATATTTAGGGTTAGGGTGAGGGTTAGGGTTATGGTGAGGGTTAGGGTTAGGTTGAGGGTTAGGGTTAGGATTAGGATTAGGGTGAGTGTTAGTGTTCGGGTTAGGGTGAGGGTTGGATTAGGATTAGGGTTAGGATTAGGGTTAGGGTGAGGGCTATGGTGAGGGTGAGTGTTACAGTGAGGGGGTAGGGTTAGTGTTAGGGTGAGGGTTAGGGTTATGATTTGGGTTAGTGTAAGGGTGAGTTTTAGGGTTAGATTTAGGGTTAGGGGGAGGGTTAGGTCGAGGGTTAAGGTTACGGTCAGTGTTAGGGTTAAGGTTATGGTGAAGGTTAGGTTGAGGTTTAGGTTTAGGGTTAGGGTTAGGATTAGGATTAGGGTGAGTGTATGTGAGGGTTAGGGTTAGGCTTAGGCTTAGGGTTTGGGTTATCCTGAGGTTGAGGTTGGGGGTGAGTATTAGGGTTAGGGTGATGGTTAGGTTTAGGGTTAGGGTGATGGTTAGGATGAGGGATAAGTATAGGATTTGTTTTAGTGTCAGGGCTAGTGTGTGGGTGAGGTTTATAGTAAGGTATAGGCTTAGGTTTCGGGTTAGGCTGAGCATGAGTTTGAGGGTGAGGGTTAGGGTTATGGTGATGGTTAGGTTTAAGTTTAGGTTGAGGGTTCGGATGAGGTTTAGGGTTAGAATGAGGATGATAATAAGAGTAAATGTGAGGTTTAGGCTGAGGGTGAGGAATAAGATAAGGGTGAGGGTTAGGGTTAGCTTTTGCGTTAGGTTTAGGGTTAGTGTGAGGTTTAGATTGAGGATTAGGTTTAGGTTTATGGTTAGTGTGAGGTTTAGGGTGAGGATTAGGGTAAGGGTTAAGGTGAGGGTGAGGGTTAGAATTAGGGTTAGTTTGAGGGCTAGAGTGAGGGTGAGGGTTACAGTTAGGGTTAGGGTGAGGTTTAGGGTTATTGTGAGGGTTAGTCTTATGTTTAGAGTTAGTGTTAGCGTGAAGTTAAGTGTTAGGGTAAGGGTTAATGTTAGGGTGAGGATTATGGTTAGGGTGAGGGTTCGGGTTAGGTTTAGGGTTAGGTTTAGTGTTAGGGTTAGGATTAGAGTTAGGGTTAGTGTGAGAGTGAGGTTTAGGTTTAGAGTTAGGGTAAGGTTGAGGCTGAGGTTGAGAGTTAGGTGTAGGGTTAGAGTTAGAGTTAGGGTTAGGGTGAGGTTTAGGGTGAGGGTGAGGGTGATGGCGAGGGTTAGGCTTAGGATTGGGATTAGGATAAGTGTAAGTGTTAGGGTGAGTGTGAGGGTTAGGGTTAGGCTTAGGCTTAGGCTTAGGGTTAGGCTGAGAGTGAGGGTGAGGTTGAGGGTTAGGGTTAGGGTGAGGGTTAGAGTTAGGTTCAGGGTGAGAGTTAGGGTTCGGGTTAAGTTTAGGGTTAGGGTGAGCGTTAGGGTAACAGTTACAGTGAGGGTGAGGGATAGGGTTAGGTTGAGGGTTAGAGTAAGGTTTAGGGTTAGGGTGAGATGAGGGTGAGGGTTAGGGTTAGGGTTAGGGTGAGGGTTAGGATGAGGGTTAGTTTAAGAATTAAGGTTGGGGTGAGGGCTAGGGTGAGGGTGAGGTTTATGGTTTGGGTTAGGCTGAGGTTTAGGGTTAGGTTTAGGCTTAGGGTTAGGGTGAGGGTGAGGTTAAGGGTTAGAGTTAGGGTTTGGGTGAGGCTGAAGGTGAGGTTTAGGGTTAGGCTTAGTGATAGAGTTAGGGTTAGGGTTAGGGTGAGGTTTAGGATTAGGGAGGGGGAGGGTTGGGATTAGGGTTAGGATTCAGATAAGGGTTAGGGTGAATGTGAGAGTTAGGGTTAGGGCTAGGCTTAGGCTTAGGGTTTTGCTGAGCGAGAGGTTGAGCGTGAGGGTTAGGGTTAGGGTGATGGTTAGGATTAGTGTTATTGTTAGGGTTAGGTTTAGAGTTATGGTGAGGGTAGGGTGAGGGTTAGGGTTAGTGTTAGCATGAGGTTTAGGGTTAGGGTTAGGATTAGGTTGAGGGTGAGGGTGAGGTTTAGGGTTAGATTTAGGGTAAGGTCGAGCGTTAATATTAGGATTAGTGTTCGGGTTAAGGTTAGGATGAGGGTTAGGTTGAGGTTTAGGGTTAGGGTTAGGTTTAGAATGAGGGTTAGGTTGAGGGTGAGTGTGAAGGATAGTGTTAGGGTTAGGCTTAGGCTTAGGGTTAAGCTAAGGTTGAGGGTGGGGGTGAGGATTAGGGTTAGGGTGATGGTTAGTGTTTGGGTTAGGGTTATGGTTAGGATGAGGTTTATGGTTAGGCTTAGGGTTAGGGTGAGGGCTAGGGTGAGGGTGAGGGTTAGGGTAAGGGTAAGGGTTAAGCTTAGGCTTAGGATTAGGCTGAGCATGAGGTTGAGGGTGAGGGTTAGGGTTAGGGATAAGGTGAGGTTTAGTGTTAGTATTAGGGTTAGAGTTAGGGTTAGGGTGAGGGTGAGGTTTAGGGGTAGGGATAGGGTCAGGGTGAGGGTTATAGTTCGGGTGAGGGTTAGGGTGGGGGTGACGGTAAGGGTAAAGGTGAGGGTTAGGCTGAGGGTGAGGTTTATGTTAAGGGTGAGGGTTAGGTTTACGATGAGGGTTAGTGTTAGGGTTAGGCTGAGGGTGAGGGTTAGATTGAGGATTAGTGTTAGGGTTAGTGTGAGGTTTAGGGTGAGGATGAGTTTTAGGGTTAGGGTTAGGCTTAGGATTAATGTTAGGGTTAGGCTTAAGGTGAGGGTTAGGGTGAGGGTGAACTTTAGTGTTAGTGTTAGGATTAGGATTAGCGTTAAATTTAGGGTGAGTGTGAGGGTTAGTGTTAGGGTTAGGGTTAGGATTAGTTTTAGGCTGAATGTGAGGGTGAGGGTGAGGGTTACGGTGAGGGTTAGGGTTAGGGTTAGGGTGAGAGTTAGGGTTAGGGTTAGGTTGATGGTTAGGGTTAGGGTTAGGGTTAGGGTGAAGGTGAGGGTGAGGGTGAGGGTTAGTGTTAGGGTGAGGGTTAGGATGAGGGTTAGGGTTAGGATTAGAGTTAGGGTCAGGGCTAGGGTGAGGGTGAGTTTCAGGTTTAGGTTTAGGGTGAGGTTTAGGATTAGGTTTAGGGTTAGGGTTAGGGTGAGGGTCAATGTTTAGGGTTAGAGTTAAGGTTATGGTGAGGCTGAGGGTGAGGGTTAGGGTTAGGGTTAGTGTTAGAGTTATGGTTACAGTGATGGTTCGGGTGAGGGTGAGGTTTAGGCTTAGTGTTAGGATTAGGATTAGGGTACAGGTTAGGGTAACTGTGAGGGTTAGGGTTAGGGATAGGGTTAGCCTTATGTTTAGGCTGAGGGTGAGGGTGAGGGTGAGGGATAGGGTTAGGGTGAGAGTTAGGGGTAGTATTAGGGTGAGTGTTAGGGTTCAGGTTAAGTTTAGGGTTAGGGTGAGGTTTAGTGTTTAGGATGAGTTTTAGGGTTAACGTTAGGGTTAGGATTAATGTTAAGTTTAGGCTTAAGTTGAGGGTTAGGGTGAGGATGAGGTTTAGGTTTAGGTTTAGTATTAGGATTATGTTTAGTGTTAGGGTGAGGAATATGATAAGGGTTAGGGTTAGGGATAGGGTTAGGGTTAGGTATAGGCTGAGGGTGAGGGTGAGGGTGAGGGTTAGGGTTAGGGTGAGGGTTAGGGTCAGGATAAGTTTGAGAGTTAGGGTTCGGTTAAATTTAGGGTTAGGGTGAGGGTTATGTTAACAGTTACATTGAGGGTGAGGTTTAGGGTTAGGTTGAGGGTTAGGGCTAGGGTTAGGGTTAGGGTGAGGGTGAAGGTTAGGGTTAGTGTTAAGGTGAGGGTTAGAATGAGGTTTAGGGTTAGGATAAGGGTTAGTGTGAGGGCTAGAATGAGGGTGAGGTTTAGTGTTAGGATTAGGTTGAGGTTTAGCATTAGGTTTAGGGTTAGGGTTAGGGTGAGGGTGAGGTTTAGGGTTAGAGTTAGGGTTAGGCTGAGGGTGAGGGTTAGGGTTAGGTTTAGTGTTAGAGTTAGGGTCACGATGAGGGTTCGGGTGAGTGTGAGGGTTGGCTTAGTGTTATGCATAGGATTAGGGTAAGGGTTAGTGTGAGTGGGAGGGTTAGGGTTAGGGTTAGGTTTAGGCTTAGGTTTAGGCTGAGGGTGAGGGTGAGGTTAAGGGTTAGGGTTGGGGTGAGATTTAGGGTTAGGTTTAGGGTGAGAGTTAGGGTTCGGTTCAAATTTAGGTTTAGTTTGAGGGTTAGGGTTAGAGGTACTGTGAGCATGAGGGTTGGGGTTAGGTTGAGGGTTAGGCTTAGGATTAGGATTAGGGTGATGGTAAGTGTTAGGCTTTGGCTGAGGGTTAGGATGAGGATTAGGGATAGGATTAGGTTTAGGGTGAGGGCTAGGATGAGGGTGAGGGTTAGGGTTAGTGTTTGGGTGAGGTTTAGGGTTAGGGTTAGTGTTCGGGTGAGGGTTAGGATGAGGGTTAGGGTTACAGTGAGGGTGAGGGTTAAGGTAAGTGTGATGGTTAGGGTTAGGATTTGGGTTAGGGTGAGGGTGAGTTTTGGGTTAGATTTATTGTTAGGGGGAAGGTTAGGTCGAGGGTTAGGTTGAGGTTTAGGGCTAGGGTTAGGGTGAGGGTGAGGGTATGTGAGGGTTAGGGTTAGGGTTAGGGTTAGGTTTAGGGTTAGGTTTAGTGTTAGGCTTAGGCTTAGGTTTAGGCTGAGGGTGAGGGTGCGGTTAAGGGTTAGGGTTGGGGTGAGATTTAGGGTTATGTTTAGGGTGAGAGTTAGGGTTCGGATCAAATTTATGTTTAGTTTGAGGGTTAGGGTTAGAGGTACTGTGAGCATGAGGGTTGGGGTTAGGTTGAGGGTTAGGCTTAGGATTAGGATTAGGGTGATGGTAATAGTTAGGCTTTGGGTGAGGGTTAGGAAGAGGATTAGGGATAGGATTAGGTTTGGGGTGAGGGCTAGGATGAGGGTGAGGGTTAGGGTTAGTGTTTGGTGAGGTTTAGGGTTAGGGTTAGTGTTCGGGTGAGGGTTAGGATGAGGGTTAGGGTTACAGTGAGGGTGAGGGTTAGGGTAAGTGTGATGGTTAGGGTTAGGATTTGGGGTAGGGTGAGGGTGAGTTTTAGGGTTAGATTTATTGTTAGGGGGAAGGTTAGGTCGAGGGTTAGGGTTAGCGTTAGGGATAAGGTTAGGGTGAGGGTTAGGTTGAGGTTTAGGGCTAGGGTTATGGTGAGGGTGAGGGTATGTGAGGGTTAGGGTTAGGCTTAGGGTTAGGCTGAGAGTGAAGGTAAGGTTGAGGGTTAGGGTGAGGGTGAGGGTTAGAGTTCGGTTCAGGGTGAGAGTTAGGGTCCGGGTTAAGTTTAGGGTTAGGGTGAGGGTTAGGGTAACGGTTTCAGTGAGAGTGAGGGTTAGGGTTAGGTTGAGGGTTAGGGTAAGGTTTAGGGTTAGGGTGAGGGTGAGGGTGAGGGTGAGGGTTAGGGTTAGTGTTAGGGTGAGGGTTAGGATGAGGGTTAGTTTAAGGATTAGGGTTAGGGTGAGGGATAGGGTGAGGGTGAGGTTTATGGTTTGGTTTAGGCTGAGGTTTAAGGTTAGGTTTAGGCTTAGGGTTAGGGTGAGGGTGAGGTTTAGGGTTAAAGTTAGTTTTTGGGTGAGGCTGAGGGTGAGTGTTAGGGTTAGGCTTAGTGTTAGAGTTAGGGTTACGGTGAGTGTTAGTGTGAGGTTGAGGGTTGGGGTTAGGGTTAGGATTCAGGTAAGAGTTAGAGTGAGTGTGAGAGTTAGGGTTAGGGCTAGTCTTAGGCTTAGGGTTAGGCTGAGTGAGAGGTTGAGTGTGAGGGTTATGGTTAGGGTGATGATTAGCATTACGGTTAGGGTGAGGGTTAGGATGAGGTTTAGTGTTAGGGTGAGGGTTAGGTTGAGGATGTTGGTAAGGGTTAAGTTGAGGTTTAGGCTGAGGGTGAGGGTTAAGATAAGGGTGAGTGTTAGGGTTAGGTTTTGGGTTAGGATTAGGGTTAGGGTGAGGGTTAGATTGAGGATTAGGGTTAAGGTTAGGGTTACTGTGAGGTTTAGAGTGAGGATGAGTGTTAGGGTTAGGGTGAGGGTGAGGGTTAGAATTAGGGTTAGGATGAGGGCTAGGTTGAGGGTAAGGTTTAGAGTTAGGTTTAGGATATGCGTGAGGTTTAGGATCAGGGTGAAGGTTAGGGTTAGTGTGAGGGTTAGTATTAGGGTTAGGGTTAGTGTTAGAGTGAGGGTAAGTGTTAGGGTGAGGGTTAATGTTAGGGTGAGGGTTTATGGTTAGAGTTAGGGTTAGGGTTAGGGTTATTGTTAGGGTTAGGGTTACAGTTATGATGAGGGTGAGGGTTAGGGTAAGGGTTAGGTTGACCGATAGGCTTAGGTTAAACTTAGGGTTAGGGTTAGGGTGAGGGTGAGGGTGAGGGTTAGGGTTAGTTTTAGGGTGAGGCTTAGCATGAGGGTTAGGGTTAGGATTAGGGTTAGGGTGAGGGCTAGGGTGAGGGTGAGGTTTAGGTTTAGGATTAGTGTGCGGTTCAGGGTTAGGTTTAGGGTTAGGGTTAAGGTGAGGGTGAGGTTTGAGATTAGAGTTAAGGTTAGGGTGAGGCTGAGGGTGAGAGTTAGTGTTAGGTTCAGTGTTAGAGTTAGGGTTACCTTGAGGGTTAGGGTGAGGGTAAGGGTTAGCCTTAGTGTTAGGATTAGGTTTAGGGTAAGGTTTAGGGCGAGTGTGAGGGTTAGGGTTAGGGTGAGAGTTAGGGGTTGAGTTAGAGTGAGAGTTAGGGTTCGGGTTAAGTTTAGGGTTACAGTGAGTGTTAGAGTTAGGTTGAGGGTTAGGGTTAGGCTTAGGATTAGTGTTAGGTTGAGTGTGAGGTATAGGGTTAGAGTTAGGGTTGGGGGAGGGTTATGGTGAGGGTTAGGGTTAGGGTTAGGGTGAGGGCTAGGTTGATGGTGAGGTTTAAAGTTAGTGTTAGGGTGAGGTTTAGGTTTAGGTTTAGGGTTAGGGTTAGGTTGAAGTTTAGGTTTAGAGTTATGGTAAGTGTGAGGCTGAGGTTGAGGGTTAGGGTTAGGGTTAGTGTTAGATTTAGGGATAGGTTGAGGGTTAGGGTTAAGGTGAGGGTGAGGGTGAGGGTTAGGCTTAGGCTTAGGGTTAGGATTAGGATTAGGATAAGTTTAGGGTGAGTGTGATGGTTGGGGTTAAGGTTAGGTTTAGGCTTAGGGTTAGGTTGAGAGTGAGGGTGAGGGTGAGCATTAGGGTTAGGGTGAGGGTTAGGGTTAGGTTTAGGGTTAGGGTGAGGGCTAGGGTGAGGGTGAGTGTTAGGGTTAGTGTTAGGGTAAGGTTTAGGTTTAGGGTTAGGGTTTGGGTTAGGGTTATGATGAGGTTTAGGGTTACATTGAGGGTGAGGGTTAGGGTTAGGTTGAGGATTAGGGTTAAGATTATGGTTAGGGTGAGTGTCAGTTTTAGGATTAGGGTTAGGGTTAGGGTTAGGTTTAGGGTTAGGATTAGTGTTATTGTTAGGGTTAGGGTTAGAGTTATGGTGAATGTGAGAGTGAGGGTGAGGGTGAGGGTTAGGTTTATTGTGAGGATTAGGGTTAGGGTTAGGATTAGGGTTAGGATGAGGGTAGGTTTAGGGTTAGATTTTGGGTTAGTTGTAGGGTTAGGGAGTGCGTTAATGTTAGGGTTAGTGTTAGGGTTAAGGTTAGGGTGAGGGTTAGGTTGAGGATTAGTGTGAGGGTTAGTGTGAGGTTTAAGGTTTAGGATGAGGTTTAGGGTTAAGGTTAGGGTTAGGATTAATGTTAGGCTTAGGCTTAAGTTGAGGGTTAGGGTGAGGGTGAAATTTAGGGTTAAGGTTAGGATTAGGATTAGGGTTAGTGTTAGGGTGAATAATACGATGAGTGTTAGCGTTAGGGATAGGGTTAGGCTTAGGGTTAGGCTGAGGGTGAGGGTGAGGGTGAGGGTTAGGTTTAGGGTGAGGGTTAGGGTCAGGATAAGTGTGAGAGTTAAGGTTCGGTTAAGTTTAGGGTTAGGGTGAGGGTTAGGTTAACAGTTACATTTAGGGTGAGGATTCGGGTTAGGTTGAGGGTTAGGGCTAGCGTTAGGGTTAGGGTGAGGGTGAAGTTTAGGGTTAGTGTTAGGGTGAGGCTAGCGTTAGGGTTAGGGTGAGGGTGAAGGTTAGGGTTAGTGTTAGGGTGAGGGTTAGGATGAGGGTTAGTGTTAGGATCAGGGTTAGGGTGAGGGCTAGGGTGAGGGTGAGGTTTAGGGTTAGGGTTAGGGTGAGGTTTAGCATTAGGATTACGGTTAGGGTTAGGGTGAGGTTGAGGTTTAGGTTTAGAGTTAGGTTTAGGGTTAGGCTGAGGTTTAGGGTTAGGGTTAGGGTTAGTGTTAGAGTTAGGGTTATGATGAGGGTTCGGGTGAGTGTGAGGGTTAGGCTTAGTGTTAGGAATTGGATTAGGATAAGCATTAGTGTGAGTGTGAGGATTAGGGTTAGGTTTAGGCTGAGGGTGAGGGTGAGGGTAAGGGTTAGGGTTGGGTTGAGAGTTAGGGGTATGGTTAGGGCGAGTGTTAGTGTTCGGTTTAAGTTTAGGTTTAGGGTGAGGGTTAGGGTTAGAGGTACTGTGAACATGAGGGTTAGGGTTATGTTGAGGGTTAGGCTTAGGCTTAGGATTAGGGTCATGGTTAAGTGTTAGGCTTAGGGTGAGGGTTAGGATGAGGATTAGGGTTAGGATTAGGTTTAGGGTGAGGGCTAGGGTGAGGATGAGAGTTAGGGTTAGTTTTTCGGTGAGGTTTAGGATTAGGTTTAGGGTTAGGGTGAGGGTTAGGATGAGGGTTAGGGTTCCAGTGAGGGTGAGGGTTAGTGTAAGTGTGATGGTTAGGGTTAGGATTTGGGTTAGGGTGAGGGTGAGTTTTAGGGTTAGATTTATTGTTAGGGGAAAGTTAGGTCGAGGGTTAGTGTTAGCGTTAGGGATAAGGTTAGGGTGAGGGTTAGGTTGAGGTTTAGGGTTAAGATTAGGGCGAGGGTGAGGTTATGTGAGGGTTAGGGTTAGGGTTAAGCTTAGGGTTATGGTTAGGCTGAAGGTGAGGTTGGGGGTGATGATTAGGGTTAGAGTGATGGTTAGGGTTAGGGTTAGGGTGAGGGTGGGGGTGAGGATTCGGGTTAGGATTAGGGTTAGGGTGCGGGCTAGGGTGAGGGTGAGGGTTAGAGTAAGGGTTAGGCTTAGGCTTACGTTTAGGCTGAGCGTGAGGTTGAGGGTGAGGGTTAGGCTTTGGGTGATGGTTATGTTTATCGTTAGGGTGAGGGTTAGGGTTAGTGTGAGGGTTCGTGTTAGGGTTAGGGGTAGTGTTAGGGTGAGGGTAAGTGTTAGGGTGAGGGTTATGGTTAGGGTGAGGGTTAGGGTTAGGGATATTGTTTGGGTTAGGGTTAGGTTACGGTTACGGTGATGTTGAGGGTTAGGGTTATCGTTAGGTTTAGGATGAGATTTAGGGTTAGGGTTAGGGTTAGGGTGAGAGTTAGGGTTAGGTTTAGGGTTAGGGTGAGGGTGAAGGTTAGGTTTAGGGTTAGGGTTATTGTTATTGTTAGGGTTAGGGTTAGAGTTACGGTGATGGTTATGTTTAGGGTTTGCATGAGGTTTAGGGTTCGGGTTACAGTGAGAGTGAGAGTAAGGTTTAGGTTGATGGTTAGAGTTAGGATTAGGGTTAGGGTGAGGTTTAGGGTCAGGGTTAATGTTATGGTGAGGGTGAGGGTTAAGGTTAGGGTGAGGGTTAGGGATAGGATGAGGGTTAGGGTTAGGTTTAGGGTGAGGTTTAGCGTTAGGGTTAGGATTAGCGTTAGGTTGAGTGTGAGGTATAGGGTTAGAATTAGGGTTAGGGGGAGGGTTACGGTGAGGGTTAGGTTTTGCGTTAATGTTAGGGTTAGGGTGAGGGTGAGTTTTAGGTTGAGGTTTAGGTTTAGGGTTAGGTTAGGTGTTATTGTTAGGGTTAGAGTTAGAGTTACGGTGAGGGTGAGGGTGAGGGTAACGGTGAGGGTTAGGGATAGCATGAGTGTTAGGGTTAGGGTGAGTGATAAGATGAGAGTGAGGGTTAGGGATAGGGTTAGGCTTAGGGTTAGGTTGAGAGTGAGGGTTAGGGTGAGGGTCAGGGTTAGGGTGAGGGTTAGGTTAGGGTTAGGTTGACAGTTAGGTTTCGGGTTAAATTTAGGGTTAGGGTGAGGTTTAGGGTAACGGTTACAGTGAGGGTGAGGGTTAGGGTTATTTTGAGAGTTAGGGTTAGGTTTAGGGTTAGGGTGAGGGTGAGGGTGAGGGTTAGGGTCAGTATTAGGTATTAGCTTAGGATGAGGTTTAGTTTTAGGATTAGTGTTAGGGTGAGGGCTAGGGTGAGGGTCAGGTTTAGTGGTTGGGTTAGGGTGAAGTTTAGGGTTAGGTTTAGGGTTAGTGTTAGTGTGAGGGTGAGGTTTAGGGTTAGAGTTAGGGTTAGGGTGAGGCTAAGGGTGAGGGTTAGCGTTAGGGTTAGTGTTAGAGTTAGGGTTACAGTGAGCGTTAGGTTGAGGGTGAGTGTTAGGCTTATTGTTAAGATTAGGATTCCGTTAAGGGTTAGGGTGAGGGTGAGGGTAAGAGTGAGGGTTAGCGTTAGGTTTAGGGGGAGGTTTAGGGTTAATGTTAGGATTAGGGTTATGCTGAGTAAGAGGTATAGGGTTAGAGTTTCGGTTAGTGGGAGGGTTATGGTGAGGGTTAGGGTTAGGGTTAGGGTTAATGTTAGGATTAGGGTGAGGGTGAGGTTTAGTTTGAGGTTTAGGGTTAGGCTTAGTGTTATTGTTAGGGTTAGGGTTAGAGTTACAGTGAGGGTGAGGATGAGGGTAAGGTTGAGGTTTAGGGATAGGATGAGGGTTAGGATTAGGGTGAGGTATAGGATGAGAGTTAGGGTTAAGGATAGGTTTAGGCTGAGGGTGAGGGTTAGGGTGAGGGTTAGGGTTAGGGTGAGGGTTAGGTTTAGGGTTACGGTAAGAGTTAGGGTTCGAGTTAAGTTTAGGTTTAGGATAAGCGTTACTGTGAGGGTCAGGAATAGGGTTAGGTTGAGTGTTAGGGATAGGGTTAGGGTGAGGTTTAGGGTTAGGTTTACGGTTAGGGTTAGGGTGAGGGTGAGGTTTAGGGTTAGAATTAGGCTTAGGGTGTGGCTGAGGGTGAGGGTTAGGGTTAGGGTTAGTGTTAGAGTTAGTGTTACAGTGAGGGTTAGTGTGAGTCTGAGGGTTAGGCTTAGTGTTAGGATTAGGATTAGGGTGTTAGGGTGAGTGTGAGGGTTAGGGTTAAGGTTAGGTTTAGGGTTAGGGTTAGGCTTAGGGTAAGATTGAGGGTGAGGGTTAGTGTTAGGGTGAGATTTAGGAGTAGGGTTACGGTGAGATTTAGGGTTCGGGTCAAGTTTAGGGTTATGGTGAGGGTTAGGGTTAGGGTTACGGTGAGAGTGTGGGTTAGGTTTAGGTTGAGGGTTAGGGTTAGGGTTATGGTGAGGGTTAGATTGAGAATTAAGGTTAGGATTAGGGTTAGTGTGAGGGTTAGGTTGAGGATGAGGGTGAGGGCTAGGGTGAGGGTGAGGGTTAGAGTTAGGGTTAGGGTTAGGGTGAGGTTTAGGATTATGTGAGTCTTAGTGTTAGTGTGAGGGTTAGGGTTAGGGTTAGGTTTAGTGTTAAAGTGAGGGTAAGTGTTAAGGTGAGGGTTAATGTTAGGGTGACGGTTATGGTTAGGGTGAGGGTTAGGGTAGGGTTAGGGTTATTTTAAGGGTTAGGGTTAGGGTTAATGTTACGGTGAGGGTGAGGGTTAGGGTTATGGTTAGGGTGAGGTTCAGTGTTAGGGTTAGGGTTAGAGTTAAGGTTAGGCTGAGGTTGAGGATTAGGGTTACAGATAGGGTAAGGGTGAGGCTGAGTTTGAGGGTAAGGTGTAGGGTTAGTGTTAGAGTTAGGGTAAGGTTGAGGGTTTGGGTGAGGGTGAGGGTGATGGTGAGCATTAGGCTTACGGTGAGGATTCGGGTTAGTGTTAGGGTTAGGGTAAGTGTGAAGGTTATGGTTAGGGTTAGCCTAGGCTTCGGGTTAGGCTGAGAGTGAAGGTGAGGTTGAGGTTTAGGGTTAGGTTGAGGGTTAGGGTTAGGGTTAAGGTGAGAGTTAGGGTTCGATTAAGTTTAGGGTTAGGGTAAGCGTTACTCTGAGGGTGAGGGATATGGTTAGGTTGAGGGTTAGGGCTAGGGTTAGGGTTAGGGTGAGGGTGAGGGTGAGGGTTAGGGTTAGTGTTAGGGTGAGGCTTATGATGAGATTTAGGGTTAGAATTAGGGTTAGGGTGAGGGCTAGGGTGAGGGTGAGGTTTACGGTTAGGCTTAGGGTGAGGTTTAGGGTTAGGATTAGGGTTAGGATTAGTGTGAGTGTGAGGTTTAGGGTTAGAGTTAGGGTTAGGGTGAGGCTGAGGGTGAGGGTTAGGTTTAGGGTTAGTGTTAGAGTTAGGGTAACATTGAGTTTTAGTGTGAGGGTGAGGGTTAGGCTTAGTGTTACGATTAGGATTCGGGTGTTAGGGTGAGTGTGAGGGTTAGTGTTAGTGTTAGGTTTAGGGATAGGATTAGGCTTAGGGTAAGGGTGAGGGTGAGGGTTAGGGTTAGGGTGAGAGTTAGGGGTAGGGTTAGGGTGAGAGTTAGGGCTCGGTTTACATTTAGGGTTAGGGTGAGGGTTAGGGTTAGGGTTACAGTGAGGGTGAGGGTTATTTTTAGGTTGAGGGTTAGGGTCAGGCTTAGGTTTAGGGTGAGGGTTAGGGTTAGGTTTAGGGTGAGGGTTAGGATGAGGATTAGGGTTAGGATTAGGGTTTGGGTGAGGGCTAGGGTGAGGTTTAGGATTAGTGTTTGGTTGAGGTTTAGGTTTAGTGTTAGAGTGTGGGTTAGGATATGTGTTAGGGTCACAGGGAGGGTGAGAGTTAGGGTAGGGTGAGGTTTAGGGTTAGGATTTGGTTTAGGGTGAGGGTGAGTTTTAGGATTAAATTTAGGGTTAGGGGGAGGGTTAGGTCAAGAGTTAGGGTTAGGGTTAGTGTTAGAGTTAGGGTTACATTGAGTTTTAGTGTGAAGGTGAGGATTAGGCTTAGTGTTAAAATTAGGATTCGCGTGTTAGGGTGAGTGTGAGGGTTAGTGTTAGGTTTAGGCTTAGGGTTAGGCTTAGGGTAAGGGTGAGGGTGATGGTTAGGGTTAGGTTGAGAGTTAGGGGTAGGGGTAGGGTGAGATTTAGGGCTCGGGTTAAATTTAGGGTTAGGGTGAGGGTTAGGATTAGGGTTACAGTGAGGGTGAGGGTTATTGTTAGGTTGAGGGTTAGGGTTAGGCTTAGGATTAGGGTGAGGGTTAGGGTTAGGTTTAGGGTGAGGGTTAGGATGAGGATTAGTGTTAGGATTAGGGTTTGGGTGAGGGCTAGGGTGAGGGTTAGGATTAGTGTTTGGGTGAGGTTTAGGGTTAGGGTTAGAATGAGGGTTAGGATATGTGTTAGGGTCACAGGGAGGGTGAGAGTTAGGGTTAGGGTGAGGTTTAGGGTTAGGATTTGGGTTAGGGTGAGGGTGAGTTTTAGGATTAAATTTAGGGTTAGGGGAAGGTTTAGGTCAAGAGTTAGGGTTAGGGTTAGTGTCAGCGTTAAGGTTAGGGTGAGGGTTAGGTTGAGGTTTAGTGTTAGGGTTAGGGTTAGGATTAGGGTTAGGGTTAGGGTATGTGAGTGTTAGGGTTAGGGTTAGGCTTTGGGTTAGGGTAACGCTGAGGGTGAGGGTGGGGGTGAGGATTAGGGTTAGGGTGATGGTTAGGGTTAGGGTTAGGTTGAGGGTTACGATGAGGGATAGGGTTAGGATTATTGTTAGGGTGAGGGCTAGGATGAGGGTGAGGGTAAGAGTAAGGGTTAGGCTTAGGCTTAGGTTTAGGCTGAGCGTGAGTTTGAGGGTGAGGCTTAGGTTTAGGGTGATGTTTAGGTTTAAGATTAGGGTGAGGGTTAGGATGAGGTTTAGGGTTAGTGTTAGGGTTAGGGTGAGGCTGAGGCTTAGGGTTACGGTTAGTGTTAGAGTTAGGGTTACACTGAGGGTTAGTGTGACTGTAAGGGTTAGGCTAAGTGTTAGGATTAGGATTAGGGTAAGGGTTAGGGTGAGTGTGAAGTTTAGGTTACGGTTAGGCTTAGGCTTAGGGTTAGGCTGAGGGTGAGGGTGAGGTTTAGGGTTAGGCTGAGAGTTAGGGGTAGTTTTAGGGTGAGAGTTAGTGTTCGGGTTAAGTTTAGGGTTAGGGTGAAAGTTAGGGTTAGGATTATGGTGAGTGTGAGTGTTAGTGTTAGGTTGAGGTTTAGGGTTAGGCTTAGGACTAGGGTTGGGTTGATGGTTAGGGTTGGGGTTATTGGGAGGTTTAGGATGAGGATTAGGGTTAGGATTAGGGTTTGGGTGAGGGCTCGGGCTCGGGCTCGGGCTCGGGTTAGTGTTTGGGTGAGGTTTAGGTTTAATGTTAGGTTTAGGATGAGGGTGAGTGTTACAGTGAGTGTGAGGTTTAGGGTTAGGGTGAGGGTTAGGGTTAGGATTAGGGTTAGGGTGAGTGTATGTGAGGGTTAGTGTTAGGGTTAGGCTTAGGCTTAGGGTTAGGCTGAGGGTGTGGATGGGGGTGAGTATTAGGGTTAGGGTTATGGTTAGGGTTAGGGTTAGGGTGTGGTTTAGGATGAGGGATATGGTTAAGATTAGGGTTAGGGTGAGGGCTAGGGTGAGGGTGAGGGTTAGATTAAGGGTTAGGCTTTGGCTTATCTTTAGGCTGATCATGAGGTTGAGGGTCAGGTTTAGGGTTAGGGTGATGTTTATTTTTATGGTTAGGTTGAATGTTAAGATGAGGTTTAGGGTTAGGGTGAGGATGATGGTAAGGGTAAAGGTGAGGTTTAGCCTGAGGGTGAGGGTTAAGATAAGGGTGAGGGTGAGGGTTTGGTTTAGGGTTAGGGTTAGCATTAGGGTGATGGTTCTATTGAGGATTAGGTTTCGAGTTAGGGTTAGCGTTAGATTTAGGGTGAGGATGAGGGTTAGGGTTAGGGTGAGGATGAGGGTTAGAATTAGGATTAGGGTGAGGGCTAGCGTGAGGGTGAGGATTAGAGTTTGGGTTATGGTTAGGATGAGGTTTAGGATTAGGGTGCGTGTTAGGGTTAGTGTGAGGGTTAGTGTTAGGTTTAGGGTTAGTATTAGGATGAGGGTAAGTGTTAGGGTGACGGTTAATGTTATACTGAGGGTTCTGGTTAGGGTGAAGTTTAGGGTTTGGGTTAGGGTTATTGTTAGGGTCAGGGTTAGGGTCAGGGTAAGATTGAGGATGAGTTTTAAGGTTAGTGTGAGGTTTAGGGTGAGGATGATGATTAGGGTTAAGGTGAGGGCTAGGGTGAGGTACAGGGTTAGTTTTAGGGTGAATTTTAGGGTTAGGGTGATGGTTAGAGTTAGTGTTAGCATTAGTGTTAGCATTAGGCTTTGTGTTAGGTTGAGGGTAAATGTTAGGGTGAAGGTGAGGTTTAGGGTGAGGGTTATGTTTAGGGTGAGTGTTAGAGGTAGGGTTAGGGTTATTGTTAGGGTTAGTGTTAGGGTTACTGTTACGGTGAGGGGGAGGTTTAGGGTTAGGGTTAGGGTTAGGATGAGGTTTAGGTTTAGGTTTAGGGTTAGAATTAGGGTTAAGGTGAGGGTGAGGTTTAGGGATATAGTTAGGGATAGTGTTAGGGTTAGGGATAGGGTCAGGGTTAGGGTTAAGCTTAGGCTTAGGCTTAGGCTGAGGCTGAGCATGAGGGTGAGGTTTAGGGTTAGGGTTAGTGTGATGGTTAGGGTTAGGGTTAGGGAGAGGTTTAGGATGAGGTTTAGGGTTAGGATTAGGTTTAGGGTGAGGGCTAGGTTGAGGGTTAGGGTGAGGTTTAGGGATAGGTTTAGGTTTAGGATTTGGGTTAAGGTGAGGGTGAGTGTGAGATTTAGGGTTAGGGTTAAGGTGAGGCTTAGGGTTAGGGTGAGGGTTAGTTTTAGTGTTTGGGTTAGGGTGTGGGTGAGGCTGAGGATTAGGGTTAGGTTTAGGGTTAGGTTTAGGGTTTGGTTTAGGTTTAATGTTAGGGTTAGGGTTAGGGTTACCTTGAGGGTTAGGGTTAGGGTTAGGGTTAGGTTTAGGCTGTGGGTGAGGGTGGGTGTGAGGATTAGTTTTATGGTTAGTTTTAGGGTTAGTGTTGTGGTTAGGGTTGAGTTTGAAGTTAGGGTGAGGCTGAGGCTGAGGGTTAGGGTTAGGGTTAGGATTAGGTTTAGGGTTAGTTTTATTGTTAGGGTTAGGGTTAAAATTACAGTGAGGTTGAAGTTGAGGATGAGGATAAGTTTTAGGGTTAGGGTTAGGGTGAGGTTTAGTGTTAGAGTTATTGTTAGGGGGAGGGTTATGGTGAGGTTTAAGGTTAGGGTTAGTGTTAGGGTTAGGGTGAGGGTGAGGGTTAGGTTGAGGTTTATGGATATGGTTAAGGTTAGGATTATTGTTAGGGTGACCGTAGTATGAGGGTTAGGGTGAGGTTTAGGCTTAGGCTTAGGGTTAGGCTGAGGGTGAAGGTGGGGGTGAGGATTAGGGTTAGGGTAATGTTTAGGGTTAGGGTTAGTGTTATTGTTAGGGTTAGGTTTTGAGTTATTGTGAAGGTGAGGGTGTGGATGAGGTTTAGGGTTTGGGTTGAGGTTTAGGGTGGAGTTTACAGTTAGGGTTAGTGTTAGTGTTAGTGTTAGGGTTAGGGTGAGGGTGAGGTTTAGGGTTAGATATAGGATTAGGGGGAGGGTTAGGGTTAGGCTTAGGGTTAGGGTTACAGTTAGGTTGAGGTTTAGGGTTAGGGTTAGTTTTAGAGTTAGACTTACTGTGAGGGTGAGTGTTAGGGTTACGGTTAGGGTTTGGGTTAGGGCGAAGTTTAGGCTTAGTGTAAGGGTTAGGGTTATGGTGAGGGTTAGGGTGAGGCTAAGGCTTAGTGTTAGAATTAGGATTAGTGTAAGGGTTAGGGTGAATTTGAGGGTTATGGTTAGGTTTAGGCTTAGGGTTAGGCGAGGCATGAGGTTGAGGTTAGGCTTAGGGTTAGGGTTAGGGATAGGGTGAGGTTTAATGTTAGGGTTAGGGTTAGAATTAAGGTTAGGTTGAGGGTGAGGTTTAGGGGTATAGTTAGGGTCAGGGTGAGGGTTAGGGTTAGGGTGAGGGTTAGGGTGGGGGTGACGGTTAGGGTAAAGTTGAGTTTTAGGCTGAGGGTGAGGTTTATGGTAAGGGTGAGGGTTAGGTTTAGGGTGAGGGTTAGGGTTACGGTTTGGGTGAGGGTGAGGGTTAGATTGAGGATTAGTATTAGGGTTAGTGTGTGGTTTAGAGTGAGGATGAGAGTTAGGGTTAGGGTGAGGGCTAGGGTGAGGGTGAGGGTGACGGTTAGATTGAGGAATAGTGTTAGGGTTAGTGTGAGGTTTAGTGTGAGGATGAGGTTTAGGGTCAGGTTTATGGTTATGATTAATATTAGGGTTAGGCTTAAGGAGAGGGTTAGGGTGAGGATGAGGTTCAGGATTAGTGTTCGAATTAGGATTAGGGTTAGGGTTAGGATGAGTGTGAGGGTTAGAGTTAGGTTTAGGTTTAGGCTTAGTGTTTGGCTGAAGGTGAGGGTGAGTGTGAGGGTTACCGTTAGGGTGAGAGTTAGGGGTAGGGTAGGATTAGGATGAGAGTTAGAGTACAGGTTATGTTTAGGGTTAGGGTGAGGGTTAGGTTTAGGGTTACAGTGAGGGTGAGGTTAGGGTTAGGTTGAGGGTTAGGATTAGGCTTAGGATTAGGTTGAGGTTTAGTGTAAGTGTTAGGGTGAGGGTTAGGATGAGGATTAGTGTTAGGATTAGGGTTCAGGTGAGGGCTAGGGTGAGGGTGAGGGTTAGGATTAGTGTTTGGGTGAGGTTTAGGGTTAGGGTTAGGGTGAGGGTTAGGATATGTGTTAGGGTCACAGTGAGGGTGAGGGTTAATTTTAGGGTGAGTGTTAGGTTCAGGATTTGGGTTAGGGTCACGCTGAGTTTTAGGATTATATTTAGGGTTAGGGGGAGGGTTAGGTCAAGGGTTAGGGTTAGGGTTAGTGTTATGGTTAAAGTTAGGGTGAGGGTTAGGTTGACTTTAGGGTTAGGTTTAGGGTTAGGATTAGGGTTATGGTTAGGGTGGGTGAGGCTTAGGGTTAGGGTTAGGCTTAGGGTTAGGATTATGCTGAGGGTGAGGGTGGGGTGAGGATTAAGGTTAGGGTGATGGTTAGGGTTAGCATTAGGGTGAGGATTAGGATGAAGGATAGGGTTAGGATTATTGTTAGGGTGAGGGCTAGGGTGATTGTGAAGGTAAGGGTAAGGTTAGGCTTAGACTTAGGTTTAGGCTGAGCATTATTTGGAGGGTGAGGGTTAGGTTAGAGTGATGGTTAGGTTTACGGTTAGGGTGAGAGTTAGGATGAGGTTTAGGGTTAGGGTGAGGATGATGGTAATGGTAAAGGTGAGGATTAGGCTCAGGGTGAGATTTAAGATTAGGGTGAGGTTTAGGATTAGGTTTAGGATTAGGGTTAGGGTTAGGGTGAGGTTTCGATTGAGCTTTAGGGTTAGGGTTAGGGTTAGTGTGAGGTTTAGTGTGAGGATGAGGGTTAGGGTTAGGGTGAGGGTGAGGGTTAGAATTAAGGTTAGGGTGAAGGCTAGGTTGAGGGTGAGGGTTAGAGTTAGTGTTAGGGTTAGGGTGAGGTTTAGGATTAGGGTGAGGGTTAGGGTTAGGGTTACGGTTAGTGTTAGGGTGAGAGTGTTAGTGTGACTGTTAATGTTATCGTGAGGGTTCTGGTTAGTGTGACGTTTAGGGTTAGGGTTAGGGTTATTGTGAGTGTTAGGGTTAGGGTTAGGTTTACGGTGTGGGTGAGGGTGAGGGTTAGGATTAGGTTAGGGTGAGGTTTAGTGTTAGGGTTAGGGTGAGAGTTAGGTTTAGGGTGAGGGTGAGGTTTAGGGTTAGAGTTAGGGTTAGGGTGAGTGTTAGGGTTAGGGTGAGGGTTAGGGTGTGGGTGACGGTAAGGGTAAAGGTGAGGGTTAGGCTGAGGGTGAGGGTTAAGGTAAGAGTGAGGGTTAGGGTTAGAGTGAGGGTTAGGTTTAGGGTTAGGATAAAGATGAGGGTTAAATTGAGGATTAGTATTTGGGTTAGTGTGAGCTTTAGGGTGAGGATGAGGATTAGGGTTAAGGTGAGGGCTATGGTGAGGGTGAGGCTTAGGGGTAGTGTTAGGGTGAGGTTTAGGGGTAGGGTGAAGATTAGGGTTAGTGTGAGTATTAGTGTTAGCATTAGGGATATTGTGTTAGGGTGAGGGTAAATGTTAGGGTTAAGGTGAGGGTTAGGGTGAGGGTTAGGGTTAGGGTTAGGGTTATTGTTAGGGTTAGGGTTACTGTGAGGGTGATGGTTAGGGTTAGGTTTAGGTTGAGGTTTAGGTTTAGGGTTAGGGTTAGAGTTGGGTTTAGCGTGAGGGTGAGGTTTAGGGTTAGAGTTAGGGATAGTGTTATGTTTGGGGATAGGGTGAGGGTTAGGGTTAGGCTTAGGCTAAGGCTTAGGCTTAGGACCAGCATGAGGTTGAGGGTTAGGGTGATGGTTAGGGTGAGGGTTAGGGTTAGGGTTATAATGAGGTTTAGGTTGAGGTTTAGGCTTAGGATTAGTTTTGGGGTGAGGGCTAGTATGAGGGTTAGGTTGAGGTTTAGGGATAGGTTTAGGTTTAGAATTTGCATTATGGTGTGGGTGAGTGTGAGGGTTAGGGTTAGGGTTAGGCTTCGGGTTAGGGTGAGGGTTAGTGTTAGGGTTTGTGTTAGGGTGAGGGTGAGGCTGAGGATTAGGGTTAGCTTTAGGGTTTGTTTTAGGGTTAGGGTTATTTTTAGGGTTTGGGTTAGGGTTAGGGTTACCTTGAAGGTTTGGGTTAGGTTTAGGGTTAGGGCTATGGTTAGGCTGAGGGTGAGGGTGGGTGCGGAGGATGAGGGTTAGGGTTAGGTTTAGGGTTATTGTTAGTGCTATGGTTAGGGTTAAGTTTGCTGTGAGGGTGAGGCTGAGGTTGAGGGTTATGGTTAGGGTTAGGATTAGGGTTAGGGTTAGTGTTAGGATTAGGATTAGGGTTAGGGTTATGGTGACGGTGAGGTTTAGGGTTATGGTTAGGGTGAGGTTTAGGGTTAGGGTTAAGGTTAGGGTTAGAGTTATGGTGAGGGTGAGGGTTAGGGTTAGGGTTAGGGTTAGAGTTAGGGTGAGGTTTAGGGTTAGATTTAGGGTTAGCATTACAGTGAGGGTGAGGGTGCCACTGAGTGTGAGGTTTAGGGTTTGAGTTAGGGTTAGGATTAGGCTGAGTGTTAGGGTTAGGGTTATTGGTAGAGTTAGGGTTATAGTGAGGGTTAGGGTGAGGGTCAGGGTAAGGCTTACTGTTAGGATTAGGATTAGGGTAAGTGTTAGAGTGAGTGTGAGGGTTAGAGATAGGGTTAGAATTAGGGTTAGGTTTAAGCTGAGCATGAGGTTGAGTGTGAGGGTTAGGGTTCTGGATAGAGTGAGGTTTAGTGTTAGGGTTACCTTTAGAGTTAGGGTTAGGTTGAGGGTGAGGTTTAGGGGTAGGGTTAGGGACAGGGTGAGGGTTAGGTTTAGGGTTAGGGTGACGGTGAGGGTTAGATTGAGGATTAGTGTTAGATTTAGTGTGAGGATGAGGGTAGGGTGAGGATGAGGGTGAGGGTTAGATTGGGGATTAGTGTTACGGTTAGTGTGCGGTTTATGGTGAGGATGAGGTTTAGGGTTATGTTTAGGGTTAGGATTAATGTTAGGGTTAGGCTTAAGGTGAGGGATAGGGTGAGGGTGAGGTTTAGGGTTAGTGTTAGGATTAGGATTAGGGTTAGGTTTAGGGTGAGTGTGAGGGTTAGGGTTAGGTTTATTGTTACGCTTAGTGTTTGGCTGAAGGTGAGGGTGAGTGTGAGGTTTAGGATTAGGGTGAGTGTTAGGGTGAGAGTTAGGGTTCGGATTAATTTTAGGGTTAGAGTGAGGGTTATGGTAAGGGTTACAATGAGGGTGAGTGTTAGGGTTAGGTTGAGGGTTAGGGTTAGGGTTAGGGTGAGAGTTAGGTTTTGATTTAAGTTTTGCATAGGGTAAGGGTTATGGTAAGGTTTACAGTGAGGGTGAGTGTTAGGGTTAGGTTGAGGGTTAGGGTTAGGGTTAGAGTTAGGGTGAGGGTGATGGTGAGGTTTAGGGTTAAGGTTAGGGTTAGGGTGACGCTGATGGTTAGGGTTAGTGTTAGCCTTAGAGTTAGGGTTACATTGAAGGTTAGGGTGAGGGTGAGGTTTAGGCTCAGTGTTAGGATTAGGATTAGGGTAAGGTTTAGTGTGAGTGTGAGGGTTAGAGTTAGGGTTAGGTTTAGGCTTAGTGTTAGGCTGAAGGTGAGGGTTACAGTGAAGTTTAGGGTCAGGGTGAGTGTTCGGGTTAGGTTTAGGGTGAGAGTTAGGGTAAGGGTTAAATTGAGGGTGAATGTTATTGGTGAGTGTTATTGGTAGGATGAGGGTTAGCGTTAGGGTTAGGGTGAGAGTTAGGGTTCGGTTTAAGTTTAGGGTTAGGGTTAGGGTTACGGTAAGTGTGAGGGATAGTGTTAGGTTGAGGGTTATGGTTAGGCTTAGGATTAGGGTGAGGGTTAGGGTTAAGGTGAGGTTTAGGGATAGGGTTAGTGTTATTGTTAGGGTTAGGGATAGGATGAGGGTTAGATTGAGGATTAGTGTTAGGTTTAGTGTGAGGTTTAGGCTTAGGATGAGGATTAGAGTTAGGGTGAGGGCTAGGATGAGGGTGAGGGTTAGGGTTAGTGTTAGGGTGAGTTTTAGGGTTAGGAAAATGGTTAAAGTTAGTGTGAGCATTAGTGTTGCGTTAGAGTTTGTTTTAGGGTGAGGGTAAATGTTAGGGTGAAGGTGAGGGATAGGGTTAGATTAGGGTTATTGTTATTGTTAGAGTTAGGGTTACTGTTTCGGTGAGTGTGAGGGTTAGGGTTAGGTTTAGGGTTAGGCTGAGGTTTAGGTTTAGAGTTAGGGTTAGGGTGAGTGAGAGGTTTAGGGTTAGAGTTAGGGATAGTGTTAGGGTTAGGGATAGGGTGAGGGTTAGGCTTAGCCTTAGGCTTAGGCTTAGGCTGAGGCCGAGCATGAGGGTGAGGGTTAGGGTTAGGGTTAGGGAGACGGTTAAGTTTAGGGTTATTGTGAGATTCAGGATGAGGTTTAGGGTTAGGATTAGGTTTAGGGTAAGGGCTAGGATTAGGGTTAGCTTGAGGTTTAGGGATAGGTTTAGGTTTAGGATTTGGGTTAGGTTGAGGGTGAGTGTGAGGGTTAGGGTTAGGGTTAGGGTGAGATTTATGTTTAGGGTGAGGGTTCGTGTTAGGGTTTGGGTTAGGGTGAGGTTCAGGCTGAGGATTAGGTTTAGGTTTAAGGTTAGGTTTAGGGTTTCGTTTAGGTTTAATGTTAGTGTTAGGGTTAGGTTTACCTTGAGTGTTAGGGTTAGGGTTAGGGTTAGGCTGAGTGTGAGGGCGAGTGTGAGGATTAGGGTTAGGGTTAGGGTTAGCATTATTGTTAGTGTTAGGGTTAGGGTTAAGTATGCAGTGAGGGTGAGGCTGAGGGTGAGGGTTATGGTTAGGGTTAGGATTAGGGTTAGGGTTAGTGTTATTGCTAGGATTAAGGTTAGAGTTAGGGTTAGGGGGAGGTTTATGGTGAGGTTTAGAGTTAGGATTAGTGTTAGTGTTAGGTTGAGGGTGAGGGTTAGGTTGCTGTTTAGGGATAGGTTTAGGGTTAGGATTAGGTTTAGGGTGAGTGTGAGTATGAGGGTTAGCCTGAGGGTTAGGCTTATGCTTAGGGTTAGGCTTTGGGTGAGGGTGGGGGTGAGGATTAGGATTAGGGTTAGTGTTTTGGTTAGGGTTAGGATGAGGGTAAGGGTTAAGATGATGGTTGGGGTGAGGGTGAGTGTTTGGTTTAGGGTTAGGATTAGGGTTAGGTTTAGAGTTAGGATTTGTGTTATTGTTAGGGTTAGGGTTAGAGTTATGATGAGGGTGGGGTTGAGCGTGAGGTTGAGGGTTAGGTTTAGATTTAGGGTAAGTTGGAGGGTTAGTTCAAGTGTTGATGTTAGGGATAGTGTTAGGGTTAAGGTTAAGGTTAAGGTCAGTTTCAGGTTGAGGTTTAGGTTTCGGGTAAGGTTTAGGGTTAGGGTTAGGGTTAGGGTTAGGCTGAGGGTGGGGGTGACTGTATGGGTAAAGGTGAGGGTTAGGCTGAGGGTGAGGGTTAGTTTTAGAGTGAGGGTTAGGGTTAGGATTAGGGTGAGGGTGAGGGTTAGATTGAGTATTAGTGTTAGGATTCGTGTGAGGTTTAGGGTGAGGATTAGGTTTAGGTTTAGGGTTAGGATTTATTTTAGGGTTAGACTTAAGGTGAGGGTTAGGCTGAGGGTGAGGTTTAGAGTTAGTGTTGGATTAGGATTAGGTTTAGGGTTAGGGTGAGTGTGAGGGTTAGTGTTAGTGTTAGGTTTAGGCTTACTCTTAGGCTGAAGGTGAGGTTGAGGGTGAGGGTTAGGGTTAGGGTGAGTGTTAAAGTTAGGGTTAGGGTGAGAGTTAGGGTTCGGGTTAAGTTTAGGGTTAGGGTGAGGGTTAGGGTAAGGGTTACAGTGAGGTTGAGGGTTAGGGTTAGATTGAGGTTTAGGTTTCATGTTAGGGTGAGGGTTAGGATGTGGGTTAGAGTTAGGATTAGGGTTAGTGTGAGGGCTAGGGTGAGGGTAAGGTTTAGGTTTAGTGTTAGGGTGAGGTTTAGGGTTAGGTTTAGGGTGAGGGTTAGGGTGAGAGTGAGGTTTAGGGTTAGTGTTAGGGTTAGGGTGAGGCTGTGGGTGAGGCTTAGGGTTAGGGTTAGTGTTAGAGTTAGGGTTTTGGTGAGGGTTAGGGTGAGGATGAGTGTAAGGCTTAGTGTTAGGATTAGGATTAGGGTAAAGGTTAGTGTGAGGGTGAGGTTTAGTTTTAGGGTTAGGGTTAGGTTTAGGGTTAGGCTTAGAGTGAGGGTGAGGTTGATGGTTAGGGTTAGGGTGAGAGTTTGGGGTAGAGTTTTTGTGAGAGTTAGGGTTCAGGTTAAATTTAGGGTTAGGGTGAGGGTTAGGGTTAGTGTTACAGTGAGGGTGATGGTTAGGGTCAGGTTGAGGGTTAGGGTTAGGCTTAGGATTAGGGTGAGGGTTAGGGTGAGGTTTAGGATGAGGATTATGGTTAGGATTAGCCTTAAGGTGAGGGCTCGGGAGAAGGTGAGAGTTAGGGTTTGGGTTAGGGTTAGGTTTAGGGTTAGGGTTAGGGTTAGGGTGAGGGATAGGGTGAGGTTTAGGGTTAAGGGGAGGGTGAGAATTAGGGTTTTGGTGAGGGTTAGGGTTAGGATTAGGGTTACAGTGAGGGTGAGGGTTCGATTGAGCATTAGGGTTAGGGTTACGGTTAGTGTGAAGTTTAAGGTGAGGATGAGGGTTAGGGTTAGGGTTAGGGTGAGGGTTAGAATTAGATTTAGGTTGAGTGCTAGGGTGAGGGTTAGGGTGAGAGTTAGGATTAGGTTTAAGTTTAGGATTTGGTTTAGAGTGAGGTTGAGTGTGAGGTTTAGGGTTAGGGTTAGTCTTAGGCTTAGGGTTAGGTGAGGGTTATTGTTAGGGTTTGGGTTAGGGTGAGGTTGAGGCTGAGGATTAGGGTTAGGTTTAGGGTTTGGTTTAGGGTTAGGGTTAGTGTTAGTGTTAGGGTTAGGGTTAGGGTTACCTTGAGGGTTAGGGTTAGGTTTAGGTGTAGGGTTAGGGTAAGGCTGAGTGTGAGGATGGGGAGGAGGCTTAGGGTTAGGGTTAGGGTTAGGGTTGTTGTTAGTGTTATGGTTAAGTTTGCAGTGAGGGTGAGGCTGAGGGTGAGAGTTATTGTTACGGTTAGGATTAGGGTTAGGGTTAGTGTTATTGCTAGGGTTAGGGTTAGAGTTACAGTGAGGTTGAGGGTGAGGGTTAGGTTTAGGGTTAGGTTTAGGGTTAGAGTTAGGGTTAGGGTTAGGGTGAGGATGAGGTTTAGGGTTAGAGTTAGGGTTAGGCGAGGTTTAAGGTGAAGTTTAGGGTGAGGGTGAGGGTTAGGATGAGGGTTAGGGTTAAGGTGAGGGTGAGAGTTAGGTTTATGTTGAGGGTTAGGGTTAGGATTACGGTTACAGTGAGGGTGAGGGTTATTGTTAGGGTTAGGGTTAGGGTTATGTTTACTGTGAGGGTGAGGGTGAGGGTTAGGGTTAGAGTGAGGTTCAATCTTAGGGTTAGGGTTAGAGTTAGGATTAGGGTGAGGATGAGGTTTAGGTTTAGATTTAGGGTAAGGGTGAGGCTGAGGTTGAGATTTGGGTTTAGGGTTAGTGTTAGAGTTAGGGTTAGGTTGAGGGTTAGGGTGAGGGTGAGGGTGAGGGTTAGGCTTACTCTTATGATTAGGATTAGGGTAAGTGTTAGGGTGAGTGTGAGGGTTAGGGATACGTTTTGGCTTAGGCTTAGGGTTAGGTGAGAGTGAGGGTGAAGGTGAGGGTGAGATTTAAGTTGAGGGTTAAGGTTAGTTTTGGGTGAGAGTTAGGGTTCGGTTAAGTTTAGTGTTAGGGTGAGAGTTAGGGTTAGGATTAGGGTTAGGGTGAGGGCTAGGCTGAGGGTGAGGTTTAGGGTTAGTGTTAGGGTAAGATTTAGGGTTATGGTTAGGGTTTGGGTTAGGGTTAGGATGAGGATTATGGTTAAGATTATGGTTGGGGTGAGGGTGAGTGTGAGGTTGAGGGTTAGGGTTAGATTTAGGGTTAGTTGAAGGGTTAGTTCGAGGGTTAATGTTAGGGTTAATGTTAGGGTTAAGGTTAAGGTTAGGTTGAGGTTAAGGTTTAGGGTTAGGGTTAGGGTTAGGATTAGGGTTAGGGTGAGGGCTAGGGTGAGGGTGAAGTTTAGGGTAAGGGATAAGCTTAGGCTTAGGTTTAGGCTGAGCATGAGTTTTAGAGTGAGGGTTAAGCTTAGGGATAGGGTGAGGTTTAGTGTTAGGGTTAGGGTTAGAGTTAGGGTTAGGGTGAGGGTGAGGTTTAGGGGTAGGGTTAGGGTCAGGGAGGGTGCTAGGATTAGGGTGAGTGTTAGGATGGGGGTGACGGTAAGGGTAAAGGTGAGAGTTAGGTTGAGGGTGAGGGTTAGGGTTAGGGTTAGGGTTAGGGTTAGGGTTAGGGTTAGGGTTTGGGTTAGGGTGAGGGTGAGTGTTAGATTGAGGATTAGTGTTAGGGTTAGTGTGAGGTTTAGGGTGAGGATGAGGTTAAGGGTTAGGGTTAGGGTTAGGATTAATGTTAGGGTTAGGCTTAAGGTGAGGGTGAGGGTGAGGGTGAGGTTTAGGGTTAGTGTTAGGATTAGGATTAGGGTAGGTTTAGGGTGAGTGTGAGGTTTAGGTTTAGTTTTAGGGTTAGGCTTAGTGTTTGGCTGAAGGTGAGGGTGAGGGTGAGGGTTATGGTTAGGGTGAGTGTTAGGGTTAGGGTGAGAGGTAGGATTCAGGTTAAGTTTAGGGTTAGGTTGAGGGTTAGGTTAAGGGTTAAATTGAGGGTGAGGGCTAGGGTGAGGGTGAGGTTTAGGTTTAGGGTTAGGGTGAGGTTTATGGTTAGGTTTAGGGTTAGGGTTAGGGTGAGGGTGAGGCTTAGGCTTAGAGTTAGCGTTAGGGTGAGGCTGAGGGTGAGGGTTAGGGTTAGGGTTAGTGTTGGAGTTAGGGTTACTGTGAGGGTTAGAGTGAGGTTGATGGTAAGGCTTAGTGTTAGGATTAGGATTAGGTTAAGTGTTAGGTTGTGTGTGAGGGTTAGGGTTAGGCTTGGGGTTAAGCATAGGGTGAGGGTGAGGGTGAGTGTTAGGGTTAGGGTGAGAGTTAGAGGTAGGGTTAGGGTGAGAGTTATGGATCGGGTTAAGTTTAGGGTCAGAGTGACGGTTAGGGTTAGGGTTACAGTGAGGGTGAGGGTTAGGGTTAGGTTGAGTGTTAGGGTTAGGCTTAGGATTAGGGTGAGTGTTAGTGAAATGTTACAATGAGGGTTAGGATGAGGATTAGGGTTATGATTAGGGTTCGGGTGATGGTAGGGTCTGGTTGAGTGTTAGGATTAGTGATTGGGTGAGGTTTTGGGTTAGGTTTAGGGTGAGGTTTAGGATATGGGTTAGGGTTACAGTGAGGGTGAGGGTTAGGGTTAGGTTGAGGTTTAGGATTAGGATTTGGGTTAGGGTGAGGGTGAGTTTTAGGATTATATTTAGGGTTAGGGGGAGGGTTAGGTCAAAGGTTAGGATTAGGGTTAGTATTAGGGTTAAGCTTAGGTTGAGAATTAGGTTGAGGTTTAGGTTTAGGGTTAGGATTAGGGTTAGGGTAAGGCTATGTGAGAGTTAGGGTTAGGCTTAGGCTTAGGGTTAGGGTTGTGCTGAGGGTGAGGGTGGGGGTGAGGATTAGGGTTAGGGTGATGGTTAGGGTGAGGGCTAGGGTGAGGATGAGGGTAAGGGTAAGGGTTAGGCTTAGGCTTAGGTTTAGGCTGAGCATGAGGTTGAGGGTGAGGGTTAGCGTAGGGTGATGGTTAGGTTTATGGTTAGGGTGAGGGTTAGGATGAGGTTTAGGGTTAGAGTGAGTATGATGGTAAGGGTAAAGGTGAGGTTTAGGCTGAGGGTGAGGATTAAGATAAGGGTGAGGGTTAGGATTAGGTTTAGGGTTATGTTTAGGGTTAGTGTGAGGGTTCGATTGAGCATTAGGGTTAGAGTTACGGTTAGTGTGAGGTTTAGGGTGAGGATGAGGGTTAGGGTTAGGGTGAGGGTGAGTGTTAGAATTAGAGTTAGGTTGAGTGCTAGTGTGAGGGTTAGGGTGAGGGTTAGGGATAGGTTTAGGTTTAGGATTTGGATTAGGATGAGTTTGAATGTGAGGGTTAGGGTTCGGGTTAGGCTTAGGGTTAGGGTGAGGGTTAGTGTTAGGGTTTGGGTTAGGGTGAGGTTGAGGCTGAGGATTAGGGTTAGGTTTAGGGTTTCGTTTTGGGTTAGGGTTAGGGTTAGGGTTAGGGTTAGGATTAGGGTAACCTTGAGGGTTAGGTTTAGGGTTAGGGTTAGGTTTAGGGTTAGGCTGAGTGTGAGTGTGCGGGGGAGGATTAGAGTTAGGGATAGGGTTAGGGTTATTGTTAGTGTTATGGTTAGAATTAAGTTTGCAGTGAGGGTGAGGCTGAGGATGAGGGTTATGGTTAGTGTTAGGATTAGGGTTAAGGTTAGTGTTATTGTTAGGGTTAGTGTTAGAGTTACAGTGAGGTGGAGGGTGAGGGTTAGGTTTAGGGTGAAGTTTAGGTTTAGAGTTAGGGTTAGAGTTAGTGTGAGGGTGAGGTTTAGGGTTAGAGTTTGGGTTAGAGTGAGGTTTAGGGTTAGTTTTTGGGTTGAGAGGAGGGTGTGTGTTAGGTTGAGGTTTAGGGATAGGCTTAGGGTTGGGATTAGGGTTAGGGTGAGCGTGAGTATGAGGGTTAGGTTGAGGGTGAGGGTGGGGGTGAGGATTAGGGTTAGGGTGATAGATAGGGTTACAGTTAGTGTTATTGTTAGGTTTAAGGTTCATGTTAGGGTGAAGATGAAAGTACGGGTGAGGGTTAGGCTTAGGATTAGGGTAGGGTTTAGGGTTAGGGTTAGGGTTAGGGTGAAGGTGAGGGTGAGGTTTAGGGTTAGATATTGGGTTTGGTTGAGGGTTAGGGTGAGGGTTAGGGTTAGGGTTAGTGTTAGGGTTAGGGTGAGGATGAGGTTTAGGGTTAGATATAGCGTTAGGGGGATGGTTAGGGTTAGGGTTAGGGATAAGGGTAGGGTGAGGTTTAGGTTTAGGGTTAAGGTTAGGGTTAGAATTACAGTGAGGGTGAGGGTAAAGGTTAGTGTGAGGTTTAGGCTTAGGGTTAGTGTTAGGGTTAGGCTGAGTGTTAGGGTTAGTGTTAGTGTTAGAATTAGAGTTATAGTGAGGGTTAGGGTGAGGGTGAGGGTAAGGCTTAGTGTTAGGATTAGGATTAGTGTAAGGTTTATTTTGAGTGTGAGGGTTAGGGTTAGGGTTAGTGTTAGGCTTAGGGTTAGGCTGAACATGAGGTTGAGTGTGAGTGTTAGGGTTAGGGATAGGGTGAGGTTTAATTTTAGGTTTAGGGTTAGAGTTAGGGTTAGGTTCAGGGTGAGTTTTAGGGGTAGGTATAGAGTAAGGGTGAGGGTTTAGGGTTAGGGTGAGGGTTAGGATGAGCTTCAGGGTGAGGGTTAGGGTTAGGGTGATAGTTAGGCTTTGGGTTAGGTTTAGGGTTAGGTTGAGGGTTAAGTTAAGGGTTACAGTGAAGGTGAGGGTTAGGGTTAGGTTGAGGGTTAGTGTTAGTGTTATTGTTAGGGTGAGGGTTAGGATGAGGGTTAGGGTTAGGTTGAGGCCTAGGGTGAGGGTGAGGTTTAGGGTTAGGGTTAGGGTGCGGTTTAGGTTTAGGTTTAGGGTTAAGGTTAGCGTTAGGGTGAGGGTTCGATTGAGGATTAGGGTACGGGTTAGGGTTACTTTTAGGTTTAGGGTGAGCATGAGGGTTAGTGTTAGGGTGAGTTTGAGGTTTAGAATTAGGGTTATGATGAGTGCTAGGATGAGGGTTAGGATGACGGTGAGGGTGGGGGTGAGGATTAGGGTTAGGGTGAGAGTTATTGTTAGGGTGAGGGTGAGATTTAGGGTTAGAGTTAGGTTTTGGGGGAGGGTTTGGGTGAGGTTTAAGGTTAGAGTTAGTGTTAGGGTTATGGTGAGGGTGAGGGTTAGGTTGAGGTTTAGCGATAGGGTTGGTTTAGGATTAGGGTTAGGGTGAGCATGAGTATGAGGGTTAGGGTGAGGGTTAGGCTTAGGGTTAGGGTTATGCTGAGGGTGAGGGTGGGGGTGAGTATTAGGGTTAGGGTGATGTTTAGGGTTAGGGTTAGCGTTAGGGTTTGAGTTAGGGTGACGGTGAGGGTGGGTGTGAGGTTAAGGCTTAGGGTTAGGGTGGAGTTTAGGGGGAGGGTTAGGGTTAGGGTTAGGATTAGGTTTAGTGTTAGGGATAGTGTGAGGGTGAGGGTTAGGGTTAGGGTTTGGGTTAGAATTTCCGTGAGGGTAAGATTGCGGGTGAGTGTGAAGTTTAGGGTTAAGTGTATGGTTAGGCTTAGGTTTATGCTTAGGGTTAGGCTGAGAGTGAGGGTGAGTGTGAGGGTTAGGGTTAAGTTGAGGTTTAGGGTTAGGGTCATGGGGAGGGTTAGGATGAGGGTTAGGGTTAGGATTAGGGTTAGGGTGAGGGCTAGGGTGATGGTTATGTTTATGTTTAGGGTTAGGGTGAGGTTTAGGTTTAGGGTTAGGTTTCAGGTTAGGGTTAGGTTGAGGTTTAGAGTTAGAGTTAGTGTTATGGTGAGGGTTAGGTTTATGGTTAGAGTTAGGTTTAGGGTGAGGTTTAGGTTGAGGGTTAGGGATAGGGTTAGTGTTAGGGTTAGGTTTAGAGTGAGTGTTAGAGAGAGGGTTTGGGTTAGGGTTGGGGTTAGGGATAGGATTATTGTTAGGGTAAAGGTGAGTGTGTTTTTGAGGGTTAGGTTTAAGGTTCGGCTTAGGGTTAGGGTGAGGGTGAGTTTGAGGGTGAGGGTTAAGTTTAGGTTGAGGGTTAGGGTTAAGGTTAGGGGAGGGATAGGATGAGGGTTAGGGTTAGGATTAGGGTTAAGGTAAGGACTAGGGTGAGGGTGACGTTTAGGGTGAGGTTTAGCTTTAGGGTTAGGGTTAGGGATAGGGTGAGTTTGAGGTTTAGGGTTAGAGTTACGGTTAGGGTGAGGCTGAGTTTGAGGGTTAGGTTTAGGGTTAGTGTTAGGGTTAGAGTTAGGGTTAGGGTGAGGTTTAGGGTGAGGGTTAGGGTTAGGTTTAGGGTTAGGCTTAAGGTTAGGCTGAGAGTGAGGGTAAGGGTGAGGGTTAGGGTTAGGGTGATGGTAAGGTTTAGGGTTATGGGGAGGGTTACGATGAGGGTTAGGGTTAGGATTAGGGTTAGTGTGAGGGCTAGGGTGAGGGTTAGTTTTAGGGTTAGGTTTAGGGTGAGGTTTAGGTGTAGTGTTAGGGTTAGGGTGTGGGTGAGGTATAGGGTTAGAGTTATGGTAAGGTTGAGGCTGAAGTTGAGATTTAGTGTTAAGGTTAGTGTTAGACTTAGGGTTAGGGTGAGGGTTAGGGTTAGGGTGAGGTTTAGGCTTAGAGTTAGGATTAGGGATTGGGTAAGGTAAGTGTGAGTGTGAGGGTTAGGGTTAGGGTAAGACTTAGGCTTAGGGTTACGCTGTGGGTGAGGGTGAGGGTGAGGATTAGGGTTAGGGTGAGGGTTAGGGTTAGGGTTAGGGTTAGGATTAGGGTTAGGGTTAGGCTGAGGGTGAGGGTGAGGGTGAGGTTTAGGGTTAGGGATATGGTGAGGGTTAGGGTTGGTTGATGTTTATTGTGAGGGTAAAGGTTAGGGTTAGGGTTAAGATTATGGTTAGGGTGAGTGTTAGGATTAGGGTTAGGGTTAGGGTTAGGTTTAGGGATAAGATTAGTGTTATTGTTAGGGTTAGGGTTAGAGTCATGGTCAGGGTGAGGGTGAGAGTGAGGGTGAGGTTTAGGGTTAGGGTTAGGGTGAGATTTAGGTTTAGGTTTATTCTTAGAGTTAGGGTGAGGGTGAGGTTTAGTGTTAGATTTAATGTTAGTTGGAGGGTTAGGTCCAGCGTTAATGTTAGGGTTAGTGTTAGGGGTAAGGTTAGGGTTAGGGTTAGGCTGAGGTTTAGGGATAGGGTTAGGTTTATGCTTAGGGTTAGGATTAGGGTTAGGTTGAGGGTGAGTGTGAGGGTTAGGGTTAGGCTTAGTCTTAAACTTTGGGTTAGGCTGAGGGTGAGGGTGGGGGTGAGGATTAGGTTTAGGGTGATGGTTATAGTTAGGGTTATGGTGAGGGTTAGGATGAGGGTTAGGCTTAGGGTGAGGGCTAGGATGAGGGTGAAGTTTAGGGTAAGGGATAAGTTTAGACTTAGGGTTAGGCTGAGCATGAGGTTGAGGGTTAGTGATAGGGTGAGGTTTAGTGTTAGCATTAGGGTTAGAGTTAGGGTTAGGGTGAGGGTGAGGTTTAGGGGTAGTTTTAGGGTCAGAGTGAGGGGTAGGATTAGGGTGAGGGTTAGGGTGGGTGTGACGGTAAGGGTAAGGGTGAGAGTTAGGCTGAGGGTCAGGGTTATGGTAAGGGTGAGGGTTAGGTTTAGGGTGAGGGTTAGGGTTAGGGTGAGGGTGAGGGTTTGGGTTAGACTGAGGATTAGTGTTAGGGTTAGTGTGAGGTTTAGGGTGAGGATGAGGGTTAGGGTTAGGGTGAGGGCTAGGTTGAGGGTGAGGTTGAGGGTTAGATTGAGGATTAGTGTTAGGTTTAGTGTGAGGTTTATGGTGAGGATAAGATTTAGGGTTAGGGTTAGGGTTAGAATTAATGTTAGGGTCAGTCTTAACGTGAGGGTTAGAGTGAGGGTGAGGTTTAGGGTTAGTGTTAGGATTAGGATTAGGGTTGGGTTTAGGGTGAGTGTCAGGGTTAGGGTTAGGCTTAGTGTTAGGCTGAAGATGAGGGTGAGTGTGAGGGTTAGGTTTAGGATGAGTGTTAGGCTTAGGGTTATGGTGAGAGTTAGAGTTCCGGTTAAGTTTAGGGTTAGAGTGAGGGTTAGTGTAAGGGTTACAGTGAGGGTGTGGGTTAGAGTTAGTTTGAGGGTTAGGGTTATGGTTAGTGTTAGGGTGAGGTTTAGGATCAGGGTTAGGGTTAAGATTAGGATTAGGGTGAGGGCTAGGGTGAGGGTGAGGTTTAGGGTTAGGGTTAGGGTGAGGTTTAGTGTTAGGTTTAGGGTTAGGGTTAGGGTGAGCGTGAGGTTTAGGGTTAGAGGTAAGTTTAGGTTGAGTCTGACGGTGAGGTTTATTGTTAGGGTTAGTGTTAGAGTTATTGTTACTGTGAGGGTTAGGGTCAGGTTGAGGGTAAGGCTTCGTGTTAGGATTGGGATTAGAGTAAGGGTTAGGGTGAGTGTGAGGGTTAGGTTTAGGGTTAGGGTTAGGCTTAGGGTGAGGTTGAGGGTGAGGGTTAGTGTTAGGGTGAGAGTTAGGTGTAGGGTTAGGGTGAGAGTTAGGGTTCGAGTTAAATTTAGGGTTAGGGTGAGGGTGAGGGTTAGGGTTACAGTGAGGGTGAGGGTTAGGGTTAGGTTGAGGGTTAGGGTTAGGTTTAGGATTAGGTTGAGTGTTAGGGTTAGTGTTAGGGTTAGGGTGAGGGTGACGTTTAGGGTTAGATATAGGGTTAGGGTGAGGATTAGGTTAGGGATAGGGTTAGGGTTTGGGTGAGGTTTAGGGTTAGGGTTAGAGTTAGGGTGAGAATTACAGTGACGGTGAGGGTGCAGGTTAGTTTGAGGTTTAGGTTTAGAGTTAGGGTTAGGGTTATGCTCAGTGTTAGGGTTAGGGTTAGTGTTAGAGTTAGTGTTATGGTGAGGAAGTAGGGGGAGGGGGAGGGTAAGGCTTACTGTTAGGATTAGGAATAGGGTAATGGTTTGGGTGAGTGTGAGGGTTAGGTTTAGGGTTAGTGTTAGGGTAAGGCTGAGCATGAGGTTGAGTGTGAGGGTTAGGGTTAGGGATATGGTGACGTTTAGTGTTAGGGTTAGGGTTAGAGTTAGGGTTAGGGTTAGGATGAGGGTCAGGGTGGGGCTGAGGATTTGGGTTAGACTTAGGGTTATTGTTAGGGTGATGATGAGTTTTAGGGTTAGAGTTAGGTTTAGGGGGAGGGTTAGGTTGAGGTTTAGGGTTTGACTTAGTGTTAGGGTTAGGGTGAGGGTGAGGATTTGGTTGAGGTTCAGGTATAGGGTTAGGTTTAGGATTAGGGTTAGGGTGAGCATGAGTATGAGGCTTAGGGTGAGGGTTAGGCTTAGGCTTATGGTTAGGCTGAGGGTGAGGGTGGGGGTGAGGATTAGAGTTAGCGTGATGTTTATGGGTAGGGTTAGTGTTATTATTATTAGGGTTAGGGTTTGAGTTAAGGTGAGAATGAGGGTTCAGGTGAGGGTTAGGTTTAGGGTTAGGGTGGGGTTTAGGGTTATGGTTAGGTTTAGGGTGAGGGTGAGGTTTAGGGTTAGATATAGGGTTAGGGGGAGAGTTAGGGTGAGAGTTAAGTCTAGGGTTAGTGTTAGGGTTAGGGTCAGGTTGAGGGTTAGGTTTAGGTTTACGGTTAGGGTGAGGGTGAGGGTGCAGGTGAGTGTGAGGTTTAGGGTTAGGTTTATGCTTAATCTTAGGTTTATGCTTAGGGTTAGGCTGAGGCTGAGGTTTAGGGTTAACGTGAGGGTTAGGGTTAGGTATATGGGGAGGGTTAGGATGAGGTTTAGGGTTAGGATTAGGGTTAGAGTGAGGGCTAGGGTGAGGGTTATGTTTAGGTTTAGGGTTAGGCTGAGGGTTAGGGTTAGGGTTAGCGTGAGGTTGAGGTTTAGGTTTAGCCTTTGGGTTAAGGTGAGGCTTAGGGTGAGGTTTTGGATTAGGGTTAGGATTAGAATTACAGTAAGGGTTATGTTGAGTCTGAGTGTTAGGGTTACAGTTAGGGTGAAGTTTAGGGTTAGGATTATGGTTAGCATGAGGGATAGGATGAGGGTTAGAGTTACATTGAGGGTGAGGGTTAGGGTTAGGTTGTTGGTTACGGTTAGGGTTACGGTGAGGTTTAGGGTTAGGGTTAGTGTGAGGGATAGGATGAGTACTAGGGTTAGGATTAGGGTTAGGGTGAGGGCTAGGTTGAGTGTGAGGTTTAGTGTTAGTGTTAGGGTGAGGTTTAGGGTTAGAGTTAGGGTTAGAGTGAGGGTTAGGGTGAGGGTTATGGTTAGGGTGAGGGTTAGCGTTAGGGTTAGTGTTATTGTTAGGTTTAGGGTTACTGTTATGGTGAGGGTGAGGGTTACACTTAGGGTTAGGATGAGGTTTAGGTTTAGGGTTAGTGTTAGTGTTAGGTTTAGGTTGAGGGTGAGGGTTAGGTTTAGAGTTAGGGATAGTGTTAGGGTTAGGGATAGGGTGAGGGTTAGGGTTAGACTTAGGCTTAGGCTGAGGCTTAGGCCGAGTATGAGGGTGAAGGTTAGGGTTAGGGTGAGGGTTAGGGTTGAGGATAGGATGAGGTTTACAATGAGGTTTAGGGTTAGGATTAGGTTTAGGGTGAGGGCTAGGGTGAGGTTTAGGAATAGGTTTAGGTTTAGGATTTGGGTTAGTTGAGGGTGAGTGTGAGGGTTAGGAGTAGTGTTAGGGTTAGGCTTACGGTTAGTGTGAGGGTTAGTGTTAGGATTTGGGTTAGGGTGAGGGTGAGGCTGAGGATTAGGGTGAGGTTTAGGGTTTGGTTTAGGGTTAGTGTTAGGGTTAGGGTTAGGGTTACCTTGAGGGTTAGGGTTAGGGTTAGGGTTAGGCTGAGGTTGAGTGTGGGGGTGAGGATTAGTGTTAGGGTTCGGGTTAGGGTTATTGTTTGTGTTTTGTTTAGGGTTAAGTTTGCTGTGAGGGTGAGGAAGAGGGTGAGGGTTATGGTTAGGGTTAGGATTAGGGTTAGGGTTATTGTTATTGTTAGGATTTCGGTTAGAGTTACAGTGAGGTTGAGGTTGAGGGTGAGGGTTAGGTTTAGGGTGAGGTTTAGGGTTAGAGTTAGGGTTAGGGTGAGGGTGATGTTTAGGGTTAGAGTTAGGGTTAGGGGGAGGGTTATGGTGAGGTTTAGGGTTAGGGGTAGTGTTAGGGAGAGGGTGAGTGTGAGGGGTAGTTTGAGGTTTAGGGATAGGTTTAGGGTTAGGATTAGGGTTAGGGTGAGCATGAGTATGAGGGTTAGCCTGAGGGTTAGGCTTAGGCTTAGGGTTAGGCTGAGGGTGGGGTGGGGGTGATGGTTAGGGTTAGGGTTAGTGTTATTGATAGGGTTAGGGTTCGAGTTACGGTGAAGGTGAGAGTGGGGGTGAGGGTTAGTGTTAGGGTTAGGTTGGGGTTTAGAGTTAGGGTTAGGGTTAGGGTGAGGGTGAGGTTGAGGTTTAGGGTTAGATATAGGGTAAGGATGAGGGTTAGTGTGAGGGTTAGGGTTAGAGTTAGTGTTAGTGTTAGGGTGAGGGTGAGGTTTAGGGTTAGATATAGGGTTCGGGGTGGGTTAGGGTTAGGGTTAGGGTTACGGTTAGTGTGAGGTTTAGGGTTTGGGTTAAGTTTAGGGTTAGAGTTACGGTTAGGGTGAGGGTTAGGGTTAGGGTTAGTGTTAGAGTTAGGGTGAGGTTTAGGGTTAGTGTTAGGGTTAGGTTTAGAATTACAGTGACGGTGAGGGTGCAGGTGAATGTGAGCTTTAGAGTTAGAGTTAGCGTAAGGGTTAGGCTGAGTGTTAGGGTTAGGTTTAGTGTTAGGCTTAGGGTTAGGCTGAGCATGAGGTTGAGTGTGATGGTTAGGGTTAGGGATAGGGTGAGGTTTCGGGTTAGGTTAGGTTTAGATTTAGGGTTAGGTTGAGGTTGAGGTTTAGGGGTAGGGTTAGGTTCAGGGTGAGGGTTAGGGTTAGGGTGAGGGTGAGGGTTAGATTGAGGATTAGTGTTAGGGTAAGTTTGAGGTTTAGGGTGAGGTTGAGGAATAGGGTTAGGGTGAGGGCTAGGGTGAGGATGAGGGTGAGGGTTAGATTGAGGATTAGTGTTAGGGTTTGTGTGAGGTTTAGGGTGAGCATGAGGTTTAGGGTTAGGGTTAGGGTTAGGATTAATGTTAGGGTTAGGCTTAAGGTGAAGGTTAGGGTGAGGGTGTGGATTAGGGTTAGTGTTAGAATTAGGATTAGGGTTAGGTTTAGGGTGAGTATGAGGGTTAGGGTTAGGGTTAGGTTTAGGCTTAGTGTTAGGCTGAAGGTGAGGGTTAGGGTGAAGGTTAGGGTTAGGGTGAATGTTAGGGTTAGGATTAGGGTGAGAGTTAGGGTTCGGGTTAAGTTTAGGGTTAGGGTGCTTGTTAGGTTAGAATTACAGTGAGGGTGAGGGTTAGAGGTAGGTTGAGGGTTAGGGTTAGGGTTAGTGTTAGGGTGAGGTTTAGGATGAGTGATAGGGTTAGGAGTAGGTTTATGGTGAGGACTAGGGGGAGGGTGAGGTTTAGGGTTAGGATTAGGGTGAGGTTTAGGGTTAGGTTTAGGGTTAGGGTTTGGGTGAGGGTGAGGTTTAGGTTTAGAGTTAGCTTTAGGTTGAGTCTGTGGGTGAGGGTTAGGGTTAAGGTTAGTGTTAGAGTTAGGGTTACGGTGAGGGTTAGGGTGAGGGTAAGGCTTAGTGTTAGTATTAGGATTAGGGTAAGGTTTAGGGTGAGTGTAAGGTTTAGGTTTAGGGTTAGGGTTAGGCTTAGGGTTAAGCTTATGGTGAGGGTGATGGTGAGGGTTAGGGTTAGGGTGAGAGTTAGGGGTAGGGTTAGGGTGCAAGTTAGGGTTCGGGTTAAGTTTAGGGTTAGGGTGAGGGTTAGTGTTAGGGTTACAGTGAGGGTGAGGGTTAGGGTTAGTTTGAAGGTTAGGGTAAGTCTTAGGATTAGGGTGAGGGTTAGGATTAGGTTTATGGTGAGGTTTAGGATGAGGATTAGGGTTAGGATTAGGGTTCGGGTGAGGGCCAGGGTTAGGGTGAGGGTTAGGGTTAGTGTTTGGGTGAGGTTTAGGATTAGGGTTAGGGTTAGGTTGAGGGTGAGGGTGGGGGTGAGGATTAGGGTTAGGCTTAGGGTTATTGTTAGGGTGAGGGTGAATTTTAGAGTTAGAGTTAGGTTTAGGGGGATTTTTAGGGTAAGGTTTAGGGTTAGGGTTAGGGTTTGGGTTAGGGTTAGGGTGAGGGTTAGGTTTAAGATTATGGTTATGGTGAGGGCGAATGTTAGGATTAGGGTTAGGGTTAGGGTTAATTTTAGGGTTCGGATTAGTGTTATTGTTAGGGTTAGGGTTAGAGTTATTGTGAGGGTGAGGGTGAGGGTGAGGGTTAGGGTTAATGTTAGGGTTAGGGTGAGTTTTAGGGTAGGCTTAGTATTAGAGTTAGGGTGAGGGTGAGGTTTAGGGTTAGATTTAGGTTTAGTTGGAGCGTTAGGTCGAGGGTTAATGTTAGGGTTAGTGTTGGGGTTAATGTTAGGGTGTGGGTTAGGTTGAGGTTTAGGGTTAGGGTGAGGGCTATGGTGAGGGTGAGTTTTAGTGTTAGGGTTAGGGTGAGGTTCAGCGTTAGGTTTAGGGTTAGTGTTAGGTTGAGGTTGAGGTTTAGAGTTAGAGTTAGGGTTAGGGTGAGGCTGAGTGTGAGGTTTAGGGTTAGGGTTAGTGTTAGAGTTAGGGTTAGGGTGAGGGTTAGGGTGTGGGTGATGGTTAGGCTTAGTGAAAGGATTAGGATTAGGTTAAGGATTAGGGTGTTGTCACGGTTAGGGTTAGGATGAGTTTTAGGTTTAGGGTTAGGGTTAGAGTTAAGGTAAGGGTGAGGGTGAGGTTTAGGGTTAGAGTTAGGGTTAGTGTTAGGGTTAGGGTTAGGGAGAGGGTTAGTGTTTGGGTTAGGCTTAGGTTTAGGCTTAGGCTTAATCTTTGGCTGAGCATGAGGGTTAGGGTTAGGGTGAGGGTTAGGGTTAGGGTTACGGTGAGGGTTAGGATGAGGTTTAGGGTTAGGATTAGTGTTAGGGTGAGGGCTAGGCTGAGGCTGACTGTGAGGGTTGGGTTTAAGGATAGGGTTAGGATTAGGGTTAGGTTGAGGGTGAGTGTGAGTGTTAGGGTTAGGGTTAGGCTTAGGGTTAGGGTGAGGGTTAGGTTTTGGGTTTGCATTAGGGTGAGGCTGAGGATTAGGGTTAGGGTGAGGTTTAGGGTTAGGCTGAGGGTGATGGTGGGGCTGAGTATTAGGGTTAGGGTTAGGGTTTTGGTTATTGTTATTGTTATGCTTAGGGTTAAGTTAGTGGTGAGGGTGACGCTGAGGGTTATGGTTATTGTTAGGGTTAGTGTTATTGTTAAGGTTAGGGTTAGAGTTATGGTGAGATTGAGGGTGGGTGTGTGGGTTATGGTTAAGGTGAGGTTTAGCATGAGGTTTACTGTTAGGGTTAGGGTGAGGGTGAGTTTCAGGTTTAGGGATAGATTTAGGGTTACGGTGAGGGTTAGGGTGAGGTTTAGGGTTAGGTTTAGTGTTAGGGTTAGGGTGAGGGTGAGGTTTAGGTTGAGGTTTAGGGATAGATTTAGAGTTAGGGTGAGGGTTAGGGGTAGCTTTAGGATTAGGGTTAGTGTGAGGGTGAGTGTTTGGTTTAGGGTGAGGTTTAGGCTTTGGCTTAGGGTTAGGCTGAGGATGAGGGTGGGGCTGAGGATTAGGGTTAGTGTGATGGTTAGGTTTAGTGTTATTGTTAGGGTTAGAGTTAGAGTTATGGTGAGGGCGAGGGTGGGGGTGAGGGTTAGGTTTAGGGTTAGGGTGAGGGTTAGTGTAAGGGTCATGATGACGGTGAGGGTTAGGGTTAGGTTGAGCTTTAGTGTTAGGTTTAGGGTTAGAGTGAGGGTGAGGGTTAGGGTTAGTGTGAGGGTGAGGATTAGGTTGAGGGTTAGGTTTAGGTTTATGGTTAGTGTGAGGGCTAGGGTGAGGGTTAGGTTTAGGGTGAGGTTTAGGGTTAGGGTGAAGGTGAGGTTTAGGGTTTGAGTTAGGGTTAGGATGAGGCTGAGGGTGAGGGTTAGGGTTAGGTTTAGTGTTAGGGTTAGGGTTAGGGTGAGGGTTAGGATGAGGGTGAGGGCTAGGCTTAGGGTTAGGATTAGGATTAGGGTAAGGGTTTGCATGAGTGTGAGGGTTAGGGTCCGGGTTAGGCTTAGGCTTAGTGTTAGGCTGAGGGTAAGGGTGAGGGTGATTGTTAGGGTTAGGGTGAGGGTTATGGTTAGTGTTATTGTTAGGGTTAGTGTTAGATTTACGGTGAGGGTGAGGGTTAGGTTAGGTTTTGGGTGGGGTTAAGGGTTAGGGTTAGGGTTAGGCTGAGTGTGAGGGTTTGGATTAGATATAGTGTTAGGGGGAGGCTTAGGGTGAGCGTTAGGTTTAGTTTTAGTGTTAGTGTTACTGTTAGGGTTAGTTTTAGAGTTGGGGTTAGGGTGATTTTTAGGGTTAGGGTTAGTGTAAGGTTTAGGGTGAGGGTGAGGGTTAAGTTGAGGTTTAGGGATAGGTTTAGGTTTAGGATTAGGGTTAGGGTGAGGGTGAGTGTGAGTTTTAGGGTGAGGGTTAGGCTTAGTCTTAGGGTTAGGTTGTTGGAGAGGGTGGGGGTGAGGACTAAAGTGATGGTGATGGTTCGTGTTAGGGTTAGTGTTATTGTTAGGGTTAGGCTTAGTGTTATGGTTAGGGTGAGGGTGAGGGTTAAGTTGAGGTTTAGGGTTAGGGTTATATTTATGGTTAGTGTGAGGGTTAGTGTTAGGGTTAGGGTCAGTGTTAGGGTGAGGTTAAGTGTTAGGGTGAGAGCTTGGTTTAGGGTGAGGGTTGTGGTTAGGGTGAGGTTTAGGATTAGGGTTAGGGTTATTGTTAGGGTTAGGTTTAGGGTTAATGTTACGGTGAGGTTGAGGGTTAGGGTTAGGTTTAGTGTGAGGTTTAGGCTTTAGGTAAGTTTAGAGTTATGTTTAGTGTGAGGGTGAGGTTTAGGGTTAGAGTTAGGGTTAGGATGAGGCTGAGAGTGAGCGTCAGGTTTAGGGATAGTGTTAGGTTTAGGGTTAGGGTTAGGGATAGGTTTAGGCTTAGGGTGAGGGATAGTGTGTGTGTTATGGTAACTTTTAGGGTTAGCCTTAGGGTTAGGATGAGGGTGAGGTTGAGGGTGAGGTCTAGGGTTAGGTTCAGGGTTAGGGTTAGGTTTAGGGGGAGGGTTAGTATGAGGGTTAGAGTTAGGATTAGGGTTAGTGTAAGGGCTAGGGTGAGGGTGAGGTTTAGGGTTAGGGTTAGGGTGAGGTTTAAGATTAGGTTTAGGGTTAGGGTGAGGGTGAGGGTGAGGTTTAGGTTTAGAGTTAGGGTTAGGGTGAGGCTGAGGGTGAGGTTTAGCCTTAGGGTTAGTTTTAAGGTTAAGGTTAGGGTGAGGGTTAGGGTGAGGTTGTGGGTTACGATGAAGATTAGGGTTAGGTTTAGGGTGAGTGTGATGTTTAGGGTTAGTGTTAGTGTTAGGCTTAGTGTTAGGCTAAGGGAGAGGGTGAGGGTGAGGTTTAGGGTTAGGGTGAGGGTTAGGGTTAGGTTCATGGCTAGTGTTATGATGAATGTTAGGTTTAGGATTAGGGTTAGGGTGAGAGCTAGGGTGAAGTTGATGTTTAGGGTTAGGTTTAGGGTGAGGTTTAGGATTAGGTTAGGGTTAGGGTTAGGGTGAGGGTGAGGTTTAGGTTTAGAGTTAGGTTTAGAGTGAGGCTGAGTGTGAGGGTTAGGGTTAGTGTTATTGTTAGGGTTAAGCTTATTGTTACGGTTAGGTTGAGTGTGAGGGTTAAGTTGAGTTTTAGGGTTAGGTTTACAGTTAGGGTTAGGGTGAGGATAGTGCTAGGGTTAGGGTTAGTGTTAGGGTGAGGTTAAGTGTTAGGGTGAGAGCTTGGTTTAGGGTGAGGGTTGTGGTTAGGGTGAGGTTTAGGATTAGGGTTAGGGTTATTGTTAGGGTTAGGTTTAGGGTTAATGTTACGGTGAGGTTGAGGGTTAGGGTTAGGTTTAGTGTGAGGTTTAGGGTTTAGGTAAGTTTAGAGTTATGTTTAGGGTGAGGGTGAGGTTTAGGGTTAGAGTTAGGGTTAGTATGAGGCTGAGAGTGAGCGTCAGGTTTAGGGATAGTGTTAGGTTTAGGGTTAGGGTAAGAGTTAGGTTTAGGTTTAGGGTTAGGGTTAGGGATAGGTTTAGGCTTAGGGTGAGGGTGAGCGTGAGTGTTATGGTTACTTTTAGGGTTAGCCTTAGGGTTAAGATGAGGGTGAGGTTGAGGGTGAGGTCTAGGGTTAGGTTCAGGGTTAGGGTTAGGTTTAGGGGGAGGGTTAGTATGAGGGTTAGAGTTAGGATTAGGGTTAATGTAAGGGCTAGGGTGAGGGTGAGGTTTAGGGTTAGGGTTAGGGTGAGGTTTAGGGTTAGAGTTAGGGTTAGGGTGAGGCTGAGTGTGAGGTTTAGGGTTAGGGTTAGTTTTAGGGTTAAGGTTAGGGTGAGGGTTAGTGTGAGGTTGTGGGTTAGGATAAGGATTAGGTTTAGGTTTAGGGTGAGTGTGAGGGTTAGGGTTAGTGTTAGGGTTAGGCTTAGTGTTATACTAAGGGAGAGGGTGAGGGTGAGTTTTAGGGTTAGGGTGAGGGTTAGGGTTAGGGTCATGGCTAGGGTTAGGATGAATGTTAGGTTTAGGATTAGGGTTAGGGTGAGAGCTAGGGTGAAGTTGATGTTTAGGGTTAGGTTTAGGGTGAGGTTTAGGATTAGGTTAGGGTTAGGGTTAGGGTGAGGGTGAGGTTTAGGTTTAGAGTTAGGTTTAGAGTGAGGCTGAGTGTGAGGGTTAGTGTTAGTGTTAGAGTTAGGGTTAAGGTGAGGGTTAGTTGAGGGTGAGGGTTAGTGTTAGTGTTGGGTTAGGCTTAGGTTTAGGCTGATGTTGAGGGTGTTGGTTAGGATTAGTGTTAGAGTGAGGGTTAGTTTTAGGATTAGTGTTAGGGTGAGGGTTAGGGTGAGTTTTAGGATGAGGATTAGGGTTAGGATTAGTGTTAGGGTGAGGGCTAGGGTGATGGTGAGAGTTAGGGTTAGTGTTAGGGTGAGGTTTAGGGTTATGGTTAGGGTGAGGGTTAGGATGAGTGTTAGGGTTACAGTAATGCTGAGGGTTAGGGTTAGGGTGAGGATTATAATTAGGATTAGGGTTAGGATGAGGATGGGTGTTAGGATTAGGTTTAGGGTTAAGGTTAGGGTTAGGGTTAGGTTTAGCGTTAGGATTAGTGTTATTGTTAGGGTTAGGGTTAGAGTTATGGTGAGGGTGAGGGTTAAAGTTAGGGTTAGGGTGAGGGTGAGACTGAGGGTGAGGGTTATGGTTAGGGTTAGGCTGAGGGTGAGGGTGGGGGTGAGGAATAGGTTTTGGGTGATGGTTAGGCTGAGGGTGAGAGTGAGGGTGACGGTTAGGGTTAGGGTGAGGGTGAGGGTTAGGGTTATGGGGAGGGTTAGGATGAGGGTTAAGGTTAGGATTAGGGTTAGGGTGAGGGCTAAGGTAAGGGTGAGGTTTAGGGTTAGTGTTAGGGTAAGGTGTAGGGTTAGTTGTAGGGTTTGGGTTAGGGTTAGGATGAGGCTTAGTGTTAAGATTATGGTTAGGGTGAGTGTTAGGTTTAGGGTTAGGTTTAGGGTTAGGTTAAGGGATAAGATTAGTGTTATTTGTAGGGTTAGATTTAGAGTTATGGTCCGGGTGAGGGTGAGGGTGAGGGTGAGTGTTAGGAATAGGGTTAGGGTGAGGTTTAGGGTTAGGTTTAGGATTAGAGTTAGGGTGAGGGTGAGGTTTAGTGATAGATTTAATGTTGGAGGGTTAAAGTTAGGGTTAGGGTTAGGGTGAGGGTTAGGATGAGGGTTAGGGTTAGGATTAGGTTTAAGCTGAGGGCTAGGGTGAGGGTGAGGGTTAGGTTTAGGATTAGGCTTAGTCCTAGGGTTAGGCTGAGGGTGAGGATGAGGGTTAGGGTTAGGGTGATGGACAGGGTTAGGTTTAGGGTGAGTGTTAGGATGAGGGTTAGGGTTAGGATTAGGGTTAGGATGAGCGTGACGGTAAGAGTAAAGGTGAGGTTTAGGCTGAGGGTGAGTGTTCCCCTAAGGGTGAGCGTTAGGATTAGGGTGAGGGTTAGAGTGAGGGTTACGGTGAGGGTGAGGGTTATATTGAGGATTAGGGTTAAGGTTAGTGTGAGTTTAGGGTAAGGATGAGGTTTAGGTTTAGGGTGAGGGTTAGGGTGAGAATAGGGTTAGAGTGAGGGCTAGGGTGAGGCTGACGGTTAGGGTTAAGGTGAGGTTTAGGGTTAGGGTGAGAGTTAGGGTTACTGTGATGGTTAGTGTTATAGTGAGCTATAGTGTTAGGGTGAGGGTAAGTGTTAGGGAGAGGGTTAGGATTAGGATGAGTGTTTTGGTTAGGGTGAGGGTAAGGGTTAGGGTGAGGGTTAGGGTTAGGGTGAGGGTTATGGTTAGGGTGAGGGTTAGGGTTATGTTGAGGGTTTGAGTGAGGGTTAGGGTTAGGGAGAGGTTTAGGGTTACCGTTAGAGTTAGGGTTAGGGTAAGTTTGAGGTTTAGGTTTAGAGTTAGGGTTCAGGTCAGGGTTAGGATGAGGGTTAGGGTTAGGGTTAATTTTATGTTTAGGGTTAGTGTGAGATTTAGGGTTAGGGTTATGGTTAGGATTAGGGTTACTTTGAGGGTGAGTGAGTGGGTTAGGGTTAGGTTTAGGTTTAGGCTTAGGGTTAGTCTGAGAGTTAGGTTGAGGGTAAGGGTTATGGTTAGGGTGAGGGTTAGGTTTAGGGTGAGGGTGAGGTTTAGGATGAGGGTTAGGTTTAGGATTAGGGTTAAGGTGAGGGTTAGGGTGAGGGTGAGGTTTAGGGTTAGTGTTAGGGTGAGGTTTAGGGTTAGGGTTAGGGTTAGGGTCAGTGTGAGTTTGAGGTTTAGCATTAGAGATAGGGTTAGGGTGAGGGTTATTGTTAGGGCTGGTGTTAGGGTTAGAGTTAGTGTGAGGGTTAGGCTGAGGGTGTGTGTTAGGGTTATGGTGAGGGTTAGGTTTAGGATTAGGGTTAGGGTGAGGGCTAGGGTTAGGGTGAGGTTTAGGATTAGGGTTAGGGAGAGGGTGAGTGTGAGGATTATTGTTAGGGTTAGGTTTAGGCTTAGGGTTAGGCTGAGGGTAAGTGTGAAGATGAGGTTTAGTGTTAGGTGAGTGTTAGTGTTAGGGTTAGCGTGAGAGTTAGGGTTCGGCTTAAGTTTATGTTTAGTGTGTGGGTTAGTTTGACGGTGTCGATAAGGTTAAAGGTGAGGGTTAGACTGAGGGCGAGGGTTACGGTAACGGTGAGGTTTAGGGTTAGGGTGAGGGTTAGGGTTGGGATGAGGGTTAGGGTTAGGTTGAGGGTTAGTGTTAGAATTAGGGTTAGGGTGAGGGTTAGGGTTAGGGTTAGGTTTAGGGTGATGTTTAGGGTTATGGTGAGGGTTAGGTTTAGTGTGAGGGTTAGTGTTGGGTTGAGGGTAAATGTTAGGGTGAGGTTTAGCATTAGGGTGAGGGTTATGATTAGGGTGAGGTTTAGGGTTATGGTTAGGGTTATTGTTAGGGTTAGGGTTAGGTTTATGTTTATGGTGAGGTTGAGGGTGAGGGTGAGGTTTAGGGTTAGGGTTATGGTGAGATTTAGGGTTAGACTTGGGGTTAGATTTAGGGTTAGGGTGAAGTTGAGGTTTAGGGTTAGAGTTAGGGTTAGGGTGAGTGTTAGGGTGAGGGTTAGGGTTAGGGTTAGTGTTAGGGTTAGGCTTAGGGTGTGGGTTATGGTGAGGGTTAGGTTTACGGATAGAGTAAGTTTAGGATTAGGGTTAAGGTGAGGGTGAGTGTGCGGATTAGGGTTAGAGTTAGGGTTAGGCTTAGGGTTAGGCTGAGGTTGAGGGTGAAGCTTAGGGTTAGGGTTAGGTTGCGGGTTAGGGTTAGGTTTAGGGTTAGAGTTAGCCTTAAGGTGAGTTTTATGGTTAGGTTTAGGGTTCTGTTAATGGTGAGGGTTAGAGTTAGCATCAGGGTTAGTGTGAGCGTTTGGGTTAGGGTTAGGGTGAATGTTAGGGTTAATGTGAGTGAGGTTTAGGGTTAGGGTTAGGGTTAGGGTGAGGGTTAGGTTGAGGGTTAGGGTTTGGGTTAGGATTAGGCTGAGGGTGAGGGTTAGCGTGGGGTTTAGGTTAGGCTTAGTGTCAGGATTAGGGTGAGGTTAAGGTTTAGGGTGAGGGTTAGGCTTAGGGTTAGGGTGAGAGTTAAGATGAGGGTTAGGGTTTCAGTGAGGGTGAGGGTTAATGTTAGCGTGATGGTTAGGGTTAGGATTAGGGTTAGGGAGTGGGTGATGGTTACGATTTCGGTTAAGGTTGTTGTAAGTGTTATGGTTACTGTTACATTTGCAGTGAGGGTGAGGCTGTGGGTGAAGGTTAGGATTAGGGTTAGGGTTAGTTTTAGGGTTAGGATTAGTGTTAATTTTAGGGTTAGGGTTTTTCTTTCGGTTTGGGTGAGGGTGAGGGTGAGGGTGAGGGTTAGGTTTAGGGTTAGGGTGAGTTTTAGGCTTCGGGTTAGGATTAGGGATAGGGTCAGGGTGAGGTTTAGGGTTAGAGTTAGGTTGAGGGGGAGGGTTAGGGTGAGGGTCAGGGTTAGGGTTAGTGTAAAGGGTTAGCATTACGTATAGGGTGAGGGTTAGGTTGAGGTTTAGGTTTAGGATTGGGATTAGGGTTAGGATTAGGGTTAGGGTGAGGGTGAGTATGAGGGTTAGGGTTAGGATTAGGCTTAGGCTTAAGGTTAGGCTGAGGGTAAGGGTGGATATGAGTATTAGGCTTAGTGTGATGTTTATCCTTAGGGTTAGTGTGATGGTTAGAAGGAGGGTTAGGGATAGGATTAGGGTTAGGGTGAGGACTAGGGTGAGGGTGAGGGTTAGGGTTAGGGTTAGGTTTAGGCATAGGTTTAGGCTGAGGGTGATGGTGAGGTTGAGGGTTAGGGTTATTGTGATGGCTAGGGTTAAGGTTAGAGGGAGGGTTAGGATGAGGGTTCGGATTAGGGTGAGGGTTAGTATGAGCGTGATGGTAAGAGTAAAGTTGAGGGTTAGGCTGAACCTGAGGGTTACAGTAAGGGTGAGGGTTAGGGTTAGGGTGAGGGTTAGGGTAAGTGTTAGGGTTAGGGTTAGATTGAGGATTAGGGTTAGGGTTAGTGTGAGGTTTAGGGTGAGGATGAGGATTAGGGTTAGAATTAGGGTTAGGGTGAGGGATAGCATGAGGGTGAGGGTTAGGTTTAGGGCTAAGTTTAGGGTGAGGGTTAGGGTGAGGGGTAGGGTTAGGTTTAGGGTGAGGGTTAGGTTTAGTGTGAGGGTTATGGTTAGGGTGAGGGTGAGGGTGAGGGTAAGGGTTATGGTGAGGGTTAGGTTGAGGGTGGGGGTTAGGGTTATGATTAGGTTTAGGGTTATGGTGAGGTTTAGGGTGAGGGTGAGGGTTCAGGTTAGGCTTAGGTTTGTGGTGTGTGTAAGTGATAGCATGTGGGTTAGGGTGAGTGTTAGAGTTAGCATTAGGGTTAGGGTGAGGGTTAGGGTGAGGGTTAGGTTTAGGATTTGGGTGAGGGTGAGGGTGAGAGTGCGGTTTAAGGTGAGGATTAGGGTGAGTTTTAGGGTTAGGCTGAGGGTTAGGGTTAGGGTTAGCGTGAGGGTGACGGTGAGGGTGACGGTTAGGGTTAGAGTTATGGTGAGGGTTCGATTAAGTGTGAGGTTTAGGGTGAGTATGAGGTTAAGGGTTAGTGTGAGGGTTAGGGTGCGTGTGAGGGTTAGGGTTAGGGTTTGGGTTAGGGTGAGGGTTAGTGTGAGGGTTAGGGTTAGGGTTATGCTTAGGGTTAGTTTGAGGGTTAGGCTGAGTGTTAGGATTAGGATTAGGGTGAGGGTTAGGTTGAGGGTTAGATTGAGGGTGAGGGTTAGTGTTAGGGTGAGGTTTACGGTTATTTTTAGGGTTAGGGTTAGGTTTAGGGTGACGGTGGTTTCGGGTGAGGGTTAGGGTGAGGGTTAGAGTAGGGTTAATGTGAGGGTTAGGATAAGGGGTAGGGTTATGTATAGGGTTAGGGTTAGGATTAGTGTGAGGTTAAGAATTAGGGTGACGGTTAGGTTGAGGGTGAGGTTTAGGGTTAGGAATAGTGATAGGGTTAGTGTTATGCTGAGGGTGAAGGTGAGGGTGAGGGTTGGGTTTAGGGTTGGGTGAGGGCTATGGTGAGGGTTAGGGTATGGGTGAGGGTTAGTGTGAGGGTGATTGTAAGGGTAAATGTGAGGGTTAGGCTGAGGGTGTGAGGGTTAGGGTTAGGGTGAGTGTTAGGTTAAGGGTTAGGGATAGAGTGAGTGTTTGATTGAGGATTAGAGTTAGGGTTAGTGTGAGGTTTGGGGTGAGGATGAGGGTTATGATTAGGTTGAGGGTTAGGTTTAGAATTACGTTTACAGTGAGGGCTAGGATGAGGGTGAAGTTTAGCTTTAGGGTTAGGATGAGGTTTAGGGTTAATTTGAGAGTTAGGGTTAGTGTGAGGGTTAGTGTTAGAGTTAGGGTTAGTGTTAGGATGAGGGGAAGTGTTAGGGTGAGGATTAGTGTGAAGGTGAGGGTTATGTTTGGGGTGAGGGTTAGTGTTAGGGTTAGGTTATGATTAGGGTTAGGGTTAGGATGAGGGTGAGTGTGTGGGTTAGCGTTAGGTTTAGGTTTAGGTTTAGCGTTAGGCTGAGGGTGAGGTTGAGCTTGAGGATTAGGGTTAGGGTGATGGTTAGGGTTAGGGTTAGAGTGAGGGTTAGGATGAGGGTTAGGATGAAGGTGAGGATTAGGTTTATGTTTAGGGTGAGGTTTAGGGTTAGGGTTAGGGTTAGGGTTAGGTTGAGGTTGAGGTTTATGTTTAGAGTTAGGGTTAGGGTGACAGTTAGTGTTAGGTTTAGGGTTAGGTTTGGGGTTAGGGTGAGTGTTAGGGTTAGGATTAGGGTTAGGCTTATGGTGAGGGTGAGGTTTAGGTTTATGGTGAGACTTAGGGTTAGTATGAGGGTTAGTGTTAGGGTGAGGGTAAGTGTTAGGGTGAGGGTTAGGATTAGGTTTAGGGTTAGGGTGAGGTTTAGGGTGATGGTGAGTTTTAAGGTTAGGGATAGGTTTGTGGTGTGGGTAAGTGATAGCATGAGGGTTAGGGTGAGGGTTAGAGTTAGCATTAGGGTTAGGGTGAGGGTTAGGCTGAGGGTGCAGGTGAGATTGAAGGTTAGGGTGAGAATTAGGGTGAGGTTTAGGGTTAGGGAGAGGGTTAGGGTTAGGGTGAGTGTTAGGATTAGGGTTATCCTTAAGGTTAGGGTGAGGGTTAGGCTGAGGGTTCGGCTTAGGATTAGGGTGAGGATTAGGGTGAGGGTTAGGGTGAGGGTGAGGGTTAGGGTTCTGGTGAGGGTTAGGATTATTATTAGGGTTAGAGTCAGGTTTAGGGTGATGGGGAGGTTTAGGGTGAGGGTTGGGGTGAGGTTTAGGGTTAGGGTTAACGTGAGTGTTAGGATAAGGGGTAGGGTTACGATTATGGTGAGGGTTAGGTTTAGTGTGAGAGTTAGGTTTAGGGTTAGGGTTAGGATTAGTGTGAGAGTAAGAATTAAGGTGATGGTTAGGGTGAGGGTGAGGTTTAGGGTTAGGAATAGTGATAGGGTTAATGTTACGCTGAGGGTGAGGGTGAGGGTGAGGGTTAGGGTTAGGTTTAGGGTGAGGGCTATTGTGAGGGTTAAGGATAGGGTGGGGTTTAGGGTGAGGTTGATGGTAAGGGTAAAGGTGAAGGTTAGGCTGGGGGTGAGGATTAATATAAGCGTGAGGTTTAGTGTTAGGGTGAGGGTTAGGGTAAGATTTCGAGTTAGGGTTATGGTGAGGGTTAGATTGATTATTACGGTTAGGGTTAATGTGAGGTTTAGGGTGAGGATGAGGGTTAGGGTTAGGGTGAGGGTGAGGGTTAGAGATAGGGTTAGGGTTAGGGCTAGGGTGAGGTTTAGGGTTAGGTTTAGGGTTAGGGTGAGGTTTAGGTTTAGGCTGATGGTGAGGTTAATGATTAGGGTGAGGGTTAGGGTGAGGGTTAGGGTTGGGGTTAGGGTTAGTGTGAGGATAAGGTTGAGGGTTAGGCTGAGTGTTAGGGTGACGGTGAGGGTGAGGTTTAGGGTTGGAGTTAGGGTTAGAGTGAGGGTTAGGGTGAGGGGTAGAGTTAGGGTTACAGTGAGGATTAGGGTTACTGTGAGGCTTAGGGTTAGAGTGAGGATAAGGGATTAAGGATAGTGTGAGGGTTAGCTTTAGGGTTAGGGTGAGGGTTAATGTTAGTTTGGATGTTAGGGTTAGGTTGAGGGTTAGGGGGAGTGTTAGGTTTCGTGTGAGTGATAGGGTTAGGGTTAGAGTGAGGGTTATGGTTAGGGTGATGTGTAATATGAGGGTTAGGGTTAGGGTGAGATTTAAGGTAAGGGTAAGGTTTAGGGTGAGGCTGAGTGTAAGGGTTAGGATTAGGGTGAAGGTTAGTATTAGGGTTAGGGTATGAGTTAGGGAGAGGGGAAGGGTGAGGGTAAGGTAAGAGTGAGGTTTGGGGTGAGGTTGAATGTTAGAGTGAGGATGAGGGTTCTGGAGTGTGTGAGGATTAGGGTTTGGGTGATGGTTAGGGTTAGTGTGAGTGTGAGGGTGACGGTGAGGGTGCGTGTTAGGGTTGGGATTAGAGTTAGAATGAGGAGTAGGGTGAGGGGTAGGGTTAGGTTTAGGGTGAGGGTTAGGGTTACTCTGAGGGTTAGCGTTAAGGTGAGGTTTAGGGTTACTGTGAGGGTTCAAGTTAGGGTTAGGCTTAGTGTTAGGTTGAGGGTAAGGGTTAGGTTGAGGGTTAGGGTTAGGGTGAAGTTTAGGGTTAATGTGAGGGTTAGGTTTAGGGTGAGGGTTAGGGTGAGGGTTAGTTTTAGGTTGATGTTTAGGGTGAGTGTGAGGGTTAGGGTGAGTGTGAAGGTGAAGGTTGGGTTGAGTGTTTGGGTTAGGGATAGGGTTATTCAGGCTGAGGGTGAGGGTGAGGGTGAGGCTTAGGGTTAGTTTTAGGGTAAGGTTGAGTGTGAGGGTTAGGGATAGGGTTAGTCAGGCTGAGGGTGAGGGTGAGGGTGAGGTTTAGGGTTAGGGTTAGGGTTAGCGTTAGGGTTATGGTGAAGGTTAGGGTTAGGTTGGAGGTTACGGTTAGGGTGAAGGTTAGGGTTAGTGATAGGTTTAGGATGAGGGTGAGGGTGAGGGTTAGGGTTAGGATTAGGGTTATGGTGAGCCTGAGGGTGAGGGTTAGGGTTACGGTAGGGTTAGGCTAAGGGTTAGAGTGAGGGTTATGTTTAGGGTGATGTTTAGGTTGAGGGTGAGGGTTAGGGTGAGGTTGAGGGTGAGGGTGAGGGTGAGGGTTTGGGTTAGGGTGAGGGTGAGGGTTAGGTTTAGAGTTAGGGTTATGCTTAGGGTGAGGGTGATTGTGAGGGTTAGGTTTAGGGTTATTTTTAGGCTTAGGTTTAAGCTGAGGGTGAGTGTGAGTGTTAGGGTTAGGGTGAGTGTGAGCGTTAGGGTTAGGGTTAGGGATAGGCTGAGGGTTAGATGAGGGTGAGGCTTAGGGTTAGGGCGAGTGTTAGGCTTAGGGTTACTGTGAGGGTTAGGGATAGTTTGATGATTAAGGTAAGGTTTAGTGTTAGGGTAAGGGTGAGGGTGAGCGTGACTGTTAGGGTGCAGGTGAGGTTTACGGTTAGGTTTAGGGTTAGGGTGAGGGTTTAGTGTTAGGGTTAGGATGATGGTTAGGATGAGGGGGTAGGGTTAGGGTTAGGGTAAGTTTTATGTTGAGGTTTAGGGTTAGGTTTAGTGTTAAGGTGAGGGTTAGGGTGAGGGTAAGTTTTAGGGTCAGGGTTAGGGTGAGTGTGAGTTTAGGGTTAGGGTTATGGAGTGGTTTAGGGTTAGATTTAGGATGAAGGTGAGGGTGAGAGTGTGGGTTAGGGATTAGTTTTAAGGTTAGGGTTAGTGTTATTGTTAGGGTTAGGGTTACGATTACAGTGAGGTTGCTGGTGAGGTGAGGTTTAGCGTTAGGGTTAGCGTTAGGGTGAGGGTTAGGGTGAGGGTAAGTGTTGGGGTGAGGGTTAGGGCTAGGGAGAGGTTAAGGCTTAGGGTTAGGGTTAGGGTGACGGTTAGGGTTAGCATTAGGGTTAGGTTGAGGACTAGGGTGAGGGATAAGGTTAGGTTAGGGTGAGGGTTAGGGTTAGAGTGAGGATTAGAGTGAGGGTAAGAATAAGGGTAAGGGTGAGGTTTAGGGTGAGTTTGAGGGTTATGGTAAGAGTGAAGGTTATGATTAGGGTGAGGTTTAGTGTGAGGGTTACGATTAGGGTGAGGGTGAGATTGAGGTTTAGGTTAAGGGTAAGGGTTAGGGTTAGGGTGAGGGTAAGATAAGGTTGAAGGTTAGGGTTAGGTTTAGGGTGAGGGTTAGAGTGAGTGTGAGGTTTAGGGTTAGGGATAGTGTTAGGGTGAGGGTGTTAGGGATTTGTATAGGTTTACGGTGAGGGTGCGGGTTAGGTTTAGGGTGAGGGTTAGGGTTAGAGTTAGGGTTATGGTGAGGGTGAGGGTTAGGATAAAGGTTAGGGTTAGGGTTATTTTTAGGGTTATGTTTAGGTTTATGATTACGTTGAGGGTGAGGGTTATGGTTAGGGTGAGGTTTAGGATTAGGGTTAGTTTTAAGGTTAGGGTTAGCATGAGGTTTAGGGTGAGTGGTAAGGTTAAGGTTAGGGTGAGGGTTAGGGTTAGTTTGAGGGTTATGGTTAGGGATAGGGTGAGGGGTAAGATGAGGGTTAGGGTGAGGGTAAGGTTTAGGGTGAGGTTTAGAGTGAGTGTGAGGTTTAGGGTTAGGGTTAGTGTTAGGGTGAGTGTAAGTGTTAGGGTTAGGTTTAGGTTTTCGGTGAGGGTGAGGGTTAGGTTTAGGGTGAGGGTTAGGCTTAGGGTTAGGGTTAGGGTGAGGGTGAGGGTTAGGATAAAGTTTAGGGTTAGGGTTATTTTTAGAGTTATGTTTAGGTTTATGGTTATGTTGAGGGTGAGGGTTAAGGTTATGGTGAGGTTTAGGATTAGGGTTAGGTTTAGGGTTAGGGTTAGGATGAGGTTTAGGATGAGTGGTATGGTTAAGGTTATGGTGAGGGTTAGGTTTAGTGTGAGTGTTAGGTTTAGGGTTAGGTTTAGGATTAGTGTGAAGGTAAGAATTAGGGTGACGAGTTCTGGGAAGATGGCGGAGGAGAAGCTGGAATCTGAACAAGCTCTCGCATAGAAAGCAGTTTTAGAATTCCAGTGAACAGTCCTAAGCCAGAGAATCACACCAAGTGTGCCATCACAGGACAGAGAGTTAGACAAGAGAGGGGAAGCCAAGGAAACCCATCAGCTGCCTCTGCGGTGGCAGGGTTGCGGCAGCCACCACCGCCGCGGGGTCATACCTGAGACACAGAGAGTCCGGGACGAAGGTGCCAGACGCAGCGGACGAGCAGATTCTTCTCAACACCAACAAGAACCGACAAGGAACGGACATCTTCATCCTGCTGTTTGCAGACCAGAGACGACCCAGGATCCAAGACTCGGCGTGAGTACAAGCCCGACATCCTCACTCCTTCTCAGGGAGCAGAGGAGGGAAGGCCACCCCTTCCCCCCTAGCACCGGTGATCTCCATCTTGGATACCGACAAAGCTCAGAGGAGCTGCCAGCTCCAGCTCAGGCCTTGGAATAAAACGAGTCATTTAGCAGGTCACAAGAACTTAATGGCGAAGTGACCTGCCAGACTCAGCTCCATCCAGGGAAAAGTCACCCAGCTCAGGCGCCAGCCATTGGAGTGCCTTGCCTCACTGGGTAACCAGAGCCAGAGGCTGCCCCTCCCTCTAGCAGCCACCACAATCAATTGAAAAACAGAAACCCTGAGAATGGCTCCAGGCTGGGCGCTGTGAGCTTTATCACAAAATAGCCCCAGGGAAAAACTACTGTTTGTTGAAAGGCCTCAACTCTACCCAGAACCTAGCCTCATCACCACATCCCCCTCTTTTGTGATTCTCAAAGCAGATCACCCTCCCAGAAAACTAACCTGGGAGGGGGATCTCAAAAGCTTGGGTAAAGCAGAGCATTTTTCTGCTTCTTCCAACCAACCGACTTAAGAAACCAATCAAGCCACAGGACCTCAAGCTGACCAGAGACTCCAACAAGAGACTGGTTACAGACAAAAGGGAGATACAGGATTCTTCCCACTCCTCCCCCCCAAAAAAAAATCAAAAGAATTTCTTTTTCTTTTTTTTCTTTCTTCTTCTTCTTTTCTTTTTTTTTTGCTGGTTTTTTGTTTTTTGTTACCTTATATATATATATATATATATATATATATATATATATATATATATATATATATATATATATATATATATATATATATATATATAAATTTTTTTCCCTTCTAAAACTTTTATTAATCTTTAATTTTTGCCTCTTCTGAAAAAATAATTGTTTTCCAGTAACTTTTTTTTTCTCATCTTATAATTTTTATTTTAGGAATATGTGAATGAGCGTTTTCCTTTCTTTTCTTGTCTTCTTTCTCTTTTTCTTTCTTTCTTAATTATCTTTTTGTTTTTTGTCTAGCTCTACTGAACTTCTGATCTTTTCTTCTCCCTTTCCCATCCTTAAAGTTTTTCACATCTCCTCTATGTCCCTCCCCTTCTCTGAACATATTCACATTCCTCTCTAAATAGACGGTCTTTTAACCTCTATAATAACATTAATTTTTACGTTTCTATTTTTTTTCTGGTCTCTCTTCATTCCCCTTTCCGTCTATACTTTTTCTCTCTCTCTCTACTTGCATCCTACCCAACCCATTTCCTGCATTGTGATTAGGACATAGTTAACTCTCCCTGTGCCTCCCCACACCAATCGATTCCTATTTTTTACCCACATCTCTCCCTAATCCTAATAATTTCTGGTTTTCCAAATTCTTTTCTGCGGTTCGAAGTCCTTTAACATAGAGTTGTTTGATGTTGAATAGATGTATCTGTTGAACTAGATTGTATCTGTAGACTATTGACTGTACAAACGCAAACTTTGGTTGATGGTTGCCTTAAGATAGTGTTCTAGCACAAAACTGGTGCAATCTTCATCTCAAATGGTCCGAGTAAGCCGGAAAAACACAAGAAAAATGGCAAATTCGGGTATCTCAATTCCCAATCTTGATAATCAGGGATTAGAACAGATAAAGAATAATCCAGAGGAGAGCTCCCAAATAGCTCTACAAACACTAATAGCAAACATGATAAATGAGAAGTTTGACAATGTACAAAGGACTCTGTATGAGCGTGATAGGGAGAGAGAGGAGGCATCCCAGAAGTTTATACAGGAATATCACAAGCGCGAGGAAGCTACTCAAAAACTGATACAGGATTTGCGTGAACAACTTGAGAATACTCAAAGAGAAAGGGAGGAATGGCGTGAGCAGGCAGAGAACACTCAAAGAGAACTGCAGGAATCCCACAGACGGCAGGAAGCTAATCAAAGAGTAATTCAGGAATTGAGATACCAGGTAGAGAATACACAAAGATCACTAAAGGCATTCATGGAATCCATTAACAAAGAGCTGAAGGAAGTCAGGGAGACCACAAAGGGAATGCTGAATGGAACCCAACAGAAGGAATGGGAGTCCAAAGAAACCATAACCAATCAACTAAGTGATTTGAGAACAAACACTGAACACCAAATTAAGGAAGTAAAGAAATTCATACAAGACCTAAAACAGAGCTTCAACAAAGAACTTGAAGCCATCAAAGCTGACCAATTAGAAGGAAAAGAGATAAAAAACAAAGTAGAGAGTCTTGACAGCAGGTTAGACCATGCAGAAGATCGAATCTCAGGGATTGAAGACAGCCTAGATATTATAGAGAAAGAACATACAACCATCCAAGACAAGTCCAAGAAATATGATAGGTCTATCCAACACCTGGAAGACACCATCAGAAGGCCCAATCTAAGGATAATGGGTGTAGAGGAGCACCTAGAAACAGAAGTTAATGGTCTAGGAAATTTGTTTAACAGGATCCTAGCAGAGAACTTCCCAAACATACAAAAAGATAGGCCTATTCAGATACAAGAAGCCTTTAGAACCCCAAATAGACCAGACCAGAATAGGACATCCCACTGTCACATTATAATCCACACAGGATCAACCCAGACCAAGGAAAAGATCCTTAAAGCTGTCAGGGAGAAAAGGGTAAACACCTATAAAGGGAAACCAATCAGAATTACCTCAGATTTCTCAGCAGAGACAATCAAAGCAAGAAGAGCCTGGAATGACGTATGCCATGCCCTAAAAACAAACAACTATCAACCAAGAATACTGTACCCAGCTAAACTCTCCTTCATAACTGAAGGCCAAATAAAAACCTTCCATAGCAAGGAAAAATTGAAACAATACATCTCCACCAAACCAGCCTTACAAAAGATTCTTAAAGATGTCCTACACATAGAAAACCAACAAGACCGCAACAAAGGCCAAGAAACTGCACCCAAACTGAGAATCCAAGAACCTTAGGAAGAACCCAGTTTTCGCAGCCCCCAATAAGGTGGATAACATGGCAGGAACTCCCAAATACCTCTCAGTCCTATCTCTTAACGTTAACGGACTGAACTCTCCAATTAAGCGACATAGACTGTCTAGTTGGATTAAAAAACAAGACCCTTCTATCTGCTGCCTGCAGGAGTCACATCTTGCCCGTAAAAACAAATACATTTTCAAGGTTAAAGGCTGGAACAAAATCTACCAAGCAAACGGCCCTCATAAACAGGCGGGAGTTGCAATCCTAATATCAGATAAAATAGACTTCAAATTAAAATTCGTGAGAAGAGATAAAGAAGGTCGCTGCATACTAATTAAAGGATCTCTCCTTCAGGAGGATATTACAATTCTAAATATCTATTAGCCAAACAATGGAGCACCCAAATTTATCAAAGAAACACTACTTTCCCTCAAATCCCATATAGATCCAAAGACATTAATTGTTGGGGATTTTAACACACCACTCTCCCCACTAGATAGATCAACTCGGCAAAACTCAACAGAGAAACCGCAGATCTAAACAGCTGCATAGATCAAGTAGACTTAACAGACATTTGCCGAACATTTCACCCAGCAGCATCAGAATACACGTTCTTCTCAGCAGCACATGGAACGTTTTCTAAAATAGACCACATTTTAGGCCACAAAGCAAACTTGTCTAAATTCAGAAACATTGAAGTTATACCTTGCATTCTCTCTGACCACAAGGGAATAAAATTAGAACTCAACACCAAAAGCCACCAAAGAAAGTCCTGTATCACATGGAGGCTGAACAACACACTGCTGAATCATGAGTGGGTCATGGAAGAGATTAGAAAGGAAATTCAAATGTTCATGCTTTTCAACAAAAATGAACACACAAATTACCAGCTCCTCTGGGACACAGCAAAGGCAGTACTCAGAGGCAAGTTTATAGCTCTGAGCTCCTACATCAACAAATTGGAGAGATCGGAAACTAACAATTTAATGACACATCTAAACCTCCTTGAAAAAGAGCAGCAAGATAAACCCCAATCCAGTAGACGGAAAGAAATAATCAAAATTAAATCAGAATTAAATGAATTAGAATCCAAAAAAACTATAGAAAGAATCAACAAAACAAAGAGTTGGTTCTTCGAAAAACTTAACAAAATTGACAGACCCTTAGCAAACCTTATCAGAAAAAGGAGAGAACACACCCAAATTAATAAACTCAGAGATGAGAATGGAAACATCACCACGGAAACAACCAAGATTCAGAACATTATAAGGGAATACTTCTCAAAACTTTATGCTAATAAGTTTGAGAACTTGACAGAAATGGACCTTTTCCTAGCAAATATTGACATGCCAAAACTAAACCAAGATGAGTTAAACCAGCTTAACAGGCCCATATCAAGCATTGAAATAGAAACAGCAATAAGAGACCTCCTAGCTAAGAAAAGTCCAGGACCAGATGGTTTTACATCGGAATTTTACAAGGCCTTCAAAGCAGAGCTCACACCAATACTCCTCCAACTCTTCAATGAAATTGAAAGAGAAAGCTCACTACCGAACACATTCTATGAAGCCATCATAACACTCATCCCAAAACCAGGCAGGGACTCGTCAAAGAAAGAGAACTAAACACCCATTTCTTTGATGAACATTGATGCAAAACTTCTCAACAAAATTTTGGCCAATCGACTTCAACAATTCATCCAAAAAATCATACACCATGATCAAACAGGATTCATTTCAGGGATGCAAAGCTGGTTCAATATACGCAAATCAATTAATATTATTCATCACATCAACAGGAGCAAGAATAAGAACCACATGGTTATCTCAATAGATGCAGAAAAAGCATTTGACAAGATCCAACACCCCTTTATGATGAAGGTTCTGGAAAAATTAGGAATCCATGGAACATTCCTCAATACAATAAAGGCTGTATATGACAAACCTACAGCCAGCATTATACTCAATGGTGAAAAACTAAAGCCATTTCCTCTTAACTCAGGAACAAGACAAGGATGCCCACTCTCTCCACTTTTCAATCTAGTATTAGAATGCCTAGCTACAGCAGTAAGACAAGATGCAGACATAAAGGGGATCCAAATAGGGAAAGAAGAAATAAAACTCTCCCTCTTTGCAGATGACATGATCTTGTATTTAAAGAATCCCATAGACTCCACTCCAAAATTACTCAAGCTGATTCAAAACTTTGGCAAAGTAGCAGGTTATAAAATTAACCCCCCAAAATCAATGGCTTTTCTATATGCCAACAATGAGAAAAGTGTGGCTGAAATTAGGAAAGCAACTCCATTTGTAATAGCCCCACAAAATATAAAATACCTAGGAATTAACTTAACCAAAGAAGTGAAGGACCTCTATGATGAAAACTTTAAAATCTTGAAAAAGGAAATCAACACAGAACTTAAAAAATGGCAAAACCTCCCATGCTCCTGGATTGGCAAGATTAACATCGTGAAAATGGCAATACTTCCCAAGGCTATCTACAAATTCAACGCGATACCTATCAAAATTCCACCCTCATTCTTCAAGGAAATAGAAGAGGCAATCCAAAAATTCATATGGAACAATAAAAGACCCCGAATAGCAAAAACGCTCCTCAACGGAAAGAACACTGCTGGAGGAATATCAATACCAAATTTCAAACTCTACTATAAAGCCATAGTAATCAAAACAGCTTGGTACTGGCATAAGAACAGACCTCAGGACCAATGGAATAGAATTGAAAACCCAGAAATGAACCTACAGACCTATAGCCATCTAATCTTCGATAAGGAAGCTAAAACAATAGAATGGAAGAAAGACAGCCTCTTCAGTAAATGGTGCTGGCAAAATTGGTTAACTACATGTAGAAAACTAAAGCTAGATCCTTATATATCACCCTGCACCAGAATCAACTCCAAATGGATCAAAGACCTTGAACTCAAAGCAGACACTCTGAAAACATTACAGGATGGAATAGGAGAAACCTTAGGTCTCCTTTGCTCAGGCCGAAATTTTCTGAATAGAGACCCGGAAGCACAACAAATCAAAGAAAGGTTGGACAAATGGGATTGCATACGGTTGCAGAGCTTCTGCAGGGCAAATGACATAGCTAGCAAGATCAATAGAAAGCCCACCGATTGGGAGAAGATCTTTACTAGCCATACAACGGACAAGGGTCTCATATCTAAAATATACTTGGAACTCAAAAAATTAAACCACCCAACAACAAATCCTCAAAGAAACAACTGCCCAATAAATAAGTGGGCGAAAGACTTAAAGAGAAGCTTCTCTGAAGAAGAAAGAAGGATGGCCAATAGACACATGAAGAAATGTTCAACATCCCTAGCCATAAAAGAAATGCAAATCAAAACAACATTGAGATATCACCTCACTCCAGTTAGAACAGCAAAAATCAAGAACTCTAACAACAACAGATGCTGGAGGGGATGTGGACAGAAAGGAACCTTACTTCATTGTTGGTGGGAATGTAAACTTGTTCAACCACTTTGGAAAGCAGTATGGAGGTTCCTCAAAAGACTTCACATAGATCTCCCCTATGATCCAGCAATCCCACTTTTGGGTATTTACCCAAATGTTTACAAACAAGACCACACTAAAGCTACCAGCACAACTATGTTTATTGCAGCATTATTTACCATAGATAAGATATGGAACCAACCCAGATGCCCCTCAGTAGATGAATGGATCAAGAAAATGTGGTATATATACACAATGGAATTCTATGCCTCCATCAGAAAGAATGACATTTCCCCATTTGTTAGGAAATGGAAAGGTTTGGAAAAAATTATATTAAGTGAAGTAAGCCAGGCCCAAAGAAGCATAGGTCCCATGGTTTCCCTTATTTGCAATATCTAGTATAGGTATGAGTCAAGCAGAAAAGTTCAGATAATGTGATGTTAGGAAAATGAACCCTTAAATATGTATTTTAATGTTTTCGTTTCTTTCATGCATGTGTTTCTAACGCATTTATAAGATTATTTCTTTGTTGCTTTGTATGTCCCTCCCCCACAGTGTAACCCCCGCTTTCGCTATATTTGATGTCAGTATAACATGTGGAGGAAATGGGGACAAACAAATCGTTTAAGGATTCAGGTGGACCTGTTGCAACAATGAGAAGTACAAAATGTCATGTCAAAACCAGCTTTACAATGTCGGTGTGGGGGGGGAGGGGGATATAATTGGGTGGGGGGAGGGGGGAGGCTGGGAAGGGAGGTGAAGGATAAACAAAGGAGGAGGCTGCAATGCTTGGTAAGAAATGTATGCATTATCCTGCCCATGTAATTGTTGCCCCTCTGTACAGTATGTTCTCAAATAAAATAAAATAATATTTAAAAAAATTAAAAAAAAAAGAATTAGTGTGACGGTTAGGGTGAGGGTGAGGTTTAGGGTTAGGATTTGGGTTATCGTTAGTGTTACGGTGAGGGTGATGGTGAGGGTGAGGGTGAGTTTTAGGGTTAGGGTTAGGGTGAGGGCTAGGATTACGGTTAGGGTTAGGGTGAGATTTAGGTTTAGGGTGAGGGTTCGGGTTACAGTCAGGGTTAGTTTGAGGGTGGTATGAGGGTGAGGTTTAGGGTGAGGGTTAGGGTTATGGTTAGGGTTAAAATTAGGGTGAGGGTTAGGGTTAAGGGTAGGGTTACGGTTATGGTGAGTAATAGGGTTATTGTGTGGGTTAAGGTTAGGGTGAGGATAAAGTAAGGGTTAGGGTTAGGGTGAGGGTGAGGTTTATGGTTACTGTTAAAGTGAGGGTTAGGGTTAGGTTTAGTGTTAAGATAAGGGTGAGGGTGAAGGTTAGGGTTAGGCTTAGGTTTAAGGAGATGGTGAGGGTGAGTGTGAGGTTTAAGGTTAGGTTTAGGGTTAGGCTGAATGTTAGGTTTAGAGTGGAGGTTAGGATTAGGGTTAGGGTGAGGGTTAGGTTTTGGGTTAGGCTGAGGGTTAGGGTTAGGATTAGGGTGAGGTTTAGGGTGAGGGTTAGGGGGAGGGGGAGGGTTAGGTTTAGAGTGAGGCTTAGGGTTAGGATTAGGGTTAGGGTCAGGGTTAGGGTGACTGTGAGGTTTAGAGTGAGGGTTATGTTTAGGGTTAAGGTGAGGGTTAGGGTAAGGGTTAGGGTTAGGGTGAGGGTGAGAGTTAGGTTTAGTGTGAGAGTAACGGTTAGGGTAAGGGTTAGGATTAGTGTGAGGGAAAGAATTAGGGTGATGGTTATGGTGAGGGAGAGGTTTAGGTTTAGGATTAGGGATAGAGTTAGTGTTACGCTGAGGGTGAGGATGAGGGTGAGGGTGAGCGTTAAGTTTAGGGTTAGGGTGAGGGCTGGGGTGAGGGTTAGGGTTAGGGTGAGGGCTAGGGTTAGGGTGAGGGTAAGGATTAGGTTTAGTTTGAGGGTGGTGTGAGGGTGAGGTTTAGGGTGAGGCTTTGGGTTAGGGTGAGGGCTAGGTTGAGGGTGAAATTTAGGGTTATGATGAGGGTTAGCATTAGGTTTAGGGTGAGGGTTAGGTTTAGTGTGAGATTTACGGTTAAGGATAGGTTGAGGTTGAGGGTAAGGGTTATGTTGAGGGTTCGGGTGAAGGTGAAGGTAAGGGTTATGATTAGAGATAGGGTTAGGTTTAGGCTGAGGGTGAGAGTGAGGGTGCAGGTGAGGTTTAGGGTTAGGGTTAGGGTGAGGGTGAGGGCTAGGGTGAGGGTCAGGGTTAGGGTGAAGGTGAGGTTGAGGGTGAGGCTGAGGGTTAGGGTGAGGGTGAGGGTTTGGTTTAGGGTTAGGGTTAGGGTGAGGTTGAGGTTTAAGATTAGATTTAGGGTTATTGTTAGGGTTAGAGTGAGGGTTAGAGTTCAGTTTAGGGTGAGGGTGAAAGTGAGGGTTATGGTTAGGGTTAGGGTGAGGTTTAGGGTTAGGGTTAGGGTTAGTGTTAAGATGAAGTTTATGGTGAGGGGTAGGGTTAGGGTTAGTGTGACGGTTAGAATGAGGGTTAGGGTTAGGGTGAGGGTTAGGGTGAGGTTAGGGTTTTGGTTAGAATTAAGTTGAGGGTGAGGGTTAGGGTGAGGTTTAGGGTTAGGGTTAGGGTTAGGGTGAGGGTTAGGGTTAGGGTGGAGTTTAGGATTAAGTTTAGGGTTATGGTTAGGTTGAGAGTTAGGTTTAGGTTTACGCTGAGGGTGAGGGTTAGGGTTATGGTGAGGGTTTGGTTTAGGGTAAGGGTTAAGGTGAGGGTGAGTTTTAGGGTTAGGATTAGGGTTAGGGTTAGGGTGAGGGTGAAGGTTAGGGTTAGGGTTAGGGTTAGGGTTATTGTTAGGGTAAGGGTTAGGGTTACGGTTACTGTGAGGGTGATTTTGAGGGTTAGGGTTAGGGTGAGGTTTAGTGTTAGGGTTGTGGTTAGAGTTAGGGTTAGTGTGAGGGTGAGGTTTAGGGGTAGAGTTATGTTTAAGGTGTGGATTAGGGTGAGGGTTCGTGTTAGGGTGAGGTTTAGGTTTAGGGTGATGGTTAGGGTTAGTGTGAGGGTTAGTGTTAGGGTTAGGGTTAGGGTGAGGGTTTGGGTTAGGGTGAGAGTTATTGTTAAAGTGAGTGTTAGGGTTAGGGATAGGGTGAGTGTTAGGGTTAGGGTTAGGGTTATTGTTAGGGTTAGGGTTAGGGGTACGGTTGCGGTGAGGGTAAGGGTGAGGGTTAGGTTTGGGGTTAGGTTGAGGTTTAGGTTTAGGGTTAGGGTTAGAGTTAGGGTTAGGGTTAGGGTGAGGGTGAGGTTTAGGGTTAGATTTAGGGTTAGTGTTATGGTTAGAGTTATGGTGAGGGTTAGGGTTAGGGTTAGGCTTAGGCTTAGGCTTAGGCCGAGCAAGAGGTTGAGTGTGAGGGTTATGGTTATGGTGAGGGTTAGGGTTAGGGTTAGGGTGAGAGTTAGGATGAGGTTTAGGGTTAGGATAAGGGTTAGGGTGAGGGCTAGGGTGAACGTTAGGGTTATGGTAAGCATTAGGCTTAGAGTTAGGATGAGGGTTAGCGTTATGGTTTGGGTTAGAGTGAGGGTGTGGCTGAGGATTAGATTTAGGTTTATGATTAGGGGTAGGGTTAGGGTTAGGTTTGAGGTGAGGGTTAGGCTTAGGGTTAGGCTTAAGGTGAGCCTGGGGGTGAGGATTAGGGTTAGGGTTAGGGTTAAAATTCGGGTTATTGTTAGTGTTTTGGTTTGGGTTAAGTGTGTGGTGAGGGTGAGGCTGAGGGTGAGGGTAATGGTTAGGGTTAGGATTAGGCTTAGGGTTAGGCTGAGGGTGAGGTTGGGGGTGAGGAATAGGTTTTGGGTGATGGTTAGGGTTAGGGTTAGGGTGAGGGTTAGGATGAGGGTTAGGGTTAGTATTAGTTTTAGGGTGAGGGCTAAGGTGAGGGTGAGGGTTAGGCTTAGGGTTAGGCTTAGGCTTATGTTTAGGCTGAGGTTGAGGGTGAGGATGAGAGTCATCCTTAGGGTGATGGACTGGGTTAGGGTTAGGGTGATTGTTAGGATGAGGGTTAGGGTTAGAATGAGGATTTGGGTGAGCGTGTTGGTAAGAGTAAAGGTGAGGCTTAGGTTGATGGTCAGTGTTCCCCTAAGGGTGAGGGTTTGGTTTAGGGTGAGGGTTAGGGTAAGGTTTAGGGTGAGGGTTAGGATGAGGGTGAGGGTTAGATTGAGGATTATTGTTAGGGTTAGTTTGAGGTTTAGGGTGAGGATGAGGGTTAGGGTTAGGTTTAGGGTTAAGATTACAATTAGGGTTAGGGTGAGGGCTAGGGCGAGGCTGAGGTTTAGGGTTAGGTTTAGGTTGAGGTTTCAGGTGAGGGTGAGATTTAGGGTTACTGTGAGGGTTAGTGTTAGATTTAGGGTTATTGTTAGTGTGAGGGTAAGTGTTAGGGTGAGTGTTAGGGTTAGGGTGAAGGTTGTGGTTAGGGTGAGGGTTAGGGTTAGAATGAAGGTTTTGGTTAGGGTGAGGATTAGGGTTATGGTGAGGGTGAGGTTGAGGGTTAGGGTTAGAATGAGGTTTAGGGTAAGGGTTAGGGTTAGAGTTAGGGTTAGCGTGAAGGTGAGGTTTAGGGTTAGATTTAGGGATCAGGTGAGGGTTAGGATGAGGGTTAGGGTTAGGGTTAGGGTTAGGTTTAGGGTTAGGGTGAGGTTTATTGTTAGGGTTATGGTTAAGATTAGGGTTAGTGTGAGGGTTAGGGTGAGGGTTAAGTTGAGGGTTAGGTTTAGGATTAGGGTTAGGGTTAGGGCTAGGGTGAGAGTGAGGTTTAGGGTTAGTGTTAGGGTGAGGTTAAGGGTTAGGTTTAGGGTTAGGATCAGTGTGAGTTTGAGGTTTAGGGTTAGAGATTAGTGTTAGGTTGTGGGTTACGGTGAGAGTTAGGTTTAGGGTTAGTGTTAGGGTTAGGGTTCGGGTGAGGGTTAGGGTGAGGGTGTGTGTTAGGGTTAGGGTTAGGTTGAGGATTGGGATAGGGTGAGTGTGAGGTTTAGGATTAGGGTTAGGGTGAGGGTTAGGGTGAGGGTTTGTGATAGGGTTAGGGTTAGGGTGAGGTTTAGGGTTAGAACTGGGGTTAGGGTGAGGGTTAGGATTAGGGTTAGGTTTAGGGGTTTTTTGAGGTTTAGGGATAGTGTGAGGGTTAGTGTTAGGGTGAGGGTAAGAGTTAGGGTGAGGTTTTGTGTTAGGGTGAGGGTTATGGTTAGGGTGAGGTTTAGGGGTAGGGTTAGGGTTATTGTTAGGGTTAGGGTTATGGTTACGATGAGGATGAGGGTGAAGTTGAGGTTGAGTGTTAGGGTTAGAATTAGGGTTAGGTTGAGTGCTAGGGTGAGGGTGAAGTTTAGGGTTAGTGTTAGGGTGAGGTTTAGGGTTAGGGTGAGGGTTAGAGTTTGTGTGAGGGTTAGTATTAGGGTGAGGTTAGTGTTACCTTGACGGTAAGTTTTAGGGTGAGGGTTAGGATTAGGGTGAGGTTTATGTTTGGGGTGAGGGTTAGTGTTAGGGTTAGGTTTATTGTTAGGGTTAGGATTAGGATTAGGGTTAGTGTGAGGGTGAGGTTAGGGTTAGGGTGAGGTTTAGGGTTAGGGTTAGGGTTAGGGTGAGGTTGAGGTTTAGGTTTAGATTTAGGGTTAGTGTGAGGGTTAGAGTTAGCGTTAGTGTTAGGTTTAGGGTTAGGGTTAGAGTTAGGCTTAGGTTTAAGATGAGGGTGAGGGTGCAGTTTAGGGTTAGGGTGAGGGTGAGGTTTAGGGTTAGAGTTAGTGTTAGGATGAGGGTTAGTGTTAGGGCTGGGATAAAGTTTAGGTTTAGGGTGAGGGTGAGTGTGAGGATTAGTGTTAGGGTTAGAGTTAGGCTTAGGTTTAAGCTGAGGGTGAGGGTGAGGTTTAGGGTTAGTTTGAGGGTGAGGTTTAGGGTTAGAGTTAGGGTTAGGGTGCGGGTTACTGTGAGGGTTAGTTTTAGGATTAGTGTTAGGGTTAGGGTTTGGGTGAGGGTGAGTGTGAGGGTTAGGGTTAGGGATAGGGTTACATTTAGGATTATGGTTAGGGTGAGGGTGAGGGTCAGGGTTAGGGTTAGGCTTAGGCTTAGGGTTAGGCTGAGGGTGAGGGTGACTTTTAAGGTTAGGATGAGGTTTAGGGTTAGGTTTAGGATTAGGGTTAGGATGAGGTATAGGTTTAGGATTCAGGTTAGGTTGAGGGCTAGGTTGAATGTTAAGTTTAGGGTTAGGGTTAGTGTGAGGTTTAGGGTTTGGGTTTGGTTTAGGTTTAGGGTGAGGGTTAGGGTTAGAGTTACTGTATGGATGAGGGTTAGGGTTAGGTTGAAGGTTAGGGTTAGGTTTAGTGTGAGTTTTAGGGTTAGGATTAGGGTGAGGGTTAGGTTGAGGGTTATCGTTTGAATTAGGGTTAGGGTGCGAGCTGGGTTGAGGGTGAGGTTTAGGGTTAGGGTTAGGCTTAGGCTTAGGTTTAGGCTGAGGGTTAGGGTGGGGATGAGGAATAGGTTTTGGGTGATGGTTAGGATTAGGGTTAGGGTGAGGATTAGGATGAGGGTTAGGGTTAGGATTAGGTTTAGGGTGAGGGCTAGGGTGAGTGTGAGGGTTAGGGTTAGGTTTAAGGTTAGGCTGAGGGAGAGGGTGAAGGTAAGGTTTAAGTTTAGGGAAAGGGTTAGACTTAGGGTTAGGGTACGGGTTAGGTTAGGGTTAGGGTTGGAGTTAGCCTTAAGGTGAGGTTTATGGTTAGGGATAGGGTTAGGGTTCTGGTAAGGGTGAGGTTTAGAGTTAGCATGAGGGTTAGGGTGAGGGGTAGGGTTAGGGTTATGGTGAGAGTTAGGGTTAATGTGAGGTTTAAGGTTAGGTTTAGGGTTAGGGTTAGGGTGAGGGTTAGGTTGATCTTTAGGTTTCCGGTTACAGTTAGGGTGAGGGTGAGGGTTATTGTGAGTTTTAATTTAGGCTTAGTGTTAGGATTAGGGTGAGGTTACGGGTTAGGGTGAGGGTTAGGGTTAGGGTGAAGGTGAGGCTTAAGATTATGGTGAGGGTTACAGTGAGGGTCAGTGTTAGGGTTCGGGTGAGGGTTAGGTTTAGGATTAGGGTTAGGGTGAGGGTGATGGTTAGGATTAGGGTTAGGATCATTGTAAGTGTTATGGTTAGGGTTACATTTGCAATTAGAGTGAGGCTGAGGGTGAAGGTTAGCGTTAGGGTTAGGGTTAGTTTTAGGTTTAGGATTAGTGTTAATGTTAGGGTTAGGGTTAGAGTTACGGTTTGGGTGAGGGTGAGGGTGAGAGTTAGGGTTAGGGTTAGTGTGAGGTTTAGGGATAAGGTTAGGATTAGGGATAGGGTGATGGTGAGGTTTAGAGTTAGAGTTAGATTGAGTGTGAGGGTTATGGTGACTGTTAGGGTTAGTGTTAGTGTTAGGGTTAGCGTTAGGTCTAGGGTGAGTGTTAGGTTGAGGTTTAGGGTTAGGTTTAGGGTTAGGATTAGGCTTAGGGTGAGGGTGAGTGTGAGGGTTAGGATAAGGATTAGGCTTAGGCTTAGGGTAAGGTTGAGGGTGACGGTTCGGGAGAGGATTAGCCTTAGCGTGATGTTTAGCCTTAGGGTTAGGGTGAGGGTTAGGGTTAGGGTTAGGGTTAGGATTAGGGTTAGGGTGAGGGCTAGGGTGAGGGTGAGGGATAGGGTTAGGGTTAGGCTTAGGCATAGGGTAAGGATGAGGGTGAGGGTGAGGGTGGGGGTTAGGGTTATAGTGATGGATTAGTTTAGGTTTAGGGTGAGGGTTAGGATGAGCGTGACTGTAAGAGTAACGGTGAGGGTTAGCCTGAGGTTGAGGGTTAGGGTAAGGGTTAGGGTTAGGGTTAGAATGAGGATTTGGGTTAGGGCTAGTGTGAAGTTTAGGGTGAGGATGAGGGTTAGGGTTAGAATTAGGGTTAGGGTGAGGGCAAGTGTGAGGGTGAGGTTTAGGGTTAGGGTTATGTTTAGGGTGAGGGGTAGGGTTAGGTTTAGTATGAGAGTTAGGTTTAGTGTGAGGGTTACGTTTAGGGTGAGGGTGAGGTTGGGGGGAAGGGTTATGGTGAGGGTTAGGGTGAGGGTGAGGGTTAGGGTTATGTTTATGGTTAGGGTGAGGTCTATGGTGAGGGTGAGGGTTAGGGTGAAGTTGAGGTTTAGCCTGAGGGTCTTGGTTACGTAATGGTTAGGGTTAGCGTGAGAATTAGGTGAGGTTTAGTGTGAGGGTGAGCTTGAGCGTTAGGTTGTGGGTGAGGGTTAGGTTTAGGGTGAGGGTTCGGGTAAGGGTGAGGGTTAGGGTGTCGTTGAAGGTTAGGGTTAGGGTTAGGTTAGGGTTAGGGTTAGGGTTAGGGATAGGGTGAGGGTGAGGGTTAGGATTAGGTTTAGGGTTAGGATGAGGTTTAGTGTGAGGGTGAGGTTTAAGGTTAGCCTTAGGTTTGGGGTGTGGGTAAGTGATAGCATGAGGGTTAGGGTGAGTGTTAGAGTTAGCATTAGGGTTAGGGTGAGGGTTAGGTTGAGGGTTAGGGTGAGGATTAGGGTGAGGGTGAGTGTGAGAGTGAGGGTTAGGGTGAGGATTAATGTGAGTTTTAGGGTTAGGGTGAGGGTTAGGTAAAGGGTGAGTGTTAGGGTGAGGGTTAGGTTTATGGTTATGCTTAGGGTTAGGGTGAGGTTTAGGGTTAGGATTAGGGTGAGGTTTAGGGTGATGGTTAGGGTGAGAGTAAGGGTTAGGGGTCGGGTGAGCGTTAGGTTTATTATTAGGGTTAGGGTCAGGTTTAGGATGACGGTGAGGTTTAGGGTGAGGGTTGGTGTGAGGTTTAGGGTTAGGATATGAGGGTTAGGATAAGGGTTAGTGTTACGGTTAGGGTGAGGGTTAGATTTAGTGTGAGATTTAGTGTTATGGTTAGGTTTAGGATTAGTGTGAGGGTAAGAATTACGGTGATGATTAGGGTGAGGGTGAGGTTTAGGGTTAGGAATAGTGATAGGGTTAGTGTTACACTGAGGGTGAGGGTGAGGGTGAGGGTTAGGGTTAGGGTTAGGCTGAGGGCAAGGGTGAGGGTTAGGTTTAGGGTGAGGGTTAGGTTGAGGGTGATGGTAATTGTAAATGTGAGGGTTAGGCGGAGGGTGAGGGTTAAGATAAGGGTGAGGGTTAGGGTTAGGGTGAGGATTAGGATAAGGTTTTGGGTTAGGGTTAGGGTGAGGATTAGATTGAGGATTAGGTTTAGGGTTAATGTGAGGTTTAGGGTGAGGATGAGGGTAAGGGTTCAGTGGAGGGTTAGGGTCAGAATTAGTGTTAGGGTGAGTACTTGGGTGAGGTTTTAGGTAAGCGTTAGGGTTAGGGTGAGGTTTAGGGTTAGGATGACGGTGAGGTTATGGTTCAGGGTGAGGGTTAGTCTGAGTGTGAGGTTTAGGGTTAGGGTTAGAGTTAGGGTGAGGGGAAGGGTGAGGGTTAAAATGAGTGATAGGGTGACAGTGAGGGTGAGGTTTAGGGTTGGGGTTAGGGTTAGGCTGAGGGTTAAGGTGAGGGGTAGGGTTATGGTAAGGGTGAGGATTAGGGATAGTGTGAGTGTTAGGGTTAGAGTGAGGGTAAGGGTTAGGTTCAGGGTTAGGGTTAGGGTGAGGGTTAGCGTTAGGGTTAGGGTGAGGGTTAGTGTTAGGTTGGAGGTTAGGGTGAGGGTTAGGGTGAGTGTTAGGGTTAGGGTGAGAGATAGGATTAGGGTTAGTGTGAGTTTTATGGTTAGGGTGATGTGTAGAATGAGGCTGAGGGTTAGGGTGAGGGTGAGTGTGAGGGTTAGGGTATGGGTGAGGGTTAAGGTTGGGTGAAGGTTACAGTAACGGTGAGGGTTAGGGTGAGGGTGAGGTTAAGGGTTAGGATTAGGGTGAAGGTTAGGGTTACGGTTATGGGGACGGTTAGGGTTAGGGTTATGTTTAGGGTGAGGGTGAGTGTTAGAGTGAGGATGAGGGTTTTGGAGAGTGTGAGGGTTAGGGTTTCGGTGAGGCTTAGGGTTAGGGTGAGTGTTAGGGTTACGGTGAGGATAAGGTAAGGGTGAGGGTTGGGGTGAGGGTGAGGTTTAGGGTTACTCTTAATGTGAGGTTTAGGGTTACGGTTATGGTGAGGGTTAGGTTTAGGGTTATGTTTAGGGTGAGGGTGAGTGTTAGAGTGAGGATGAGGGTTTTGGAGAGTGTGAGGGTTAGGGTTTCGGTGAGGGTTAGGGTTAGGATGAGTGTTAGGGTGACGGTGAGGGTGAGGTTTAGGGTTGGGGTTAAGGTTAGAGTGAGGGGTAGGGTTATGGTTAGGGTGAGGGTTAGGGTTACTGTGAGGGTTACGGTTAGGGTAAGGTTGAGGGTTACTGTGAGGGTTCAAGTTAGGGTTAGCCTTAGTGTTATGGTGAGGGTAAGGGTTAGGTTGAGGGTTAAGGTTAGGGTGAGGGTTAGGGTTAATGTGAGGGTTAAGGTTAGGGTGAGGGTTAGGGTTAGGGTGATGTTTAGGGTGAGGGTAAAGGTTAGGGTGAGGTTGAAGTGAAGGTTCGGTTGAGTGTTTGAGTTAGGTTGAGGTTGAGGTTGAGGGTGAGGGTGAGGCTTAAGGTTAGTTTTAGTGTAAGGGTGAGTGTGAGGTTTAGGGATAGGGTTAGGCTTAGGCTGAGAGTGAGGGTGAGGGTTACGGTTAGGGTGAGGGTTAGCGTTAGGGTTATGGTGAGGGTTAGGGTTAGGTTGGAGGTTACGGTTAGGGTGACGGTTAGGGTTAGAAATAGGTTTAGGTTGAGGGTGAGTGTGAGGGTTAGGGTTAGGGTTAGGATTAGGGTTAGGGTGAGCCTGAGGGAGAGGGTGAGTGTGAAGGTTAGGGTTAGATTGAGGGTTAAGCTAAAGGTTAGGTTGAGGGTTAGGTTTAGGGTGACGTTTAGGTTGAGCGTGAGTGTTAGGGTGAGTTTGAGGGTGAGGATTCGGTTGAGGGTTTGGGTTAGGGTTATGGTGAGGGTGAGGGTGAGTGTTAGGTTTAGGGTTAGGGTTAGGTTTAGGCTTAGGATGAGGGTGATTGTGAGGGTTATGGTTAGGGTTATTGTTAGGCTTAGGTTTAAGCTGAGGGTGAGGGTGAGTGTGAGGTTTAGGGTTAGGGTGAGTGTGAGCGTTAGGGTTAGGGTTAGGGATAGGCTGATGGTTAGATGCCGGTGAGGGTTAGGGTTAGGATGAGTGTTAGGCTTAGGGTTAGGGTGAGGGTTAGGTATAGGTTGATGTTTAGGGTGAGGTTGAAGGTTAGGCTGAGGCTGACGGTGAGCGTGACTGTTAGGGTGCAGGTGAGGTTTAGGATTAGGTTTAGGGTCAGGGTGAGGGTTTAGAGTTAGGGTTAGGATGATGGTTAGGATGAGGGGCAGGGTTAGGGTTAGGGTGAAGTTCAGGGTTAGTTTAAAGGTTACGGTTAGTGTTTGGGTTAGGGTGAGGATTAGGGTTAGGTTTAGAGTTAGGGTGTGGGTTAGGGTGAAGATAAGTTTTAGGGTGAGGGTTAGGGTGAGTGTGAGGTTAGGGTTAGGGTGAGGGTTAGTGTTATTGTTAGGATTAGGTTTAGGGTTACGGTTACAGTGAGGTTGTGGGTGAGGTGTGGTTTAGCGTCAGGGTTAGTGTTAGGGTGAGGGTTAGGGTGAGGGTAAGTGTTTGGGTGAAGGTTAGGCTTAGGGTGAGGTTTAGGGTGAGAGTGAGGGTTAGTTTTAGGGTTAGGTTTAGGGTGAGGTTAAGGGTTAGTGTTAGGGTGAGGGTTAGGGTTAGCATTAGCTTTAGGTTGAGGGCTAGGGTGAGGGTTCAGGTTAGGTTAGGATGAGGGTTAGGGTTAGGGTGAGGGTTAGGGTGAGAGTTAGAATAAGTGTAAGGGTGAGTGTTAGGGTGAGATTGAGGGTTACGGTAAGAGTGAAGGTTATGGTGAGGGTGAGGGTTAGGGTTAGAGTGAGGGTGAGGTTGAGTTTTTGAGTGTTAGGGTTAGGTTTAGGGTGAGGGTTAGGATTAGGGTTAGGGTGAGGTTTAGGGTTAGGGTTAGGGTTAGGGTGTGGGATAGGCTAAGGGATAGTGTTAGGATTAGTGTGAGGTTTAGGGTGAGGGTAAGGGTCAGGGTGAGGGTTAGGGTTAGGGTGAGGGTTAGGGTTAGGATTAGGGTTAGGGTCATGTTTAGGGTGACTGTGAGGTTTAGGGTGAGGATTAGCTTTAGGGTTAAGGTGAGGGTTAGGGTAAGGGGTAGGGTTACAGTTAGGGTGACGGTTAGGTTTAGTGTGAGAGTTATGGTTAGGGTTAAGGTTAGGATTAGTGTGAGGGTAGGAATTAGGGTGATGTTTAGGGTGAGGGTGAGGTTTAGGTTTAGGAATATGGATAGGATTAGAGTTTCGCTGAGGGTGAGGATGAGGGTGAGGGTGAGGGTTAGGTTTAGGGTTAGGGTTAGGGTGAGGGTTAGGGTTAGTTTTAGTTTGAGACTGGTGTGAGGGTGAGGTTTAGGTTGAGGCTTGGGGTTAAGGTGAGGGCTAGGTTGAGGGTGAACTTTAGGGTTATGATGAGGGTTAGGGTTATGTTTAGGGTGAGGGTTAGGGTGAGGGTTAGCTTTAGTGTGAGGTTTACAGTTAAGGTTAGGGTGAGGGTTAGGGTAAGGGTTATGGTGAGGGTTAGGGTGAGGGTGAGGGTTAGGGTTATGATTAGAGATAGGGTTAGGTTTAGGCTGAGGGTGAGGGTGAGGGTGCAGGTGAGGTTTAGTGTTAGCGTTAGGGTTAGGGTGAGGGCTAGTGTGAGGGTGAGGTTTAGGGTGAAGTTGAGTTTGAGGGTGAGGCTGAGGCTTAGGGTGAGGGTGAGGGTTTAGGTTAGGGTTAGTGTTAGGGTGAGGGTGAGGGTTAAGATTAGGTTTAGTGTTAGGGTTATTGTTAGGGTTAGAGTGAGGGTTACAGTTCAGTTTAGGGTGAGGGGGAAGGTGAGGGATGTTGTTACGGTTAGGGTGAGGTTTAGGGTTAGGGTTAAGGTTAGTGTTAGGAGGAAGTTTAGGGCGAGGGGTAGGGTTAGGGATAGGGTGAGGGGTAGGGTTTTGGTTAGGGTTAAGGTGAGGGTTCGGCTTAGGGTGAGGTTTAGGGTTAGGGTTAGTGTTAGGGTGAGGGTTAGGGTTAGCAATAGGATCAGTGTAAGGGATATGGTGAGGGTGAGGGTTAGGGTTAGGGTTAGGTTTAGGGTGAGGGTTAGGCTTAGGCTGAGGGTTAGGGTTAGTGGGAGGGTTGGTGTTAGGGTTAGGCTTAGTGTTAGGGTGAGGATAAGGGTTAGAGTGAGGGTTAGGGTTAGGGTGAGGGTTAGGGTTAGGGTGAGGGTCAGGGTTAGGGTTAGGGTTAGGCTGAGGGTTAGGTTAGAGTTAGGGTTAGGGTTAGGGTAAGGGTTAGCGTTAGGGTGAGGGTTAGGTTTAGGATTAGTGTTAGAGTTATGGTTAGGTTTAGGGTGAGGCTTTCGGGTTAGGGTTAGGGTTAGGGTTAGGTTGAAGCTTAAGGTGAGGGTGAGGGTTAGGGTTAGTTTTAGTTTTATCATGTGGGTAAGTGATAGTGTGAGGGTTAGGGTGAGTGTTAGAGTTAGCATTAGGGTTAGAGTGAAGTTTAGGGTGAGGGATAGGGTTAGGGTTAAGGTGAGCTTGAGGGCGAGGGTTAGGGTTAGCTTTCTGGTGGGTTTTAGGGTTAGGGTGAGGGTTAGGGTCAGTGTGAGCGTGAGGGTAAGGGTGACGGTTAGGGTTAGAGTTAGGCTGAGGGTTAGGTTTAGTGTGACGTTTAGGGTGAGAATGAGGTTGATGCTTATTGTGAGGTTTAGGGTAAGGGTGAGGGTTAGGGTTAGTGTTAGGGTGAGGGTTAGGGATAGGGTTAGGGTTAGGGATAGGGTTAGGGTTAGGGTGAAGGTTAGGGTAATGGGTATGGTTATGGTTAAGGTGAGGGTTAGGTTTAGTGTAAGTATTAGGGTTAGGGTTATGGTTAGGATTAGTGTGAAGGTAAGAATTAGGGTGACGTTTAGGGTGAGGGAGAGGTTTAGGGTTAGGATTAGGGTTATGGTTAGTGTTATGCTGAGGGTGATGGTGAGGGTGAGGGTGAGTGTGAGTTTTAGGGTTAGGTTTAGGGTTAGGTTGAGGGTAAGGATTAGTGTGAGGGTTAAGGTGAGGGTGAGTGTTAGGGTTAGGCGGATGGTAGGGGTTAAGGTGAGGGTTAGATTGATGGTGAGGATTATGGTTAACATTAGTGTTAGGGTTAGGGTGAGGCTTAGGGTTAGGGTTAGGGATAGGGTGAGTATTAGGATTAGGATTAGTGTTAGGGTGAGCATTAGGCTGAGGGGTAGGTTTAGGGTTAGGCTTAGTCTTAGGGTTAGGCTTAGGGTGAGGGTGGGGTTGAGGATTAGGGTTAGAGTGATGGTTAGGGTTAGGGTTAGGGTGAGGCTTAAGATGAGGGTTAGGGTGAGGGTAAGGTTTAAGGTGAGGGTTAAGTTGAGGGTGAGGGTTATGGTTACCATTAGGGTTAGGGTTAGAGTTAGCGTGAGGGTTAGGTTTAGGTTTAGGGTTAGGGTGAGTGTGAGGTTGCGTGCTAGGTTGAGGGTTAGGATTAGCGTTAGGGTTCGGGTTTGGGTTAGGGTTAGGGTTAGTGTGACGGTGAGGGTGAGGGTTAGGGTGTGGGTGAGGGTGAGATTTAGGGTTAGGAATAGGGTGGGGGTGAGTGTGAGTGTGAGGGTTAGGGTGAGGAATAGGGATAGGGTGAGGGTGAGTGTTTGGGTGAGGTTTAGTGGTAAGTTAGGGTTAGGGTTAGAGTTAGTGTGATGGTTAGTATGAGAGTTAGTTTAAGGTTCAGGGTCAGGGTTAGGGTGAGGGTTAGGGTTAGGATTAGTTTAGGGTGAGGGTGAGGGTGAGCGTTAGGGTTAGCGTTAGGGTTAGGGATAGGTTTAGGTTTAGGGTGAGGTTTAGGATGAGGGTTAGGATTAGGGTTAGGGTTAGGGTTTACGTGAGAGTTAGGGTCAGGGTGAGGGTTAGTGTTAGGGTTAGATTTACGGTGAGAATAAGGGTTAGCATGAGGTTTAGGGTGAGTGTGAGGGTTAGAGTTAGCATTAGGGTTAGGGTGAGGGTTAGGGTTAGGTTTATGGTTAGGGTGAGGTGAGGGTGAGGGTGATTGTGAGGTTTATGGTTAGTGTGAGAGATAGGTTTAGGGTGAGGGTTAGGCTTTGGGTTAGGGTGCGGGTGAGCGTGAGGTTGACAGTGAGGCTTAGGCTGAGGGTGAGGGTGAGTGTGAGGGTTAGGCTTAGAGTTAGGTTTAGGGTTAGGGTGAGTGTGAGGGTGAAGGTGAGGGTTAGGGTTAAGAGTAGGGTTAGGTTTAAATTTAGGCTGAGGGTGAGCGTGAGGGAGAGGGTAATGGTTAGGCTTAGGGTTAGGGTTGGTGTGAGGGTTAGGGTGAGGGTAAGGTTAAAGGTTAGGGTGAGGGTGAGGGTTAGGGTTAGGGTTAGGGTGAAGGTTAGGGTTAGGGTGAGGTTAGAGTTAGGGTGAGGTTTATTGTTAATGTGAGTGTTAGTGTTAGTGTTAGGTTGAGGGTAAAGGTTAGGTTGAGGGTTAGGGATAGGGTTAGGTTTAGGGTGAGGTTTCGGGTTAGGGTGAGGGTTAGAGTCAGTGTGAGTGTTAGGGTTAGCATTAAGTTTAGGGTGAGGGTTAGTGTGAGGGTAAGCGTAAGGTTAGTGTGAGGGTTAGGTTTAGGGTGAGGGTTACGTTGAGGGTGAGAGTAATGTTAAGTGTGAGGGTTAGGGTTATGGTGAGGATTATGGTAAACTTGTGGGTTAGGGTGAGGGTTAGGTTTAGGTTTACAGTAAGGGTGAGTGTTAGGGTGAGTGTTAGGTTTGGGGTTAGGGTTAGGGTGAGGGTGAGATTGAGGGTTGGGAATAGGGTGAGGGTTAGGTTTAGGGTGAGGGTTAGGATTAGGATTAGGTTTAGGGTGAGGCCTAGGGTGAGGGTGAGGGTTAGGGTTAGGGATAGGTATAGGTTGAGGGTTAGGGTTAGGCTGAGGATTAGGGTTAGTGTAATGGCTAGTTTTAGGGTTAGGGTTAGTGTTAGGGTGAGTGTAAGTTTTAGGGTTAGGTTTAGGGTTACGGTGAGGTTGAGGGTTAGGTTAAGGGTGAGGGTTAGGGTTAGGGTGAGGGTGAAGGTGAGGGTTAGGATAAGGGTTAGGGTTAGAGTTATTTTTAGGGTTAGGGTTAGGTTTATGGTTACGTTGAGGGTGAGGGTGAGGGTGAGGGTTAGGGTTAGTGTGAGGTTTAGGGTTAGGGTTAGGTTTAGGGTTAGGGTTAGGATGAGGTTTAGGGTGAGGGGTAGGGTTAAGGTTAGGGTGAGGGTTAGGGTTAGTGTGAAGGTTAGGGTTAGGGTTAGGATGAGGGTTAGGTTGAGGGTTAGGGTTTAGATTAGGGTTAGGGTGAGAGTGAGGGTTAGGGTGAGGTTAAGGGTTAGCTTAGGTTTAGGGTTAGGGTGAGGTTAAGGGTTAGGCTGAGGGTTAGGCTTAGGGTGAGGTTTAGGGTGAGGTTGAGGGTTAGGGTTAGTGTTAGGTTGAGGTGAAGGTTTAGGGTAAGTTTTAGGGTGAGGGTGAGTGTTAGGGTTAGCATTAGGGTTAGGGTGAGGTTTAGTGTGAGTGTTTTGGTTAGTTTAGGGTGAGGTTTTGGGTTAGTGTGAGGGTTAGGGTGAGGGTAACGTAAGGGTAAGGGTGAGGTTTTTGGTGAGGGTGAGGGTTACGGAAAGGGAGAGGGTTAGGGTTAGGGTGAGGGTTAGAGTTGCGGTTAGGAAAAGGATTAGTGTGAGGGATAAGGTGAGGGTGAGGATTAGGGTTAGGGTTAGGTTTAGGTTGAGGGTTAGGTTTAGGCTGAGGGTTAGGGTTAGTGTGAGTGTTGGTGTTAGGTTTAGGCTTAGTATTAGGGTGAGGGTAAAGTTTAGGGTGAGGGTTAGTTTTAGGGTGACGTTTAGGGTTAGGGTGAGGGTGAGGGTTAGGTTTAGGGTGAGGGTAAGGGTTAAGGTTAGGTCTAGGTTTAGGGTTATTGAGGGTTTTGTTGAGGTTTAGGATTAGCGTTAGTGTAAGGGTAAGGGTTAGGGTTAGTGTGAGGATTAGGTTGAGGGTTAGCTTGACGGTTAGGGTTAGTGTGAGGGTTAGGGTTAGGCTGAGGGTGAGGGTGAAGATGAGAGTTAGTGTTAGGATTAGGGTTAGGGAGAGGTTTTGGGTTAGGTTTAGGGTTAGAATGAGGGTTAGGGTGAGGGGTAAGTTTAGGTTTAGGGTGAGGTTAGATTTATTGTGAGGGTTAGCGTTTGGGTAAAGTTTAGGGTGAGGGTGAGGATATGGTTTAGGGTGCGGGTTAGGGTGAGGGTTAGGGTTAGGGATAGGGTTAGGTTTAGGGTGACTGTTAGCTTGAGGCTTTGGTTTAGGTTTAGGGTTAAGGTTTCGGGTGAGGGTTCAGGTTCAGTTTAGGGTTAGGTTAAGGGTTTCGTGTTTGGGTTACTGTTAGGGTTAGGGTGAGGTTTATGGTGAGGGTGAGGGTTAGGGTTAGGTTTAGGTTTATGGTGTGTTTAAGTGATAGCGTGAGGGTTAGGGTGAGTGTTAGAGTTATTAGTAGGGTTTGGGTGAGGGTGAGGGCGAGGGTTAGGGTTAGGTTTAGAGTGAGGGTTAGGGTGAGGGTGACGGTTAGTGTTAGAGTTAGGGTGAGGGTTACGTTTGGTGTGAGGTTTAGGATGAGGATGAGGTTAAGGGTTAGGGTGAGGGTTAAGGTAAAGGTGAGGGTTAGGGTTAGGGTTAGTGTGAGGGTGAGGGTTAGGGTGAGGGTTAGGGTTAGGTTTAGGGTTAGGGTGATGGGGAGGTTTAGGGTTAGGGTTAGGGTGAGGGCTAGGGTGCGGTTTAGGGTTAGGGTGAGGGTTAGGCTTAGGGTGAGGGTTAGGTTTAGGGTTAGTTTGTGGGTGGTGAAAGGGTGAGGTTTAGGATGATGGTTAGGATTAGGGTGAGGGCTAGGGTGAGGGTTAGGTTTAGCGTTGGGGTGAGGGTTAGGGTTAGGTTTAGGTTGAGGTTTGGGGTGAGGGGTAGGGTTAGATTTAGTGTGAGGGTTAGGTTTAGTGAGAGCATTACGGTTAGGCTTAGGGTGAGGGTGGGGGTAAGGGTTATGGTGAGGGTTATGATGGGGTTGATGGTTAGGGTTAGGATTAGGGGTAGAGTTAGGGTAAGGCTGAGCATGAAGGTGAGAGTGCTGGTGAGGTTTACGGGTAGGGTTACATTTAGGGTGAGGGCTAGGGTGAGGGTGAGGGTTAGGGTGAAGGTTAGGGTGAGGGTGAGGGTCAGGGCCTTTGTTAGATAATGGTTAGGGTTAGGGTGAGGATTAGGTGAGGTTGAGGGTGAGCTTTAGGGTTAGGGTGTGGGTGAGTGTTAGATTTAGGGTGAGGGTTCAGGTGATGTTGAGTGTTAGAGTAAGGTTGAGATTTAGGGTTAGGTGAGGGTTAGGTTTAGGGTTAGGGTTAGAGTTAGGATGAGGGTTTGGGTGAAGGGTACTGTTAAGGTTAGGGTGAGCATTAGGGTTAATGTGAGGGTTAGGGTTAGGGTGAGGATAATGTTAGGGTGACGGTTAGGGTGAGAGTGAGGGTTAGGGTTACTGTTAGGGTGAGGGTTAGGGTTAGCTTTAGTGTTATGTTGAGGGTGAGGGTTAGGGTTAGGGTTAGGCTTAGGGTTAAAGTGAGGGTGAGGGTGAGGATGAGGGTTAGCTTGAGGGTTAGGGTTAAGGTGAGGGTTAGGTTTATGATTAGGGTTATTGTTAGGATTAGGTTTAGGGCGAGGGTGAGGATGAGGGTGAGGGTGAGTGTGTGGGATAGGGTTAGGGTTAGGTTTAGGGTGAGCATGAGGGTTAGGGTTAGGCTGAGGGGTAGGGTTAAGGTAAGTGTGAGGGTTAGGTTTAGTGTGAAGGTTAAGGTTAGGGTTAGGGTGAGGTTTAGGCTGAGGGTTAGGGTTTGGATTAGGGTTAGGGTGAGGGTGAGGGTTAAGGTGAGGTTTATGGTTAGCTTAGGGTTAGGTTTAGGGTGAGGGTTAGGGTGAGGGTAAAGATTAGGGTGAGGGTTAGGGTTACGGTGAGGTTTAGGGTGAGGTTGTGGGTTAGGGTTAGGGTTAGACTGAGGTTCAGGTTTAGGGTGAGGGTTAGGGTGAGGGTGAGTGTTAGGGTTAGCATTAGGGTTAATGTGAGGTTTAGTGTGAGTGTTTTGATTAGGTTACGTTGAGGTTTTGCGTTACTGTGAGGGTTAGGGTGAGGGTAAGGTAAGGGTAAGGGTGAGGTTTTTGGTGAGGGTGTGGGTTACGGAAAGGGTGAGGGTGAGGGTGAGTGTTAGGGTTACTGTTAGGGTTAGGGTTAGGGATAGGAAAAGGGTTAGTGTGAGGGATAAGATGAGGGTGAGCATTTGGGTTAGGGTTAGGTTTAGGTTGAGGGTTAGGTTTAGGCTGAGGGTTAGGGTTAGTGTGAGCGTTTGTTAGGGTTAGGCTTAGTGTTAGGGTGAAGGTTAGGGTTAGGGTAAGGGTGAGGGTTAGGGTGAGGTTTATGGTTAGCTTAGGGTTAGGTTTAGGGTGAGGGTTAGGGTGAGGGTAAGGATTAGGGTGAGGGTTAGGGTTAGGGTGAGGTTTAGGGTGAGGTTGTGGGTTAGGGTTAGGGTTAGAGTGAGGTTCAGGTTTAGGGTGAGGGTTAGGGTGAGAGTGAGTGTTAGGGTTAGCATTAGGGTTAAGGTGAGTTTTAGTGTGAGTGTTATGATTAGGTTAGGTTGAGGTTTTGGGTTAGTGTGAAGGTTAGGGTGAGGGTAAGATAAGGGTAAGGGTGAGGTTTTTGGTGAGGGTGAGGGTTACGGAAAGGGTGAGGGTTAGGCTTAGGGATAGGAAAAGGGTTAGTGTGAGGGATAAGTTGAGGGTGAGGATTTGGGTTAGGGATAGGTTTAGGTTGAGGGTTAGGTTTAGGCTGAGGGTTAGGTTTAGTGTGAGGGTTTGTGTTAGGGTTAGGCTTAGTGTTAGGGTGAAGGTTAGGGTTAGGGTGAGTTTTAGGGTTAGGGTGAGGGTAAGGGTTAGGGTTAGTTCTAGGTTTAGGGTTATTGAGGATTTTGGTGATGTTTAGGGTTAGGGTTAGTGTAATGGTTATGGTTAGGGTTAGTGTTGAGGATTAGTTTGAGGGTTAGCGTGATGGTTATTGTTAGTGTGAGGGTAAGGTTTAGGCTGAGGGTGAGGGTGAGGGTGAGAGTTAGTGTTAGGGTTAGTGTTAGTTATGATGAGGGTGAGGGTTAGGGTTAGGATTAGGGTTAGGGATAGGTTTTGGGTTAGGTTTAGGGTTAGGATGAGGGTTAGGGTGAGGGGTAATGTTAGGTTTAGGGTGAGGGTTAGAGTTATTGTAAGCATCAGCGTTAGGGTTAGGGTTAGGGTGAGGGTGTGTATAAGGTTTAGGGTGAGAGTTAGGGTGAGGGTTAGGGTTTGGGATAGGGTTAGGGATAGGGTGACACTTAGCTTGAGGGTTAGGTTTAGGTTTAGGGTTAAGGTTTCGGGTGAGGGTTAGGGTTCAGGTTAGGGTTAGGGTTTCGTGTTTGGGTTAGGGTTAAGTTTAGGGTGAGATTTAGGGTGAGGGTGAGGGTGAGGGTTAGGTTTAGGTTTATCGTGTGGGTAAGCGATAGCGTGAGGGTTAGGGTGAGTGGTAGAGTTAGCAGTAGGGTTAGAGTGAAGGTTAGGGTGAGGGTTAGGGTTAGGGTTAAGGTGAGCTTGAGGGTGAGGGTTAGGGTTAGGGTTAGGGTGAGATTTAGGGTTAGGGTGAGGGTTAGGGTTAGGGTTAGCATGAGGGTGAGGGTGAGGGTGACGGTTAGGGTTAGAGTTTGGGTGAGATTTAGGTTTAGTGTAAGGTTTAGGGTGAGGATGAATTTGAGGGTTAGGGTGAGGGTTAAGGTAAGGGTAATGGTTAGGGTTAAGGTTAGTGTTAGGGTGAGGGTTAGTGTTAGGGTTAAGTGTAGGGTTAGGGTGAGGGGGAGAGTTAGGGTTCGGTTTAAGGTGAGGGCTAGTGTGTGGGTTAGGGTTAGGATTAGGGTGAGGGTTAGGGTTAGGGTTAGTTTGAGGGTGGTGTGAGGATGAAGTTTAAGATGAGGGTTAGGATTAGGGTGAGGGCTAGGGTGAGGGTGAGGGTGAGATTTAGGTTTAGGTTGAGGTTTGGGTTGAGGGATAGGGTTAGGTTTAGGGTGAGGGTTAGGTTTAGTTTGAGGGTTAAGGTTAGGGATATTGTGAGGGTGAGGGTAAGGGTTATGTTGAGTGTTATGATCAGGTTGAGGGTTAGGTTTAGGATTAGGGGTAGGGTTAGGGTAAGGCTGAGCATGAGGGTGAGGGTGCGGGTGAGGTTTAGAGTTAGGGTTACGTTTAGGGTGAGGGCTAGGGTGAGGGTGAGGGTTAGGGTGAAGGTTAGGGTGAGGGTGAGGGTGAGAGTCTTTGTTAGATAATGGTTAAGGTTAGTGTGAGGATAAGGTGAGTGTAAGGGTTAGGGTGAGGGTTCGGGTGATGGTGAGGGTTAGGGTAACGTTGAAAATTAGGGTTAGGTTTAGATGTGGGTTAGGTTTAGGGTTAGGATTAGAGTTAGGGTGAGGGTTCTGGTGAGGTGTACTGTTAAGGTTAGGGTGAGCATTAGGGTTAATTTAAGGGTGAGGGATAGAGTGAGGATAAAGTTCGGGTGACGGTTAGGGTGAGGGTGAGGGTTAGGGTTACTGTTAGGGTGAGGGTTAGAGTTAGCTTTAGTGTTAAGGTGAGGGTGAGAGTGAGGGTTAATGTTAGTCTTAGAGTTAAGGTGAGGGTGATGGTGAGGATGAGGGTTAGAGTGAGGGTTAGAGTTAGGGTGAGGGTTAGGTTTAGGGTTAGGGTTATTGTTAGCGTTAGATTTAGGATGAGGGTGAGGATGAGGGTGAGGGTGAGGGTGTGGGTTAGGGTTAGGGTTAGGTTTAGGTTGATGTTTTGGTTCAGGGTTTGGGTTAGGGTTAGGGTGAGTGTGAGGGTGAGTAAGAGGGTTAGGATTAGTGTTTGGGTTAGGTTTAGGGTGAGGGTGAATGTGAGGGTTAGGGTTCGGGTTATTGTTAGGCTAAGGTTTAAGCTGAGGGTGAGGGTGAGTGTGAGGGTTAGTGTTGTGTTGACTGTGAACATTAGGGTTAGGTTTAGGGTGAGGGTGTGGTTGAGGGTTAGGGTGAGGGTTAGGGTGAGGGTTAGATGAGGGTGAGGTTTAGGGTTAGGTGATGGTTAGATGAGGGTGAGTGTTAGGTTGAGGGTGAGGATTAGCGTTAGGGTGAGGGTTAGGGTTTTGGTGCTGATTAGGGTGAGGGTTAATGTTAGGGTGATGTTTAGGGTGAGGGTGAGCTTTGGTTTGAGGGTTTGCATTAGGTTTAGGGTGAGGTTGAGGGTGAGAGTGAGGCTTAGATTTAGGGTTAGGGTGAGGGTGACTCTGAGGCTTAGGGTTAGGGTTAGGCTTTAGGCTGAGGGTTAAGCTGAGGATGAGGGTGAGGGTGATGGTTAGGTTTACGGTGAGGGTTAGGGTTAGAGTTAGGGTGAGGGTTAGGGTGAGGGTGAGTTTTAGGGTTACTGTGAGGGTTCATGTTAGGTTTAGGCTTAGTGTTAGGGTGAGGGTAAGGGTTAGGGTGAGGGTCAGGTTTAGGGTGAGGTTTAGGGTTAGTATGAGTGTTAGGGCTAGGGTGAGGGTAAGGGTGATGTTTAGGGTTAGGGTGATGTTTAAGGTGAGGTTGAGGGTTAGGGTGAGGGTGAGGGTTAAGTTGAGGGTTTGGGTTAGGGTTAGGGTGACATTGAGACTTAGGGTTAGGTTTAGGGTGAGGATGAGTGTGAGGTTTAGGGATAGCGTTAGGCCTAGGTTTAGGGTTAGGCTGAGGGTGACTGTGAGCTTGAGGGTTAGGGTAATGGTCACCATTAGGGTTGGGGTTAGGGTGAGGGTAAGTGTTGGGTTGAGTGTTAGGGTTTTTGTGAGGGTTAGCGTTAGGTTTAGGGTTAGGGTTAGGTTGGAGGTTAGGGTTAGGGTGAGGGTTTAGGGTTAGGGTTAGTTTAGAGGTTAGGGTTAGGGTGAGGGTTAGCGTTAGGGGTAGGGTTAGGTTGAGGGTGAGGGTGAGGGTTAGGGTTAGGATTAGTTTTAAGGTGAGCCTGAGGGTGAGGGTGAGGGTGAGGGTTAGGGTTAGGATTAGGGTGAGGGTTAGGCTAAGTGTTAGGGTGAGGGTTAGGTTTAGGGTGATGTTTAGGTTGAGGGTTAGGGTTAGGTTGAGGGTGAGGGTGAGTGAGAGGGTTAGGTTTAGGGATAGGATTAGGTTTAGGGTGAGAGTGATTGTGAGGGTTAGGTTTCGGGTTATTGTTAGGTTTAGGTTTAAGCTGAGGGTGAGGGTGAGTGTGAGGGTTAGGGTTATGTTGAGTGTGAGCATTAGGTTAGGTTTAGGGTGTGGGTGAGGTTGAGGGTTAGGTGAGGGTTAGGTTTTGTGTTAGGGTGATGGTTAGATGAGGGTGAGGGTTAGGGTTAGGGTGAGGGTTAGGGTTAGGATGAGGGTGAGGGTTAGCGTTAGGGTGAGGGTTAGGGTTATGGTGCGGATTAGGGTGAGTGTTAGGGTTACGGTGATGTTTATGATGAGGGTGAGGGTTGGTTTGAGGGTTACCGTTAAGGTTGGGTTTAGGGTGAAGGTTAAGGTGAGGGTTAGGGTTAGCTTTAGGGTTAGGCTGAGGGTTAGGGTCAGGGTAAGTTTTAGGGTGAGGGTTAGGGTGAGTGTGATGGTTAGGTTTAGGGAGAGGTTTAGGGTTATGGAGAGGATTAGGTTCGGTTTAGGGTGAAGGTGAGGGTGATGGTGTGGGTTAGGTTAAGGATTAGGTTTAGGGTTAGGGTTAGGGTTATTGTTAGGGTTAGGGTTATGTTTAAGGTGAGGTTGCGGGTTAGGTGAGGTTTAGCGTTAGGGTTAGCGTTAGGGTGAGGGTTTTGGTTAAGATAAGTGTTGGGGTGAGGGTTAGGGTTAGGGTGAGGTTGAGGGTGAGGTTGAGAGTTAGTGTTAGGGTTAGAGTTAGGGTGAGGTTTAGGGTGAGGTTGAGGTTTAGTGTTAGGGTTAGTGTAGGGTGAGATTAAGGGTTAGGTTGAGGGTTAGGGTGAGTGTTAGGGTTAGGTTAGGGTGAGGGTTAGGGTTAAAGTGAGATTTAGGGTTAGTGAGGGTTAGTGTTAGGGTTAGACTTAGTGTTAGGTTGAGGGTAATGTTTAGATTGAGGGTTAGGTTTAGGGTGAGGGTTAGGGTGAGGGTGAGGGTTAGGGTTAGGGTGAGGATTAGGGTGAGGTTTAGGGTGATGTTTAGGGTGAGGGTTAGGGTGAGGTTGTGGGTGAGGGTTGGTTTGAGGGTTTGGGTTATAGTTAGGGTGAGGTTTAGGGTGAGGGTGAGGATTAGGGTTAGGGTTAGTGTGAGCGTGAGTGTGAGGGTTAGGGTTAGCCTTAGGCTTAGGCTTTGGGTTAGGCTGAGGGTGGGAGTGAGTGTGAGGGTTAGGGTTAGGGTGATGGTTAGGGTTAGGGTTAGGGATAGGGTGATGTTTAGGGTGAGGGTTATTGTGAGAGTAGGTGTTAGGTTTACACTTAATATTAGGGTGAGTGTAAGGGTTAGGTTGACGGTTAGCATTAGGGTGAGGGTTAGGGTTAATTTGAGGGTTAGGGTTTTGGTAAGGGTGAGGTCGAGGGTGATGGTGAGACTTAGGGTTAGGGTGAGTGTGAGGGTGAGTGTGAGTGTTAGGGTTAGGTTTAGGCTTAGGGTGAGGTTTAGGCTGAGGGTGATTAGCGTGAGGGTTTGGGTTAGGCTTAAGTTTAGGATGAGGGTTTGGTTGAGGGGTACGGTTACGGTTAGTGTGAGCATTAGGGTTAGCGTTAGGGTTAGGGATAGGTTTAGGGTTAGGGTGAGGTTAGGATGAGGTTTAGGGTTATGGTAAGGGTTAGGGTTAGGGTTAGGATGAGGGTTAGGGAGAAGGTTAGGATGAGGGTTAGGGTGAGGGTTCGGGTTAGGGTTATGGTGAGGGTAGGGGTGAGGGTGAGAGTGAAGGTTAGGGTTAGAGTTAGGATGAGGGTGAGGATTAGTGTTAGGGTTAGGGTTAGGGTTAGGTTTAGGCTGAGGATAAGGCTGAGGGTGTGGGTGAGGATTAGGGTTAGGTTGAGTGTTCGGGTTAGTGTTAACGTAAGGGTTTGGGTTAGGGTTAAGGTTAGCATGAGAGTTAGTTTAAGGGGTACGGTTACAGTTAGATTGAGCATTAGGGTTAGCATTAGGGTTAGGGATAGGGTTAGGGTTAGGGTGAGGTTTAGGATGAGGGTTAGGGTAAGGGTGAGTGTTAGGGTGAGGGTTAGGGTGAAGGTTATGGTTAGGGTTAGGGTTAGGGTAAGGGATAGGGTGAGTGCGAGGGTTAGGGTTAGGGTTAGATTTATGCTGAGAGTAAGGGTTAGCGTGAGGTTTAGCGTGAGTGTGAGGGTTAGAGTTACATTAGGGTTAGGGTAGGTTTAGCTTGAGGGTTAGGGTTAGGTTTAGGGTTAGGGTGAGGTGAGGGTGAGGGTCATTGTGAAGTTTATTGTTAGGGTGAGGGATAGGTTTAGGGTGAGGGTTAGGTTTAGGGTTAGGGTGAGGGTTAGGGTTAGGGTTAGGGTGAGGGTTAGTGTTAGGGTGAGGGTGAGGAATAGCGTTAGGGTGAGGGTTAGGGTTAGGGTGATGTTTAGGGTGAGGGTGAGGGTTAGGGTTAGGGTGAGGGTGAGGGTTCAGTTGAGGGTTTGGGTTAGGGTTAGGATGAGGTTGAGACTTAGGGTTAGGTTTAGGGTGAGTGTGAGTGTGAGGTTTAGGGATAGGGTTAGGGTTAGGTTTAGGGTTAGGCTGAGTGTGACTATGAGCTTGAGGTTTAGGGTTATGGTGAGCATTAGGGTTGGGGTTACGGTGAGGGTAAGTGTTCGGGTGAGTGTTAGGGTTTGGGTGAGGGTTAGCGTTAGGTTTAGGGTTAGGGTTAGGTTGGAGGTTATTGTTAGTGTGAGGGTTAGCGTAAGCGGTAGGTTTAGGTTGAGCATGAGGGTGAGGGTTAGGGTTAGGATTAGGTTTAAGGTGAGCCTGAGGGTGAGGGTGAGGGTGAGGGTTAGGGTTAGGGTGAGGGTTAGGCTAAGGTTTAGGGTGAGGGTTAGGTTTAGGGTGATGTTTAGGTTGAGGGTTAGGGTTAGGTTGAGGGTGAGGGTGAGTGAGAGGGTTAGGTTTAGGCATAGGATTAGGTTTAGGGTGAGAGTGAGTGTGAGGGTTAGGGTTCGGTTTATTGTTAGGCTTAGGTTTAAGCTGAGGGTGAGGGTGAGTGTGAGGGTTAGGGTTATGTTGAGTGTGAGCATTAGGGTTAGGTTTAGGGTGAGGGTGAGGTTGAGGTTTAGGGTGAGGGTTAGGGTTTGTGTTAGGGTGATGGTTAGATGAGGGTGAGGGTTAGGGTTAGGGTGAGTTTTAGGGTTAGGATGAGGGTGACGGTTAGCGTTAGGGTGAGGGTTAGGGTTATGGTGCGGATTAGGGTGAGTGTTAGGGTTACGGTGATGTTTATGGTGAGGGTGAGGCTTGGTTTGAGGGTTTGCGTTAGGTTTAGGGTGAGGTTGAGGGTGATGGTGAAGCTCAGGTTTTGGGTTAGAGTGAGGGTGACTCTGAGGGTTAAGGTTAGGGTTAAGCTTTAGGCTGAGGGTTAGGCTGAGGGTGAGGGTGAGGGTAACGGTTAGGGTTAGGGTTAGGGTTAATGAAAGGGTGATATTTAGGCTGAGTGTTAGTGTGAGTGTTAGTGTTAGGGTTAGGCTTAGTGGTAGAGTGAGTGTAAGTGTTAGGTTGAGGGTTAGGGTTAGGGATAGGGTGAGGGTTGGGATGAGGGTTAGGGTGAGGGTCAAGTTTAGGGTGAGGGTTATGGTAAGTGTGAGGGTTAGGGTTAGGGTTAGGGTGAGGGTGAGGGTGATGGTTCAGTTGAGGGTTTGGGTTAGGGTTAGGGTGAGGTTGAGGGTGAGGGTGAGACTAATGGTTAGGTTTAGGGTGATGGTGAGTGTGAGGATTAGGGATAGGGTTAGGCTTAGGTTTAGGATTAGGCTGAGGGTGACTGTGAGCTTGAGGTTTAGGGTTAGGGTGAGGGTTAGGTTTAGGGTGAGGGTTAGCGTTAGGGTTAGGGTTAGCGTTCGGTTGGAGGTTAGGTTTAGGGTGAGGGTTAGCGTTAGGGGTAGGGTAAGGTTGAGCGTGAGGGTGAGGGCTAGGGTTAGGATTAGGTTTAGGTTGTACTGTGGGTGAGGGTGAGGGTGAGGGTTAAGGTTATGGTGAGGGTTTGGTTAAGGGTGAGGGTGAGGGTTAGGTTTAGGGTGATGTTTAGGTTGAGAGTTCGGGTTAGGGTTAGCGTGAGTGTGATGGTGAGTGAGAGGGTAAGTATTAGGGTTAGGGTTAGGTTTAGGGTGAGGGTGAGTGTGAGGGTTAGGGTTCCGGTTATTGCTAGGCTTAAGTTTTAAGCTGAGGGTGAGAGAGTGAGTCTCACACTCACAGTTAGGGTCATGTTGAGTGTGAGCATTAGGGTTAGGTTTAGGGTGAGGGTGAGGTTGAGGGCTAGGGTGAGGGTTAGGGTTTGGTTTAGGGTGAGGGTTAGATGAGGGTGAGGGTTAGGGTTATGGTGAGGGTTAGGGTTAGGGTAAGGGTGAGGATTAGCGTTAGGGTGAGGGTTAGGGTTTTGGTGGGAGTAGGGTTGAGGGTTAATGTTAGAGTTATGTTTAGGCTGAGAGTGAGGGTTGGTTTGAGGGTTTGCCTTAGGTTTATGGTGAGGTTGAGGGTGAGAATGAGGCTTAGATTTAGGGTTAGGGTGAGGGTGACTCTGAGGCTTAGGGTTAGGGTTAGGCTTTAGGCTGAGGGTTAGGCTGAGGGTGAGGGTGAGTGTGAGGGTTAGGGTTAGGGTGAGGGTTAGGGTTAGGGTTAGGATGATGGTTAGGGATAGTGTGAGGGTTAGGGATAGGGTGAGGTTTAGGGTTACTGTGAGGGTTCACGTTAGGTTTAGGCTTAGTATTAGGGTGAGGGTAAGTGTTAGGTTGACGGTCAGGTTTAGGGTGAGGTTTAGGGTTAGTATGAGGGTTAGGGCTAAGTTGAGGGTAAGGGTGAGGGTTAGGGTTAGGGTGATGTTTAGGGTGAGGGTGAGGGTTAGGGTGAGGGTGAGGGTGAGGGTTTGGGTTAGGGTTAGGGTGAGGTTGAGATTTAGGGTTAGGTTTAGGGTGAGGGTGAGTGGGAGGTTTAGGGATAGGGTTAGGCTTAGTTTTAGGGTTAGGCTGAGGGTCAATGTGAGCTTGAGGGTTAGTATTATGGTGAGCATTAGGGTTGGGGTTAGGGTGAGGGTAAGTGTTGGGGTGAGTGTTAGGGTTTGCGTGAGTGTTAGCGTTAGGTTTAGGGTTAGGGTTAGGTTCGATGTTAGGTTAGGGTGAGGGTTAGCATTAGAGGTAGGGTTAGGTTGAGCATGAGAATGAGGGTTAGGGTTAGGATTAGGTTTAAGGTGAGCCTGAGGGTGAGGGTGAGGGTGAGGGTTAGGGTTAGGGTGAGGGTTAGGCTAAGGGTTAGGGTGAGGGTTAGGTTTAGGGTGATGTTTAGGTTGAGGGTTAGGGTTAGGTTGAGGGTGAGGGTAAGTGAGAGAGTTAAGTTTAGGGTTAGGATTAGGTTTAGGGTGAGGGTGAGTGTGAGGGTTAGGGTTAGGGTTATTGTTAGGCTTAGGTTTAAGCTGAGGGTGATGGTGAGTGTGAGGGTTAGGGTTATGTTGAGTGTGAGCATTAGGGTTAGGTTTAGGGTGAGGGTGTGTTTGAAGGTTAGGGTTTGGGTTAGGCTGAGGGTTAGATGAGGGTGAGTGTTAGGGTTAGGGTTTGGGTTCGGGTTAGGGTGACGGTGAGGGTTAGCGTTAGGGTGAGGGTTAGGGTTATGGTGTAGATTTGGGTGAGTGTTAGGGTTACGGTGATGTTTATGGTGAGGGTGAGGGTTGGTTTGAGGGTTTGCGTTAGTTTTAGGTTGAGGTTGGGGATGAGGGTGAGGCTTAGGGTTAGGGTTAAGTTGATGGTGACTCTGAGGGTTAGGGTTAGGTTTAGGCTTTAGGCTGTTGGTTAGGCTGAGGGTGAGGGTGAGGGTTAGTGTTAGGGTTAGGGTTAATTATAGAGTGATATTTAGGGTGAGGGTTAGTGTGAGAGTTAGTGTTAGGATTAGGCTTAGTGTTAGAGTGAGTGTAAGGGTTAGGTTGAGGGTTAGGGTTAGGGATAGGGTGAGGGTTGGGATGAGGGTTAGGGTGAGGGTAAGGTTTAGGGAGGGTTATGGTGAGTGTGAGGGTTAGGGTTAGGGTTAGAGTGAGGGTGAGGTTGAGGGTGAGAGTTCAGTTGAGGGTTTGTGTTAGGGTTAGGATGAGGTTGAGGGTGAGGGTGAGACTCAGGGTTAGGTTTAGGGTGATGGTGAGTGTGAGGATTAGAGATAGGGTTAGGCTTAGGTTTACGGTTAGGCTGAAGGTGACTGTGAGCGTGAGGTTTAGGGTTAGGGTGAGGGTTAGGTTTAGGGTGAGGGTTAGCGTTAGGGGTAGGGTTAGGTTGAGGGGGAGGGGGAGGGCTAGGGTTAGGATTAGGTTTAGGGTGAGCCTGTGGGTGAGGGTGAGGGTGAGGGTTAAGGTTATGGTGAGGGTTTGGTTAAGGGTTAGGGTGAGGGTTAGGTTTAGGGTGATGTTTAGGTTGAGAGTTTGGGTTAGAGTTAGGGTGAGTGTGAGGGTGAGTGAGAGGGTTAGGATTAGGGTTAGGGTTAGGTTTAGGGTGATGGTGAGTGTGAGGGTTAGGGTTCGGGTTATTGTTACGCCTAGGTTTAAGCTGAGAGTGAGGGTGAATGTGAGGTTTAGGGTTATGTTGAGTGTGAGCATTAGGGTTAGGTTTAGGGTGAGGGTGAGGTTGAGGGTTAGGGTGAGGGTTAGGGTTTGGGTTAGTTTGAGGGTTAGATGAGGGTGAGGGTCAGGGTTAGGGTGAGGGTTAGGGTTAGGGTGAAGGTGACGGTTAGCGTTAGGGTGAGGGTTAGGTTTATGGTGCGGATTAGGTTGAGTGTTAGGGTTACGGTGATGTTTATGGTGAGGGTGAGGGTTGGTTTGAGGGTTTGCATTAGGTTTAGGGTGAGGTTGAGGGTGAGAGTGAGGCTTAGGGTTAGGGTTAGGGTGAGGGTGACTCTGAGTGTTAGGGTTAGGGTTAGGCTTTAGGCTGAGGGTTAGGCTGAGGGTGAGGGTGAGGGATAGGGTTAGGGTTACGGTTAATGATAGGGTGATATTTAGGGTGAGGGTTAGTGTGAGAGTTAGTGTTAGGGTTAGGCTTAGTGTTAGAGTGAGTGTAAGTGTTAGGTTGAGGGTTAGCGTTAGCGATAGGGTGAGGGTTGGGTCAGGGTTAGGGTGAGGATAAGGTTTAAGTTGCGGGTTATGGTGAGTGTGAGCGTTAGGGTTAGGGTGAGTGTTAGGGTGAGGGTGAGGTTTCAGTTGAGGGTTTGGGTTAGGGTTATGGTGAAGTTGAGGGTGAGGGTGAGACTTAGGGTTAGGTTTAGGGTGACGGTGAGTGTGAGGATTAGGGATAGGGTTAGGCTTAGTTTTAGGGTTAGGCTGAGGGTGACTGTGAGGGTGAGGGTGAGGGTTAGGTTTAGGGTGAGGGTTAGCGATAGGGTTAGTGTTAGGGTTAGGTTGGAGGTTAGATTTAGGGTGAGGGTTAGCGTTAGGGGTAGGGTTAGGTTGAGGGTGAGGGTGAAGGCTAGGGTTAGGATTAGTTTTCGGGTGAGGGTTACGGTCAGAGTGAGGGTTAAGGTTAGGTTTAGATTTACGATGAGAGTAAGGGTTAGAGTGAGGTTTAGGGTGAGTGTGAGGGTTAGAGTTAGCATTAGGATTAGGGTGACTTTTAGGGTGAGGTTTAGGTTTAGGTTTAGTGTTAGGGTGAGGTGAGGGTGAGGGTGATTGTGAGGTTTATGGTTAGGGTGAGAGATAGGTTTAGCATGAGGGTTAGGGTTAGGGTTATTGTGAGTGTGAGCGTGAGGGTGACAGTGAGGCTTAGGTTGTGGGTGAGGGTGAGTGTGAGGGTTAGGCTTAGGGTTAGGGTTAGAGTTAGTGTGAGGGTGAAGTTGAGGGTTAGTGTTAGGAGTAGCGTTAGGTTTAAAGTTAGGCTGAGGGTGAGCGTGAGGGTGAGGGTGACGGTTAGGGTTAGGGTTAGGGTGAGGGTTAGGGTTTGTGTGAGGGTTAGGGTGAGCCTAAGGTTAAAGGTTAGGGTGAGGGTGAGGGTTAGGCTTAGGGTTAGGGTGAGGGTTAGGGTGAGGTTTAGGGTTAGGGTTACGGTTAGGGTTAGGTTGAGGTTGAGGGTTAGGTTGAGGGTAAGGGTGAGGTTAGGGTGAGGGTTAGGGTTAGGTTGAGGGTAAGGGTGAGGTTAGGGTGAGGGTTAGGGTTAGGGTGAGGTTTAGGGTGAGGATGAGTGTGAGTGATAGAGTGAGGGTTAGGGTTCGGGAGAGTATGAGCGTTAGGGTTTGGTTGAGTGTTAGGGTTGGGTGAGTGTTAGGGTGACGGTGAGGGTGAGGGTTAGGGTTGGGTTTAGGGTTAGAGTGAGGGGTAGGGTGAAGGGTAGGTTTAGTGTTAGGGTTAGGTTGAGGGTTAGGCTTAGTGTGAGGGTTAGGGTTAGGGTGAGGTTTAGGGTTACTTTGAGGGTTTATGTTAGGTTTAGGCTTAGTGTTAGGGTTAGGCTTAGGGTTAGGTTGAGGGTTAGGTTTAGGGTGAGGTTTAGGGTTAGTATGAAGGTGAGGGTATGGATGAGGGTTAGGGTTAGGGTGATGTTTTGGGTGAGGGTGAGGGTTAGGGTTAGGGTGAGCGTGAGGGTTAAGTTGAGGGTTTGGGTTAGCTTTAGGGTGAGGTTGAGGGTGAGGGTCAGTCGTAGGGTTAGGTTTAGTGTGAGGGTGTGTGTGAGGGTTTGGAATGGGGTTAGGCTTAAGTTTAGGGTTAGGCTGAGGATGACTGTGAGCGTGAGGGTTAGGGTTAGGGTGAGGTTTAGGGTTAGGGTGAAGGTAAGGGTTGGGGTGAGTGTTAGGGTTAGGGTGAGTGTTAGCGCTAGGGTTAGGATTAGGTTGGAGTTTAGGGTTAGTAGGTGTGTTAGCGTTAGGGGTAGGGTTAGGTTGAGGGTTGGGTGAGGGTTAGGGTTAGGTTGAGGGTGAGGGTGAGGGTTCAGTTGAGGGTTTTGGTTAGGGTTAGAGTGAGGGTGAGGGTGAGTGAGAGGGTAAAGTTTTTGGTTAGGATTAGGTTTAGGGTGAGGGTGAATGTGAGGGTTAGGGTTAGGGTTATTTTTAGGCTTAGGTTTAAGCTGAGGTTGAGTGTGAGTGATTATGTTGAGTGTGAGAATTAGGGTTAGGTTTAGGGTGAGGGTGAGGTTGAGGGTTAGGGCGAGGGATAGTGTGAGGGTTAGTGTGAGAGTTAGGTTTAGGGTTAGTGTTAGGGTTAGGGTTGGGGTTAGGGATAGGCTTAGTGTTAGGCAGAGGGTGAAGGTGAGGGTGAGGGTTAGGGTTTGGGTGAGGATGAGGTTTAGGGTTAGAGTTAGCATTAGGGTGAGGTTTAGTGTTAGGGTTAGGGTTAGTGTTACAATTAGGTTTAGGATGAGGGAATGTGAGGGTTAGGGATAGGATTAGACTTAGGGTGAGGGTGAGAGTGAGGGTAAGGGTGAGGGTTAGGCTAAGGCTTAGGGTTAGAGTATGGGCTAAGGTGAGTGTGAGGGTTAGTTTTAGGATTGGTGTTAGGGTTAGGGTGAGTGTGAGGGTTATGGTTAGTCTTAGTCTTAGTCTAAGGCTTAGGCCGAGCATGAGTGTGAGGGAGAGGGTTAGTGTTAGGATGAGGGTTAGGGTTTTAGGGTTAGGGTGAGGGTTAGGATGAGGTTTAGGGTTAGGATTAGGGTTAAGTGAGGGGTAGAGTGAGGGTGAGGGTTCGGGTTAGCGTTAGGGTGAGGTTTAGGTTTAGGGTTAGGTTGAGGGTGAGCGTTAGGGTTGGGGTGAGGGTTAGGGTTAGGGTTAGGATTAGGGTGAGGGTGAGGTTTAGCATCAGGTTTAGGGTTAGGGTTAGGTTTAGGATTAGTGTTACAGTGAGGGTGAGTGTGTGGATTAGGGTTAGGCTTAGGCTTAGGCTTAGGATTAGGCTGAGGGCGATAATGGGGATGAGAATTCACTTTTGATTGATAGTTAGGGTTATGGTTAGGTTGAGGGTTAGGATGAGGGTTAGGGTTAGGATTAGGGTTAAGGTGAGGGCTAGGATGAGGGTGATGTTTAGGGTTAGGCTTAGGCTTAGGCTTAGGGATAGGCTGAGGATGAAGGTGAGGGTGAGGGTTACGGTTAGGGTGATGTTTAGGGTTACAGTTAGGGTGAGTATTAGGATGAGGATTACGGTTAGGGTGAGGGTTAGGGTGAGGGTGACAGTACGGGTAAAGGTGAGGGTTAGTCTGAGGGTGAGTGTTATGGTAATTGTGAAGGTTAAGGGTTAGGGTGAGGGTTAGGTTGAGGGTTAGGTTTAGGGTTAGTGTTAGTGTTAGGATGAGGGTTAGTGTTAGGGTTAGTGTTAGGGTTAGGGTTACGATTAGGGTTAGGGCGAGGGTGAGTGTGAGGGTAAGGGTTAGTCTTAGGCTTATGCTTAGGCTTAGGCCCAGCTTGAGGTTGAGTGTGGGGGTTACGGTTAGGGTGAGTGTTAGGGTTAGGGTAATGGTTAGGGCAAGGTTGAAGGTTAGGGTTAGGGTTAGGATGAGTTTTAAGTTTAGGGTGATGTTTAGGGTTAGTGTGAGGGTTAGTGTTCGGGTTAAGGTGAGTTTTAGTGTGAAGGTAAGTGTTAGGGTGAGGTTTAGATTTAGGGTGAGGTTTAGGGTTAGAGTTAGTGTATGGTGAGTGTTAGGGTTATGGTTAGTGGTAGGGTTAGGGTTAGCTTGAGGTTTAGGGTGGGGGTGAGTGTTAGGGTTAGGGTTAGGATTAGGATTAGGGTTAAGGTGAGGGTGAGTGTGAGGGTTAGGGTTAGGGTTAGGGTTAGGATTAGAGTTATGGTGAGGGTGAGGTAAGGGTTAGGGTTAGGGTGAGGGTTGGGGTTAGGGTTAGAGTGAGGTTCAGGGTGAGGGTTAGGTTTAGGCTTAGGGTTAGGGTATGGGCTTAGGTGAGGGTGACGGTTATGGTCAGGGTTAGAGTGAGGGTTAGGGTGAGGGTCAGGTTTAGGGTTAGTTTTAGGGTTAGGGTTGGGGTTAGGGATAATCTTAGTCTTAGGCGGAGGGTGAGGGTGAGGGTGAGGGTTAGGGTTGGGGTTTGTGTGAGGTTTATGGTTAGTGTTAGTGTTACGGTGAGGGTTAGTGTGAGGGTTAGGTTTACGGTGACTGTTACTTTTAGGGTTAGGGTGAGGGTGAGTGTGAGGGGTAAGGGTTAGTCTTAGTCTTAGTATTAGGCTTAGTCCGAGCCTAAGGGAGAGGATGAGGGTTAGGTTTAGGGTGAGGGTTAGGGTTAGGGTGCAGGTGAGGTTTAGGGTTAGTGTTAGCATTAGGGTGAGGGTTAGTGTAAGGGTTAGGGTTAGGGTGAGTGTTACTGTTAGGGTTAGGGTGAGGGTGAGTGTAAGGGTAAGGGTTAGTCTTAGGCTTAGGCTTAGGTTTAGGCTGAGCCTAAGTGTGAGGGTGAGGGTTAGGGTTAGGGTGAGGGTTATGGACAAGGTGAGGGTTAGCGTTAGGGTTAGGGTTATTGGTAGGATTAGGTTTAGGTTGAAAGTTACTGTGAGGGTGAGGGTTAGGGTTAGGGATAGGATGAGGTTTAGGTTTAGGGATAGGGTTAGAGTTAGGGTTAGGGTAAGGGTGAGGTTTGGGGTTAGAGTTAGGGTTAGTGTTAGGGTTAGGGTTAGGGTGAGGGTTAGCGTGAGAGTTAAGGTTAGGGTTAGGCTTAGGCTTAGGCTTAGGCTTAGGCCTAGCATGAGGGTGAGTTTTAGGGTTAGGTTTAGTGTGAGGGTTAGGCTTAGAGTGAAATTGAGTGTGAGGGTTACGGTTAGTCTTAGGCTTAGGCTTAGGCTGAGCGTATGGGTGAGGGTGAGGGTTAGGGTTAGGGTCAGGGTTAGGGTTAGGAGGAGGGTTTGGTTTAAGGTGAGGGTGAGGGTTAGGGTTAGGGTTAGTTAGTATTACTATTAGGGTTAGGGTTAGAATAACAGTGAGGGTGAGGATTAGGGTTAGGCTTAGGATGAGGTTAAGGGTTAGTGTTAATGTTAGGGTTAGGGTTAGGTTTAGGGTTAGGGTGAGAGTTAGGAGGATGGTTAGGGTTAGGTTTAGGGTTAGGATTAGTGTTAGGGTGAGGGTGAGGGTGTTGTTTAGGGTTATGGTTGGGGTTAGGCTTAGGGTTTGGCTGAGGGTGAGGCTGAGGGTGAGGGTTAGGGTTAGGCTTTGTGTTAGAGTTAGGGTTAGGGTGAGGGTGAGGGTTAAGTTTAGGGTTAGGATTAGGGTTAGGGTGAGTGTGAGGTTTAGGTTTAGGGTTAGGGTTAGGCTTAGGTTTAGGCTGAGGGTGAGCATTAGGTTGAGGGTTAGGATTAGGTTTAGGGTTAAGGTATGGGCTAGGGTGAGGGTGAGGTTTAGGGTCAGGGTTAGGGTGAGGGTTAGTGTGAGGGTTAGGTTTAGGGTTAGTGTTAGGGTTAGGGTTGGGATTAGGGATAGTCAGTGTTAGGCGGAAGGTGAGGTTGAGGGTGAGGGTTAGGGTTATGGTTATGGTTACGGTTAGGGTTTGGTTGAGGGTGATTGTTTGGGTTAGGGTTAGTCTTACGCTTATGCTTAGGCTAAGGACCAGCTTGAGGTTGAGGGTGGAGGTTACGGTTAGGGTGAGGGTTAGGGTTAGGGTAATGTTTTGGGCTAGGTCGAGGTTGAGGGTTAGGGTTAGGGTTAGGGTTAGGGTGAGTTTTAAATTTAGGGTGATGGTTAGGGTTAGTGTGAGGGTTAGTGTTCGGGTTAAGTTTAGTTTTAGTGTGAAGGTAAGTGTTAGGATGAGGTTTAGAGTTAGGGTGAGGTTTATGGTTAGAGTTAATGTTAGGGTGAGGGTTAGGGTTATGGTTAGTGTTAGGGTTAGGGTTAGCTTGAGGTTCAGGTTGGGGGTGAGTGTTAGTGTTAGGGTGAGGATTAGGATTAGGGTTAAGGTGAGGGTGAGTGTGAGGGTTACGGTTAGGGTTAGAGTTAGGATTAGAGTTATGGTGAGGGTGAGGTGAGGGTTAGGGTTAGGGTGAGGGTTGGGGTTAGGGTTAGAGTGAGGTTTAGGGTGAGGGTTAGGTTTAGGCTTAAGGTTAGGTTATGGGCTAAGGTGAGGGTGAGGGTTACGGTCAGGGTTAGAGTGAGGGTTAGGGTGAGGGTTAGTTTTAGGGTTAATGTTGGGGTTAGGGATAGTCTTAGTGTTAGGCGGAGGGTGATGGTGAGGGTGAGGGTTAGAGTTAGGGTTTGGGTGAGGTTTATGGTTAGTGTTAGTGTTAGGGTGAGGGTTAGTGTGAGGGTTAGAGTTAGGGTGAGTGTTACTTTTAGGGTTAGGGTGAGGGTGAATGTGACGGTAAGGGTTAGTCTTAGTGTTAGGCTTAGTCCGAGCCTAAAGGTGAGGGTGAGGGTTAGGGTGAGGGTTAGGGTTACGGTGAGGGTTATGGACAGGGTGAGGGTTAGGGTCAGGTTTAGGGTTATTGTTAGGATTAGGGTTAGGATTAAAGTTACTGTGAGGGTGAGGGTTTGGGTGACGGTTAGGATTAGAGTGAGGGTTAGGGTGAGGGATAGGGTTAGGTTTAGGGTGAGTGTTAGGGTTAGTGTGAGGTTTAGGGTTAGGGTGAGGTTGAGGGTTAATGTGAGGGCTCATGTTAGGTTTAGTCTTAGTGTTTGGGTGAGGGGAAAGGTTAGGTTGAGTGTTAGGTTTAGGGTGAGGTTTAGGTTTAGTATGATGGTTAGGGCTAGGGTGAGGGTAAGGGTGAGGGTTAGGGTTAGGGTGATGTTTAGGGTGAGGGTGAGGGTTAGGGTCAGGGTGAGTGTGAAGGTTCAGTTGAGGGTTTGGGTTAGGGTTAGGGTAAGGTTGAGATTTAGGGTTAGGTTTAGGGTGATGGTTAGGGTTAGGGTTAGGGTTAGGGTAAGTGTTATCATTAGGATTAGGGTTAGAATAAGGGTGAGGGTGAGGATTAGGGTTAGGTTTATATTGAGTTTTAGGCTTAATGTTAATGATAGTGTTAGGGTTAGGGTTAGGGTGAGATTTAGGAGGAGGGTTAGGGTTTGGTTTAGGTTTAGGATTAGGGTTAGGGTGAGGGTGAGTGTGAGGTTTAGGGATAGGGTTAGGCTTAGGTTTAGGGATAGGCTGAGGGTGATTGTGAGCTTGAGGGTTAGGGTTATGGTACGCATTAGGTTTGGGGTTAGGTTGAGGGTAAGGGTGGGGGTGAGTTTTAGGGTTTGGGTGAGGATTAGAGTTAGGTTTCTGGTTAGGGTTAGGTTGGAGGTTAGAGTTAGGGTAAGGGTTAGTGTTAGGGGTATGGTTAGGTTGATGGTGAGTGTTAGGGTTAGGATTAGGTTTAAGGTGAGCCTGAGGGTGAGGGTGAGGGTGAGGGTTAGGGTTAGGGGGAGGGTTAGGCTAAGGGTTAGGGTGAGGGTTAGGGTTAGGTTTAGGGTGATGTTTAGTTTGAGGGTGAGCGTTAGGGTTAGTGTGAGGGTGAAGGTTCAGTTGAAGGTTTGTGTTAGGGTTAGTTTGAAGGTGAGGGTGAGTGAGAGGATTAGGTTTAGGGTTAGGATTAGGTTTAGGGTGAGGGTGAGGGTGAGTGTGAGGGTTAGGGATAGGTTTATTGTTAGGCTTAGGTTTAAGCTGAGAGTGAGGGTGAGTGTGAGGTTTAGGGTTATGTTGAGTGTGAGCATTAAGGTTTGGTTTAGGGTGAGGGTGTTGTTGAGGGTTAGGGTGAGGTTTAGGGTTTGGGATAGGGTTAGGGTTAGATGAGGGCGTGGGTTAGGGTTAGAGTGAGGGTTAGGGTTAGGGTTAGGGTGAGGGTTAGGGATAGTGTGAGGGTTAGGATTAGGCTGAGGTTTAGGGTTACTGTGACGGTTCATGTTAGGTTTAGCCTTAGAGTTAGGGTGAGTGTAAGGGTTAGGTTGAGGGTTAGGTTAGGGTGAGGTTTAGGGTTAGTATGAGGGTTAGGCCTAGTGTGAGGGTATGGGTGAGGGTTAGGGTTAGGGTGATGTTTAGGGTGAGGGTGAGGTTTAGGGTGAGGTGAGGGTGAGGGTTAAGTTGAGGGTTTGGGTTAGGGTTAGGCTGAGGTTGAGACTTAGGGTTAGGGTTAGGGTGAGGGTGAGGGTTAGGGTAAGGGTTAGGGTTAGTGTTATCGTTAGGGTTAGGTTTAGAATAACGGTGAGGGTGAGGATTAGGGTTAGGGTTAGGGTGATGTTTAGGGTTAATGTTAGTGATCGTGTTAGGGTTAGTTTTAGGGTGAGAGTTAGGAGGAGGGTTAGGGGTAGGGTTAGGTTTAGGGTGAGAGTTAGGAGGAGGGTTAGGGTTATGATTAGGGTTAGGGTCAGGGTGAGTGTGAGGTTTAGGGATAGGGTTAGGATTAGGTTTATGGTTAGGCTGAGTGTGACTGTGAGCTTGAGTGTTAGGGTTATGGTGCGCATTAGGTTTGGGGTTTGGGTGAGGGTAAGGGTTGGGTTGAGTGTTAGGGTTTGTGTGAGGGTTAGCGTTAGGTTTAGGGTTAGTTTTAGGTAGGAGGTTAGGGTTAGGGTGAGGGTTAGCGTTAGGGGTATGGTTAGGTTGAGGGTGAGGGTGAGGATTAGGGTTAAGGTTAGGTTTAAGGTGAGCCTGAGTGTGAGGGTGAGGGTGAGGTTTAGGTTTAGGGTGAGGGTTAGGTTAAGGGTTAGGGTGAGTGTTAGGTATAGGGTGATGTTTAGGTTGAGGGTGAGGGTTAGGGTTAGGGTGAGGGCGAATGTTCGGTTGAGTGTTTGGGTTAGGTTTAAGTTGAGCGTGAGGGTGAGTGAGAGGATTAGGTTTAGGGTTAGTATTAGGTTTAGGGTGAGGGTGAGTGTGAGGGTTAGGGTTAGGTTTATTGTTAGGCTTAGGTTTGAGCTGAGGGTGAGGGTGAGTGTGAGGGTGAGTGTGAGAGTGAGGGTTATGTTGAGTGTGAGCATTAGGGTTAGGTTTAGGGTGAGGGTGTGGTTGACGGTTAGGGTGAGGGTTAGTGTGAGGGTTAGGGTGAGGTTTAGATGAGGGTTAGGGTTAGGGTTAGGGTTAGTGTTAGGGTTAGGGTGAGGGTTAGGGATAGTGTGAGGGTTACGGTTAGGCTGAGGTTTAGGGTTACTGTGAGGGTTCATGTTAGGTTTAGCCTTAGTGTTAGGGTGAGGGTAAGCGTTAGGTGGAGCGTTAGGTTAGGGTGAGGTTTAGGGTTAGTATGAGGGTTAGGGCTAGGGTGAGGGTAAGGGTGAGGGTTAGGGTGATGTTTAGGGTGAGCTTGAGGGTTAGGGTGAGGGTGAGGGTGAGGGTTCAGTTGTGGGTTTGGGTTAGCGATAGGGTGAGGTTGAGGGATACTATGAGGGTTAGGACTAGGGTGAGGGTAAGGGTGAGGGTTAGGGTTAGGGTGATGTTTATGGTGAGGGTGAGGGTTAGTTTGAGGGTTTGCTTTAGGTTTAGGATGAGGTTGAGGGTTAGGGTGAGTATTATGGTTAGGGTTAGGGTGAGGGTGACTCTTAGGGTTAGGGTTAGGTTTAGGCTTTAGGCTGAGTTTTAGGCTGAGGGTGAGGGTTAGGATTAGGGTTACTGATAGGGTGATATTTAGATTGAGGGTTAGTGTGAGAGTTAGTGTTAGAGTTAGGCTTAGTGTTAGAGTGAGTGTAAGGGTTAGGATGAGGGTTAGGATTAGGGATATGTTGAGGGTTGGGATGAGGGTTAGGGTGAGGGTAAGGTTTAGGGTGAGGGTTATGGTAAGTGTGAGAGTTAGGGTTAGGGTTAGGGTTAGAGTGAGGGTGAGGTTTAGGGTTATGATAAGGGTTAGGGTTAGGGTAAAGATGAAGGTTTGGAAGAGGGTTAGGATGAGGGTTAGGGTGCGGGTTTGGTTTAGGGTTCGGGTTGGGGTTCGGGTGAGGTTGGGGGTGAGGTTGAGAGTGAAGGTTAGGGTTAGAGTTAGGATGAGGGTGAGGATTAGTTTAAGATTAGGGTTAGGGTTAGGTTTAGGCTGAGGATGAGTCTGAGGGTGTGGGTGAGGATTAAGGTTAGGTTGAGTGCTATGGTTAGGGTTAGGGTGAGGGTTAGGTTAGGGTTAAGTTTAGGATGAGAGTTAGTTTGAGGGGTACGGTTATGGTTAGGATGAGCGTTAGGGTTAACGTTAGGGTTAGGGATAGGGTTAGGGTTAGGGTGAGGTTTAGGATGAGAGTTAGGGTTAGGGTTAGGTTTAGGGTCAGGGTTCGGGTGAAGGTTATGGTTAGGGTTAGGGTTAGGGTGAGGGTTAGGGTTAGGGTTAGGGTTAGGGTTATTGTTAGTGTTATGGTTAAGGTTACCTTTGCAGTGAGGATGAGGCTGAGCGTGAAGGTTAGGGTTAGGATTAGGGTTAGGTTGAGGTTGAGGGTTAGGGTGAGGTTGAGGGTTAGGGTGAGGTTTAGGGTTAGGGTGAGAGTTAGGGTTATTGTGAGGTTTAGTGTTAGGGTTATGGTTAGGGTTAGGGTGAGGTTTAGGGTTAGGGTCAGGGTTAGGTTTAGGGTCAGGGTTAGGGTTATGGTTAGTGTTAGGGTTAGGGTTAGGGTGCGGGTTAGTTTGAGGTTTAGGGTTAGGGTTAGGTTTAGGATTAGGTTTGGGTGAGGGTGAGTGTGAGGGTTAGGGTTACCCTTGGGCTTAGGCTGAGGGTGAGGGTGGGGGTGAGGATTAGTGTTTGGTGATAGTTAGGTTTAGAATTAGAGTGACGGTTAGGATGAGGTTTAGGGTTACGATTAGGGTGAGGGCTAGGGTGAGGGTGAGGGTTAGTGTTAGGGTTAGGCTTAGGCTGAGGTTTAGGCTGAGGGTGAGATTGAGGGTGAGAGTTACGGTAAGGTTGATGGTTAGGGTTACGGTTAGCTTGAAGGTTAGAATGAGGTTTAGGGATAGGGTGAGTGTTAGGGTGAGGGTGATTGTAAGGGGAAAGTTGAGGGTTAGGCTGTGGGTGAGGGTTAAGATAAGGGTGAGTGTTAGGGTTAGGGTGAGGGTTAGGGTAAGTGTGAGGGTTAGGGGTTAGGGTGAGGATGAGGGTTAGGTTTAATATGAGGTTTAGGGTGAGGATGAGGGTTAGGGTTAGGTGAGGTTAAGGGTTAGAATTAGGGTTAGGGTGTGGGCTAGGGTGAGGGTGAGGGTTAGGGTTAGGGTTAGGGTTAGGGTGAGGTTTAGGGTTAGGGTGAGTGTTAGGGTTAGTGTGAGGGTTAGTGTTAGGGTTATGGTTAGGTTTAGGGTCCTGTTTAGGGTTAGGGTCAGGGTTAGGTTTAGGGTCAGGGTTAGGGTTAGGGTTAGTGTTAGGGTTAGGGTTAGGGTGAGGGTTAGTTTGAGGTTTAGGGTTAGGGTTAGGTTTAGGATTGGGTTTGGATGAGCGTGATTGTGAGGGTTAGTGTTACGCTTGGGCTTAGGCTGAGGGTGAGAGTGGGGGTGAGTATTAGTGTTTGGTGATAGGTTTAGAATTAGAGTGACGGTTAGGATGAGGTTTAGTGTTAGTATTAGGGTTAGCATGAGGGCTAGTGTGAGGGTGAGGGTTAGGGTTAGAATTATGGCGAGGTTTAGGATTAGGGTTAGGTTTAGGGTTAGAGTGAGGGTTAGGGTTGGGGTTAGTGTTAGGGTGAGGGTGAGGGTTAGGATTAGGTTTAGGGTTAGGGTTATTGTTAGTGTTATGATTAAGGTTAAATTTAAGGTGAGGGTGAGGCTGAGGGTGAGGTTTAGGGTTAGGGTTATGGTGAGGTTTAGGGTTAGGGTTAAGGTTAGGTTTAGGTTGAGGGCTTGGTTTAGGGTTAGGGTTAAGGTGAGGGTGAGGGTTAGGGTTAGGGTTTGGCTTAGGGTTATTTTAGGGTTTGGGTAACGGTTAAGCTGAGGGTGAGTGTGAGGGTTAGGTTAAGGTTAGGGTGAGGTTTAGGTTTAGGGTTAGGGTTAGAGTTAGGTTTAGGGTGATAGTGAGGTTTAGGGTTAGAGTTAGGGTTAGTGTTAGGGTTAGGGTTAGTGTGAGGGTTAGGATGAGGGTTAGGGTTAGGTTTAGGGTGATGGTTAGGGTTATGTTTAGGGTGAGGTTTAGGATGAGGTTTAGGGTTAGGTTTAGTTTTAGGGTTAGGATTAGGGTTAGGGTTAGGGTTAGGGTGAGGGTTAGGGTTAGGGTAAGGGTTAGGGTTTGGCTTAGGCTTAGGCTTAGGGTTAGGGTTATTGTTATTGTTATGGTTAGTGTTAAGTTTGCGGCGAGGGTGAGGCTCAGGGTGAGGGTTATGGTTAGTGTTAGTGTTTGGGTTAGGGTTAGTATTATTATTAGGGTTATGGTTAGAGTTAAGGTCATGGTGAGAGTGAGGGTGAGGGTTAGGGTGAGGTTTAGGGTGAGGTTTAGGGTTAAGGTTAGGGTTAGGTTTAGGGTACTGGTGAGGTTTAGGGTTAGAGTTAGGGTGAGGGGGAAGGTTAGGGTGAGGGTTAGGGTTAGGTTTAGTGTTAGTATTAGGGTGAGGGTGAGGGTTAGGTTGTGGTTTAGGGATAGGGTTAGGGTTAGGATTAGGGATAGGGTGAGGGTGAGGGTGAAGGTTATGGTTAGGTTTAGGCTTAGGGTTAAGGTGAGGGTGAGGCTGGGGGTGAGGATTAGGGTTAGGGTGATTGTTAGGGTTAGGGTTAGTGTTATTGTTAGGGTTAGGGTTAGAGTTACCATGACGGTGAGGGTGAGGTAGGGTTAGGGTTAGGGTTAGGCTGAGGTGTAGTGTTAGGTTTAGAGATAGGTTTAGGTTGAGGGTGAGGTTTAGGATTAATGTTAGGGTTAATTTTAGGGTTAGGCTAAGGGTTAGGATGAGGGTGATGGTGGGGGTGAGGACTAGGGTTAGGGTTAGGGTTAGGGTTAGGGTTAGGGTTAGGGTTAGGGTTAGGGTTAGGGTTAGCGTTAGTGTAAGGGTTATTGTTGGTGTTATGGTTAGGTTTAAGTTTGCAGTGAGAGTGAGGCTGAGGTTGAGGTTTATGGTTAGGGTTAGGGTTATGGTTAGTGTTACTATTTGGGTTAGGGTTAGAGTTTCGGTGAGGGTGAGGGTGAGGGTTAGGTTTACGGTGAGATTTAGGGTAAGGTTTACGGTTAGAGTTAGGTTGAGGGTGAGGATTAGGTTTAGAGTTAGGGTTAGTGGGAAGGTTAGATTGAGGGTTAGGGTTAGGTTGATTTTTAGGGATAGGGTTAGGGTTAGGATTAGGGTTAGGTTGAGGTTGAGTGTGAGGGTTAGGCTTAGGCTTAGGGTTAGGCTGAGGGTGATGTTGGGGGTGAGGGTTAGTGTTACACTGAGGGTGATGATTAGGGTTAGGGTGAGGGTTAGTATGAGGGTTAGGGTTACAGTGAGGGTGAGGTTTAAAGTTAGGGTTAGGGTTTGGGTTACGATTAGGGTTAGGGTGAGGTTGAGGGTTAGGATTGGGGTTAGGGTTAGGTTTATTGTTAGTGTTATGGTTAAGGTTACTTTTGGAGTGATCGTGAGGCTGAGGGTGAGGGTTAGGGTTATGATTAGGGTTAGGGTTAGGATTAGGGTTAGGGTGAGGGTGAGATTGAGTGTGAGAGTTAGGGTTAGGGTGATGGTTAGTGTTATGGTTAGCTTGCAGGTTAGGATGAGGTTTAGGGATAGATTGAGTGTTAAGGTGAGGGTGAAGGTAAGGGTAAAGTTGAGGGTTAGGCTGTAGGTGAGGGTTAAGATAAGGGTGAGGGTTAGGGTTAGGGTCAGGGTTAGGGTAAGTGTGACAGTTAGGGGTTAGGGTGAGGGGGAGAGTTAGATTGAGGATTAGGGTTAGGGTTAGTGTGAGGTTTATGGTGAGGGTAAGGGTTGAGGGTTAGGTGAGGGTAAGAGTTAGAATTAGGGTTAGGGTGAGGGCTAGGGTGAGGTTGATGGTTAGGGTTAGAGTTAGGGTTAGGGTAAGGTTTAGGGTGATGGGGAGTTTCAGGGTTAGAGTGAGGGTTAGTGTTAGGGTTACGGTTAGTGTTAGGGTGATGCTTAGGGTTAGGGTGAGGGTTACAGTTAGGTTGAGGGTTAGGGTTCGTGTTGGGGTTATTTTTAATTTTAGGTTTAGGGTTACGTTGAGGGTGAGGATAAGGGTGAGGTTAGTGTTAGGGTGAGGTTTAGGGTTAGGATTAGAGTTCGAGTTAGGGTTAGGGGTAGGGTGAGGTTTAGGGTTAGATAGGCTTAGGGTGAGGGTTAGGTTGACAGTTAGGGTTAGGGTTAGTGTTAGGTGAGGGTTAGGATGAGAGTTAGTGTGAGGGTTAGGGTTAGAGTTAGGGTTAGGATTAGGATTAGGGTTAGGGTGAGGGTGAGTGTGTGGTTTAGGGTTAGGTTAAGGGTTAGGCTTAGGGTTAGGCTGAGGGTGAGGTTGAGGGTGAGGTTTAGGTTTAGGATGAATGTTAGAATTAGGGTTAGGGTGAGGGTTGGGGGAGGGTTAGGGTGAGGGTTAGGGTTAGGATTAGGGTTAGGCTGAGGGCTAGCTTGAGGGTGAGGTTTAGGGTTAGGGTTAGAGTGAGGTTTAGGGTTAGGGTTAGGTTGAGGGTGAGGTTTAATTTTAGAGTTAGGGTTAGAGTGAGGTTTAGGGTTAGGGTTAGTGTTAGGGTTAATGTTTTGGTTAGTGTTAGGGTTAGGGTGAGGGTAAGGGTTATGGTTGGGATTAGGATTAGGGTTACTGCGAGGGTGAGTGTGAGGGTTAGGTGAGGGTTAGGGTTAGGCTTAGGGTTAGGCTGAGGGTGAGGGTGAGGTTGAGGGTTAGGGTTAGGGTGAGGGTGAGGTTTAGGGTGAGAGTTAGTGTTAGTGTGAGGGTTAGTGTGAGAGTGAGTGTTAGGGTTAGGTTGTGGGTTAGGGTTAGGATTAGGGTGATGCTTAGGGTTATGGTCAGTGTGAGGGTTAGGATGAGGGTTAGGGTAGTGTGAGGGTTAGGGTGAGGGTGACAGGGTAAAGTTGAGTGTTAGGCTGAGAATGAGGATTACAGTAGGGGTGAGGGTTAGGTTTAGGGTGAGGTTTAGGGTTAGGGTTAGGGTGTGGTTTAGATTGAGGATTCGTTTTTGGGGTTAGTGTGAGGTTTAGAGTGAGGATGAGGGTTAGGATTAGGTTGAGGTCTAGGCTGAGGATGAGGGTTAGGTTTAGGGTTAGGGTGAGTGTTAGTGTTAGGGTGATCGTTAGAATTAGTGTGAGGGTTAGTGTTAGGGTTAGGGTTAGTTTTAGGGTGAAGGTAAGTGTTAGGGTGAGGGTTAGTGTTAGGGTGAGTTTTATGTTTAGAATGTGGGTTAGGGTCAGGTTTAGGGTTATTTTTAGGGTTAGGGTTCGCATGAGGGTCAGGGTTAGGATTAGGGTTAGGGTGAGGGGTAGGGTGAGGGTGAGGATTAGGGTAGAGTTAGGCATAGGCTTTAGGCTGAGGCTGAGGGTGAGGTTGAGGGTTAGGGTTAGCATGATGGTTAGGTTCATGGTTAGGGTGAGGGTTAGGATGAGGATTAGGGTTAGGGTGAGGGTTAGGGTGAGGATGACAGTAATGGTCATGTTGAGGGTTAGGGTGAGGATTAGGGTTAGGGTTAGGGTGAGGGTGAGGATTAGATTGAGGATTAGTGTTAAGGTTAGAGTGAGGTTTAGGGTGAGGATGAGTGTTAGGGTTAGGTTGAGGGTTAGTGTTAGGACTAGGATTAGTTTTAGGGTGAGGGTTATGGTTAGGGTTAGGGTTAGTGTTAGGTTTGGGGTTATTGTTAGTGTTATGGTTAGTGTTAAGTTTGCAGTGAGGGTGAAGTTCAGGGTGAGGTTTTTGGTTAGTGTTAGTGTTAGGGTTAGGGTTAGGGTTAGTATTTTTGTTAGGGTTAGGGTTAGAGTTACGGTCATGGTGAGTGTGAGGGTGAGGATTTGGGTGAGTTTTAGGGTGAGGTTTAGGGTTAGGGTTAGGGTTAGGGTTAGGGTGCTGGTGAGGTTTAGGGTTAGAATTCGGGTGAGTTGGAGGGTGAGGGTGAGGGTTAGGGTTAGGTTTAGTGTTAGCATTAGGGTGAGGGTGAGGGTTAGGTTGAGGTTTAGGGATAGGGTTAGTGTTACGATTAGGGGTAGGGTGAGGGTGAGTGTGAGGTTTAGGCTTAGGCTTAGGCTTAAAGTTAGGCTGAGCGTGAGGCTGGGGGTGAGGATTAGGGTTAGGGTGATGATTAGGGTTTGGGTTAGTGTTATTTTTAGGGTTAGGGTTAGAATTACCATGAGGGTGAGTGTGCGGGTAGGGTTAGGGTTAGGGTTAGGCTGAGGTTTAGGGTTAGGTTTAGAGTTAGGGTTAGGGTGAGGGTGAGGTTTAGGGTTAAAGTTAGGGTTAGGGTTAGGGTTAGACTTAGGGTTAGGCTGAGGGTGAGGGTGGGGTGAGGATTATTGTTAGGGTTAGGGTTAGAGTTAGGGTTAGGGTTAGGGTTAGGGTAAGGGTTAAAATTAGTGTTAGGTTAGGTTTAAGTTTGCAGTGAGGGTGAGGCTGAGGGTGAGATTTATGGTTAGGGTTAGGGTTATGGTTAGTGTTAATTTTAGGGTTAGGGTTAGACTTACGGTGAGGGTGAGGGTGAGGGTGCAGGTTAGGCTTACGGTGAGACGGTGAGATATAGGGTGAGATTTAGGGTTATGGTTAGGTTGAGGGTGAGGATTAGGTTTAGAGTTAGGGTTAGTGGGTGGGTTAGGGTGAGGGGTAGGGTGAGGGTTAGGGTTAGGCTTAGGGTTAGGCTGAGGGTGAGGGTGAGGGTTAGGGTTAGGGTGAGGGTGAGGTTTAGGTTTAGATTTAGGGTTGGGGGAGGGTTAGGGTGAGGGTTAGTGTTAGGGTTAGTGTTAGTGTTAGGATTAGGATTAGGGTTAGGATGAGGTTGAATGTGAGGTTTAGGGTAAGGCTTAGGCTTAGGCTGAGGGTGAGGGTGAGGGTTAGGTTTAGGGTGAGGTTTAGGGTTAGGATTAGGGTGAGGGATAGGATGAGGTTTAGGGTTAGGAATAGGTTTAGGATGAGGGCAAGGGTGAGTGTGAGGGTTAGGGTTAGCATTATGGCAAGGTTTAGGATTAGGGTTAGGTTTAGGGTTAGGGTGAGTGTTAGGGTTAGGGTTACGTTGAGGTTGAGGTTTAGGATTAGGGTGAAGGTTAGGGTTAGGATTAGTGTGAGGGTGATGGTTAGGATTAGGGTTAGGATTAGGGTTATCGTTAGTGTTATGGTTAAGTTTTCGGTGAGGGTGATGCTGAGGGTGAGGGTTAGGGTTAGGTTTAGGGTTAGGGTGAGGGCTTGGGTTAGGTTTAGGGTTATGGTGAGGGTGAGGGTTAAGGTTAGTGTTAGGGTTAGGGTTATTGTTAGGGGTAGTTTTAGAGTTATGGTGAGGGTGAGGGTGAGGGTGAGGTTGAGTGTTAGGTTTATTGTTAGAGTTAGGTTTAGGGGGAGAGTTAGGGTGAAGGTTAGGGTTAGGTTTAGTGTTAGGGTTAGGGTTATTGTTAGGGTTAGGTTTAGAGTTATGGTGAGGGTGAGGGTGAGGTTAAGGTTTAGGTTGAGGGTGAGGGTAAGGTTTAGGTTTAGAATTAGGGTTAGGGAGAGAGTTAGGGTGAGGGTTAGGGTTAGGTTTAGTGTTAGGGTTAGGGTGAGGGTGAGGGTTAGCTTGAGGTTTAGGGTTAGGGTTAGGCTTAGGATTAGGGTTATGGTCAGGGTGAGGGTGAGGGTTAGGGTTAAGGTTAGGCTTAGACTTAGAGTTAGGCTGTGGGTGAGAGTGGGGATGAGGATTAGGTTTTGGGTGATGGTTAGGGTTAGTGTTAGGTTTAGGGTTATCATTAAGGTTAGGGTTAGGATTATGGTTAGGGTGATGGTAGAGTGATGGTGAGGGTTAGTGTTAGGGTTAGGCTTAGGCTTTATGGTTAGGCTGATGGTGAGGTTGAGGGTCAGGGTTAGGGTTAGTTTGATGCTTAGGATTATGGTCAGCGTGAAGGTTAGGATGAGGGTTATGTTTAGGGTGAGTGATTTGGGTGAGGGTGAAAGTAAGGGTAAAGCTGAGGATTAGGCTGAGAGTGAGGATTAAGGTAAGGTCTAGGGTTAGGGTGAGGGTTAGGGTTAGGGTGAGGGTGAGGTTAAGATTGATGATTAAGTTTAGGGTTAGTGTGAGGTTTAGAGTGAGGATGAGGGTTAGGCTTAGGGTGAGGGCTAGGTTGAGGGTGAGGGTTAGGGTTAGGCTTAGAGTGAGGTTTAATGTTAGGGTGATGGTTAGGGTTAGTGTGAGTGTTAGTGTTAGGGTTAGTGTTAGGGTGAGGGTGTTAGTTTGAGGGTTAGGTTTAGGGTGAGGGTTATGGTTAGAATGAGGGTTAAGGTTAGGGTTAGAGTTATTGTTAGGTTAGGGTTAGTGTTACATTTATGGTGAGGGTGAGAGTTAGGGTTAGGGTTAGGGTGTGGTTTATGTTTAGGGTTAGGGTTAGAGTTAGGTTTAGGGTGAGGGTTAAGTTTAGAGTTAGAGTTAGCGTTAGTGATAGTGTTAGGGTTAGGGTGAGGGTCAGTGTGAGGGTTAGGGTTAGGCTTAAGCTTAGGGTTAGGCTTAGGCTTAGACCGAGCCTGAGTGTGAGGGTTAGGGTTAGGGTTGGGGTGAAGTTTAGGTTTAGGGTTACGGTTAGGGTTAGGGTTAGGGTTAGTGATAGTGTTAGGGGTAGGGTTAGGGTGAGGGTGACAGTAAGGGTAAAGGTGAGGGTTAGGGTTAGGATCAGGTGTAGATTGAAGGTAAGTGTAAGGGGTAGGGTTAGGCTTAGGGTTAGGGTGAGAGTTAGGGTTAGGGTTAGGGTTAGTGTTGGTGTTAGGGGTAGAGTTAGGGTGAGGGTTAGGGTGAAGGTGAAGATTAGGGTTAGGATTAGGATTAGGATTAAGTTGAGGGTGAGTGTGAGGGTTAATGTTAGGGTTAGGGTTAGGGTGAGCTTGAGGGTTAGGGTTAGGGTTAGGGTGAGGGTTAGGGTTAGGGTTAGTGTTAGTGTTAGGGTTAGAGTGATGGTTAGGGTTAGGGTTAGTGTTAGGGTTAGGGTGAGGGTTAGGATGAGGGTGAGGGTTAGGGTTAGGGTTTGGATTACGATTAGGGGTAGTGTTAGGGTGAGTGCTTGGGTTAGGCTTAGGGTTAGGATTAGGCTTAGCATTAAGCTGAGGGTGAGGGTGAAGGTTAGGGTTAGGGTTCATGTTAGGGTTAGCATTTGGGTGACAGTTAGGGTTCGGGTTTAGTTTAGGGTTAGGGTGATAGTTTTGAGTTAGGTTTTCGGTTAAGGATTAGGGGGAGTGTTAGGATGAGTATTAGGTTTAGGATTAGGGTTAGGGTGATGGCTAGGGTGAGGGTGAGGTTTAGAGTTATTGTTAGGGTGAGGTTAAGGGTTAGTGTTAGGTTTAGGGTGAGGGTTAGGATGAGGGTTAGGGTTATGGTGAGGGAGAGGGTTAGGGTTAGGGTGAGAGTTAGGTTGAGGATGAGGGTTAGGGTGAGGGCGAGGGTTAGGATTAGGGTTAGGGTTAGGATTATTGTTAATGTTATAGTTCTGGTTACCTTGGCAGTGTTGGTGAGGCTGAGGGTGAGGGTTAGGGGTAGGATTAGGGTTAGGTTTACATTTCATGTTAGGATTAGTGTTATTGTTAGGGTTAGGGTTAGAGTTACGGTGAAGGTGAGGGTGAGGGTAAGCGTGAGGGTTAGGGTTAGGATTAGGGTGAGGTTTAGTTTCAGGGTTAGGATTAGGGTTAGGGTGAGGGTGAGTATGAGGGTTAGGGTTAGGGTTAGGCTTAGGCTTAGGTTTAGGCTGAGGGCGAGGGTGAGTGTGAGGGTTGGTGTTAGTTTGAGGTTTAGGGTTAGAATTACAGTGAGTGTCAGGGTTAGCATTAGTTTGAGGGTTAGGGTTAGGGTTAGAGTGAGGGTTAGATTTAGGTTTAGGTTTAGGGTTAGGGTTAGGGTTAGGATTACGGTTAGGCTGAGGGTGAGTTTGAGGGTTACTGTTTGGGTTAAGCTTAGGCTTAGGGTTAGGCTGAGGGCGAGAGTGAGTGTGAGGGTTGGTGTTAGTGATGGTGGGGATGAGGATTAGGTTTAGAGTGATCGTTCCGGCAATGGTTAGGTTGAGAGTTAGGATGAGGGTTAGGGTTAGGCTTAGGCTTAGGGTTAGGCTGAGGCTGAAGTCGAGGGTGAGGGTTAGGGTTAGGGTGATGGTTAGGGTTACGGTTAGTGTGAGGGTTAGGATGAGGGTTAGCTTTGGGGTGAGGGTTAGGATGCGGGTGACAGAGTAAAGGTGAGGGTTAGGCTGAGGGTGAGGGTTATTGTAAGGGTGAGGGTTCTGGTTAGGGTGAGGGTGAGGGTGAGGGTTAGATTGAGGATTAGTGTTAGGGTTAGTGTGAGGTTTAGGGTGAGGATGCATGTTAGGTTTATGGTGAGGGCTGGGAGAAGTTGAGGGATAGGGTTTGGGATAGGGTGAGGTTTAGGTTTAGGGTGATTGTTAGCGTTAGTGTGAGGGTTAGTATTAAGGTTAGTGTAAGTGTTAGGGTGAGGGTAAGTGTTAGGGTAAGGTTTAGGTTTAGGGTGAGGTTTAGGATTAGGGTTAGGGTTAGGGTGAGGGTGAGGTTTAGGGTTAGAGTTAGGGTTAGGGTCAGGCTGAGGTTTAAGGTTAGTGTTAGGGTTAGAGTTAGGGTGAGGTTTAGTGTGGGTGTGAGGGTTAGTGTTAGGTTTAGGATTAGGGTTAGGGTTAAGGTGAGGATGAGTGTGAGGGTTAGGGTTAAGGTTACAGTTAGGTTTAGAATTAGGGTGAGGGTGAGGGTGAGGGTTACGGTTAGGGTGAGTGTTGGGGTTAGGGTTAGAATGAGGGTTAGGTTGAGTGTTAGGCTTAGGCTTAGGGTTTGGGTATAGGCTAGCTTGAGGGTGAGGGTTAGGGTTCGTATGAGGGGAAGGGTGAGGGTTAGGGTTAGTGTTAGGGTTAGTGTTGGGGATAGGGTAAGTTTTAGTGTGGGGTTGAGGGTTAGTGTTAGTTTGGATTAGGGTTAGGGTTAAGGTGAGGGTGAGTGTGAGGGTTAGGGTTAGGGTTAGGGTTAGGTTTAGAGTTAGGGTGAGGGTGAGGGTGAGGGTTACAGTTAGGGTGAGTGTTAGCTTAGGCTTATGGTTTGGGTATGGGCTAGGGTGAAGGTGAGGGTTAGGGTTGGGGTGAGGGGTAGGTTGAGGGGTAGGGTTAGTGTTAGGGTTAGGGTTGGGGTTAGGGTTAGGCTTAATGTTAGGCGGATGGGGAGGGTGTGGGTGAGGGTTAGGGTTAGGGTGAGGGTGAGGTTTAGGGTTAGAGTTAGCGTTAAGGTAAGGGTTAGTGTGATCGTTAGGGGTAGGGTTAGTGTTACTGTTATGGTTAGGATGAGGGTGAGTGTGAGGGTCAGGGTTAGTCTTAGAATGAGGCGGAGGCTTAGGCAGAGCGTGAGGGTGAGGGTGAGGTTTAGGGTTAGGCTTTTAGGGTTAGTGTGAGTGTTAGGATGAGGTTTAGGGTTAGCATTAGGGTTAGGGTGAGGACTAGAGTTAGGGTGAGATTTAGGGTTAGGGTTAGGGTAAAGTTTAAGGTGAGGATGAGGGTTAGGATTAGGGTTAGAGTTACGGTGAGGGTCAGGGTTTGGGTTAGGTTTAGGGTTAGTGTTATAGTTAAGGTTAGGATTAGAATTACAATAAGGGTGAGGGTGAGTGTTAGGATCAGGGTTAGGGTGCTGTTTAGGGTTAGGATTATTGTTAGTGTGAGGGTGAGGATTAGGGTTAGAGTTAGTGTTAGGGGGAGGGTTAGGTTGAGGGTTAGGTTTAGGGTTAGTGTTAGGGTTGGGGTGAGAGTTAGGTTGAGTTTGAATGTTAGGGTTAGGGTTAGGTTTAGGATTAGGTTGATGGTGAGTGTGTGTGAGGGTTATAGTTAGAGTTCGGCTTAGGCTTAGGGTTGGGCTGAGATTATGGGTGGGGATGAGGATTAGGTTTAGAATGATGGTTAGGGTTATGGTTCGTTTAAGGGTTAGGATGAGGGTTAGGGTTAGGATTAGGGTTAGGGTGAGGGCTAGGATGAGGGTGAGGGTTAGGCTTAGGGTTAGGCTTAGGCTTAGGGTTAGGCTGAGGCTGAGGGTGATGTGAGGGTTAGGGTTAGGGTGATGGTTGGGTTTGCCTTTAGGGTGAGGGTTAGGATGAGGATTTAGGTTATGGTGAGGATTAGGGTGAGGTGACCATAAGGGTAAATGTGAAGGTTAGGCTGAGGGTGAGAGTTATGCTAAGGGTGAGGGTTAGGGTTAGGGTGAGGCTGAGGGTTATATTCAGTATTAGTGTTAGGGTTAGTGTGAGGTTAAGGGTGGGGATCAGGGTTAGGGTTAGGTTGAGGGCTAGGTTGAGGGTGAGAGTTAGTGTTAGGGTGAGGTTTAAGGTTAGGGTGATGGTTAGGGTTAGTGTTATGGTTAGGGTTAATGTTACGGTGAGGGTAAGTGTTAGGGTGAGGGTTAGGGTTAGGGTGAAGGTTATGGTTAGGATGAGGGTTAGGGATAGTGTTAGGTTTATTGTTAGGGTTAGGGTTAGGGTTATGTTGAGGGTGAGGGTGAAGGTGAGGGTTAGATTAGGGTTAGGGTTAGGGTTATTGTTGGTGTTATGGTTAGGGTTAAGTTTACAGTGAGGGTGAGGCTGAGGGTGAGGATTAGGGTTAGGGTTAGGGTGAGGTTTAGGGTTAGGGTTAGGGTCATGGTGAGGGTTTGGTTTAGGGTTAGGTTTAGGCTGACGGTGAGGGTGAGGGTAGGGGTTAGGGTTTGGGTGAGGTTTAGGTTTAGGGTTAGGTTAGGGTTAGGGTGAGGGTGAGGTTTAGGGTTAGATTTAGGGTTAGGGTGATGGTTAGGGTGAGGGTTAGTGTTAGGGTTAGGGTGAGGGTTAGGATGAGGTTGAGGGTTAGGGTTTGGGTTAGGATTATGATTAGGGTTAGTGTGAGGGTGATTGTTTGGGTTAGGCTTAGGGTTAGGGTTAGTCTATTGGTTAAGCTGAGGGTGAGGTTAAGGTTGAGGTTTAGGGTTAGGGTTTGGGTTAGGGTTAGCGTTAGGGTGAGATTTTGGCCTCGGGTTTAGTTTAGGGTTGGATGAGGTTTAGAGTTCGGGTTACAGTGAGGGTGAGGGTTAGGGTTAGGTTGAGGGTTAGGGTTAGGATTAGGCTTAGGGTGAAGATTAGGGTTAGGGTTAGGGTGAGTGTTAGGATGAGGATTAGGGTTAGGATTAGGTTTAGTGTGAGGGCTAGGGTGTGGGTGAAGGTTAGGGTTATTGTTAGGGTGAGGTTTAGGTTTAGGGTTAGGGTTAGGGTGAGGGTTAGGATGAGGTTTAGGGTTATGGTGAGGGAGAGGGTTAGGGTTAGGGTGAGGGTTAGGGTGAGGATGAGGGTTAGGGTGAGTTTGAGGGTTATGGTGAGGGTTAGGTTTAGGGTTAGAATGAGGGATAGGGTTAGGATTAGGGTTAGGGTGAAGGCTAGGGTGAGGGTGAGGGTTAGGGTTATTGTTAGGGTGAGGGATAAGATGAGGTTTAGGGTTATGGTGAGGTTAGGATTAGGGTTAGAGTGAGGGTTATGGTTAGGATTAGGGTTAGGTTGAGGGTGATTGTTTGGATTAGGGTTAGGGTTAGGATTATTGTTAGTGTTATGGTTCTGGTGAGTTTTGCACTGATGGTGAGGCTGAGGGTGATTGTTATGGATAGGATTAGGGTTAGGTTTAGGTTTCGAGTTAGGATTAGTGTTATTGTTATGGTTAGGGTTAGAGTTATGGTGAGCATGAGGGTGAGGGTAAGGGTGAGGGTTAGGGTTAGGTTTAGGGTGAGATTTGGGGTCAGGTTTAGGATTAGGGTTAGGGTGAGTGTGAGGTTTAGGGTTAGAATTCGGGTTAAGGCGAGGGTTAGTGTGAAGGTTAGGGTTAGGTTTAGTGTTATGGTTAGGGTTAGGGTTAGTGTGAGTGTGAGGGTCAAGGTTAGTCTTAGGCTGAGGCGGAGGCTTAGGTGGAACGTGAGGCTGAGGGTGAGTGTTAGTGTTAGGGTTTTAGAGTTAGGGTGAGATTTAGGATGATGTTTAGGGTTAGCATTAGGTTTAGGGGGAGGGCTAGAGTTAGCATGAGTGTTAGGGTTAGCGTTAGGGTGACGTTTAGGGTTAGGGTTAGGGTTATGGTGAGGGTGAGAGTTAGGGTTAGGGTTAATGTTAGGGTTAGGGTTAAGGTGAGGCTGAGGGTTAGGATTAGGATTAGGGTGAGGGTTTGTGTTAGGGTTATCGTTACGGTGAGGTTCAGTATTTGGGTTAGGTTTAGGATTAGTGTTATAGTTAAGGTTAGGGTTAGAGTTACAGTAAGGGTGAGGGTGAGGGTGAGGGTTAGGATCAGGGTTAGGGTGAGGTTTAGTTTTAGGATTATGGTTAGGGTGAGGGTGAGGTTTAGGGTTATAGTTAGGGTTAGGGGGAGGGTTAGTTTGAGTTTTAGGGTTAGGGTTAGTGTTAGGGTTAGGGTGAGGGTTAGGTTGAGGTTTAATGTTAGGGTTAGGGTTAGGGTTAGGATGAGGTTGACTGTAGGGTGAGTGTGAGGGTTAGGTTTAGGGTTTGGCTTAAGCTTACGGTTAGGCTTAGGTTATGAGTGGGGATGAGGATTAGGTTTAGAATGATGGTTAGGGTTGTGGTAGGTTAAGGGTTAGGATGAGGGTTAGGGTTAGGATTAGGGTTAGGGTGAGGGCTAGGGTGAGGGTGAGGGTTATGATTAGGGTTAGGCTTAGGCTTAGGGTTAGGCTGAGGCTGAGGGTAAAGGTGAGGGTTAGGCTGAGTGTGAGGGTTATGGTAAGGTGAGGGTTAGGGTTAGGGTGAGGTTGAGGGTTAGATTCAGGATTAGTGTTAGGGTTAGTGTGAGGTTAAGGGTGAGGATGAGGGTTAGGGTTAGGTTGAGGGATAGGTTGACTGTGAGAGTTAGGGTTAGGGTGAGGTTTAGGGTTAGGGTGATGGTTAGGGTTAGTGTGAGGGTTAGTGTAAATGATTAGGGTTAGTGTTAGGGTGAGGGTATGTATTAGAGTGAGGATTAGGGTTAGGGTGAAGGCTGTGGTTAGGATGAGGGTTAGTGTTAGGGTTAGGGTTATTGTTTGTGTTAGGGTTAGGGTTCTGTTGAGGGTGAGGGTGAGGGTTAGGGTTAGGATGAGGTTTAGGTTTCAGGTTAGGGTTAGAGTTAGGGTTATGGTGAGGGTGAGGTTTAGGGTTAGATTTAGGGTTAGTGTTAGGGTTAGGGTTAAGGTGAGTGTAAGGGTGAGGTTTAGAGTTCGGGTAAGGTTTAGGCTTAGGTTTAGGCTCAGGGTGAGTGTGGGGATGAGGAATAGGTTTAGGGTGATGGTTAGGGTTAGGGTTAGGTTTAGGTTTAGAATTAGGGTTAGGGTTAGGATTAGGGTTAGGATTAGGGTGAGGGTTACGGTGAGGGTTAGGGTTACATTTATTGTTAGGGTGAGGGTGAGGGTTAGGGTTAGGGTTAGGGTGAGGGTGAGGGGTAGATTGAGGGTTAGGGTTATGTTGAGGGTTATGGTTAGGGTGAGGGTTAGGTTTAGTGTTAGGGTTATTGTTAGTGTTAGGCTTAGGGTTACGGTGAGGTTGAGGGTGAAGGTTAGGTTTAGGGTTAGGGTGAGGTTTAGTTTTAGGGTTAGGGTTAGAGTTACGGTTAGGGTGATGATGATGTTTAGGGTTAGAGTTAGGGTTACTGTTAGGGTTAGGGTTAAGGTGAGGGTTAGGGTGAGGTTTAGAGTTCAGGTTAGGCTTAAGCTTAGGCTTAGGCTTAGGCCGAGAGTGAGGGTTAGAGTTAGGGTTAGGTTTAGGATGAGTGCTAGGATGAGGTTTAGGGTTAGGGTTAGGGTTAGGTTTATGTTTAGTGTTAGTGGTAGGGTTAGGGTTAGGGTAGGGTGAGGGTTAGGGTTAGGGTTAGGTTTAGGCTTAGGCTTAGGATTAGGGTTATGTTTAGGGTTATTGTTAGTGTTATGGTTAGTGTTACGTTTGCGGTGAGGGTGAGGCACAAGGTGAGGTTTATGGTTATTGTTAGGGTTAGGCTTAGGGTTACTGTTATTGTTAGGGTTAGGGTTAGAGTTATGGGCATGGTGAGAGTGAGGGTGAGGGTGAGGATTAGGGTGAGGTTTACGGTGAGGTTTATGGTTAGGTTTGGGGTTAGTGTAAGGGTGCTTGTGAGGTTTAGGGTTACAGTTCGGGTTAGGGGGATGGTTAGGGTGAGGGTTAGGGTTAGGTTTAGTTTTAACATTAGGGTGAGGGTGAGGGTTAGGTTGAGGTTTAGGGATAGG